>NC_136071.1:1009768075-1010368075 GCF_964261635.1 Lissotriton helveticus | reverse complement strand
ACTCAAAAATCCCAAGGCTGACCCGAAGGACCTCAAGAACTTCTGTCCCATCTTCCTGCTCCCATTTCCGGCATAGGTAATTGAGAAGACTGTCAACAGACAACTGCACCGCTACCTCGAGGAGAACAGCATCCTAGACCTGTCCCAGTCTGGGTTCTGCAGCAACCACAGTACCGAAACTGCCCTCATCGCCGCCACCGATGACATCAGGGCCCTGCTGGACAACGGCGAGACTGCGGCCCTCATCCTCCTGGACCTTTCAGCCGCATTCGACACCTTCTGCCACCGCACCCTACGCACCTTCCTCCACAACGTAGGGATCCGAGACAAGGCTCTGGAATGGACCACCTCCTTCCTCTCCAGCAGAACCGAGAGCATCCTCCTCCCCCTTTCCAATACGGAGCCACCAAGATCATCTGCGGCGTACCCCAAGGATCATCCCTCAGCCCGACATTGTTCAACGTCTACATGGCACCACTCGCTCACGTCGCCCAACTGCATGACCTAAACATCATCTCCTACGCCGACGACACCCAGCTGACCTCTCCCTCACCAAGGACCCCATCACCGCCAAAACCAACATTCCAGGAAGGAATGAAAGTCGTCGCCGAGTGGTTGAAGAACAGCCGTCTGAAGCTGTATTCGGACAAGACGGAGGTCCTCATCCTCGGCTCCACCCTCTCAGCCTGGGACGACTCCTGGTGGCCGATCTCTTTGGGAGCAGCACCGATACCCACAGATCACGCACGTAACCTGGGGTTCATCCTGGACTCAACACTCTCCTTGGCCAAGCAAGTCAACGCTGTCTCGTCCTCCTGCTTCAACATCCTCCGCATGCTCTGCAAGATCTACAGGTGGATCCCCACCAAAACTAGAAGAACTGTCACCCAGGCCCTCGTCAGTAGCAGGTTGGACTACTGAAACGTCCTCTACGCAAGATCCTCGGCCAAACTCCTGAAACGACAACAATGCATACAGCCGCCTCTGCACGCCAGATCCTCAACATCCCTCGCCACAGCCACATCACACCCCAACTGAGAGACCTGAACTGGCTTCCTGTCAACAAGAGGATCACCTTCAAGCTCCTCACCTACGCACACAAGGCACTCGACAACACCGGACCGGCATACCTAACAGACGACTCACCTTCTACATCCCGAATCGCCAGCTCCGCTCCGCTGACCTCACCCTCAACACCATCCCCCACATCCGAAGAGCAACCACCGCAGCAGATAGTTCTGCCACCTCGCCGCAAAAACTTGGAACATCCTCCCCATCCTCCTACGGCAGACCCAGGATCTACTAACCTTCAGGAGGCTACTCAAATACTTGGCTATTCGAGCAGTAGCAGCACCCTTCCCCTACCCTCCCCCAGCGCCTGTAGACCCTCACAGGTGAGTAGTGCGCTTTACAAATATTCTGATTGATTGATTGATTGATTGAAGGAATAGCGATCTCTTTAGGGTAGTGCATGGGAACATTGGCTACAACCATCTTGAAGACAGTAAGATTTGTTTGATGGCTGATGTTCTATTTTTGTGGTATTAAATGCTTGGCAAACTCCAACACATAACCCCGATTTGACTCATCACATACACGTGTCTGCCTGAGATCTTTTTACAAGTGTATCATAGTTCTGAGTGAAATTGCCACATCATAAACTGATGCTCCATCTTAAATGATAGAAAAATTACATAGAATTTGGTTGCAATTTTTAGAAAAAAGTGCTGAACTGCCCAGTAATCCACATCCTTTTGTAACATTGTATAGATTTAGTGGGGCATCATGTAGAACGTTAACATTGTCTTGTTTTTTCCTTTCATTTGGCTCTGTTTACTCTGACATATTTCCGTTTTAAAACCCAGATTAGATGAGTCCCTTTTATCATAACATAATATATTAATTTGTAAAGCACACATACACCTTTAGATCTCTTGACACTGAAATAACAGATGTTGGTTGTCATTCGTCAGTGGTTTTAATTTTATCAACCTCAGAAAGATGAAAGGCTGAATGGACTAAATGAGATTCGAATCTGTAACCCTGAGGTCAAACTTAGATTCCTGGAGTGGATGCCTTAGTCATTTGAACCAGTAGTCCTGACACCCTCTCTTCAACTCTTTAACGTAAAGTTGTAAGAACTTCCAACCACCCCAATCACCTTTACACTTTAGAGCGACAGAAACATGAAAAATAAGGATCTTAATTCAGAACCAACCACATTCACACATCAGATAACCAGACTGTTAATAAACACTTGGAATTCAAGCTAGATCAGCTGTATATATCCTGATTTAAAATAAAAGTGATTTATATAACACATTTTTATCAATCGAATGTCTAAGTGCACTGCCCACATGCAATACTACATATTAGTTGTACTATGTTTATTACCCATGGTAACACATGTGAGGCAGTGTGACAGGCCTTGAGGAGTATACCCACTACATTCTCGTGTATGCAAAGTAGCACTTATAAGCCTCGAGGTGCATTCAGTGTCAAACATAAACAGGTTCAACCTTTACATTTTTAGGATAATTACTGACAGATTAACCTGTTAGCACTTTCGACCTGTTGAGTCACTAAATTTACTAGCAGAACAATGAGTCTCACATTATCATGAGCATTATCCTAAAATGTCTAAAGGGACAGGACAATGCTGCAATGCAGCCTTAGTAATCACACCAATAATGCTGAACTTGTCAACAATAATACTTTATTTATTCAACTCTTTTCAAATAGCTCATTTCTTTGAAGGAGTATAAACGTTATAGTGTTTCTGGAACCTTTCTTTCAAAGGGTATCTTCTGTCACTCATGCCTCCTCTGGCTTGTTTAGTTGAGGTGCATGGTCACAATATATATAAGAAGCCTCTTTCTGTGATATCTTGAAACTTCAATAACCCCTTTTATAATGTTTAATATTTAAAACCAATAACTCCAAAGTGCCTTTACAACACTATTAAAAGATGAGCTTCCAACAAATAGTCCTTTAATTCATTGAGGGTGGAGTTCCCTGGGGTAGTTAAAACGAACAACCATAGTTTCTACATCTTATGGATATGGTCAATACATAATCAAAGGGTCACATATCCTCACTCAGGTGCAATAGTTCGCGTGCGCTATACATGTGTAAGTCGTGTGGTCTCCATCCGAAGGCAATTAGGGGGAAGCACCAATGGGAGGCAATGATGTTCTATTTACTCGCGCAACCCCTAAAAAGAACAAGATGTATGAACTGTGCTTGAAAATACAGAGATCCAGAACTTATGCCACTACTGCTAACCTTATGTGACCTTGAGGACCCGAGGGTGTCAGGGAAGATCTCTGAGAATTGACCTAATATGGTGAAAGGGAGGGAACCCTCTCAGCATTCAAGCAGTCAAATATGCGAAAGACTATACACATAGGGCCTTTCCAAAAAGTGGGGCGATACTTCCAGGTGTGCAATGGAAGAGATGAACTCAACCACCGAGTGAGTACTCATAGTTGATTTCGCAGATTTTTACTGCAACCACAATCTGTGGTTTCTGGCTGATATTATGGTCATAAAGATCTTCAAGGTAGCAGATCTGAGTCAAATGAATCGTGTAGTCCCATTAATTAAAACAAGCATTGAAAAAGCCAATAGGTCTGTCGGTGGCTGCCAGCCTTCTAACAACTGTTTTGTTTTATCAAGGTTTTTACAAAACGTTATTGTTTGAAAATATGCCGGGCCCTCATCAATCTAAAAAAAAAAAAATTGCTACTGACAAAAATGTTTTTTTAGTATTGAAAAAACACACATTACCATAGCTCTTCCTAGCATTAAAGGGAATAACTTTGTGTGTGGATGTGTTCCTTGTGAAAGGGAGGCACGTTGTAACTCGTATTGAAGCCTGCTAATTCTGAAGTGGGCTGATACATTGCCCGTTAATGCATGCTAAAGTGGGTGAAAGAAAAATGTGAATGACACCAACAATAGACTAATGGATAAAGTCTGGTTGAAACCCCTATAAGTAACTATGTTATACATATAATTTGTAGGAAAAGCAAAAGGTAGGGGCTAACACAGACCTAAAAAAGTCTCTCACTGGAATTAGCTGCGAGCCTCTTGCCTTTAAAAAAGAAAGAAAGTACAAAAGATAGAAGGAAAGAAGAAAGGAAAGAAGGACAGAAAGAAAGAAAGAAACAAACGAAGAAAGAAAGAAAAAGAGAGAGGGAAAGAAAGAAATGGAAGGAAAAAGAAGGAAAGAGAAAAGGAAAAAAGAAGTAAATAGATGGAAAGAAACAGAAGGAAAGGAGGAGAGAAGGGCAAGAAGGAAAGAATGAAGGAAGGAAAAAAGGAAGAGAAGGAAAGAAAGAAAGAAAAAACCAAAAAGAAGGAAGGAAAAGAAGAAGGAGAGAAAGAGAGCAGAAAAGACAGAGGAAGAGAAAGAAAGAAGGAAAGAGAAAGAAAGAGGGAAAGAAGGAAGGAAAGAAAGAAAGATGGACAGAAAGAAGCAAAGATTAAAAGAAAGAGTGGGAAAGAAAAAGAAGGAAAAAGAAAAGAAGAGAAGTGAAAGAAAGAAAGAAAGAAAGAAAGAAAGAAAGAAAGAAAGAAAGAAAGAAAGAAAGAAAGAGAAAGAAGGAGAGAAGGAAAGAGAAAAAAGATTGAAAGAGAAGGAAAAGGAATAAAAGGAGCCAATAATAAAAGAAGGAGAGACAAAGATAGAAGGAAAGAGAGAAACATAAGAAGGAAAGTAAGAAGAAAGAGAAAGAAGGAAAGAGAGAAAGAAAGTACAAAAAAGAAATGAAGAAGGAAAAAATGGAAAGAAGGAAAGAAAAAACAAACAAGGAAAGAAAAAAGATAAACAAACGAAAGGCAAGAATGAAAGAAAGACAGTAAGGACAATAAAGAAAGATTAAAGAAAGTAAGAGAAAGAAAGCAAGAGAATGAAAGGCAAATTAAACGAAAGAAAACAAGAGTAGGAAATATAGAAAGAAAAAAGAATGAAAGAAGGCAAGAAAGAAAGTAGGAAAGAAAGAAGGAAAGAGAAAGAGAAAAAAGAGAGAAAGATAATGAAAGAAAGAAAGTTAAAAGAACAGTTTCAAATGCACACAGTCTGGTATCCTGTAAAATAGCAGCAGTCAGAAAAGCAAAACACTCAAAAAGGAATTTCCATCAGTATTGGCAGGAGATGGTATCTGATAAAATTGGAGGGATTCATTTACAAGGCCAGTGTGCTACCGGTGCGTCACATTTTTTAATTTTTTTATTTCAGTAAATTTTTATTGAAAATTATATTTACATGGTGCGTAACATATACATGGGAAGGTAATTCACAGAGAAAAGAAAAAGGAGAAAGAATGCCTGGGGGTGGGGGGGAGGGGAATGTTGTAGTGAGGCACATAATTCGATTGTCTGTGGCAATTAAAACTTCTGATTGCGGCTGTGCAGTTCCGGCAGTCTGTTCCTTCGTTAGTTCATGCCCTCCATTAGATAGTCTTCTGTTTCTCCCTCCCTCCGCCCCTGCTGTCTTTTGATTGTCACATGATCATTTGCTACTTGCCCATTCCCTCCACCCCAAGAGCTGAGAGAGAGAAGAAGAGAGAGTGAAGAAGCACAGGGTAGGGGTAGTAGTTATGGTGCGGTAAAGGGGCGGTGTCCTGTTATCATTCCTTGGCTCAATTGGGGTTCCTTTGGCAGCGTTGCCATAGCTACGGCGGCTTGTGCGAGGACAAGTAGTTGTCCAGTGATCGCCACATTTCGCATTTCTTGTGGGGCGTCTGTATGTGCTTGGCCGTTATGGTGTCTGCTCCCCTTAGGAATGTCACCGAGTTGAACCATGCTTTGAATGTGGCTTTCGCCGTGTTTTCCAGTTGATCAGAACCGTCTTGACTGCTGTAGATCTATGAGGTCCCTGTCCTCTTTGCTTTTAATTGAGGGAGCCATGAAGCCTATTGCCAGACTGTGGAATTCCAGTTGGAGTGAAGCGCCTGTCATGTCATTTATCAGCGTGCCTATAGTGTTTCAGAACTTCTTGACTTTGGTGCAGTGGAATAGAAGGTGTGCTAAATCTCCGGTGTGTTTGTTGCAGTTCCAGCAGGAATCACTTTCTCTGATTCCCATGGAGGCTAGGCGGGCGGGGGTCCAGTATGCTTTGTGTATTAGCCAGAATTTTGTTTGGTCTAGGGTAGTTGATACCTTCTTTCTCGACGCGGATGACCAGAGGTCGATCCTCTCCTCCTCGCTGAACTCTCTACCTGTCAGTGTTTCCCAGTATTTTGTGATTTTGTTGTTGAGTTTGGTGGATTTGGGACTTAGGGTTTTGTACAAGTGTGCTACCTGATGTCCTTGTTTGTTTAGGTTGGTTGCATATTGCAGGATCGCCGGGGTGTGTTTATTAAGGCCTGCCTTGTTGATCGCCACCTTAATCTTTAGGAAGTTGTATAGTTCTATGTTCCCCAGTCTGTGTTCCTCTTTGAGTGTGTCAAACGTAGTGTTTGGGCCGTGTTGGTGTAGTTGGTTAACTGTGGAGATGCCACGATTGTACCAGGAGTGTTTGTCTAGTGTTCTATCTCTGTATTTGATTCTGGGGTTGTGCCATATGGACTCCAGCTGCGACTTCTTCACGCTTGTGTCTAGTAGCCTGTCTATCTTGAGGAGGGCCATGCTAGTGTTCCTTAGTATAGGGTTCTGCCTAATTGCGGTGTGTCTGATTGCGGTGAGTAGTGCGACGGGTTCCATGCCTCCTCGAAGCCTTTTCTCTAGCGTGAGCCAAGCCGGGGTGTATTCTTGTTTAGGGGTAAGCCAGTGTAGTCCTTGTTTTGTTATGCATGCCGTTTGGAATATCTTAAAGTTTGTTATATTGAGCCCCCCCCAGGCCTTTGGCTAGTCTCTGCTTTTGTAGGCTAATTCTGGGCTTCTTGTCCTTCCACTGGAACGTGTTGAGCAGTTTGTCTAGTTTTTTCTGGAAGTCCGCTGTGTTAATCAGTGGGAGCATGTTAAGCATGTAGTTCACTATCGGCGTTAGCATCATCTTAATCGTTTCGACCCTTCCCCACCATGTGGTGAACTTGGGTGACCACCCCTCTGTCCGTTCTTTGATTTTACGTAGTATTGCCTGTTCGTTCTGGTCTAGCGTGGATCTGAGGTCTTTCTCAAAAGGATGCCTATGTATTTGATGGATTTTTTTTTGCCATGTGAGCCCTGATGTCCCTAGTACGGTCTTCGTGGTATGGACGTTTAATGGTTTGCACTCTGATTTTTCCCTGTTCAGTTTATATCCTGATACGTGTGCATACTGTTCTATGGTGTCCATGAGGGCTTTAATTGACTCTTCTGGGTTTTCAGTTATTATTAGCACATCATCTGCGTAGGCCGCTAGTTTGAATGTTTCTCCTTCTATTGGTATCCCAGTTATGTCTTTATTTGTTCGTATCATGTTGAGCAGTGGCTCTATTGCTAGGAGAAAGAGGGCCGATGATAATGGGCATCCCTGTCTTGTTCCGCGTTCTAAGCAGTGTAGCTCAGATGTCCCCCCGTTAACCACTACACGCGCATTTGGGTCGTTATATAGAGCCAGGACCATCTTCCTGTAGTTGGGTCCCAGTCCAAATTTCTGCATGCACTGGTCTAGGAATGGCCAGGACACTCTGTCAAATGCCTTTTCGGCATCTAAGGCTATCATTACCCCTGCGTTGTTGCTCTTGCTGGCGTGGTTTATTATGTGACAGAGCAGTCTGGTGTTGTCGTGGGGCATTCTGTTTTTAAGGTAGCCTAGCTTGGGTAGGTAAGTGTTCAGTCTGGTCGCCAGGATTTTTGCATAGATTTTGCAGTCTACATTGATGAGTGATATTGGCCTGTAGTTTTTGGGGTGCTGGGTATCCTTGCCTTCTTAGGGTATGACTATGATGTTGGCTTCTGCCATTGTCGGTGTCATGCTGCCTTTGTGGACGCAGTGTGTGAACACTTCTGTCAGCGTGGGTTTGAGTAATGGTAGAAACTGTTTGTAGAACCTGGCAGTGAATCCGTCTGGGCCTGGAGCCTTGTTGTCTTTGAAGCTGGCTACCGCTTTTTCTATCTCGTCACCTGTGATGTTTGATTCTAGCATTTCTCGCTGGGCACTGTTCAGTGTTGGGGTCGTGATGCGTTCCAGGAGTTCTTTGCCTTCGTCTCCGCCTAGGGTGGTATCTCCTTTGTAGAGTTGCTCGTAGAAATCTCTAAACGCGTTGAGTATCTCTTTGTTTGCTGTCTGGGATTTGTCTTTGCTGTCTCTGACTGCAGCTATTGAGTGTTGTTTTTGCTTGCCTTTGAGGTAGGACGCTAGCGCCTTTCCTGCTCTGTTGGCAGCGCATAGATTTATGGCCTTGTATTTGTTTATGTACAAGGAGGAGCAATGGCACACCTGTTGGTCAATTTTTTTTCCAGTTTAGGAAAGAATCCTTTTATGCGTGCAGACTGGTTGCATGCCTCGCCTCAGTGCATGTTAATGAAATGAAATTGATGCCTTGCAGCAGAACTCTGGTGCAAAACCAATCGCACAGCTTCTACAGAGCACGTCACAACCTTGTTTTGATTAAAGTTTGTTTTTATTCCGTTTTTTTCCAACATGTAGTCACACTTGTCGTACTTATTCACGGTGAAACAGTCCAAATATCCTTTAGCTTCACATAAAATAGTTGTGCCAATCCAGGCCTCGTACTACTTCACGTTAAGGACATATAATTCATGACAACAGCTATAATCATATTCCCAATGCATTTCGAGCCTTTTTGAGCTCTTCGTCAGGGGAAGCTGTTAAGATTAAAAAGATAAAGAAAAGCCCATGCTAGTCCTCCATACTGCAACGCTATCATGAATTTTCCCCACAAATCATTTTAACATTGTGAATTGTAAATTTTCCTGATCTCACTCGATACATGATAAACTAACCCCTGACCCTCAGTGTTTATTCTATAAACACTACCGGCACACCGTCAGTGCTGCGACATTCATCACGCTCTTAAACAACTCTGAGGCCGCTAGCTGTAGTTTTGGAGAGGAAAGAGGAAGGAAAGTTAGGACACCGGATAGGGGCACGGGTGCATGATATTCAATTAGATGCAATCCAGTTGATGTGATTAACTTAATTGAAGATAGTGGCGCGAAACGGAATGTTTAAATAGCGCAGCTAGCGGCCTCAGAGTTGTTTAAGAGCGTGATGAATGTGGCAGCACTGACGGTGTGCCGGTAGTGTTTGGAAGTAAGTAGGTTGGAATTCTGGAAGATGTAATTGTTGGATGAAGGGAAAGGAGGGGTGTTCTGTGAAAGGATTTGGGGAAAGCATTTATTTTACAGACAAAGGGCGTGAGGTGCATGTGTTGTTTAAGACAGATGGGGCGTTTAGTGTTTACTCAGCAACGCGAATATATGGGCAGGCTTCACATCGAGGAAGGAGCAGGGGAGGTTATCGCGTTCGGTAAACTCTGCACGTTTATAGAATAAACACTTAGGGTCAGGGGTTAGTTTATCATGTATCGGGTGAGATCAGGAAAATTTACAATTCACAATGTTAAAATGATTTGTGGGGAAAATTCATGATAGCGTTGCAGTATGGAGGACTAACATGGGCTTTTCTTTATCTTTTTAATCTTAACAGCTTCCCCTGACGAAGAGCTAAAAAAAGGCTCGAAATGCATTGGGAATATGATTATAGCTGTTGTCATGAATTATATGTCCTTAATGTGAAGTAGTACGAGGCCTGGATTGGCACAACTATTTTATGTGAAGATAAAGGATATTTGGACTGTTTCATCGTGTATAAGTAAGACAAGTGTGACTACATGTTGGAAAAAAACGGAATAAAAACAAACTTTAATCAAAACAAGGTTGTGACGTGATCTGTAGAAGCTGTGCGATTGGTTTTGCACCAGAGTTCTGCTGCAAGGCATCGATTTCTTGTATTTGTTTAGCCAGGTTCCCGCCCTTTCACTGAGAATTCTGTTTAGTTCGTATTTCTTTTTTGTTAGTGTAGTGAGAGTGTTCCTATCTTCCAGGTCGGCTATGTACCCTGTTTCTAGATCTTTTATCTCCTGTTCTAGGGCAGATATTTTTTTGTTTCTTTCTCTGTTTAGCCTGCCCTTGATGGTGAGTACTATGCCTCTGAACGTGGCTTTAAGGGCGTCCCATAGTGAGTCTCTGTCTATGTCCGGGGTGTCGTTGAATGAGAGATGGAGATACTCCTCCGGGAGTCGATTCCTAGCGCTATATAAACCCACAATTAAATTAAATTAAATTAAAATGAGAGGTACTCTTTTATTGCTGTCTCTATTTCTGCCTTGGCTGTTGAGTTTCTAAGCAGGTCATCGTCAAATCTCCACCTGCGTGTTGGCCTTTCATTGTGTTTGCCTGTCAGTGCAAGGCTGATGTGTGAATGATCCGAGATCGCTCGTGGGCCTATCTCTGTCTGGTCGATTAGGTGAGTGTGTGTGTCTGAGATCAGTATATAGTCTATTCTGCTGTAGGAGTTGTGTGGTGTTGAGTAGAACGTGTACTCTCGACCATCTGGGTTTTGAAGTCGCCATGGGTCTTTGAGGTTGAGTTTTGTACAGAAGTTCTTCAAGATGTTCCCTTTCTGTGCTCTCTGACTCGGTCTCGGTGGGTGTCTGTCAATGGCTGGGTCTAAGACTTGATTCATGTCACCAGCCACCATAAGGAGTTCCCCCAGCGGTAGGGTGTCTAGCTGTGCTCCGACCCAATCCCAGAAGGTCCTGTCATCCGTGTTAGGACCGTAGATGTTTGCTACATGTATGGGCTCTTCCACTCTGGCTAGACTGGTCACTAGCATCCTCCCCTCTGTGTCTGCCTGTGAGTTTGTTATTACTAGCTTTGATTTCTTGCTTACTATAGTGATGACCCCGTTCTTTTTGTTTTGTGCGGGTGAGCCTATGACTTCACTTATCCAGTTGGCCTTGAGGCGGCATATGTCTTCCGCTCCTAGTCTAGTTTCCTGTAGAACATATATGTCGCTTTTGAGTTTCGCCAGATGGTCTAGGATTTTCCTCCTCTTAACTGGGTGGTTCAGACCCTTGACGTTCATGGACACTACCTTGATATCAGCGGTGATTTGTGTGAGCTGGTTATGTGTCATTCTATATGGTGTTTATCTGGCTGTTTTGCTAGCTGTCTCAGCCTGCTTCTGCGCCTCTGTGATTCCTTACTTTTCCTCCTGTGCTTAGGGTTCCAATGGATAGGTAGGGATAGTAGATAGGGGAATAGAGTTAGAGAAAGAAGCAGAAATGAAAGCAACCCATGTACGTGTGCCCCGCACCCACCTCCCTCTCCCCATCCCCCCTCCCTCTCCCCATCCCCCCTCCCCACCCTCCCCCCTCCCCCCCTTACTTGCTGAGTGAGTGTGCGACGACAAAGTTCCCCTTGCTCCGCAATCCTCCCTGAGGCCTTGTATTCATTCGTTCACTTGTCCATGACAGCCTTGGGCCATCCGTTGTTCAGGTTGCTTCTAGGATATTGTCCTGCTCAGATCGTACTCGCAATTGACTCTATTTTGTCTCCTCCTCGTTCCATGTCCTGAGGTAGTCTCTGTCTTAAGGTAGGTTGTTGTGGAATGCCATGGTTTCTCTGTTGCATAGTTCATTGTTCTCTGGTTGAGGGGACCACTGCTAATGTTGAGGTAGATTTTAAATTTTCCTGCCCATATGTTCAAGGCCGCGTAAAGTCACCCTGCGTTACTTTCACGCACTACTCTGTGGGAAAGAGGAGTTACATGGGAGTTGCTGTGGGTGTTCCTATGCAACATCCATTGAACCTGACACATGCCCAGATTTACAAAGGTTTGTAAAGCTGGGTATGCATCAGAGTGGCTCAACGAGCAGAAATACTTTTATTTCTCTTTGTTTTTTCCTCTACCTATGTGTGCTGCATTCTGCAGCACGCATAGAAAGAGGAAAATGCCATCAATTATTGTTTTTGTGCAGGAAGATGTCCCTTTCTGCACAAAAACAATCATCCTCTGAATGGAGGTACCCTTGCAACCTGGCGCAAGGTAGGCTTACCCACTGCCTCACATTGTATGCTATAGTGTGTGCAACCAAAATATGAATGACACAACTACAGACCAATAGATGATGAGAGGGTAGCTGAAAGCATCTATATGTAAGTATATTATACATATTTTAGTAAAATCAAAAAGTCTTGGGTGACTCCAGATCTAAAGAGATTCCATTCAACCTGGTGCGGTCTTTTGTGGTCTTTCAAAATTTTCCACTCTATATTACTTTTCACGGCTTAATTTTTATCACTTTTGATGTAAAGGCACTATCTACTCTTTTTCCAAAATCATAAGCTAAACAATTGGGGTGCAAGCATCAGTGTTAACAGATTAGAAGCTGGTCGCTTGTAATGTGTTTTATCCCACAATAATCAAGCATCTCTGAAGATGATGACGTGTAGATCATGCATTTGTCGTGCATTGCTGTGCTTGAACCTAATGTTTCTAGACCAGTGGTTCCTAACCTTTTTCATTTTTAACTTCTTTGAACCCCAGTTTATCCTCACTGCGATCTGGGAACCCTTGCTGAATCATTGGAATCCGAGGACCCCCACTGAGTCATCCCTGCAAGCCAAGGGCCTCAGCTTAAGAAAACAATACATAAAAATAAGGAAAAAAAGTCCATCGTACAAATTCACAAATGATGAAATATTTGATTTCATTCACAAACAGATATAAAACATTTTTTTTAAAATTTTAATGGGAAGGTTGTAGCTTTTATAAATTTAACTGAGGCCATTAGTGTCCATACTATATTTTGTTTTGATGCATTTGCACTGCTTCCACAAATCAATCTGAGGCTACCAACTTAATTTTTCACCTCTAATTTCAAATTCCATCACATATACATCATTTTTAAAACTTTCAGTTTTACATTTCGTTTATTTATTTACACCCTTTTAATCTGTTAATAATATTAAATTTTCCATGCAGTCGCGGACCTCCAGGTGTCACCAGACCACAGGTTAAGTACTGCTGTCCTAGACCTTAGGTTTCCTGTTGCTTTCCCTGAATGATACACATTTTCAGAGTCCATAGGTGCTTGATTTGTGGCAAGTGTGTTTGTATGTACTTCTTTGGTAAAGGAGTTTAAACTGCCTTGTGGAGGTATCATAGACGGTAAGAGCACAATAGGGAAAGTATGGGCGTACGCAACCGTGCATACGCCTCTTTTTGCTCTTTTCAAAAGCTTTCAGTTATGTCACCAGTCGGACTTGATGCACTTTGTGTGAAACACGTGGGAAAAAGCCAACCATCGTGGGTACATAACCATTTTGTGAACCCAACTGATTGCTCTTTTCTTGGCTTTAGCCAAAGCTTAATCTAACTGACGTTTGCAGAAAATTTCAGGTTGCCTAATGTTCCCATGCCCTCTCAGAAAACAATCGCTGACACAGCAGGTTCGGTACTGTCTGCAAAAGGCAAATTTCTGTTTGCTAGGGATGGGAGAGAAACTTGTGCCTCCACACATTTTTCTTCCCCGTCACGACTGTTACGGAAATGTTAAGAATTCACTTTTCCCTCACTACATCCCACCAAGTGCAGTATTACATAAAATATGTGGTCCGTGATGGTTGTGCTATATCAGCACTTTGACTAAAAAGCCCAATTTTTTGCAAAAACCAAGCAGTTTATTCTGGTGGTTTTAGTCCGCTGGTTTGTTTTTGACTTTATTTCCTTATCAGCATGCAGCCTTTCCCACTCATTTGAGGAGACCTTTGCTCAACTTTGTGTGTGCAACTCCTTATTGAACAAGCACTGAGGGAAGCAAGTCATCATGAAGTGCTGCAGAATTGTTCTCACCCAGGGTATTGCCTTACTTGAGCAAGGGAAGAGACTGCAGGAGCCCAAAATGTTTTTAGGAGCCCACAGCTGACATTGTTGAATGCGATTTCAGCTCATGCCTCTAAGTCCCAACACTTACAGCGCCATGTCACATAAAGTGAGCACTGCAAGCACTAATTTAGGACGGTCGCCGCCACTGGTTATGAGCCCTTGGTGTCTTAACTCGTTCAAAAACTAGAGCAGCGCTGCCATTGACACTGGTAAATTGCTTTTTGTTATAAGAAATTTAAAGGCAAGAGCTGCTTTTGACTGGAAAAGAAGCAAGATGTGTTAACATATAGAAAGAAAACATCGGAACATAAATAAATAGCATACTTAAGGTAACCTAACACAATTAAAACATCATGGGGCGCAACACAACCAAACATTCATAACAATGCAACACAGTCACACCACAACAAAACATCACATCATAATAATGCAGCAAAATGCACAGCAATACATGAAGCAACAGAACTCATCACCACCACAACAAAGTGGCGCACAACAAACATGCATATTTGTATTTGAAAAATATATCAAAATTGCACCCACAAAGCGATAGGTCCACCAGTAGAAATCTATAAAACGAAGGCTAGGGGAGCTTCACTGTATGGGGCAGAATTATGGGGCCATAATCCACCAACTTCCCTATCCATGCCAGATAACCTATTTCTTAGGCAATTGCTGGGCCTCCCTGTGAGCACCCCACTAACACCGCTCTAGATGGATCTAGGGATTGGCCCCATAGCAGATGTAGTCTCCTCTTGACCCCTCCTATACTGGCGTCGCCTGTGGAGTACCCCTGAACTAGCGGACTACAAAGAGGAGTTGAAGGATGTCCTGACCCTTTTTGGTGCAGGGAAACTCCCCTGGCTAGCCTTTATCAGGAATTCTTGCCAGGCACTAGGGAGGGCAAATATGTGGACTACACCAGAAGTGACCTGCCGCACAATCTCCAGAAAGGCACTACTCGACTCCCAAACTATGTCAGGGGACTAGACCAAGTAGCTTGACTTCCAGGTTCCTGGATATCAAGCAGCAATATAGGCTGGAATCGGTGCTTGATTACATCCAACCTTCTTTGGCTAAGAAACTCTTTCTTCACTTGAGACACGGGGTGCTCCCGCTTCGAGCATTTATCAACAATTGGCAGGGAGCCCACAAACTTGATTGCCCAGGGTGTGACCAAGTTGAAGAAACTGAATTACATGTCCTTTTCTTTAGCCCCACGTATGGAAGGCCAAGGTCTAAGTGGGTGTTACAACTCTGTAGAAACATGGGGATCAGACACTACATTGAGGTCTACAGGCTCCTCAAGTACGAAACTGACATAACTTAGTGTGTTCGCCATTTCGCGGTTCCTTTCGATGTGGTGCATTCGCAGTGCAATTTTAAAGAAAACTATTGCAGGAAACCCCTAGTTCTCAGTACCTCTTATACATGCTGCTATGCTACACTTGCACATATTCACTGTATGATTATTGCTACCGCAAATGTTCTCCCTCAGGGTCCTTCCTCTTCTTTCTTTTAAAATGTTTTATATTACCTGTTTTAATGCAGTTTTTTTAGCACTGCTACATATATGTACTATACATGGTCAAAAGCTTTTTTACAATTGACAGGAGCTCTATATACACTAATGAATTGACTATTTGTTTTAATATGCAATATTTTAACCCCTCCCGCACCTAAGGCAGAATCCATATTCCTTGTTGATTACTGATTTGTACTCAAGTTTAGTACCGTGTTCTGTAGTGAGGGAGTGCATTCAAGAATGAACAAGAAAATTTTGGACAAAAACTATATTCGTACCATCTTTTCATTTAGCACCAATGTACATACATTTTATGATGACATATTTTTAACATCCTTTTTTGTTATGTAAAATGTATTGTATTATTGTACCTCAAGGGCATGGCACGCACTGACGAGCAGGCGGACAAACTACCTATTTATGCCCCGGCACTCCCCATTGCCAACTACCCGAGACTATCGGTGTCGCAGGAAAAGAAAATGACACGATTGCTAGAGGACATGAAGTTCTACACAATGAAGGATATTTTCCCGCATGGCAGATTCATACAGCGACATGACCCATCATCGAGCATACATAACACTCAACTGAAGGTGTTCGCCCATATGCGGCTGCAGTTGGCGATCAGGGATATGTACGCAACCTACCTGGAGGAACCACCAACACTACTGGCACTACAAGCCCTGTTGAAAGCGCCAACACGCCAGAAATTAATAACCCGCCTATACACTGCATCACCATCAGAGCAAATGGAGCTTAGTAACAAATCACTCCTTAGGTGGGAAACACTGCTAGGAGGAACCATCGATGTACAGGATTGGGAATAAAGCTGTACGCAACTACAGTTACTGACACCAAATTGTAACTTGCGTATCATACACTTCAATTTTCTGCACCAATTTTATTATTCCCCGACTCAATTACACAGCTATGGTCTCAGGACACATGACAAATGCCACAGATGTGACGCTTTGCACGCCGATTTCCTGCACCTAGTGGGGGCATGCCCGCAGGTGCACAAATACTGGCAAGATATAATGGACGCACTAACGGAAATGCCGGCTGAACTCGTGCTGAACACTCCTTTGGTGTGTTTGCTGGGGATATATAAGTTAAAGCCCGCAAAGAGACGGAAGTTCCTTTTGGTGTCCCTGCTGTTAGCAAAACGAAGGGTGGCCATCAGATGGGGCAGTAAGCACCCCCCAGGTTTAAGGACTGGCTTGTTGACATGTCCTACTGTAGGGAAACTATGGAGGTTTATGCAGAAGAACTACCGCAGACATCAAGACCCAAGGATTTCTGGGAAGCTCTAAAACAATTTCTCCTGAATATGCAAAGTGATGATTAGGATGTGTTAGAAGATGTAAAAGTAATTGAATGAGGTTGGTGGTGATTTATGCTTTATTGGGGGGAGGACAGTATGAATAAGCGACTGTCACTTATCTACATGGCTGCACAAGCGCCAAGGTGTATAATGTTATGGGAAACTTATATAATATGGTGGATCCCAATGTACACTAGTGAATGTCAATGCATCCATGACTGACCTTATGTATCTGCTGATGATTACCTGCTGTAGCTTGTACGGATTTATGTCCAAGTACTATACACTGTGAACTGAATGATTACAATGTAAATGTGAATTACTTGTTGGACCGGACGAAATAAATAAAGTTAAACAAAAAAAATAAATGTATTGTATTGTCTTCTTTTTATGTGCTTTTATGGCCACGTGGTCGAAATAAAGCTTTTTGACTGACTGCATATTTTTGTCACACATTACCACGTCCAGACATCTTATTTAAGACTACGGTGGTAAATGTTGTTTGTACCATGCACTGCCTTACTTAATAACATAGAGCGCCTTTGAAAACATTTGTGATGCCGCCCCTGTCTATTTACCTAACTTGGGCAAGTTCTTTTTCTTCCCTTATTTCTCACTTAATCGCTGTTTCCCATCTCTGTCCTCCTCCTTTTTTCCCTTTCCCTCAGTTGCTCTGGATCAAAGTGTGATCTTGAGAATAAGTTGTGCTCCTCATAGATGAGTGACGCTTTCAGGGCTTGCACTGGAGCTTTGGTTGATCTCTGTGTGCAGGCATGAAGATCCCAGCTTGGGCAAGTGCTATGATTAACTGTACCATACTTTGTGGTGATTAAATCCCCCCCCCAGACTTTCATCCAGACCTGGACCAACCCTCTTACCATTGGTTATCTGATAGACCTTTTTCGCCGACTAAGAGGTAAAGGGAGTTAGCATTTAATCAATTAATTTAATTAACAGTGCAACACATTTGGCTACACAATAAGGATCAGGAATCAGTTACTATAATTTAGAAGGTTTATTACAAGTTAGCAGTCAGGTTAAGGTAAACAAGTCTCAATACCATGCTGTAAAGGTACACAAAAAAACTAGATAACCCAACCTCCTAAAGAAGTTCTGGCGCACCAGAATAAGGCAGACTAGAAGTTCAGTCACAGCAACACAAAATATCTATAGCGGAATTTGATGCGCAGAGAAGAATTTCTGATTCTCTCATCTATACACGAGTTAAGTCTAAAATCATCTAAATGAAAGTCTAAATTAAGGAGGATGGTTTAGAAACTAAATGGATCTAAAACATCAGGGAAATGCAGAAAAATAGGAAAATGTGGGGACGTAAAGGATGGTATCAGCATTTCAGAAGCTTGGTCAAGAGTCTTTTTGTGAAAGGGGTACATATGTTAGTCTAACCCACACTCAGCAAAGAGTCAAAAAAGTAAGCATAGAGGTCAACAACTCTCAAAGTCCATAGAAAAAGGACCGTATGAACACCAGTTATCTCCAAAGTAACCCCCCTTTGTTCACATCATCAGGGGCTCCATTGTCCTTTCTATTCTCACATTGTGAGGTGAAACATTTACAAACTATCCTGCACCAATACTGGGAAAGATATTGTCCTTGGGTACCTGCGACTTCTTGCAACATTAACAAATGGTAACTTTCAGTTAATGCTCTGGCTCTCCAGGTTCCTTGTCAACATCCTTTTCTCAGGCTCTCTCTCACTCTATCACTAGTACAGGGTTTTATCTTTTCTCAAACTAACAAACCATGTGAATGTACCTGCAAGGAGAAGACATGCAGACAGAAAATGGAAAATAGCATTTTGTGCAGAGAGAAATATGGGCCTAGTCAAGACAAGTTAAAGTATTAAATCAATGGCACACATTGAATATACGTGTGCACATTCAACCACAAATGAATGGAAAATGTCAGTTGTTAGACCTGGTATCTTTTGGCATGTTTTCCCAGTCATTTTACTTTCTGACCTCCTGGTTTTGACTCTGATTTTGCTGGTTTAATGTCTATGCACACTTTCTCACTGCTGTTCAGTGTTACAGTGCAAGTGCTCCTATTGAAAATTGTGTTATGGATTGGTGTTTCCATGATTGCCATATTTGATTTCCTGGTAAGTCCCATGTAAAGTGCACTTAGAGTGCCAGGGCCTGTAAATTAAACGCTGCTAGTGGGCCAGTAGCACTGATTGTGCCACCCACACAAGCAGCCTTTCAAAGGGCTCTCAGAACTGCCACTGCAGTGTCTGTGTCATGGATTCCCTCACCCCTGCCATCCGCTATCCGCTGGTCAAGACGAGCGTGATCCTGCACAAGGACGATCGGCGCTGGACTACGAGTACCAGCATGCCTAGCGGGACTCACAGGAGGAACGCGAACAGGAAAACGCCATAAAAACGTATCGCAGCAAGTACGCAGCGTCGGATATTCTGAACCTTGCCGGCATCGTCCTCAGCCGCAGAAACTGGTACTGAGGAACCCCGTAGGGAAGACGAAGATCGGAGCGAAGGTCAACGGAGGTAAGAATTGAGCGGCTGCTCTCTCCCCTCACTTCGTGACCTTTTTCATAGCGGGCTGAGACGCACACCGCGGAGGTGTTTCCGTGTCTCAGCAACAGATCTAGAGGATTGCTCTCACACCAGGTGGCAAGATCGAGCGGCTGCTCTCTGCCCAATTTATTATAGCTGAGACGCACACCTCGGAGGTGTTTGCCGCGTCTCAGCTGCGGTGAACTGGTGAAGCGTAGCGTCGCACCAGACTACTTCCAGAGAGGCGAAGGCAAGATCGAGCAGCTGCTCTCTGCCCCCGTTTTGTAATACTTACAGGGAGAACAGGGACGCACACCACGGAGGTGTTTGCCGCGTCCCTGTTGGTACATAGACAAAGGAGGCTAGTGCTGGTGTTTGAAGGAACCCTGGGTGTCTCCATTGAACAGAGAAGGTTGAGCGGCTGCTCCCTGGCTCTGACTTCAAACGGCTTGGTTGAGAGTCCGGCTGGGCTTTCCCAAGTTTGTTTCCTCAGCGATAGAGCGCCCATACTGGACTCAAGGCTACTTCCCTGATTATACACCCTGCGCAGCATTCGAACGGCATTGTCGGACGTTTCTTAGCACGGTGCCCTCCGTTGGAGAACACCGGGACCGGTGTTCATGGCTGAGGACGGTAATACATTCTAGTGCTGCACGAGGGTATCATTGACTATTTCTTTATGTTATGTACCGTATGCTTTACCATTCGGTTTACTCCATTTATTTCTTACTCCTTTAATAAATACTACATTCGCTAATCCAAGGTTGCTTCTCGTGTTTTTCCTCGATCCCGGGAACTTCAGGCTGTTACAGTCTGCATGAAGGTTTTACTGCCATGTAGACTTGGCAAGTGGGTGCACTTGCCAAGCCCTAACTTTCCCTATTATTACATGTAAGTCACCCCTAAGGTAGGCCCAAGGTACCTCTATGGGATGGCTGCAGTGTATGTGAAAAATAGGACATGTACTGGCATGGATTACATATCCTGATAGCAAAATATAATGTATTTAATTTTTCACTATTTAAAGGCTATCTGTCCCATAGGATAGAATGGGAGTTTACTTATAACATCTTGTGAGTATATCTTCCCATTGGGACAAGATAGAGAAATGGAGTTTAGTATGCCTGAATGCAGAATGTAGAAATGCATCTTTTAGTAATGATGATGTTTATGTTCTTTGTTTGAAAATACCACTTTTAGAAAGTAGGTATTTTCTTGCTTAGCCATCCTGTGTGCCTCTGCTGGGTTGTGGATTGACTGTATGGCTTTGGAGTGACAGGGGCTGGGGATGTGCATTCTCTTTCAGACCGCCATTGGGGGGGGGAGGTGTTGAGGTGTGTCCTGCCTTTCCTGGGTGAGACATGGCTGAGCTGAATAGACCTGGGCTGCATTTAGAAAAGTGGGAGGAGATTTCCTTGCACCTGAATAGACCGGGTCTGCCTGGGACAATGTTGTCTCCACCTCCTGCCAGGTAGCCGGGCCAGAGAGGACCGAACTGGTTTGGGCTGAGCACAGACACTCTCTGCCCAAAAGGACAAAGAGAAACTGACTATAAATATTGGGCCCCAGATCCCAGAACTTTTGAACTCGCTGGGATCACGGAACCTGCCAAGGAGAAGAGCTGGAAGAGCTGCCAGGAGGAGTACTGCCCCATTGCTGTTTTGTTGCTTTGCTAGGTTGGCCTGCAGTCGCTGCTTCTGCCTTGGGTAGTGAAAGGACTGGACTGAACTTTCTTCACTTGTTGCTCAGTATCTCCAAGAGCATGATATAGAGCTTTCCTCCTGTTCACAAAGTCTCTGGGACAGTAAAAACGTCACTTACCTCTCAGTTGCCACTGAGGGGGCAAGCAGCAGACACCATCACCAACACTGCTGCTGGCTCCATGTCCTGAAGGCACCGCAGAAGGCACCGCCGCACTTTGCACCGCAACCCTGGTCTCACTGATGACTATGACCAATGCTGTCACCAAGTTGCTGCTTGCACCGCGACCTGTGGACACCGCACTTTGCACTGCCTTACTTCACTCCGCCGCCCTGGTCTGACCAACGATGTCGCTGCATGCTGATATCGACACCTATGACTGCACCGTGGTTTGGGGGCACCGCTTGTAAGTCACAAGAGACACCGCCATGTCCCACACCGCAGTCTGGGCCGACGAACACCAGCTCCCATCAACCAGCATAGCCGCTTACACCGTGACCTGTCAGCACCGCAATGAGCACCGCCAGCTTTGCGCCGCAGCCCTGGTCTCACCGACGCACTGGACGACCGTCACCGATCCGCTGCCTGTACCGTGACTTGAGGGCACCGCACGCCGCACCGCTACGCTTCACATGGCAAACACTACGGTTGCTGCAACCAACCCACACCGACATAGTCGGCCTGGCAATAAAGGTACTGTTTTTGAGTCTGCTGACACTAATGCCAGTCCGCACAGATGCGGTCGGCCGGAACTGTTGGAGTCTGTTCTTTTCAGCACTGCGGCAGCCCTGGACGGAGCTACCGACTTAAAGAAACTGCATTTTAAAGTCATTCTTGCAAAGTGCATTTTTTTGATTACTTTATGTCGGTCTTTTATCACTTTGGTCTTGTTTGCACAGATAAATATTTGTTATTTTTCTAAAACTGGAGTGGTGTCTTTTTGTAGTGTTTTCACTGTATTACTGTGTGTTATGTGCAAATGCTTTACACGTTGCCTCTGAAATCAGAGAGACTGCTCGTGCCAAGCTACCAAGGGGCTTATCAGGGGTTGTTTTAGAAGTGTTGCCCCCTTCCTGACTAGAAAGAAGGGTCACTCTCTGGACAAAGGTGTAAACCATTGCCAAATAGAGACCCTCATTTCTAATATTAGTACATTAGATTCATGATACACATCGCATACAGATAAAATAGCTGGAGTACATGTGTATAAATGTGACTAAGAACTACATTTTAACCGAAAATATAAAACATTTGTGCACACATTACATGAATCCATTTTTGTTTCTAAAGTAAATACACTTTAATAGTGTGAGAATGGTTTTATCAAGTCTCCAAGAAGTATATACCATTTTAGTGAATTTAAGGCACACAGGGCCAGATGTACAACCCTATTTTGCATGCGCAAGCGGGTTTGCGACCTATTTGCGCATGCAAAAAACAAATGGGCCAGCTACTAACCCTATTTAGCGAGTCGTAAATGATTTGCAACTCGCTAGGTAGGATTAGCGACTCGCTATTAGGAAAAGGCATTCCAAAGGTGTCCCTTCCTAATAGTGAGTCTGAGTCCTATGAAAGACTGGGATCACGAAACAGTCGCAGTTGCAGTTTACCACCCTTCTCAGAAGAGTGGTAGAGCACTCACGAACGGGAAGGGGACCAGGACCCCTTCCCTTTTGTGAATGCAGGAGAAAATATTTTTTAGGGGCATGCAGTGGTCCCAGGGACCACAACCTGCCCTTAAAAAATTATACAAAAATGTTTCATTTTTCTTTTTTTAAATGTATCCCTTTTTCCTTTAAGGAAAACGGGCTGCATTTTAAAAAAAACTGCTTTATTTAAAAGCAGTCCCAGACATGGCGGTCTGCTGAGCCCAGCAGGCTACCATACCTGGGAGGGACAGCCACTCCTAATGGGGTCTCAAATTGCGAGTGCCTCATTAATGTGCATGAGGCATGCAATTTGTGACCCCATTATGAGTCACTAACAGTGTCTCTGTCACTGTTGTACACTGATGTTTGCGACTCGCAATTTAATGCAATTTGCGAGTCGCAAACATCAATGGTCGTACATCTGGCGCACAGTGTATATATGAGTCTCTAATACTACAGTGAATGCACTGCAATAGTGATGTCAAATGCAACACTATACTTTAATATCATTATGGTACACAAAGTACATGTGCTAAGTGCATATATATATATATATATATCTTGTATTTGTGATGTATAAGAATGGAGCCAAAATTATGCAGCTCTGATCCCCCCTCTGATGGCGAATCAAACCATCACATTAAGATAAGTATCTCTTATCAGATGGACCAATCACAGTATAGTTGTTTTCATCATCTTTCTTCTTGATTCCTCAAAAAACTTCATGTCATCATAGTATTTGCTTTGCCTATTTTCTAATTCTATGTCTTCTCTCTTTCTCTTCAATCCCCTTTTCCCCTGTGCACGTTGACAGCCTTTATACATCACAAACAGGGTTAAACCACAGAGAGAAAGTATCACTAAGATTCTCAGAATACTTCCAACAATTCCATTCCCTAAATTTCCAAACCATCTGCCTACAGCAGAAAATCCATTCCCTATTGCTTACCATGCGCCAGTTGCTACCAACCCTTTCAAATCTCTTTTCAAGTCACTAATTTTCTTAATATATCTATTCAACTCCTTACTCTTGTCAGGAATGTAAGTGCAACCTAATTGAACTTTTAACATCTGACAGACTCCGGCCTCCTTTGCAAGGAAAACGTCCCACGCAAGTCTATTATGCTAAACCATTGATCTGATAGCAACCACCTCAGTAAGTACAACTAAAAATCCTCCAGCCGTACTAGTTCTTCCCCTATTGGGTCACCAAGATTTTCCACATGATAGATATTTGGAAAAACTATCCCCATGTAACATGTTCCATATCATCTCCTGGGTAACCTATATTAAGGATTCTTACCACACATGTAGTAGACTCCTGGAATAACAGTATTTGTGTCACATTCACTCCTATCTATAAAACAGGTATCTAAATTGGACTTTGTAGTATGTACATGGATCCCCTTGATGTAGCCAATCTAATGCTAATGTGTCTACATTCCCAGCTACCTTATGCTCAAGCTCTTTTTAGTCCATGTTGGTGCATTCATATGATTTGCTGCTCTAGCCATAATAATTCTTCTCCTATCTTCTACTGAGTCAATACATGTCTTCTTAACATCTGCCAATATACAGGTCAAATTGTGTCTATGGGCATAAGCAGTATCTAATGTTATGGTGGGTTTAAAGAATTGCCCAACAATATCCCGTATTCAAGCGTTAGGTTGATGATCCAAATATTTCAGCAAGGGAATTTCTAACAATACTAAGTCATAATTTGAAAATTAATATTGGAGCTGTCCCTTTCCATAGAAAAGACTCATCTACAAACTAGAAAGACACACCATAAGTCAGGGGAATATAATGAAATGTAATGCCCTCTGCTGTAGAGGCAGGCAATTGCATGCACGCGTAACAGTCCCTAGCATCCATAGCGTCAACATATTCATAAAACAATTTGGAACAAACATTCAATGAGTAGTCTCCTCTAGATGCATCTTCATGTATGTCTTTTTCATCTATTTGAAGGTAAGCTACTGTCAGTAGGAAGTGGTATTCGGGGGCACTTGTAGACCTAAACTCCTCTACATGAGAAGGTGTGGGTAAGCTTAACATTACAAGCTAAGCAATTAATTCCAATGTCACAACAGCAAATACTCCTGCACATAAGCATCTATGTTTACTAGTATTTTTTGCTAGGCTCCATGATTTCTCTGAGGTCAGACCGTTTGGATGAAAGATAGCAGCACAGTTGTCTCGGTATGTTTCCACATGCGCAAACAGTAAAACTAAGTTTTAGTGTCTTTTTACCAAAATATCTACAAAGGATCTTCATGAGACTTCCTTAGCTCTACTCCATTTTCTTCTAAAGGACAACCTTATGCTCCTTCATTAGACTCAGGCCTTGGTACACGGGCAGGGCAAAATCTATTAAGTTTTTTCTCATAAATGTGCATTTCAAATTCACCAATGATCACACCCAGGATAAATTGACCCAGTCTGTTTAGTGCCAATGCAATTTCAAAGCTCATTTCAGCCAAACAGTTCAGTTCAAGGAGGCTCATTTGAATGCGAATTGTTATTGCAAAATGTCCAAACTGCTTATTCCCAGTCATTGGCAGCCAGATATGTTCATTCAGGTGTGGAGTACTCTAGCTTTCTTTGATCTCATTACTGCTGGCCCTACTTCATCATTGTCACTTGGTCCAGTTCCTTCAGTATCTTCTGGGATAGTATATGGCACACGCACTTCAGGCAAACTGTGTCTCCCTCTATCCTGTCTTCTTGGCCATTGGTCTCCAGGCACTACTTGTGTTACTGCTGCAGTAGGCCCTTCGCCAGGGTCTGAATCTGGTGCGGTCAACAGTACAGGATGAGATCCTCATGTACCGACTCGAACTGTTGACTCTCTCAGACCCCCTTAGGCCGAACAAGTGCTGTCCCAGCTCCTTGCTGGTCCCCAACAGCTTGACTAACCTGCTCCCTTTGTCTCACTGTAATCACCAGCACTGTTATCTCTAAAAGGGGACTAGGGACTCTGCAAGTATGGGTGGTGTGCACCCAGCTGGGGAGACCGCTGCACTTCACAGCTATAGTAGTGACCAAGATGACTTGGTAGGGGCATTACCACTGAGGTTGCAAGCACGACTTGCGCATGTGCTTCTTCATCATAACCCAGTCCCCGGTACTGAGGTCATGGCTCTGCTCTTGTTGAGGCGGGGCTGTAACCTCTTCAACTTGATGAGACACACCAGCCAATCCTTTGCAGTAATCAAGAATCATGTCATCTGTAATGTTCACAAGTGCATTCTCAGGCTCAGCTGGCAGTCTGATGGCTCTTCCCATGAGTTTCTCATGAGGAGATAATCCTGTCTTCTTATCACCAACAGAAAAGTCAAAGTATCAGGCCATATCACAGATGTCGAGGCACACACTTGAGCCAACCTGGATTGCCCCATTGACCTGTTGCATCATAACGGAAGCCTGTGGTTGACATCTGCAAAGTAGCCTCCGCTCGATTAGCCATGGTGCACACACCATCATCAGGGACTCATTATTAAAATGAGTTCCTCGGTCTGATTCCAGAGAAGTCGGGAACCCAAAACATGTCATTAACTCCCTAAACAACAATTTAACCACTTCTCCTGGTCGAGTAAGCCTCAACTTAATGCGAGGAGATGCACACAATCACTAAGATGTATCTCAGCCCATTACACACTGGCATCTGAATAAAGTTCAGTTGCACCCTGTTGAAGGGGTCACCTGATGTCACTATGTGACTCAGTGTCCTGCCTACATTCTGCTGCTTACACACAACACACCTGTGACACAACCCTTCAGCCATTAGTCTGAACCTGGATTTAAACCTGGTTTGCCTGAACAAATGCACCATGGCGTCTCTACCTACATGTGTAGCTTCAGTTGCATGATAATGTCTCGCTATTGGAGACAACACAAGTCTTCTGTCTCCTGACCCATATGTCATTCTCATCTCTTTTGACACAACCACCTCTAAACCAGCCTTGCTGTTCTACTTCTGACACTTCCTCCTATAGCCTTTTAACTTCCTCCCATGTATCAACTGTGGTGATCAACAGATTGCAATTTGTCTCATCTGTTCTTTCATCCTAGAGCTCCCCATTGAAGGGACAAGTGTTTAAGGCTCAATATCTGGCATTTTCATCGTCATGCCTGTTGCCCACTGCTACATAATCATTTCCGTTGTGGTGTGCAGAACACTTCACAACTGCAGTCTGGGCAGGTAGCTGTAATGCTTTCAACAAATAATGCACACTCTACCCATTGTAGATTGGTGACCCCGAAGAGGTCATGAATGCATGCTGTGACCCCAATTGTCCAAATTCATGAACAACACCAAAGCCTTTTTGACTATCAGTGAAAATGGTCACTCTCAGTCAGTCTGAAACACAACATGCTCTAGCAAGAGCAATTCAATTTGGCCACTTGTGTAGAAAACACTCCTTGAACCCAGGAGGCTTCAACCACACCTGAGACAGTACTAACTGCGTAGGCAGCCACGGCCCGTGGAGGGAGTTCCGGTGGGGCAGGAAGGCGGGGCGGGGGTGCTAAAAAAATGTAATTAATAATACGAATTTCGTAGCGCATGCTGGATCGCATTTTGTGATGCAGGGCATGCTACGAAATTCGTTTTAGTTATTAAATTGTTTACTTACCTCCAATTATCCATATTCCGGTTTTTAGCACCCCCCCACCCTGCCCCTCCCCTGCCCCGCCTTCCTGCCCCACCGGAACACCCTCCACGGGCCGCGGCTGTGCGTAGGCAACTCTCAGGCTTCCTTCATGATCTCATAAGAAGGAGCCATCAACAAAATCACACAATCTGATTCAGACAGTGGCACATCTTGTATTCAGTTGTTGGTTTGGTGCATAGTTCAGTAACATCAAGAGAGTCATGTTCAACTTCACCTGCAACTACATAATTCCCAGGTTCAGGTAAAAGAATAGCAGGATTGAGGGTAGAACATCGTTTCAGTGTGATATTGTTGGTCAAAAGTATGACTTGTTCATACTTAAGTGGCTCCTAGTGAGATACTGCGTTCTGGTGCTGCTCAAAAGTACCTCTACAGAATGGGAAACAAAAGCAGTTAGAGGATGTCATATAACAATGCTCTCACACGGCTTGACGCTGATACCTATGGCAGTCACAGCTTTGAGGCAGCCTGAAAAAGCAGCAGCTATTGGGTCAAGAGTAGCTGAAAAGTGGACAACATGTATGCAAGCAATCCGGTGCATCTGGGCTACCACTGAGAGAGCACAGCCCTCCCTCTCACTGCAAAACAAAGCAAAACATTTATTGTAATCAGGCATTCCCAGTGCTGGGGCACGACAGAGACTTTCTCTCAGTTCTGAATAAGCACGCATGCAGATGTCATCCCATGGTACTGGATCTGACACATCTCTGTTTGTCAGCCTCTGAAAAGGCCTGGCACTAGAGAAAAGTTGGGAATCCACTGTCAAGAGTAGCCCACCATTCCCAAAAATATCCTGAATTCTTTCTGGGTAGTTGGTGGATTTGTTTTAAGAATCGCTGAGATTCCCTCTTGTGACACCTTCCTCGCTCCCTTCTTGATATGATGTGCTAGGTAAAGGATCTCTCTCTTACAGGACTGCAGGTTGGTAGGGGACACGTTATGGCCATTCTCAGCTAAGTGGCTCAACAGAGCAATTGTATCTCATCTGCCAGCCTCCTGGTGACTGGCAACATCTTCATCATGAGTTTTGAATTCAATGCCATTTGTGGTACACTTAATGGAACAATTCAGCTTGCACAAAAGGTCACATCCAAGCAGATTTACAGTACTCGAATCACACACCACAAATCAATGCTTCTTTTCAAAGGACCCTATCTTTACAGGTACTGCTTCTAAAACAGGGCTAATCGATTCCCAACAAACTGCTTTTTCTGACCTCTTAGTGCTGCTTTCATTTGTGCCATCATCAATTTCTCTTTCGATTTCTTATGTTTCATTTCCAATTCATCACTACAATACTTTGTGTATCTCAATATTTCATCAATTGACTTACTCTGTCAACAAATTAAATGCTGCTGAATCATCATGCTAAGTCAGATTTAAATCGATACATAAACCTGTGCACAAAATGGCCCATATCTTTCGACTTAATAGTCTCTTTCCCATTGTACTATTTAAATGCCTGAACAGTCTCACATAGTAGGCATGTATTGATTCCTTCGACTCTTGAGTTGTTGTGTCAATCTTGACCCAATCTATAACTTTATGAGATATTTTCGATTTCAAAAATGTAATAACCTAATGATACTTCTTCATCACCACTAATGATGAAGCCTTTGATATAGGAGGTCTCATGGGCTCCTTGTCAGGCCACTCCACAGCAATTTTACATTCAACCCACAAGTCACTTGGAACCACAATTTCAAATAAGGTATTCAAATCTATCCATAGAACCTTTGATATCTTTACAAACCAGTCAATCTATCTGTACCATTCCACTAGGCTTTCTCTCACTTTCGGAAAATCATTTGTGAACTACGTCAGATCCCTCCTTCGCCAAGGTATGTAGAAAACCCCCCACCAGGCACTTCTCTCATTGGAAGCATTTGTATTTCTCATCCTCTTCCTCTGTCCCCTCAGGAGGTAGCTCTAGCCTTACTTTGCTGGTTACCCTTTTCTTTGCCTATCTATCTTCCTACCTATCTAGCTCACTCCACTTTCGAACATAGTCAATTAATTCCTCGATCTGCAATTTATTTCCTGATGGTCTCATATTAGTGAGATCCTGATTACTGAAATGTAACCGACAACTTCTCGGAAAGGCTTTAGATTTCATACCTGTGAGTCAATTAAGACAACCTTTTATGACCTTTCCTGCATGGCTTGTAATATATTTCCACATGAACAATAGCTCATCATCCATATAGGCGTTTGATTGGGACATGTCAAGATTTCCAAATATCGTTTTGTCTAATTCTAGTTTCAATTTGGCCACATCTACCACCTTTTCTCTCACTAGCGTTTGAGTTTTCCTTCCACCTGATCCAGGATATCCAATACCAATTGTAGTATCTACACTTTTGACCAATCATCGAGTTCTCGAGAAGTAAGACCAGGTTGTTCTGCCGGAGTATTAAGAATCATCCCTCCGACAAGAGAATCGCGATTTGTGTTAGGTGGTGAGTTCAAAAGAGACATATCAGAATAGGACAAACCTATAGGTATTACGATATTGGGGTAATGTGATAAGCACTTGGAAGGACATTCGTTTGGACATGAAAAAGGTCTGCGATCTTTAGGAAACCATTCCAGTTACGTCCATCGCTGTCTGAATTATTGTAGGGTCTACACTAGCAGCACATTGGGTATACCCTTGCGTCAGAACCAAAGGAATTTGAGGAATTGGTCTCATTGTCAAACCCACAGGCTTACTAGCTGAGGTACTCATTCCAGTAGGAACAGCCAAGCTAGGTGTAGAATTCCCTTCCAATCTAGGTTTATATAAAGGAACCACAGGACATGTAGTAACATGAGCAATCAGTGCATCTGGCCATTTAGAGCAGGTGAACCTGGATGGGCTGTCATTCCTGAACTCACTCATTGAATTAGAACTTGCATCTAATGGTGCCATAGGCTTGGGCCATATTTTATTGGGGTGGGCAGTTTAACAATAATTTGTTTATAAATTCTTCACTTGCATCAGTACCACTGTCCGCAGCTACATTCTCTGTATCATCTGCTTCTTTCTTCTTTTTCTTTACTTCCCTTCTTCCTCGCTCGTTAATACAGGGTACAGTGTAGCTCCCTTGATCATGACAGTTCTCCTTGTTTTCTGTTCTGCATCCCATCTAGCATCTGCCTAAGTGCATATGGCTTTCTTGACCCTTCCTTGAAATCTCTCTCTCTGCCTAAGGCGAGCTGTACATTCTAAGGCATTAAGTGCATCATATTGTGTAGGTCTAGGAGGGGGTTTCATGCCATACAACATCAAAGGACCATACTTCTCAGTGATTTTATGCCATTGTTCAAGCCTAATAAAGGTATGAAGACCCACATTTATTGCCATATAATGATCTGGTGTATCTTCAGATGGTGCCTCTTCCCCTTTTCTAACAGCTACAGTCAGGTCTCCCCTCATTAGACTTTGTAGGGCTTTAAAGAATGTTAATTTTTTATCAAAAATATGCAAAATTACCAAATTAATTTCGTTTAAACCAGCAAATGATACTTCACCCACAATTCTCTATTTGGCGATCACAACCAATACAGGCGCAGCTCTCTATGACGTAGCCAACAAATACCAGCGCAGCTGTACACTAACGGACGAATTCCAGCGCGGCACTCTGTGACACCAATCTCACTCCTTGCAGCGGCTCACTCTCCTTTATAATTTTCATGAACTTACTCTCAGCGATTTAACCCACAAAAAAAGGCAGAGTCATTTCAACAACTAACCTTGTCTGCTCCTCTAAAGAAATTAACCCCTTTGCTGCTAGGCCTTCCCCCCCGATCTAAGCATTTTTTGGCTACGTGGGTTAAGTTCACGCTTAGGCCCCCATAACATTTTGTCCACATACATATGCATGCCAAATTTACTCAGTGTTTGTGGATTCCCCTGGAAGGGACCAAGAAATTAGCCAAAATACAGCTACATTTTGGGGGTTTTGAAAAAAATGGGGAAAAAGTGCTGCAGACAAAAGTGTCAGTTTTTTCCCCTGCAAATGGCATCAATGAGGGGGTTGTGGTGCTAAAATAACTATCTTCCTAGCTTTCAGGAACAGGTAGAATTTTGTCAGAAAGCCATATTTTTCAATACAGTTTTGGCAGTTTACTGGGACATAGCCCATTTGTCCTATTCGTGGTGCTTTCAACCCCTTTCCAGTTAGTGGAATTCATCAAAGGGTTATTTTTGTAGATCCTTCAAAGTTTTCCTGTAGAAAGTAACAGTTTAAATAAAACAATAGTGAAATTGAGTTGAACAAATCAGCCATTTGTGTCTATGTTTTCATCTGTAACTTCTTACTATGGCATATTTTTGTAAAGCAATATACCTTTATATCAGCTGGACCCGGTACCTAGGGCCAATTTCAGAACTGCACCGTGCAATGTTTTTTTATTGTGTACAGGGTATACAGCAATTAATTTCGTCAAATATAAAGAGTGAAAAATAGATATCAAAGAAACCAATACATCTAATAAAATGGGCACAAGATATGGAGTTTTAATAGAGTGCTTATTTTCTCATTTCTGAATGTATGGGTAACCATACTAGCGAATTAGAGTGCATTTATCAAAATGACTTTTTTTTACATACTGCCTTACATTTGGAAGTCGCAAATGCAGAGAAAGACAATTGATAGTAACACTTATTCTATTATTCTGTATTCTCCTAAGTTTCTCAATAAAAATGGTACCTCACTTGTGTTGGTAGGCCTAGTGTCTACAACAGGAAAAGGCCCAAACACAACGTGTACACATCACATTTTCCCACTCAAAAATGACCCTTTTTTCAATGTGCCTAGCTATAGATTTTGGGCCCTGGTTCAGTCTGCATGGAGGGAAAGCTAGCAAACCTGTAAAAGTTTTACAACTATATACCCAGGGAAATCCAGGGTGGGGTGACTTGTGTGAGTCTCACCAGATTCTGTTACCCAGAATCCCTTGCAAACCTCAAAATGTGTCTTAAAACACACATTTTACTCACATTTCTGTGATGGAAAGTTCTGGAATCTGTGGGGAGCCACAAATTTCTGCTCACTTGGCAATCCCCCACATCTCCGAATAAAAATGTTACCTCACTAGTGTTGGGTAGGCTTTGTGCCCTCAACAGGAAACGGCCCAAAAAGCAACGTGGACACAGCACACTTTTCCCCAGCAAACTGATCTTTTTTATGCAGTGTGCCTAGCTGTGGATTTTGGTCACTAGCTCAGCCCGTGCCTATGGAAACCTAGCAAACCTGTAATTGTTTTAAGGCTAGACACCTAGGGAAATCCAGCACATGGTGACCTGTGTGGCTCTCACCAGGTTCTGTTTCCCAGAATCCCTTCCAAACCTCACATGTGCCTAAAACACACATTTTCCTCACATTTCTGTAATGTAAGGTTCTGGAATCTGAGGGGAGCCTTAAACTTACTTCCACCTAGCAATCCCCCAAATCTCCCAATAGCAATGGTACCTCACTTGTGTGGGTAGGCCTACTGCCCGTGACAGGACACGGCCCAAACCGCAACATGGGTGCATCACATTTATCCACTGAAAACTGACCATTTTTTTGCAATGTGCCTAGTTGTGGATTTTGGGACCAAGCTCAGCCGGCACCTAGGGAAACCTAGTAAACCTGCACATTTTTGAAAACTAGACACCTTGAGAATCCAGGACGGGTGACTTGTGGGGCTCTCACCAGGTTCTATTACCAAGAATCCCTTGCAAACCTCAAATTATGTCCCAAAAAAACATTTTCCTCACATTTCTGTGATGGAAAGTTCTGGAATCTGAGGGGAGCCACAAACTTCCACTCACTCAGCATTCAACCAAGTCTTCAGATGAAAAGGAAACCTCATTTGTGTGGGCAGGCTTAGTGCCCACAACAGGAAACGTCCCAAACTGTATTCTGGAGACATCAAAATTATCTGTCACAGAAAAACCGTTTTTTTTAAGGGGGTAACCTGCATTTTTGGTCCCCGGCTCTTCGGTCATCTAGACAAACCTACCAAACCAAGATATTTCTGAAAATCCAGACACCCAGGGGAGGCCAGGGAGGTGTAGCTTGCATAGATCTCCCAAAGCTTTGTTACCCAGAATCCCTTACAAACTTCAAATGAAGCTAAACATAATCACATTTTCCTCACATTTCCGTGTGGGGTCACCGCGCAGGCACCAAAAACACAGGTGCCACCCTATCTATCACAAAACGATCTGTTTTTGCAAAAGAGGCTCCTGCGTTTTGGTCCTTGGCCTGGCGTCCATCTAGGGAAACCTACCAAACCAAGACATTTCTGAAAACTAGACACCCTTAGGAGTCCTGGGGAGGTGTGCTTGCGTGGCTCCCCCAACATTTTCTTAAACAGAATCCCCTGCATACCTCAAATATAGCTTCTTTCGATGAAAAAGATACCTCACTTGTGTGGGTGGGTCTAGTGCCTGTGACAGGGAAGGGCCAAAACATATAGAACATTGATGGTGCACTAAAGAGTGTTCATATGTACAGGTTTTATTTTATACAATTTAAACAGCAGAGGAGTTTCCTGGATGCGTGTAGTGGACGTAACGGTTCTGTCCTCAGCACACGAGCACCATGGCTAAAGATGGAACTGTCGGTCCTCAGCACCCACGTGGTTTAAGATTTTCATATACACAAGAAACGGTCTGGAATAACACTTTTCGACCTACCCTGACATTGACTTCAAAGGAAACCTCGACCAGCAGGGTCTCACTTAGATTGATACAGTTCCTCCTTGTCCACTAAAATTCACTATACCAACCACACCTCAAAATCACGCAAGGATAAAGTCCCTATTTCAATAGTGCTATCAACGACGTCTCATGACTAACACAGCATACAACTACACCACAGTGTCTTCTACACTAATAACTTACCTGTTTATCCCAGGATATTAGGCTACATCGGACCCAATAATCACTTCAACTACGCTACATTAAGCACAACATTCACACAACTTAAAACCTGTCTGCAGAACACCACACAATTACTACAAAACACAGCGAGCTAAGCAATAGGCAATTGCAATGTGCAAGCTTATTAATCCTTAGACCTCCGCTGTTACAACTCGTTCCCGAACTGCTGGAAATCCATCAATCCTTCGATCAAACCATGGCTTTAAGGGCTTTGGACTGGGTAATTTCCGAATGGGACACCCTAACTCTCTCACTTTAGTGATGAACCATCCAATGAGCTACCAGTTGATTCAGTGCTGGGCCAACCCTCTTACCATTGGTTATCTGATAGACCTTTTTCGCCGACTAGGAGGTAAAGGCCTTAGCATTTAATCAATCAATTTAATTAACAGTGCAACCCATTTGGCTACACAATAAGGACCAGAAATCAGTGACTATAGTTTAAAAAGTTTATTACAAGTTAGCAGTCAGATTAAGGTTAACAAATCTCAATACCATGCTGTAAAGATACAGAATAACGCCTGGGTAACCAAACCTCCTGTTAGACGGAGACCTGGAGGGTCGGCCGAGCACAGTGATCGCACAGACAGGCAACTTCCCCCCCACAGATGGACACCACACAAGGATTATGGTAACACCTTTTATAGGCACTTCGGGTAGTGGAGTGGTACGATACAGGGCGATCAGGACACGATGATCCTCTCAATTCTAGTCTCTAGTAAGGGAAGGGGGTAGCGGGACAGTCTTGGTACCCACGGGTACGGGCGTGTAACGGTGATAGCTCACAATCCTCGAGCTCGGTGGTCGGATGGGTCAGACCGCGGCAGCGCCGGCCGGTCCCGCAGAGGTCGTAGGTGGCAACGGGCCGCGGCAGCGCCAGCAGGTCCCAGCGAGGATGAAGGTTACAACGGGCCGCGGCAGCGCCAGCAGGTCCCACGAGAATGCAGGTTGCAACGGGCCGCGGCAGCGCCAGCAGGTCCCACGAGGATGCAGGTTGCAACGGGCCGCGGCAGCGCCAGCAGGTCCCACGAGGATGAGGGTTACAACGGGCCGCGGCAGCGCCAGCAGGTCCCCCGAGAATGCAGGTTGCAACGGGCCGCGGCAGCGCCAGCAGGTCCCACGAGGATGAGGGTTACAACGGGCCGCGGCAGCGCCAGCAGGTCCTACGAGGATGAAGGTTACAACGGGCCGCGGCAGCGCCAGCAGGTCCCACGAGAATGCAGGTTGCAGAGGGCCGCGGCAGCGCCAGCAGGCAGGACAATAGTTCACAAGGCAGGGCTGTGGCAGCGCCAACAGTCCGTCAAGGATGAGTTCGTCGTGGTGTCTCTCGACTCCAGGATACAACTGCCTTCCTGTCCTGGGGCTGCCTCAGTTATAGGTCTGGCGCCCTTTGATGTCCGGACCCTCGCTCTTGGAGGTCGGGAGGTCTGGGATGAGGGCGTCCAGACACCCAGCAGGGGGGTGGAGCCAGCGCCCGAGGAGGCTTGGGGTGCTCGGCACCTGGCGGGGGAGAGCCATCGACACTTCGTACTCCCATTGACCTGCCAAGTGGGCCGTTCACCTCCTGGGTGGAGGGTGGTGCCGGGATGTCGGGGCCTGGCCAGGCCCAGGGTTGGGGTCGGGCTGAGGCCGCGCGGCCGCGTGGTGCCGTGTCCAAGATGGCGGCTGGGCCGGGCAATGGTGCTGACGGTGGCCCGGGCCCTATCCTGCGGGGAGGGAGCGAGCCCTTCATGTGGCCTGTCCAACATGCGTCCCCCCCAGCTGAAGGCGGGGAGAGTCACCCATCCTCTTGGGGACTTTCCTCGTCGAGGCGGAAAAAGCGGGACAGGCCATCCGCGTTGGCGTGGTCTTGGCCGGGTCGATGTTCCACAGTGAAGTCCATCCCCTGCAGGGAGATGGACCAACGTAGTAGTTTCGGGTTTTCCCCCCGCATCTGCATGAGCCATTGCAGGGGTCGATGATCGGTCTGGACCCGGAAGTGGGTGCCGAAGAGATAAGGCCGGAGCTTTTTTGAGGGCCCACACCACGGCGAAGGCCTCCCTCTCGATGGTGCTCCAGCGTCGTTCTCGGGCCAGGAGCCGCCTGCTGATGAAAGCCACTGGCTGGTCAAGTCCTTCGGGGTTCAGCTGGGAAAGGACGGCCCCAACGCCATGGTCGGAGGCATCTGTTTGGACGATAAATTCCCGACTGTAGTCGGGGGCCTGGAGCACCGGGGCGGAGCACATGGCGGCCTTCAGTTTCTCGAAGGCCGCTTGACAGTCTGGGGTCCAGTTGACCTTCTTTGGTTGGTTTTTGGAGGTGAGTTCCGTGAGGGGCCCTACGATGCTGCCATAGTCCCTCACGAACCGTCGGTAGTAGCCTGTGAGTCCCAAGAAGGCGCGGACCTCGGTCTGGGTGATGGGGGACTGCCACGACTGGATGGCAGCGATCTTGAGTTGCAGAGGGGCCACCAGACCGCTTCCCACCTGGTGCCCGAGATAGGTCACAGACCCCTGGCCAATTTGGCATTTGCTGGCCTTGATCGTGAGGCCAGCTCGTTGGAGGGCCTGTAGCACCTCTCGGAGGTGGTGGAGGTGGTCGGACCAGTGGTGGCTGTACACAGCGATATCGTCCAGGTAGGCGGCGCTGAATCCTTCGAGTCCTGCCAGGACCTGGTTTACTAGCCGCTGAAAGGTTGCTGGGGCATTCTTCATGCCGAATGGCATGACCTTGAAGTGATAGTGGCCATCCGGGGTAGAGAATGCAGATCGTTCTTGGGCCCGGGGTGTGAGACCGATCTGCCAGTAGCCCGCTGTCAGGTCGAAGATGCTGAGGTAGCGGGCAGCTCCCATGCGGTCGATTAGTTCATCTGCTCGGGGGATGGGGTGTGCGTCTGTTCTGGTGACCGCATTCAAGCCCCGGTAGTCGACGCAGAACCGGAGCTCCGGCGTGGCGCCGGGGGCGGCCGCTTTGGGGACCAGTACCACTGGGCTGGCCCAGGGGCTGTCTGAGGGCTCGATGATCCCGAGGGTGAGCATCTTGGCCACCTCCTCTTGGATGCAGGCCCGTACCCGACCTGGTACGCGGTAGGCCCGATGGCGGATAGGGGGACTGTCTCCAGTGTCCACGTCGTGTAAGCACCAGGGGGTGACTCCTGGGGTGAGGGAGAACAGGGTGGAGAACTGTAGCAGGAGGACTCGGCAGCCTTGGCGCTGTTCCAGGGTGAGGGCCTCCGAGAGTCGGACCCCGTCCACGGAGCCGTCCTTCTCCCGTGACCGTAGGAGGTCAGGGAGGGGTTCGGAGTCCTCCTCGGTTCCATTGTCGGTTGCCATCAGGAGGCTGAGTTCGGAGCGTACAAAGTGGGGTTTCAGTCTATTAGCGTGGAGGACCCGGAGAGGGTTTCGGGAAGATTCCATATCGATGAGATAGGTGACAGGGCTCTTGCGCTCGATTACTTTGAAGGGCCCCGTCCATTTGTCTTGCAGGGCGCATGGTTCGGTGGGAGACATTACCCACACTTGTTGGCCGGGTTCAAATTCGATGGAGGAGGCATTTTGATCGTACCACCTTTTCATGTCCTCCTGACTGGCCTCCAGGTTTGCTTTGGCCATCTCTCTGAACCTTCTGGTCTGGTTGCGGAGGGTTAGGAGGTACTTGAAAACATCTGGAGTGTTCTTTAGAGGGGGCATTTCCCAGCCTTCTTTGACTCTGCTGAGCGGGCCTCGCACCGGGTGTCCATACAAGAGTTCGAAGGGGCTGAAGCCGAGGGACTTCTGGGGGACTTCTCGGTAGGCAAAGAGAAGGCACGGTAGTAGCACATCCCACTGGAGACGGAGGGGCTCTTCCAACCCCCCAATCATCCCTTTGAGCGTGCGGTTGAACCGCTCAACCAGTCCGTTCCCTTGAGGGTGATAGGGGGTCGTGAATCGGTAGGTGACCCCACACTGTTGCCAGAGGGACTTCATGTATTTGGAGATAAAGTTCGTACCCCTGTCGCTGACGACTTCCCGGGGAAAGCCCACTCGAGAGAAGATCCCCATCAAGGCTCGACCCACTACTGGGGCTGTTATCGTACGCAGGGGGACCGCCTCAGGATAGCGGGTAGCGTGATCCACCAGGACCAGGATGAAGCGATGTCCCTGTGCTGTTCGGGGGTCCAGGGGCCCCACAATGTCTATTCCCACCCTTTCGAACGGGGTGGTCACCACGGGGAATGGTTGTAGGGGTGCCTTGAGTTTGCGGCCGCTCTTCCCACTGGCCTGGCAGATCGGGCAGGACCGGCAATGGTTGGATACGTCATTCCTCATTTTGGGCCAAAAAAAGTGAGTCACCAGGCGGTGGTAGGTCTTGTCTTGGCCCAGGTGCCCGGCCAGGGGGACATCATGGGCTAGGTTCAACAGGAAGTCTCTGAAGTGGAGGGGCACCACCAGCACTCGCCCGGCCCCCAGTTCTGCGATTTTCTGTTCGCTGTACAAGAGATCATTGTCCCAATAAACCCAGTGGGCCCCGGTGGTGTCTCCTTGGCTCTGGGCGAGCGCTTGCTGTCGCAATCCCTCGAGGGAGGGGCAGGTCTTTTGCTCCTGCCGGAATTGTTCCTGGGTGGGCCCCCCTTCTTGACGCCACTGAGCCAGGTCGGGAAGCTCGGGGGGCTGTGTGGACCCCTCTGGGGTGGGGTCCGGGTGGTCGGTCTGGAGGAAGTCTTCTTCTGGAGTGATCGAGGGCGGAGGTGCTGCCCATTCTGGTTCTTCCGGTCTAGGGATGGTGCGGGTGGCCATGGACCGGGTGGTTACGCATGCCCATTCCGGGAGACCCAACATCCCCAGATGCTCTCTTCTTTCCACAGCGGCCCACGGGGAGCTCTCGAGATCGTTCCCCAGGAGGCAGTCTACGGGGGCATCGTCACGGACAGTTACTTTCAGCATGCCGGACACTCCTCCCCATTCGAAGGGGACGCAGGCCATCCGACACAGGCTCTCCGAGTTATCTGCCGATCGGACGGGGCAAAGTACGTTTGGTAGGATTTGTTCTGGGGTCACCAGGTGACAGCGGACGGCCGTCACACTGGCCCCGGTGTCACGCAGGGCCTCGGCCTTGCGCCCATTGATGCTCACCCATTGGCTGTACTTCCGAGTGTTGGCGGGCAGGGGAGTCCGCGGGACCATGTCTCTTCCTCCCAGGCATGCCAGGGTCATGGCGGCGGGTTCCCACTCGAACTGCTCCGACTCATAGGTCTCCGTGTCTTCGGGGACTTGTTCTTCTCCCAGGGCGGCGGCCGCCATCTGGCGGGGCCCGGGGGCCTGGTTCTTCGGGCAGGTCGGGTCACTGGCATAGTGGCCGACTCGCTGGCATCGATGACACGTCACGTTAGCTCGGAACCCCGGGCGCATCGGGGGGTTTCCCCGGCCTGCTGGGGCCGGGGTGGCGTTAGTGGGTGCGGCCGGGGCGGCGTCTCTGCCCCGGCCCGGGCCTCCTCCTCCTCCCCGGGGGCGATGGTGACCTTGGTTGGTTCTGTTCTGCTCATTCGGCCCACTCCGGGCCACTCGGGTGCTCTCCCACCGGTCAGCCTCGGTGGCGAGCTGCCGGGGTTCAGTCAATTTACTGTCGAGGAGGTGCTGCCTGAGCTCGACAAAACAGTTGTTGGAGAGGTGCTCCCATACAATGAGATTGAAGAGTTGTTCGTAAGTGGTTACGTTGTTCCCCTTGATCCACCCCTCGAAGGCTCGGCTGAAATAGTTCACGTATTCCAACCACGTCGTACCTGGGATCCGGGTGCAGTTGCGGAACCTCTGGCGGTACATTTCGGGTGTAAGTCCATATCGACTGAGGAGGGCGGCCTTCATGTGGTCATAGGACGTCATGTGATGGTCCGGAAGCTGCAGCAGGGCATCACGACCCTCGTTGACGAATCTCCCCCATAGACCGGCTCCCCAGTCACTTCGAGCGACCCGGTGGGCGGTCATGGCAATCTCATAGGCTTTGAACCACTGCTGTATGTCGTCGTTCCGGTGATATTCTCGGACCACATCCTTGGGGATGTGGACCTTCTGCTCGGTAGGACCCGGGGAGTGCGGTTGCTCGGGCACCCCTAGGTTTTTGTTCTGTTTGCGTATTTCTATCTCCGCTAGTTTGCACTCGTGCTCGTATGCCAGTCTTTTTTCTTCGAGGTCTCTCTGTCTCTGTTTTTCCTCTCGCTCTTCTCTGAGCCGTAAGTGTTCTAAGTTTATTTTTTGTTCCGCCAGTTTCAATTCTCCGTCTAATCTGAGTCGTGCCAAGTCTAACTCGTGTAATCTATTTTTTTCCCGCTCCTGGATCTCTTCATGGGAGGGGCCTGTTCTCCGTTCCTCCGTCCGGGTGGTGTTGACTTCCGGGGCTGCGGGGTCCCGGGGGGTTGCGGTATTTGTCTCTGTCCAGGCCTCTAGGGCGTTTTTGAAGTCTTCTTTTGTGCTTAGCCCGGTGGTAGCAATGCCTAAGTCCATGCAAAATTGTTTGAGCTCTCGGTGGTTGTATTCTTCCAGCTTTTCCATCTGGAACTTCTCCGCCGATCCGCTCTCTTTGGTCGTCATTGTGGTTTTTCGTAGGGTGAGTTACTGTCTGTACGGTACGCGTTGGTTCGGATCGCGCCGCTAGCCACCAATGTTAGACGGAGACCTGGAGGGTCGGCCGAGCACAGTGATCGCACAGACAGGCAACTTCCCCCCCACAGATGGACACCACACAAGGATTATGGTAACACCTTTTATAGGCACTTCGGGTAGTGGAGTGGTACGATACAGGGCGATCAGGACACGATGATCCTCTCAATTCTAGTCTCTAGTAAGGGAAGGGGGTAGCGGGACAGTCTTGGTACCCACGGGTACGGGCGTGTAACGGTGATAGCTCACAATCCTCGAGCTCGGTGGTCGGATGGGTCAGACCGCGGCAGCGCCGGCCGGTCCCGCAGAGGTCGTAGGTGGCAACGGGCCGCGGCAGCGCCAGCAGGTCCCAGCGAGGATGAAGGTTACAACGGGCCGCGGCAGCGCCAGCAGGTCCCACGAGAATGCAGGTTGCAACGGGCCGCGGCAGCGCCAGCAGGCCCCACGAGGATGCAGGTTGCAACGGGCCGCGGCAGCGCCAGCAGGTCCCACGAGGATGAGGGTTACAACGGGCCGCGGCAGCGCCAGCAGGTCCCCCGAGAATGCAGGTTGCAACGGGCCGCGGCAGCGCCAGCAGGTCCCACGAGGATGAGGGTTACAACGGGCCGCGGCAGCGCCAGCAGGTCCCACGAGGATGAAGGTTACAACGGGCCGCGGCAGCGCCAGCAGGTCCCACGAGAATGCAGGTTGCAGAGGGCCGCGGCAGCGCCAGCAGGCAGGACAATAGTTCACAAGGCAGGGCTGTGGCAGCGCCAACAGTCCGTCAAGGATGAGTTCGTCGTGGTGTCTCTCGACTCCAGGATACAACTGCCTTCCTGTCCTGGGGCTGCCTCAGTTATAGGTCTGGCGCCCTTTGATGTCCGGACCCTCGCTCTTGGAGGTCGGGAGGTCTGGGATGAGGGAGTCCAGACACCCAGCAGGGGGGTGGAGCCAGCGCCCGAGGAGGCTTGGGGTGCTCGGCACCTGGCGGGGGAGAGCCATCGACACTTCGTACTCCCATTGACCTGCCAAGTGGGCCGTTCACCTCCTGGGTGGAGGGTGGTGCCGGGATGTCGGGGCCTGGCCAGGCCCAGGGTTGGGGTCGGGCTGAGGCCGCGCGGCCGCGTGGTGCCGTGTCCAAGATGGCGGCTGGGCCGGGCAATGGTGCTGACGGTGGCCCGGGCCCTATCCTGCGGGGAGGGAGCGAGCCCTTCATGTGGCCTGTCCAACACCTCCTAAGAAATTCAGGCGCACCAGTATAAGGCAGACAAGAAGTGCAGTTACAGCAATACAAAAGATCAATAACAGAATTTGAAGCTCAGACAAAAGTTTGTGATTCTCTCTTCTATACACGAGTGGAGTCTAAAATCATCTAAATGAAAGTCCAATTTAAGGAGGATAGTTTAGAACATAAAAGGATCTAAAATATCAAGGAAATGCAGAAAAATAGGGAAATGCCGGGAAGTACAGTGAGGTGTCATCATTTCAGAAGCTCGGTCAAGAGTCTTCTTGGTATAGGGGTATAAATCCTAGCCTAAGCCACACTCAGCATAGAGTCAAAAGGGATTAGCATAGAGGTAAACATCTCTCAAAGTCCATAGAAAAAGTGCCGTAACCTCAGACAGTGTGAACACCAGTTATTACTGCAAGAGTCTCCAAAGTAACACCCCTCTGTTCGCATCATATGGGGCTCCTTTGTCCTTTCCATTCTCACGTTGTGAGCTGAAACATTTACCAAGTAACCCAGGCCAAACCTTTGAATTATATTGTCCTTGGGCACCTGTGACTCAAGCAATGAAAACTTTCAGTTGACGCTCTGGCTCTCCATGCTCCAGGTCAAGGTTCTTTTCTCAGTCTTTCTCTCTCTGTCACTAGTACAGTGATGTTTCTATTCTCAAACTAACAAACCATGTGAATGTAACTGCAGAAAAAGACATGCAAGCAGCAGAAAATGGAAAACAGTATTTTGATGCAGAAAGAAATCTGGCCTCGTCATGGCAAGTTAACGTATTACATCAATGGCGCACATTCAATATAATCGTGTGCACATTCAAACACAAATGAATGGAAAAAGTCAGTACATAATATTCATATTACATGTTGCATACAGATAAAATAATGAGTACACATGTATAAAAGTGACTAAGAACTACATTATAAATGCAAATATGAAACATTAGTGCACGCATTATATAAATCAATTGTCGTTTCTAAAGTAAAGACACTTTAGTAGTGTGAGGATGGTTTTATCAAGCCTCTAAGGAGTATATACCATTTTAGTAAAGTTAAGGCACACAGTGTATATATGAGCCTCTAATCCTACAGTGAATGCACTGCCATAGTGATGTCAAGTGCAACACTTTACATTAATATCCTTAGGACATGCAAAATACATGCTCTAAGTGCAATTATATATTGCGTATTTGTGACGTGTAAGTATGGAGCCAAAATTACGCTGCACAACTGTTCACCAGCATAGCTCGAGGAGTGGCAAAAGTCAGGGTGACTCAGTGTGAGTTCCAAGTTCTCTATGCTTACACAGATTAACTCCCATTATGAAACGTGTCATGGTCCACTGGCCAAGTGTCGACGCAGGTCAGCGTAGGCCTGGCCTGCATTGCAGAAAGCAGACCCTGAACTTACTATTCTTCTGCTCCGTGAGCTGTAGACTCCTCTTACAGTATGCGCACAATATCAACAGAAGCAGCTAGTGGAGGGAGTTCCATGGGGCGGGGAGGCGGGGCGGGGGAGGGGCCGGGTAGGGGGTAGTAAACACCGTAATATGGATGTTCGGAGGTAAGTAAACAATTAAATCAATAAAACGAATATCGTAGCGTGCGATGCATTGCATTTTGCGATGCAGCGCACACCACGAAATTAATTTTATTTATTTAATTGTTTACTTACCTCCGATCATCCATATTCCGGTGTTTATTATCCCCCCACCCTGCCCCTCTCCCGCCCCACCTTTCCGCCCCATGGAACTCCCTCCACGGGCCGCAACTGATATTAAAGGAAGCTTAAAAACTAAAAACGCTGCCCATCCTGTCTTTCAAACGGTGCCTGGACCACAGCGCCCTTTTTAGGGCTCGGGCCTACGTCACACTGCTTAGCAGTGTGGGCAGAGCCCAAGAGTCCTTGTGTTAGCGCCTCCGAAAACCTACCTAAAAAATTCCTGGCTGCTCGTGATTTTTCGTCGTTGTTTTTGCCAGCTGCATTTCGATTGTCGTTCTCGTGCGTGTGTTTTCAGAAGAGAGCACGCAATAGGCCATAGGTGGTAGAGTAGCTCCGCCTATTACATATTCTGTGCGGACACGTGCAGCAGAAGGGCATATGTTTTGAATTATCCCGGCTTGACAGCCGAGATAATTTAAAACATATGCTCGCAGTGGTGCACGCCTGGCACCATTCACGAGCTTCTAATCGTGCACATTTCCTGTTCTGGGAGGCTGGCAGCGCGTGCATTGCGCACGATAAGCTGTACTTAAAGATGAGTAATTCTACAGGAATCCTTTGAATGTGTGCGAGAGCGAAGTCACAGCTCTTCTTCAAAACACAGACTCCCACACCGACGGGAAGTGAGATAGTGTGGTACATGAACCCTTTCATGGTCTGCATTGTCGCATTAATGTTCGAGATTCGTTATCTGTAACATAAAGCTGTCGACTCTGGAAGGTCTTTGTTGTCGTGTTCTCTTATATTTCAAAAATGTTCTGACTCAGTAATACGATTGTAGGATTTACGGTCCCGGAACGCAAAGAAAAACAGTCGGTGTCTTTATTCGGAGGCACCCGTGGAGTTTGAGAACTCGATGCTTCCGGTTGTGGGCTAGAAGTTACTCGAGGCTTGTGTTGTGCAGTCTACGTGTAACATCTGCAGGGTGTACTAATCTGTTCATACGGCCATCGCTGTTACCGGTGCTATTGTGTGAAAGCCAACGCTAATAAAACGTTTGTGCAGCAGTTCTGTTTAATACCCACACAATGGAGTTTCAAGTTGTCAGGCAATACGGATAATGCCCAAAAGACCGGCATACACAGATCGTACAAGGTTTAACTGCGCTTAGCTTTGAAATAGGACCTAAGCTATTTTCGTCTTTATTGATACTGCTCGTACTAAAACGTATTTGCCCCTTTGAGTTGTATGTAAGAATAGGGATGCTTTTATGTTCAGGGGCAAGTCACTCTTTAATGCTTTATAGTAAAATAATGCTGTGGGCACCATTACAACCTAGAATTATGTTAAATGAGGCTGCACCTTTTTTTTGCGGGGGGGGGCAGGGTGAACTATTTTCACTACACCTATTGTCTAGCGTTTACTAGCCATGATGAGGCACTTTCCCTACAGGTTGTACACTACGTATTTGAAGCCTTATGTTAGTGATTGAACACGTATGACATTTGTTGGTGGTAATATCAACTTCATAATATTCAGTCGTGCCACTTAATGAGCGTTTCGCTGTTATTTTTGTGGTCATTGTTGTAGATTAATGATGTGGACTGACAAGCGTGAACAAGGAAATAATGTAAACAATCAGTGAGTGCAGAGTGAGTGCAGAGTGAGTGGAGGTGCAGAGTGAGTGCAGGTGCAGAGTGATTGCAGAGTGAGTGCAGAGTGAGTGCAGGTGCGGAGTGAGTGAGAGTGAGTGCAGCGTGAGTGGAGAGTGAGTGCAGCGTGAGTGAAGAGTGAGTGCAGGTGCAGAGTGAGTGTGAGTAAATGTGAGTGAGTGCAGAGTGAGTGCAGAGTGAGTGCAGAGTGAGTGGAGGTGCAGAGTGAGTGCAGAGTGAGTGTGAGTGAGTGCATAGTGAGAGCATAGTGAGTGCAGAGTGAGTGCAGGTGCAGAGTGAGTGTGAGTGAGTGCAGAGTGAGTGTGAGTGCAGAGTGAGTGCAGAGTGAGTGTGAGTGCAGAGTGAGTGTGAGTGCAGAGTGAGTGGGAGTGCAGAGTGAGTGCAGAGTGAGTGCAGAGTGCAGAGTGAGTGCAGAGTGAGTGTGAGTGCAGAGTGAGTGCAGAGTGTGAGTGCAGAGTGTGAGTGCAGAGTGTGAGTGCAGAGTGTGAGTGCAGAGTGAGTGTGAGTGCAGAGTGAGTGTGAGTGCAGAGTGAGTGTGAGTGCAGAGTGAGTGCAGAGTGAGTGTGAGTGCAGAGTGAGGTTAGAGTGAGTGCATAGTGAGAGTGAGAGTGAGCGCAGAGTGAGAGTGACTGCAGAGTGACTGCAGAGTGAGAGTGACTGCATAGTGACTGCAGAGTGAGAGTGACTGCAGAGTGACAGTGACTGCAGTGTGTGAGTGTGCAGGGTAAAGAGTGTTTGAGTGTGCAGGGTGAACAGTGTGTGAGCGTGCAGGGTGAACAGTGTGTGAGTGTGCAGGGTGAGCAGTGTGTGAGGGTGTAGGGCAGTGGTTCCCAAACTGTACGCCGCGGCACCCCGGTGTGCCGTAATGAGGTGCCAGGGGCGCCGCGGCACAATGTGTGAAATTGCAGGCTTAGTCTCTGCCATTACTTGAGAGGCTTGGGCCAGTGTGTGTGTGCGAGTCATCTGGGGAGGGTAGTGACATGCCTGTGTGAAAGGAGGGGCTGTGTGTGTGACTGGAGCTACAGGCTGATGAACCCAAGTGTGTATGCACGCGAGTGTGAGGAGGGAGGTCTTGCTCTTGTGTGTTCGTGTGCATGGCAGCATGAGTGTTAGAAGGGAAAAGGTGGTGACAGGGCCGGCTCTAGGGCGGTACGATTAGTGCCATAGCACCGGGCGCTGACTTGGGGTGGGGGCATCATTTTTACAAGTATCTTATCATTTTGAAAGCACCTGCTTCAGCCTTCTTGGCCTCGAGCAATTTGTCAGGCATCAATTAAAATGTAAAGTTAAAGTTGGTGTTTAATGTCTTCCTGGAAAAAGAACGGAGGTTTGTCTAATGGAAGTTTTTAACTCATCCTAAGGAAGAAAATTAAAATGCCTGCTGCTAAGAACGTGTACTATGCAGATAAAAACTGCATATAATGTAAATAGGTCAGGGGGTTACTGCTTCTGTAAGGAAGCTCCCTTTGTTACTTGTCATTTATAAAGCAGCCACTGCAGCTCCTGCGCTCTGGCACGTCAACTAGCATCCAGGTGAGGCATGCACACACGATCAAAGAGCGTGCATACACACTTAAGCGCTGAATGGCTGTGCGTGCACACAGAAAAGTGCACACACTTCAGAGAGAGAATCTCGAAAGTGTGCACAAAGGCAGGCACTTCTGAGCAGAGAGTGTCCACCAGCGAGCAAAGAGCATGTAAACATAGGTAACGTGCACACCCTCGAGATTGCTACACAGGATACACACCTTCCAAAGAGAGAGCATGTGAAGTGTGCACATACCGCAGTTAGCATGCCTAGACAGGCGAGGCGAATGCATGCACATTGACCGTGTACACCAATAAAAAAATGATGGGGAGCCACGGCATACTGCCAATTAGGTCAAGGGAGCCACAGGCCAAAACAGTTTGGGAACCACTGGTGTAGGGGCAGTGTGTGAGTGTGCAGGGTAAGAACACTCAAACTAAGTCCACCACACACACACATACATAAGACCACACACACCACACACACCACACACACACCACCACACACACAACACATACACACCACATACACACCACACACACACACCACACACACACACCACTCTCTCACCACCACTCTCTCACCACCACACACGCACCACCACTCACCACCACACACTCACCACCACACACTCACCACCACACACTCACCACCACACACTCACCACCACACAACCACACACAGAACCACACACACACATCACCAGGGAACAAACACCACCATCCGTCAGTGCAGTCTTCCACCAGGCACACAACACCAAACGTCAGTGCACGCTATCACCAAACACACACACACCACCAGCCATCAGTGCACACTTTCACCAGGCACACACAACACCCGCCGTTAGTGCATGGTTTCACCAGGTGCACTCACCACCAGCCGTCAGTGCACGCTTTCACCAGGCACACACACCACCAGCCGTCTGTGCACGCTTTTACCAGGCACACACACCACCAGCCGTCAGTGCACGCTTTCATCAGGCACACACACCTCCAGCCGCAGTGCACGCTTCCACCAAGCCCACACACCACCAGCCATCAGTGAACAATTTCTACAGGCACACACACCACCAGCCGTCAGTGCACACATCAATTGTTAACGCATCCACAATTAACTATTGTAGCAATCGCAGTATGGTGCACTTTACTTTTAAACATATTCATCTAAAGCGCTGCATGCCACCATTGCTACAATTCCAATCCAACCCACATAATTCCACTACACACCACATGCATACACTCCATAACACATGGCTAAAAGACATTGCCATTTACAATGCCAATAGCTCTAACTCAAATAAATCCGAGACCTATTGCATTTCCAATGCTTGTTCTATTTCTTGTGTTTACCATAGCCACCTCTTCCCATCACACTGAACATCCTGTCTCCTCAGCAGTTTTCCCCTCCCTCCTCCTCGTGATTATCAAGTGTACGGCTTGCCTCTTCCTTGCTTTTCGTTTACAGAAATGTTACTTCTGCTGTTTGCCTCCGGTCGGTTTTACTGCATCTATTTATGGAAGTGCAGTGAATTATGTCTCAAAACCCCTTTCAGCAACCAGCACTTGGTGTCACGCGTGTCGTGACAGAGCCCTGGAAGTGTGGAACCCAGCCTGTGAACAGACTGTTGGGGTTATTTGAACAGTTCTGAGAAATCTTTGCCACTGACTTGATGTGTTCAAGTTCAGTTGTTTTACAGTGAAATACATGAAAAGACAAGTCCTGGGTAAAGACGGATGATTGGATCATTACCCCTCAATGACCATGAAATAATCCCAAATTACTGCTGGGGTTTACGCCTTCATTTTCTTGGACTCAGAGGCACATGATCCCGAATTACGTTACATGATATTGTTTTCACAATACATGATCCAACCAATATTGAATGGAACAAGACACACGTTCTCTGGCTAAGCACACAAATAACTCTAAAATGCATTATTAAAATGTATATCTTCATTTGGGCCAATTATTCTACTTTTTTCTGAATGTTAACTCTCTGCAGGATGATTCAAATCACTGATGGTGGAAGATCAGTGACCATGGTGCAGGAGAGTTAGAGCTGGGCACAGCACATCAGAAAACTAGAAATTGGTCATCCATTTTCAACGTGGGCGAGTCTGGGATTTTCCAAACCCTAAAGAAATCTGCATTTGCTGTTTCCAGGTGCATGTTCTGAAAGGACTGTGGCTGACTTTGCATTCAGGGGGAGACTTCCCAAAGAGCGTTCCATTGCGCCTATAGAGATTCCTCACATCTGACGAATCCTTCTCCCATTGGTGGGTTTGGTTGCCCTTCCTGTGGATCTCCTGATAGCTGCTTGGAATCCCTGGGCGCTGGGATGCTATGGGCATGCAGGGTACCAGCTGGGGCATTTCTTTCCTTTTCTGTAGCCGAGTGACTCATCTGGCCCTTACCCAGTCAACTGTCCATCACCATGTGTATGTCCGATCGCTTTTCCTTTCAAAGCATCCAAGGTAAAATATTTAAAAGTGAAAGGGCTGCTGCTAGTGGCCTTCAGTGCCCCCTTCTGAGGGGATTTAAGGACAGGCTCAGGGGGATCTGGAAAAGGCAGCAGCTGTAGAAAGGGATCACTCTCAGGGACAGCCGCTGGCTTCTGTCTCCAGACCAGGACATTGATAGTTTGGCTGCTGAGTAAGGGTGTTTATTATAGGATTACGAGCGCTTCGACACCTCCACAAATAGTCTGTCTTCGTCACTTCATGGAGGCATGCTGCATAAATCGTGTGCTTGTTTTGTCAGATTTGTTCTAATAACCTTCCCCAGTTCTGACGTCTTTAGTTTACTTTTCTGCATATGAAATCATTGTCCTGGCAACCTGAATTCCTTACATGCTGCAAACTTTTCAGTCTGACTTAAGTTGCTTCCATGTCACTGCTCTTCTCCTGTAAAGGTTACCAAACCACGGGTCCTTTGCTCTGCTTTATTTTTTGTTTTGGCTTGACACCTGCATGCACACCTATTATTATAATTTCAAATATACCTATATATCGGCTCCACCCAGAGGAGTACTTCTGTCTCACCTCCTTCTATTTGCTCATTGCTGTATCATTCCGTCGCCTATGGAGTGCCTGCCTCGAAAAGTCGGAGGGACTATTTTACATCTCAAAAGTCCTCTGAATCATCACATGTTAAGTTTTTTTTTTATCTCATAGATGCATTGTATATAGCAATTAATTGGGGGTTTACTACATCAGGCTTCCTAATATTTTAATCAGGATATAAAATACGTGTCAGGACTATTGGCTTACCGATGCTTGTTTGTAGAGCACTCAATGCCAGCCCAGTTTAAGCATATCTGAGACACTGCCAGGGTTGCCTAATACTGAGGTTGCATAGCCTTGATTTCACCTCATTCCTCTCAGTTCCAACACCCAACACTTCCAGGTTCATATCACTTAAAGTAAGCTTTGTAAGTAGTAATTCAAGATGGCCTCTGCCAATGTTTTTGGGCCCTTGGTGGCTAAAATAGTTACAAGAAAAACTGGATGTTACTGCCATAAACGGTGGTAAATTGTTGTTTGCCATACGAAATGTAAAGGCCTGTGCTGCTTTACGCTGGAAATGGAGCAAGATTTGTTAACATATAGAAACTAAACATCAGAACATAAAAATAATAGCAAACACAAGGCAACCTACACAACTGAAATATAACAGCGCACAACACAACCAGCATTCATAACATAATGCAACACAATCACAGTACAACAAAACATCACATTGCAAGAATGGAGCAACAAATACACAGTAAATACAAAAAACAACAGAACACATCACCACCACAACAAAATGTTGCACAACAAACATGCACGTTCTTGTCACACATTACCCCTTTCCAGAACCCTGAGGTGGTAAATGTTGTTTGTACCGTGCATGATGCCTTACTTAATCAGAGATTGCCTTTGAAAACGTTTGTGATGCCGCCCCTGTCTCTTTATCTCACTCATTTCATGATTTCTCCCTTTGAACTGTTTTCCATCTTTGTGCTGCTCCTTCCTTCTCACTTTCTCTCTTTCGCTCGGTGGCTGTGGATGGGAGTGTGACTGTGAGTCGTGCTCCTCAAAGATGAGTGACGCTCTGGGTGCTTGCACTGCAGTCACCTGTGTGCAGTCAGAAGGATCACCCTGAGTGAATGTGCCATCAGGTTTCTCTGCTGAAATGGTTGTGCCCAATGTGATTGTCCAAACAGGAGCACCTTTGGTATTAAAATGGGGGGTTCGCACTCCCATACATAAGTGGTATTTACAAAGCACAGACATAACCATGGTGCAACAGAACACTGTATACTATATTTTGGGAAAGCAAATTCATGTACATCAAGTGGGAATTTACGGCTTTGATTTACATAATTATATTGCATTTCATTTTTTGAGACATACTGATATTTAGTGATTCATCCAAAATCACTTTTTTTTCGGTGAAGTGCCACCCCATTCACATCCAGGTCCTCGGGTTCCAAAGTTACGAAAGTGACCTTCTTGACCACTAGGCTACAGTTTCTAGCATGCACACAAAGTGATGGGTGCAGGGCGACCCTCATCCATGACATTGATCGTTGCAAAGGAAAAGAATACTAGATAGTCCCCAAAATAAAAATAAATCTAATAATTCTTGATTCTCTTTGGATGGAATTGATAGAAGAAGCAAACGCAATATCACTGTTTATTCTTGTTTCTAATTATTCGTATGCCTACTTTTTAATCATATAAATAGACTATTGGGAATCCTGTTTAGTGTGATTAACACAGCAGGTGTAGTTTATACTACTCTCCTAGTTCCCGTGTCCAGCTCTAACGCATCTCCTTGCACTGTAAAGCTGTAAGAAAGTCCGTCTGCCCTAGTTGTTCCCTATATATTTTATTTCTTTTGGACACTCCGGATTTTGACCTCCGCATTGGTATGGTGGCAGGTAACTAGCATACGCCCCCATATGCTCATTAAAATGATGTATTTTTCACTCCTATTTCAGCACCTGTCAACATTGGACTGTCCTGACAGGCTAGGCCCCCAGGCTACTGCTGAGTGGTGTCAGTTTTAATAACTAAGACACTGTTGTCCATTTAATAATGTTTTAAAACTGGTAGTGGCTCCACGTTTGATATTTTAGAGGTTGATGGAATTTATCCAACCAAGGCATATTAATGGTTCGAACACATTTCTCAGCGGGTGGGAGTTTAAAAGAGATTGCAATTGTGCCTGCCAGGGACAGAGCTGCTTCCCCGGACTCATTTCATAGACATAATAAGTAGATATTTAGGACGTTCTAATTTTAATTGTGTTATATATTTATTTTTACTCATAGTACTGTTTTTTTAAAATTATATTTTATCTTTTATATTTTCTTCATTTTAATTGTTTATTGATTTTCGTGTTTTAGGTACTAAAGAGGGGAGTGGTATAGTTTCTTTTTTTATTCATGGTTTTATTTGCAACAATCATTTCTTTAAAATGCAGTTTTATTTTTTTACATTTAATTCATTAGTTTCTTTATTTTAAATATGTTTTCGATTGTTTTATTTGGCTATATTTAACTGTATTTTTAGAAACAAATCCTTTGCTTTGTGAATAGTAAATCTGATGCCTCCAAAGTCCAACACCTTCTCTACTGTTGCTCAGATTGGGGTGAGAATAGTAAATGTAACCCCTCTGAACTCCAATACTTTCCTCAATTTTGCTAACATTGGAGTTGAAATAGTAATTCTAGCCCCTCCAGAGTCCTAGCCTTTCCTGAATTTTGCTTACAATTGAATGCGAGTAGTTTGCCTACTGTTGGTAAGATTAGAATGGGAAAAGTAAATCTGACCCTTGGAAAGTCCCACGCTTTCCATGCTAATGTTTAGTTTGTAGTGGTAATATTATTATTTTTTTGTTCTTATAATATTGGTAAAAAATGTTTATAAATTAAATATTTCTGTTTATTTTATCTTTACATTTTATATTTTTGTATACAATGTGCTATTATTATTATTATTATGAATATTAATAATAATAATAACAGAAATAATAGTAATACTACTACTACTACTGCTACTACTACTACTACAAATAATAATAATAATAATGCTTATTTTTTATTTATTGTTTAAATATTGTTTTCATTTTTAGTATACATTTTTAAATGTAATTTTATATTGATTATTTAAAATATGTTTCTTTTTTAATATTTTATTATTTTAAACTTTACTATATCATTTTAATTGAATATAGTGCTACATATATTAGAATTTTGAACTTTTTTAACAATATTTTGGTCCATGATATTTTTCTTTTGATATTTTTGTAGTTAACACATAAAGGACCTAGGGCCAGATGTAGGTAATTCTATTTTACCGACTCATATTTTACCGATTCGGTATTTATGAATTGGTAAAATAGAAGGAGGGAGATTTAGGTAAATTCGGTAATTGAATTACCGAATCTGTAAAAATCGGTATTTACCGAATCGGTAAATACCGATTCGGTAATGCCCATTGATTCCTATGGGCATTGAAGTCCCTAGGAATCAATGGGCATTACCGAATCGGTATTTACCGATTCGGTAAATACCGATTCAAGCAAGGGTGCAGGGGATGTCACTTTGACACCCTCTAGCACCCCAAATACAGGCATGTGTGCCATGTGGCACACAGACATGCCCTAAGGGCATGTCTGTCTGTCACATGGCATAGGTGTGCATGCACACATGTGCATGCACACCTGGATTCGGTATTTTACCACCCAATTGGATTGGGTGGTAAAATACCGAATCTGAAAGGCCTTTGGGACTCAGAAGAGTCCCACCTACATCTCGAAGTTACCGAATCGGTAAAAATACCGATTCTGTATTTTACCGATTCGGTAAATTTACCGATTCGGTAAATTTACCGAATCTGTAAAATTGGCCCCCTACATCCCAAATACCCATTTACCGGTCGGGAACGGCCGAAATCGGCCGTTACTGGTCGGTAAATGGCAACCTACATCTGGCCCCTAATTACCAAAGATGAAGCTCCACTTCTGTGTAAGTTTACTCTGTTATGATATTCACAAACAGAGGATTTAATAGTAAGCTTGAAATTGCAGAAACTCCATAGTTGAGGTGGAGACCTCTGCACATGAAAAGTGAGGACCTAAAAAAATATGTTTCTTTTTGTGCATCAAGCCCAAGGTTTGTAAATACAATAATTTTGTTCCCAATTTTGTTCTTCAATATTTTTGTCTCGTAGTATTCTGTTATTATGTCATAAAAGCGTATTGAGTAGTTTAGCTTTATTTTATTGCAGTGCATTGTCTTTTCCATTCCCCTTCTGAAGCCTAAAGTGCTTTCTGGATAGTTGAGTAAGTGACTATCTGTTTGTGACGCATGGTTAGTAGATTCTAGCTTTTAGAATGGTGTACATGGGGAGAATATTGGATTTGTTTGTGAGTTTTGGTGGTGTGCTCTAAATTTGTTGTAGTGAATTTGTAGATATTATAAAGAATGATGTGTGACAAGATGTGCGAGCAGTAGAGTCACAATTGCATATAGTTTCTATATTGACCATATTAAGTTATATCTTTTGGTTTGTTGATACAAGGAGCAAGGCTGGCTCCAACTAGGATCGGCATGGTGCACCCAAGGACGACCATAGGTACCACAATAGTGGGTCTCTGGGCCCCTCATAACGACGAAATGGCAGAACCCAGGAATAGCCAGTATCACCTTTCCAGTAGTGGCTCAATGGAGTTATGGGAGTGGAGAGTTCCAACCCAAGAGTCAAATCATGGACACTACAGAAATCAGAGATGGAACGACCCAAGGATAACAAGAGACCCACCAGCATTAGGTCTAGGTGTTAACCTGCAACGGATATGATTCAACACAATAAACCAGTGACGCTATGTTAGTGGGTCATCAAGGTCCACCCAAACGTAGTAATTGTGCAGCCCACAATCTATAGAGACAACATAGTTGTGGGATTGTAGGTCCACCCAGAAGCAGAGGAGTTGGTTCCTAATGATTATCACATGCACCACAGTAGAGGTAATAGATAAATAGAGGCCTGCTGTATCACAGGGATTTACCAATTCTGTGTTGATGAGAAAATAGGTTAGTCCAGTGGGGCCTAAATGATTAGATGGCAAACATTAGTCCGGTGGAAGTAGTATTGGTAGTTAGATTTAAGATGATAATGGTGAGGCAGGTAGGAGTAGGGAGGGATGGATAGATCTGAAGCAGCAGGCGTTCCACTCCAGGCTCTTCCAGGTCCACCAGGCCCAATTAGGGTAGTTCCAATAGAAAGATCCCTTAAACTTTGTGCCCTTGGTATAGAGGGGAACCCGGGACAATACATGATGAATAAAAATGAGGAAACCGGGGCTGCCTAGATTAATTATGAAAAGGCACACACAAAGAAAGACACAAAAATATAAGAAGTTTACCACATTACGGTTCTAACACTTAGGGCAATAAATGAAGTCCTTTGATGTGCATTGGATGTTTCAAAGCTCACTCATTCCTAATCAGTCACAAATACCTCCTAGCCCACACCGTGCTGGGTCTTGGCTAAAGAATTCCCATTATGTTATGTTACGTTATGTTACAGTGATTTGTAACGTGCACTGGCTACTCATGAGTGTCCCGGCACAAGAGACAAATAGAAAACTGTGGGGAACTGTAAGATAATACCGACTATATAAACAATAACGTTTTTAGTCTCTTCTTGAACTAACGCGGGTCAGGGATGCTCCGCAATTCAAAAGGAAGAGAGTTCCAGGCTTTGGCCGCTTTGAAAGATGGGGAGCTTCCTCCAATTCTAACTAGTCGAAAGCGGGGGATTGATGCCAGGCACTGTGAGGCAGAACGCAGATGTCTTCTGTGGGCATAGAAACTAAACCATTTCCTCAAGTAGAGTGGGCCAGATCCATGAAAGGATGAATGGGGGAGAGTAAGAGCCTTAAATTTGACTCTTGGAGCCACTGGAAGCCAGTGCAGATCCCGCAGATGTTGTTTTACTCTAGACCTGCCCGGAATGCCCATCAGAGCTCTGGCCGCCGCATTTTGTACTACTTGGAGTTTCTTGAGCTAGTGTCCTGGTAGGTCAATGTAAAGTGCGTTGGGATAGTCAAGGCGACTGAGGATCAGAGCACGCGTGACCATCTCCTTAGCAGTCCTAGGTAGTAGAGGTAGGAACTTCCTAAGGGATTTCAATGTGCCAAAGGACTGACCTGCCAGCTTCTTAATTTGCATAGAGAACCGAAGGTTCTCCTCGAACCAGACTCGCAAGTTCTTGACTGCCTGTCCTGTAGAACTGGGTAGTGAGTAATCTGGTGGCCACAAAGCTTCCTGAACTGTGGAGGAAATTATCCATATAAGAGTGTAGTGTAGTTCCTATATTCCCAATAGGCTCTGCGCATTGGTATAACATAAACAATAGTTTAGACGTAGGACTGAGGTCGACTAGGTCTCTATTGAATATATTAGACTTAATTATGAATGCCAGCTAGCTCAGAGGTCACTAGAAGCTTTCTCAAATTCACAAGAAGGGATTAGTTTCTGACAACCGCATAAACATGACAACTTTGCTCCCCTAGAACAAGGAGTATATCTCCAGAGTCGCGGAAACAATAGATAGCTATTTCACTCAGTCAATCGTGCATGCTTGGTTTCACCAGGAGTGCAGAGAAATAGAGAGACGGGAGTTTTCAATAAAAGTGGTTATTTATTGAGCAGTCTTCTTTCTCATGCAAGAGAAGTGAATTGCTATTATTGCAATACTTGTCATAAAGTAAAGTGCGTACAGTAAAAGGAATATTACAAAATAATACTGTAAAAGCATTTATATGGTTTCTAAGCCATAAGATACTTAAAACGGATAAAATACATACAATGATAAAAGTTGACTAAACGTACTCAACTGGTGCTTCTAAAATACACCTACCCCGGTGTACCTAACCTAAGCCTAGTACGTGGGAAGGAGTAAGTGAGATGTAGCTTGAGTTAAGATAGTTTTTGCCAAGAATCTGAATCAAGAATTCTCTAAGGGTCTAATGAGCTCCGTACCTTGGTTATAGAATGAATGAGGTCTTGTATCTCTCTCTCAGGTCTCGATCTCCCAGCAACCCGCGAGGGTGACAGGAAAAACAATGGATTTCTCGGCAGGAGAAAAGACAGCATCTCTCTCAGTGCGTCAATGGGAGGGTCGGCTTCCTTTGGCACTCGCTTCAGCAGGGCGTCGGGAAAGTATATAGCCGATCTGCTCCAAACCACAGTGTGTTTTGCTAGGGCAGATGCTGGTATATTTATACCTGGAAGGTGCCGAGTTTGACGTAAGGTTGGACATAAGACGTCACTAAGAACTCGCAGTTCTTTCAGGACTCCAGGAGTTCTAGGACAAATCAATACAGAAGCCGGGGGAATTCACGGGCTGCTGGAGGCTTGGTTTGTTTAAGAACGCGTTGTACTTTCTAGGAGTCTATGGGAGTAGCCTTGCCGTATTTGGACTGCATTGGCTATGACTTAATATGGGTATGATTCTTATGCCTTTATAAGGATATGATTTGATATAACCACTCCACCATGGACCAGATTTTCCGCCTTGTTCTCCTCTACTGGAAAACTGTGAGGATCGAGGGGGGGAGGCTGTACATGGTGTTCGTGGACCTGAGGTCAGCCTTTGACCTGGTCCCCCGCAAGAAATTATGGGAGGTCCTAAAGGAGCTGGGTGTTCCTACCCATCTGCTACATGCGATAATTAGGCTCCACAACAGCAATTTTGCACAGGTTAGGTGTGGGAGGGATGGAGCGTTGTCATCCAGGTTCCCAGTTCTCAGAGGGGTAAGGCAGGGTTGCGTCTTGGCGCCAACCCTGTTTTGCCTTTTCGTTAACAGTGTCATATCCCATCTCGACAATGTTAGGGACAATGACGCTCCCCTCTTGGCAGGCAGGAGGGTACCGGCTATCATGTTCGCCGATGATACCCTCCTGCTTTCCAAATCCCCGATGGGGATCCAACGGATTTTAGATGGATTTGGTCTTTTCTGTAGACAACATGGTCTAGAGATCAATACAGAAAAGACCAAATTCATGATATTTAATCCTTCCCCTAAAACTAGACCTAACCCATTACTGGGTTCAGCAAGACTGGAAAGGGTAAAAACTTTCCAGTATTTGGGGGTAGCCCTACATGAGAACTTATCTTGGGACCCCCAAATAGCAAGATCCCGGCTAAAGCTGTCCCAGCTGTCGGGGGCAATTTTGAAGGTTGCAAACACTTCTACTTTCAAACCCATTAGCCAGGCAGTAGAAATGTATAAAACTCAAGCTAAAGCGGCCGCATCTTATGGTAGTGAGTTATGGGGGTATAAAGCAGGGACAGAACTTGTCAGTGTAGAAAACAATTTCCTCAGACGTCTCCTGGCCATCCCCCGTGGCACACCCTTGCTCCCTCTAAGACTAGATGTGGGTCTCGCTTCTATAGCTGAGGATTTGGAATTAAAGCCATTAAGATTCTGGCCCAGGCTCTGGACCACCGGTGAGCTTGCACACTATAGGCAAGACCTCATTCATGTAATGAACTTGAACCAGCGTGATAGAATCCCGTGGCTGGCCTTTATAAAGAAAGAACTGTATCGCCTGAGACTCCCTGAGTTATGGGAGGTTCCTGAACAAGGCTGCCAAAGGGTCTCTCGTAAAAAACTGGTGGAAATATACAAGGAGAAAAGTCTAGCTTCTTTGATGTCTGCACCCAATAACGGCATTTTAACTGATCGCTTTCTGGATTCCAAAAATTCTTATCAATTCGAAGGTTTTATGGACATTATTTTTCCCATTTTAGCAAGAAAATTATTTATCCAATGGAGGTTAGGCATTCTGCCTATCAAAACCTTTACCTGCAAATGGTCAAAGAGGGATGATAAAATCTGTCCAGGATGCAGTAATCATGATGAGGAGGAAATCCATGTTCTCTTTTTCTGCCCAGCTTACAACAGACCAAGGAAATATTGGCTTGCGCCATTATGTAGGAACTTGGGCATTAGGAGTCACTTGTATTCGTACAGAATATTGAAAACAAGTACTCTGCCCCACATAGTCTTTGCAGTTGCCAAATTCTTAATGGCCATGTGGCAGATTAGGAAAAAACTACTAAAAGACTGAACATTGATATGAACTGTAATGTAACTCCCATTCATGATTGGACTCCCAAGGAAATGTATTTTTATGCAATGTTTTTTACACAGGTGAATGTCTTTTAAATGTTGAATGTTTTATTGTATCTTTTATGGTCTAAAAGACCGAAATAAAGAATTTTTGGATTGGATTGGATATAACCACATAAAGGCATAAATCGGGAATATTTATATAGGGTCCTAGATACGTTTATAACAAGAGCATCTCAGACTCATCCTCGTTGCACTTTAACTGAGCTGCTGCTAGCCATTTGAATACGGCTGTTAGACAGTTTTAAGCTTGAGTTGAAGATTTGCCAGTGTCCTTCCAAGTGAAGAGGAGCTGGGTATCATCTGCATAACCAATGATCTTAGCTCCCAGCTCCTCCTTAAGATAGATCAGGGGGGTGACATATAGGTTAAAAAGGAGATGCGCTGCTTCGTCAAGCTTCTTCTGCTCTTGTTTCCCCATCGTTTCTTGTCTCTTTTTTTATGTTAATCATGGTCTAGTCGTAGTTTGGGTTCTACCAGTCTATTGTCTTTCTTCTTTATTTGGAGTTGTCTTTGTAAGTACATACCATGTTCTGCTGTGGCACTTGGACCTCTTAGCAATCTCTTCCCGTATCGTTGTCTTATTTTGTCCCTAAAGCATTGTGGAAGATTTTTGTGCATTTATGTTTTTGTACATCATTAACAGCATGCAGAAAGTTTTTTTACAGTCAATTACACATGTACACAGTGATATATAATGCATTTGCTCACACCACAGTGATTCTGCAGTTTAACAAATTTTTTAAGTGAAAAAAATGTATGCAAACCCTTGATTTTGTTAATGAGCCACAGCTTTCCTGAGCTTTCCTGTAGGCGACTGAACATGCTGCACATTTTTCTACTGCTTTTGTTGCCCTTTTGGTATTTAAAATATTTATGATTCTATGCTTCTCTGTATTACTCTATTTGCTGAGAGCCTATATGGCATTGACAATGTATTACATCTTTATCTTAAACTATTCTACTGCTCTACAACTCAGAGAGTGTTTTTTCTTTTTGTTTAATTGACTGTTTTGTGGAAAAGTAAATTTTGTCATGTTCTGTGTCCCTACGTGTCATCCATCATATGTGATGTGTGCATGACCAATATGCATATGTTATTCCCCATGTCCGATTCAAGACGCAATTATAGTTGTGTCCTCCTCTAGTATGTCAGTTTCCAGTTCTCGTGAATACTACGAATATCAGGCCTATGTAAAGCTACGTTGCCACGTTTCTCAGTGTGCACGTTATTCCATTATAAAGTCCCCGTTTCCAGGCCTCAACAGGGCCCGGACACTAGATTCAGCTCCTGTCTCCTGAAGCCTCGCTGAGGAGCGATACAGCCCCCACCTGTATCCTCGACCTTTCACTTACTTCCTGCCTCGCAGTACCCGGTGCAGCTTGGCTCTGCCTCCGAGTCTGCCAAGACTATGTTATGATTCCAGCTATCAGTTTAGTCCTCCTTCTCTGCATTCCTAAGCTACTGAACTGCATCAATAGTTTCCGTCACTGTCTAGCCTATGCGGCTCCATGTTAAGAGAAATACTGTATTTAATGGTCATTTAGTATTCTTCATCACGCACTACATGTAGAATAATGCATGGTCCAGTCTTAGAGTCAGTTAGCTTTTCCCCTCATGACTTCTAGTTTATATCAACATGTTCCCTAAACATCAGATACCAGATAGGGTTTAGGTACATGTCGCTCCGACCCTCCAGACTTTAGTCTCTGCTCCTAGCACAGAGTTCATAGCCCCCAGCTTCTCCTCGTAACACGTCATTGCCAGTTTGCGCACCATCATCAGGTTAGAGGTCCCGGCTCCTTAGGTAGCCCCCTCCTATGTTTCCGCCCCATTCATGACATATTCTGTTACGTCTGCACCACATGTCTATGTACACGCCCAGTTACACCTTCTTTTTACTCTTATCTTTCGCGACTGCTACGCGTCACGCCTTCTGCTCCACCCACTGCTACGCCTACTGCAATGTAATGCTATGTGTTTGCGTTATGTATATATGCTCACGTATTGTTATTAAAAGGTTATCCTTCCCAGCGCGCTCATCCCAGATCCAGTCCCAGCAGCTGCTGGGCCCCTGTCGCCCTACTAGGCCCTGTCATCCTATTCCTATGCAGGTTGTCCTGTTCCTGTCCTTATGCTGTAATAAACCTGCAAAACTCCTACTACCTCGAATCTTGACTCTTATTTATTGAGCTATCTGTTATGATATATGTCTAGTCAAAAAATAGGGTATTATTTATTTATTTACCACATAATGGCGCCCGAATAGGGACTTGCCCTTTCCCCACGCGTCGGTGAAGCCACGCCGACCCCCTGACCCTCTGCAGTCGTGACGGAACCATACCGTGCACCGGCAGATATTTCTGCTTCAAGTATCCCTCAGGCCCACGGAGGAGACGGAGGAGGCGGTCCAGCATCCAAACGAGACGGTGGAGGAACGCGGCGAGTCCCGACCAGAGCCCGAGCCAAGAGTCCAAGGTCCGAGGTATCCGGAGGCCCACCCGTAACTGAAGTCCGAAGTTCGTCGTCCGTCGTCGTAGCAGTCCAGTCCAGTCCGAGGCTTTCCGTTCTTGCTGTCCGGTGAGTACCATTACTGGGGTAGTATCTAGACAGGGTCAATCTAAATTGACTCTGGTCCGTGGGTTGGTGGTACCCAGACTCACAAACGAAGTGTTCACCTAGGTGGATACAGGTCTTGATGCGTCCCTTTTATGGGACCGGTATGTTCCGTACTGTTTCAGCAATGCATCCAGTAACTCTAGTCTGTTCCGTTCTCGAGAAATTCTTGTGTTTCTGTTCTCAGTATTCCAGGTAATATTCCGTCCGAACTGTTATGTTATGATGTTGTTCAATGTATTTCCAATGTCGTGGTATGCCTGAATTGTTCTCCCAATTGTTATTGTTCCTCGTGTATTGTATTGTGTTCCGATTCAAGTTTACAATGTCTCTCTTTTCGAGATTACGTCAGCTAAAAACTAGAAAAGGTTTGTTAGAAGAAGCAGTTCCTGTTCCGCCGAGGGACAGTCCAGGTCATTTTATGTATCAGAAACATGGCATAAGCGCCATATTGTATCTAGATTTATGGGTAGAGTATACCAAACAGTTAGAAGAGAAGTATAGATGGCCCGTATCGGGTACATGGGATGCCGAATGCATCATGCGAGTAGAAGAAGCATTATGGAAAAAGAAAGCCAGACAGTCACAGAAAGAGGCCATCGAGTTATGGCGTAAAGAATCTCATAAAAGAACTGAAAAGGAAATCAGAAAGACAGAACTAAGCAGAGAATCCCAAGAACGAGCCCAAGAAAAAGAACTAATCGAGATAGGTGAACAAGTCAAAGCCGAACAGTCAGACAGACAGAGGCATGCCCTTATTAGGGGTATGTATCCTCTTCTTGCCGAAGGCTTGTCAAAAGCGACCCCAGAGGCATCCAGTAATTTCCCGCCACCATTAGTTCCGACCAAGCTACGTCACAAACAGACCGCAGCTGATATTTTTATTTCGTCCTATTTGGACGACACAGTCCCAGAATATGCAAATCCTGTTCGCGCTCCGCCAGTCCCTGTAAATCAGGCACTTCCCGCTCCTCCAGACACCGGAGTACCTGTTACGGTACCCCCGGTCCAGCCCGCCATACAAGTCCAGCCTACATTTCCATTTCCCACTCTGCCAGGACGAAGAGCCTCAGTAGACCTAGACTCTAGTTTAGGGGCCGCAGGGGGAGGTCCTCCTCAAACCCCGCCGCCACACAAGCGTTTAACGTTAGCCGAATTACATGCACAAGCGTCACAGCGTACGCCTAGACATCAGACTGTAGCAGAAATAAGAAAATCCCTTGCCGAATGCTGCTATGATCCAGTCCCAGGCGAGGATAATATGGTTTTATATTCATTCCGCGTAAGAAAGGTGACCGAGTATCTAGTCACCTTACCGAATATGAAAGAAGATCTAGACAGAATATATCGTTTCATCCGTACAGGGGATGATCCAGAAAGTATTTGCGAGGCCATGTCTCAAAGGAAAGCCGAGATCCAGCTCATGATATTAAAGTTTCTGATAAATTGTCTAATAAGAGAACAAGATTACCCGTCTAAAGATCCTGCCGAAATGAAAATCCTGACAAGGTGGAGTGATAATATAGCCGAGGGTAAGCACAAGACCGTCGGTGCTATGGAAAGTATGTACAAGAAAATCCGTAGGGAAATAATAAAGATACACGAACAACGTAAAGCAGCACAAGTAAGCGAGAAAGAAAGTATCTCTGATACTGAAGAGGTAGAGGACGAGAATCCCGCCAGAATAGCGTATGTAGGAAAATCTAGATTTCCAGACCGCCATTTACGCCTAGAACACAAGTCTATTTTTCATCATCCAGCACCAGAACAAGGTTCTCTAGAACAAGTATTCCAAGCTACCGATCACATTCTGAAATCACAAATCGGTTATAGTGAGTTAAGTACCATGCATGAACAGGAACTAGCCCGATCAGCAGTCCGATGGATTACTGATTCTACCACTTTTCCAGACGAAATAGTGGCACAAATGTTTCTGAAAATGCCCCCAGCCGAGCAACGACTGATGGGTATGTATATGATTCAGCACCTCATTACTTTGTATGAGGGTCAACACTCTGATCCAGGTCCGTTACATGATGTCCTGAACGAGTTACTCCAGTATAGATGGAAAGGTCTAGGTACCGATTTAATTAGTGTCATTCTAGAACAGCGTCACAAATATAGAACGTTTCTGAACCCGCATTTTGTTCATGCCTCACCCCCAGAAAGTAAATCATTCTACATAGACAGACAGAATCCGTTACGAGAAGTCCACCCAGTTAAAGGAACGGGTGGCGAAATGCAGCGAGTGTTTGTATACACTCCAATAACAAAGATGGAACTCCTCGAGATGAAGAAATTAATTCCCTGTCATGACAAAGATCCAGCAGGGTTCCATAGAGAATTAAAAGACGTGCTCCGTATGGGAGAATACACTTACCCAGATATCATTAAAATGTTAAAGGTCCTGTTGCCCGCAGGGGTGTATGAAAAGCTAAAGGAAAAAGAATGGGAGGTGGGAGAGAAAAAGATCGATTGGGCAGTTCTAGAAGCTGAAGACAAGGCACGAGTACCAGGTACTGGTCTTGGAGATAAATGTAAAGAATTACCAGAATTATTAATACAAGTTTTACCTAGATTATTAACAACTAGAAAAGAAGACTGGGATGCAATCTCAGCCTGTAAACAGAAACAAGATGAAGATATTAGTGATTTTTATTCTAGATTTGAAAAATGTTTCAGTATCAACAGTGGTCTCAAGACAAGTAGTGAGTCATACCCTCACCTTTTCGTTACTAAATTAGTCGAGAATTCAAGTCCATCAATTAAAAACCGAGTTCTGAAAGTCGAAAGCACCTGGCAAGCTAATACCCCGTCCCAGATGTTACAGATGCTCCAATACCACCAGAATAGAATCAGAGAAGAGCAAGAACACGAAAGAAAACGTATGAAAGACACGAAAATGAAAGTACTAGTTGCACAATCTGTTCCTCAAGACAGTCAGAAGAGGGGTCCGAATCAAGCCAGTCATCCTGCAGCTCCCGTTAAAGGGAACTGCAATTATTGTAAACAGCCAGGTCATTTTATAAACGAGTGTGCAGTTCTGAAACACAACATAGCTACTGGTAAGACTAAAGAAAGACCACGTCCGCCTAGACAAGAACAAGTTTCACAGACTCCTCAGTCACAGAATACACCACAGACAGTTACAGCACCGCAGCCTATTGCTACAACACAGCATGTTACATCGCAGATGTACCAGTATGCACAGTCTGAGTATCCAGAGTACCAGCCATATTCATGAAACAGCCTAGAGAGGGAGGTAGGCTTGCCTCTCATCGAGATACCTGTAGATCAAGAAGGTCCCTATGTTCACAGTCAAGTATTAGGGAAAGATAGAAAGTTTTTGATTGATACAGGGGCAAGTAGGACCACAATTAGTCATGCCGAGGTTCCAGGGGCTCCGCTCTCAGGCTCAAGAAATGTTTCCCTTGGATTTTCAGGAAAGCCGATCGTTAATGAGATTTCAAAGCCAGTCACTCTAGAAGTAGGTCCATTGTCCCGTACTACTGATCTGTTACTTACTAAGTCATGTCCAGAAAACCTATTAGGCATTAGGACACTGAAAGAGTTAGGTGCAGTTATTTGCTGCTCCCCAGAGGGAATACGTCTGTTCCTACGTGACTTTAAGGGTCACTATGTATTACGAGATTTTGATTCAAGACTGTCTAAAGTTCCGCAGTATTTATGGGCGCAAGGTCCAACTGATGTAGGTTACATGCAAATCACACCCCATCGTGTGACTCTCAAGCCAGGTGTAGTGTTACCCCGAATCAGGCAGTATAGATTGCCACCTGAGGCTGTAGCAGCCTTATCCAAAATTATAGACGAGCTCAGGGCTCAAGGAGTAGTTGTAGAAACTGACTCCAATGTATGTAATTCTCCGATCATTCCAGTCATGAAACGTACTGATCCAAATGCACCACCTGTATATCGATTAGTGATTGATTTACGGGAGCTTAACAAATGTATTATTCCGCAGTACCCAGTTGTCCCAGACATCTCTTCCCTATTAACAGCCATTGATTCCGAAGCCACGTTCTTCACTGTCATAGACCTCAAGAACGCATTTTTTAGTGTTCCTATTCATCCAGACAGCCAGTTTCTTTTCGGATTTTGTTTAAATGGAAGGAGCTATATGTTCACACGCGCTCCTCAAGGTTTCACAGAAAGCCCTAGTATTTACAGTCAAGCACTTAAGAGACAACTTGACAACATTCATATGCCAACTGACACTGCCCTGCTCCAGTATGTCGATGATCTACTGATCACAGCCCGTTCTGAACGTGACTGCGAGCGAGCGTCACTGACGGTTCTGTATTTCCTAGCCGAGATGGGGCACAAGGTGTCCCCTTCGAAGCTTCAATTCTGTGTCCAGCAAGTGGTATACTTAGGACACTTGCTGTCCAAGAGGGGTAGGCAGTTGACACCAGACCGTATCCAGTTGATAGCGAGTCTTCCCCAGCCCAGAACCCAGAAGGAGGTACGTGCCTTTATCGGCCTTACTTCTTATTGCCGACAATGGATTCCTCAGTATGCATTTCTAGCCAAGCCACTGATACAGTTAACGACACAGGAGGCAGCCGCATCGACTGTCCTCCCTTGGACATCTGAACATACACTTAGTTTCAACGAGTTAAAGAAAGCCCTATGCCAAGCTCCAGTTCTAGCGACACCGAACTACAGTAAGCCCTTTACACTTTTCGTTACTGAACGTGAAGGTACAGCATTATCTGTTCTTACCCAAGATCAAGCAGGACAATACAAGCCCTGTGCTTATTTTTCGAGCACATTAGATCCAGTCGCCCAGGCGTTGCCTGCGTGCCTCAAGTCAGTTGCAGCCACAGCCCTAGCTATCAGACAAAGTGATTCCATAGTTTTAGGACACTCTCTGACAGTACAAGTTCCACATTCCGTGGAAGTTCTTTTAAATCGAACACAAACTCAGCACTTGACAATTGCACGATTAACAGGTTATGAATTGACACTGTTTCAGCCACACATAGAAATCAGACGCTGCAACATCCTGAATCCTGCTACACTGTTACCATCAGTTAATTCAAATCTAGCCACACATGACTGTGTGGAAGTAGTCAACATTACGACAAAGCCAAGACAAGACCTGACAGACATTCCGTTACCAGATCCTGACCTGACACTTTATGTGGATGGTTCATGTATGAGAACTAGTACAGGAGAACTAGTCGCCGCGTATGCAGTGACTACTGACACCGAAGTTATTGAAACACACCGTATTGATACCCTGTCCGCTCAAGCAGCAGAGCTAGTTGCTCTGACACAAGCCTGCATACACGCCAAGAACCTGAAAGTTAATGTTTACACAGATTCACGCTACGCATTTGGAGTCGTACACGACTTCGGAGTGCTCTGGCAGGAGAGAGGTTTCATGACTTCTCATGGAACCAAGATTCAGCATGGTCTCCTCATTCAAGCTCTGTTAGATGCCATACATTTACCGACATCTATCGCTATCATGAAGTGCAAAGCACATACGAAAGTTACTGACATTATTTCCCAAGGTAATGATCTAGCAGATCGCACAGCCAAGCTTACAGCCCAGACTCCAGACATTCCAGTTAACAAGACACATACTCCAGATCCGATTACATGTATGACAGTTAAGGACCCTGCACAAGATGTCATAGATATCCAGTCACATGCTACTCCCGATGAAATCAAGAAATGGTCCGAACAAGGAGGGGTCCAGACAGATCAAGGATGGTTAACAAAGGGTAGAGCCACATCGTTTCTCCCTGACTCTATGGTTCAAGTCATCATTAATACCGCACATAGTCCAGCACATTTAGGAGAAAAAGCTATGCTAGACAGTATCCAGAACATTTGGTTCAACAAGCATTTACGAGCTGCAGCCAAGCAGAAAGTCCGTACCTGTATGATATGTTGTCAGTTTAATCCAGGTAAAAGTGTCCCGGTGGAACAAGGTGGATTCCAGCCTCCTGACCACCCTTTTGAAGTCCTCCAGATGGATTATATTCAGATGGAGCGATGTCGAGGTTTCAAGTATGTCCTTGTAGTAGTATGCGCTTTGTCCAGGTGGACAGAAGCATATCCAGTCCCAGATTACACAGCCGCGACCACTGCCAAGCAGTTGGTTCGTGAATTTTTCCCTCGATATGGACTCCCTAGAGTCGTATATTCTGATAACGGTCAGCCATTCTCATCTGAGTTGATGAAGCACGTTTCCCTGTTGTTAGGGTACCAGTGGAAGTTTCATTGTGTACGCCATCCTGAAGCAGCCGGTCTCGTTGAGAGACATAATCAGACTCTGAAAATTCGAATTGCCAAAGTATGCAAAGAAAAAGGTGTGGACTGGCTAGTAGCTCTGCCAGTCGCTTTGTTTTATATGCGCATGGTCGCACATTCCAGATCAGGTCTGTCCCCGTATGAGGTCGTATTCGGCCGCCCCCCTAACATGTGGGGTACTCCTAGACCCCGAAGTATTACTGATGTTTCATGTAATATGCTGACAGATTACCTAGCTTCCTTGATGTCTGCCCTCAACTCATGTCGTTCACAGGTTGCCGCCGCATTTCCAGACAATACCGAGGTGGCACCGCACGAAATCGTTCCAGGTTCGATGGTGATGGTCCGAAACTTTGACAGATCAAGTCCGCTGGAGCCTCGATGGAAAGAGCCCCGTCAGGTCCTCCTCACCACCCGTACAGCCGTGAAGTTGGAAGGACGCAAGGGATGGATACACCTTTCTCATGTTAAACTTTTTAACGGACTGAAACCCGCCTTAAAGAACATTTCCCAGGATATCAAGACCTGCCAAAATATTGTTTTAAAGGACTGTCCCGCAAAAGACATTGCTACAACCCCTCCCCTGTTAGAGAAAACTCCGCAGCAGGAGTATAAGCAAAAACTCCGGTCTAGTAAAATAAGTCAGTCAGTTTGATTGTCTAAGTCCTCCCCTAGGTGAAACGGTTAGACTGTTTCTGACATGTATAAAATAGACCCCCATAGTGAGAGAGTTAGTCAAAACTCAATTCAATGTATCGTTTTTCTAAGTTTCATATTATTCATCAGCATAATGATTTCCTGCACCAGTTACGCATTTTTCCTGTATTTTCCAGTTCCTCATGTAAATAAGTCTGCTAATGTTACAGTAGAGCACACGTTTAGTGATCTGCCTCCTCACGAATATTCATACCGCCTCGCTATGCGTAATAACTCATTTATCCGTATGTTACATTACTCACACCAGACCAGCAATGCCACTAATTGTTGGGTGTGTGGTCGACTCCCCCCTTTCCAGACACCGAAGGGAGTTCTGCCACTCTTTCCTTATCCTTTTTCACATAATGGTTCGTGTGGAGCATGGTCCACGTTAACGTCATCCTCAACTGATATGTCCTTTCTTAACAGCACATGTTTCCCAGACAAGAAAGGTCTTCCCCACAGAACAGGTTTAGACCTAGAAAATGAAGTGTACAATTTAGGTAATTATTCGTCGAATTTCATGGTCCTGAATGTTCAGTCTGATACTACTCCAGATTCTATGGATTCACCTGCTATTTTAGTATTACCAGTCAAAGGCGAATTATGTGTTCGTAGTTATGGTTCTGTACACGTAGGACATAGTGATTGTACTACTATTATCCAGTATAGTGACAGTGGGAAATCTATTTTTAAAGCTTCACGTCATTCTTATTTCGTTTGTGGTCAAACCGCATATGTTCGTCTGCCCCTCGATTGGGAGGGAACCTGTTACATTGCCTTCCTACTGCCACCTGTTTTTCTAGCCCCACCTGACTACCATAGGAATTCCTACCTAGTACACACTAGACACAAGAGAAACCTCCCGATTGTCGATTATACTGAGACTGCTGCAGAGCAATTCATTGATATTGATAAAGGTGTGTTCCCTTATTTAGGTACAGTTGTAAATAGTAAGCTAATCCGTAGGTTAACAAGAACCCTTGAAGCAGTAGTAGATGAGACTGCCTCCGCTCTAGGTAACTTAACTGAAGAGCAATCCTTTATGAGAATTGTCGTGCTCCAGAATCGTCTCGTCCTTGACGTCATACTGGCCGATAGGGGCGGGGCCTGTAGAGTCATCGGATCTAGTTGCTGCATTTTCATTCCAAATAACGCGCCGTCTGTTTATTCAGCTATAACCAGACTTCATAAAATTGCCCATCTGTTACACCAAGATCCAGGCACCTGGACATGGTCCGGTTGGTTCTGGAATATAATTTCTGCCTGGGGATGGAAAGTCTTGTCCTTTCTAGGTATCGCAGTAGCAATCATATTCAGCTGCTGCCTCTGTATACAATGTGGCCCTGCGATTTGCGGCATGTGTGCTACCTCTTGTATTCCTAGTCCCAAGCCCCGTTCTAAATCTCGTTCCAAGACAATTCGAGATGAACAAATGATACTGTATGAAATGATAGATGGTATCATGAATATTGATGTTTCCTGATGGAAACGTAGTGACAAGGAGGGAATGTGGAAAAGTAAATTTTGTCATGTTCTGTGTCCCTACGTGTCATCCATCATATGTGATGTGTGCATGACCAATATGCATATGTTATTCCCCATGTCCGATTCAAGACGCAATTATAGTTGTGTCCTCCTCTAGTATGTCAGTTTCCAGTTCTCGTGAATACTACGAATATCAGGCCTATGTAAAGCTACGTTGCCACGTTTCTCGGTGTGCACGTTATTCCATTATAAAGTCCCCGTTTCCAGGCCTCAACAGGGCCCGGACACTAGATTCAGCTCCTGTCTCCTGAAGCCTCGCTGAGGAGCGATACAGCCCCCACCTGTATCCTCGACCTTTCACTTACTTCCTGCCTCGCAGTACCCGGTGCAGCTTGGCTCTGCCTCCGAGTCTGCCAAGACTATGTTATGATTCCAGCTATCAGTTTAGTCCTCCTTCTCTGCATTCCTAAGCTACTGAACTGCATCAATAGTTTCCGTCACTGTCTAGCCTATGCGGCTCCATGTTAAGAGAAATACTGTATTTAATGGTCATTTAGTATTCTTCATCACGCACTACATGTAGAATAATGCATGGTCCAGTCTTAGAGTCAGTTAGCTTTTCCCCTCATGACTTCTAGTTTATATCAACATGTTCCCTAAACATCAGATACCAGATAGGGTTTAGGTACATGTCGCTCCGACCCTCCAGACTTTAGTCTCTGCTCCTAGCACAGAGTTCATAGCCCCCAGCTTCTCCTCGTAACACGTCATTGCCAGTTTGCGCACCATCATCAGGTTAGAGGTCCCGGCTCCTTAGGTAGCCCCCTCCTATGTTTCCGCCCCATTCATGACATATTCTGTTACGTCTGCACCACATGTCTATGTACACGCCCAGTTACACCTTCTTTTTACTCTTATCTTTCGCGACTGCTACGCGTCACGCCTTCTGCTCCACCCACTGCTACGCCTACTGCAATGTAATGCTATGTGTTTGCGTTATGTATATATGCTCACGTATTGTTATTAAAAGGTTATCCTTCCCAGCGCGCTCATCCCAGATCCAGTCCCAGCAGCTGCTGGGCCCCTGTCGCCCTACTAGGCCCTGTCATCCTATTCCTATGCAGGTTGTCCTGTTCCTGTCCTTATGCTGTAATAAACCTGCAAAACTCCTACTACCTCGAATCTTGACTCTTATTTATTGAGCTATCTGTTATGATATATGTCTAGTCAAAAAATAGGGTATTATTTATTTATTTACCACAGTTTTATGATACTTTTTACCGGGAAGTTTCTTACTTCAGGGACACATTGCCTCATGAAACTGAGGTTGAACACCAATTAATTGAATTGTGGGCATTCAATTGAGATAAATATTTGGGGTGTCAAAATTGCAGGTTCCCCCACGCCCACAACACGAACTGCAAAACTGTGTTGCTTCTCTGTAGTATTTCATTCTGTTGTAGTATTATATGTGAGTGAGGGTTACACAAAGCTCTTTTGTGGTTTTACGTTTACATTAAACCAGCTTACATCGAACCTAGCACTTCATGATGCATGGACAGAAAGCCAACATCAATGTACATCATCAGATACACTATTTCCATATTTGAGGGTCACGAAGTACAGAGGCCATTTCCTTTCCCAAAGATAGATGAGTCAGAAAAAAGGGACTTTTGAATTCTGGCCTAAATCTCATGAGGTATGTGGCATTGCTTATTTTGAGAGGAAGACCATTCAAGAGGCATGGACCAGCAGGCAAGCACCATCTGTTATCTATATTTTTCCGTTTGGTCATAAGTATCAAACGAGGTTGGTTGAGATGTAGTGGGTGTAAAACCAGGCCCTAGGGCATCAGGGGGCCCTGTTAGGACCCCTTTGTTGACTCCTGCCAACCTATTCATGGCGGGCTCACATCCATGAAAAGGGCAGTGGAGAGGCAACTCATAATATGCTTAGCAGTGCTGCATTGGCTCCGCAAAAACAACAGTTGATGGACAGCATGCAGAACAATGTCATACATTCACCCCAGCCTAAATCCATCGTTTCTTTGCACACCACACCACCCCAGTTCAGACATGGCCATATGCAAATCAGCCTTGACCCTGTGCCTCATGGGAACAGTCCAGCCCGAACTGCCAAGCCATGTCTTTCCTGGACCGGAATCAAGCATCCTAGGACCGGTTTCTGGCTATCAGCCGTCTTCAGCCAGGATAGCTTGACTCCAGTGGTGTGGAGAGCATGGGACTCACGTCTGAGCATACCCATCCCACTCGGGGTGACAAATGCAAAATAAACAGTTGATGGACAGAATGCAGGACAATGTCATACATTCACTGAAGTACAGAGATCTGGGCCTAAATCCTCCGCCAGCATATTAGTGCTCCTGACCACTTCGCGACAACTGTGGGATCCTTGATCCCTGGCGGTCACAGCGGTCCTGTGGTGGTCCGACCACCACAGTCATAATACTGCTGGTGGGCCTGCAGTTTGGTGGTCTTTGGACCACACTACGGGTTTTACGGTCCAATGGACCGCTGAACTCGTGATAAGGCCCTTATAGTTGGCTTTGTGAAAATCCCTTTTCTCATGATTCCATGGCCTTTTTGTCTTAGTTCTCTAGCCCTGATTCAAGTCTTCCCTTCCAATTCTTGTGTGTGTCCTGCACAATTCGTTTTTTAGTCTCACAGTGTTCTGATTGGATAACATGTATCCTTCCACTGATGACGCCAGACTTGTGAAGAGAGACTGTTTTCTCTCCCTCCTTCTCTTCATGCACCCTGTGCTCCATTCTCGACTCTGTATTAAAACATTAGACACTCCCAGAGCTTGCTGGCCTCTCCAACACCCATGCGCCACCTGGATGAATGAGTGTCCTTTTAAAAATGGGTTTAACCCCAGTTCCAAAATGGCCACCAGTACATGTGCATGTGCAGCAGCCATTTTAGACTGATTTTTCTTCTACTCCAAGAAAAATCAAGCCAAGATTTCCACTGCACAAGCGTGTTCATTGGCCTTTTATGAATGATTTTTCATAAAGGAAGAGAAAAACCAACCCGAGATTCTGACTGCACATTAGGGTGCATGCACAGGGGCAATGATGGAATGATTTTTTTCTTTCAGCAAAATTTATTTTAAAATGTTGATATGCATACATTCGCAAGTACGGTGTCCATCTTGGAATTATTTTCTTAATGCAAAATAAAAAACATAGGAAGATGGCGGATGTATACATGCTTGCATGTATACCGGCCATCTTGGAATGTTGTTTCCTTTTCCTTTAAGATATATTGATCCAAGCAAGCCACCTTGTAGGGGTTATTCTATGCACTATCATTATTATTTTTCAAGCATGATGAGTTACTTGTTACATTACATGTAATGAAAGAGAAACTTGAAAAATGGTCAGAACATGTGGTATGCGATATACTAAGGAGAATGTACTACACTAAAGAGGGACCTAAAAACTACCATTGGTAGGAAATGTTGACTCTTTTAAAGGAATCTACTACTTCTTGTTGGTGTTAGAGAAAATGGGGAAGGTTTATTCAAGTGTCGGAAGAGTGGTCCTATGACATGGTTTTAAAAGATTTTTTTTTAAACTGTTCCTTATTCATAAATTGAGAATTATATCATGAAAGTAAACCACATTCATGTTAAGTTACATGGTAAGTACAGTTACAGGCCTAATTATAAAAAAATTGTACAGTGATTTTTTACATTCAAGACACAATTCTATTGTATTGTACATAAGTAAGAAGGAGCATGGTTTTTACTTTTTTATGACCACTTCTTGTTTTTTTAGGTAAGTTATGGGTGGTATAAGCAATATATTTTTTAAACAATTTTCTACTTGCAGGACCATATTAGAATTGCACTTTTGAATGCATTTAAACTGTTGGAGAAATGTTTTCTCATAGAAAAAATAACATATAGGAAAAATGTGCTTGCTTTACAACGTGTAAGAATTTCTTTAAAATGCATGTTAATGTTGCAAAAGAATTCATAAATATATCACACATAGGAAAATGTGCTTGCATAAATGGATATGATAATAACATGATGTACTAGGCCATCATTCCTAAATGTGCACCTTTTAATTAGGCCCAAGTCTTCTCTTTCAACTCTTGTTCATAGCTAATGAGACGTTTATTTAGGACATTTTGCCTAGCACCAGCATCTTGCTAAATAATGTGCTGACTTCAAGATTATGTTTCCTTAGCTTCATCGTACCATATTAGATCATCCCATATTAACAATTAACCTTGCTGTGAAGTCATAATGAATAGACTATTTCAGAATGAACAATAATTTAGATACATTCTATGTATGCTTAACTAGAACATCATTGATAGATTTGTTTCAGTGCATCTGGCTAGCCTTTGTATTCACAATAGACACGCAGTTTTTTAGCTTGGCTAAGACTTTTTTCATGAGAACTTTCCTCCATGTTTCTAACACTCGCAACAGTGTTTTACTATGTACCAGTTTGAATGTTTACCATGGGAATCGAGAGGAGAAGCAATGGATATTGACGAACCCATTGGATGAGCGGTTTCTGTTGGATGAAAGATTTGGACACATACTACGTTTTGTTACATTATTGTGTGATGTTATATTAATGAGTGTTCCTAGCTAGTTAGAAAGAGAACCGGCAAACTGACCTCTGAGATTTACTTGGAGTAGCCCCCTTATGACCCTGCTACGGGAGAGTCACTCTTTTGCATCCTTGCCCCTTGTTACCAACATCTATTGCTAAATGTGACTTTATTTTTCTCTTTATTCTAATCTCTCTGATCTATGCTACTGCAATGATAATTCCTGTATCATTGATATTCTGAAAATTGCTATTGCAGCTGTGGGGAACTCGGCTGACTTTCCAGTACAACTCTTCATGGGAAGTTTTAGTCTCTAACTATGGTCTGAAATCTTGTTCTTTTTTAAAAAAACCCTCTTCATGGGTTTTTTCTGCTTAGGGTAGATTAGGCTCTTTTGATAGATAGTGCCAACTTCCTTAATGGAACACTCTGCATTGATTTATGCTGTCACTAATCAAATTTGTATTCAATATTTCTGTAAACTGGACTAATCTTAATAAAAATGGCAAAACCATGCTAATCCTTTATGATAAATAAAGGTTTTGAAAATGTACTCAACCTCTCATCATTGACTGAAAATGAAAGATCTGGCAGTTTATGATATATGCATGACTTGTGTTTTGCTCCAGCTCCATTCATACTATGGTGGCAAAGGTCCATCTGACCAGTGAAGTGCCATCTGGATTACCAAAGGTCAAAATCTGTAAATCGCAGTGATTAATCCTAAACACCATTTGGCAAATCCATTAGGCACTAACAGTGGCATTTCTATAATTTCGTCCATCTATAATGATTGACATGTATTCCTCACACAACAAACATTCAAACTTTTACTACAAATCTAGAACATACAGCCTCTGAAAGTGTAAAAGCTGGCAGGGTGTCTCAGCAAATTAAAAGTCCTATGTGGTGATCATCAGGCCACAAGTTTGAATACGAAAAAGACCTCAGCTTTTCATCTTTGAAATGGTCTTCATATGGGTGCCATCATTATTTATTATTAATATCTACCATTCACAGCACTCAGAAACAAAGCAGGATCGGAATGAAACACTACATACGTACAATGTATATTATAATATAATTGTCCACCACCAATGTTGTTAATTTATGCTTACTTCAGACTGCACATAATTATCTATAAATCGTGGTGTTTTCACAGATTTTGGAAATAAATAAGAGAAGGACTGCATTAATAGTAGTGAAATGAGAAGAGACATATAGTTGGTGCAATCCATTGGAGAAGGCAATGACAAACTGCTAGCCCATTCCCCCCTTTCAGGTTGGTTGGGCAGAGTAGTAGTATCCCCCTGGTTGATTATAGCATTTATCAGGAGTGTTTAAGCAAATATGTGTATTCAGTTTGAAGCAGCATGAAAAAGGGTGGGAAATAGACTAATATTTTAGGTAAAATTGATTGGAATGCGACCCAGAAATTCTGGTTTCCACAGGCATTGCATGGGTGCAGGGTTGAAAACTCATGGTGTTCTGTAAGGGTTTTTTTGATACCATCCAAAATCATTAACTCTGGCCCAGATATCTCACTTTCTAATTATCGGACATCTCATAATGGGGGTCATAGTGAATGAAAAGCGTGCTTTGTTACACCACATTGCCTCTGATTTAACCTTGATACAATTCCAGAATGCAATCTATTAAATAAATATCAAGCGTATATCAGTCTGGTGCACTTTGAGAGAGATCTTGTCTGAATTCCTCTTTAGCTTTAATTTTACTGTAGAAGAAGTCCGAGTACCATCACCCAGCAGACCTTTCTCAAGGGGTGTGCCCTTGCAGGCATTAGGAGGTATATCTTTATGATATCACTCACTTTAACAAGGTTGCCATAGTCAACTCGAATGGTAGGAGATAGCAAACCATATGCCACCACTTGCTATACTCAACAAGATCAAGGCAAAGAGCAGCTTTGTGTACATCCCTTGCAGTGTTTCTGACTCTCAGAGCTATGCTCTATGATTTAGCTATGATCTCCATATTAACAGTGCCCTTTTCTGAGGGCTAAGCACTGTTCCAGGATTATAAATTCTCGTAAGATGTCCAGCTCTAAGTTGCAGAGTCAGCAAATGCCAACCTCAGTGAGATCTCCTTTAGAAAAACATGCAATTTTGCATAAAATATAAAAGGGTAGTGGTTGCAGTTCGTGAAATCACACCTATACATCACCCCATAGACTGTCAGATGGAGTATCACATGGTCTATCATTGGAACCTGACCAGTGATTTGGTAAACTCTTTAAAATCACCTCCAAGAAAAATAGGTACTTAGTAGGCTGATCTAGTCTCTCAGTTTGGGTATAAAAGATGGATAGTAGTATTTCAGGGCCCCTTCGGGTTGTGTTTTAGTTTAACTATATCAATCAGTACCGTAGATAAGTAAATGTACTGAAAGAAGGTGGACAGAAGTAATGTGTACACTTAGGAGCTTATTACGATGTTGAAACAGTCGTGGATACGGGTCCGACTGACCTCCGGTCAGTGGTCCCGACTGCTGAGTTACGATGCAACTGCACTATGGGGCTCATTAGGATGGCGAACGGACTTGCGTCCGTCCGCCACCCTAGAGGAGGAGGGACCGTCCGCAGGGGCCGTGGCGGTCCCTCCAGTGCAATTAGGATGTGACCGCCAGGGTGGCGGTCACATCCTCTATCTTTAACATTGCGGCGGGTGCAGCTTCAAGCTGCACCCGCCGCAATGTTAAAAATGCATGCACCGCATTTGCGTGCACAAAGCGGCAGGCCCTGCTCGGTGCCTGCTGCTTTGTTCACGCAAATGCTGGGGGGTACCATAGGTACCCCCCTTGTGCAACCCCAACCCCCCCTTCACCCAGGGGGCCCGCAACGGGCCCCCGAAGTGAAGGTCCGTATGCTCTTCCACGGCGCAAAAGCCGCCGCGGAAAAGCATACATTTTACACCATCCTAATATGGCTGGCGGTGTCTGATAGACACCGCCAGCCATGTTAGAGCTTTTCCGCCGCGGTTGTAAGCCAACCGCGGCGGAAAAGCGGCGGACTGAAACCAGGACCCACCAGCCATCCTAATGTGGCGGTGGGTCTTTGGTGGGTCCGCAGAGGATTTTCCGCATCCGCCGGGCCGGCGGTGGCTTCCGCCGGCCCGGAGGATGCGGAAAATCCTCCATCATAATGTGCCCCATAGTGCTTCCCAAGCTCCCTTTTCTCCATGGAAGCTTGTGCTGCAGTTGGAAATCGGCCACAGCACAAGCTCCCATACAGAAAAGGGAGTTTATGGTCCCACCTGCACCTTGTAGCAGGCACCTCTTGATGCCTGTCTCACGGTGCAGGGATCAACAGGGGGGCAAAATAGGTGCCCCGTCGGCCACCAACTGTAGGCTGCTGGTTGAAGGAGGCCCTGCTAGGGGCCCCCAAACTCACTTTCTGAAATGCTTTCCATGTTAGAAAGCCTGGCATGGAAAGCCTGCCGGAAACCGAGCATCGTCAGACAAATATCCTGCTCTATACATGCCATTTGATGCAACTCAGCTATTTGGCCATGCATAAGAGATGAACATGCACAACCTTTTTAGTGAAAATAGGCATTCTTCTTTTAGATCCTTGGAGTCAAGTGGTTCTTCTTCAGTTGTATTTTCTAAAGGGAAGCCCTTTTGTCAACCATTTGGACGCCAGCAGCAGCAGCAATCTTCATTCAAATCATGTGATTAAGGTTTTGCAGGCAAATAGCCGCAGAAACAGACACAGAGTCCTTCAGAAAAGGAAAAGCCCTGACTGTATTGAGCATGGTATCAAGTTACCGTTCAAGTTATGTTGAATATAAATGTTTAACAAACATAGGAATGATCTGCTTCTGACTCTATTGAGAAGGGCTACCAAAATGAGTTTGCCTCCCTCTCTTCAGACTCAGGTGTCCTAGCAAGTCCATGGATTTCAAATGTCCACAGTAGAAAAACCTGATGAGAGCAGTAGTCCCTGTTCCTTGAATTCAGGGAGGAAAGGGAGTGTGCTCAATCATGTTTCTATTACCAAAGTATTTGGGGGGAGGGGGAATAGAGAATAATGATAGACTTGGTGAAACTGGTGCACTACAAAATGGAGCCTTTACGGGAGATAATTCAGTTGATTCCCTGCAGGATAACTCATGATTTCTGTAGATTAATGTTTGCCTACTTTCACATCCCGATTGCAGCAAGTCATCAGCATTACCTGAAGTTTGTGTACAAAGGGATCATTTCCAGTTTTGTGTGCTTCAATTTGGCCTCAGCTCAGACACCAGAGTTTTCACAAAAAATGGTAGCTCCTCTGGTGGCTCCACAATTCTAGAGGGCTGTCTGTTTTTCCATATTTAGATGACTGGCTCCCTCGTGCTACTACAAGAAACAAAGTGCTGGAGGGTCTGGAAGCAATCCGTGATTGCATGAAGAAGCATGATTTTCTTCTCAGTCATCCGAAATGTCAGACAGTTTAATATCAGGGTCAAACATGCATAGGAGCCAGGTTCAGAACAGACTTTGACATGGTTGAATGGTTTTCAGGCTGTAGTCAAGAGTGGAGAACAATTCTTAATTGGTGTCTTGTCGAGAGTGAAAAACATTTCTTAATTGGTGGTTTATAGTATGTCCCAGACATAGGCTCTGGCAGGGAAGTGGTCAAGGATTCAAGATGTCCACATGCAGATGTTATGTCCTCTGGGCCATGTTACACACCAGACCTTTAATGTTTTATATGAAGACGTTTTGTTCTCAGAGGTTTTGAGAAAATGACCAGTAACCAAGAAAATTATGTCACCTTTAGGATGGTTGCTGAATCATAAGAATCCACAAAGGGGCTTACTTTTAATTCCCAACCCTCTAAAAATATTATCAATCAATGACAGTTCTCTTGGGTAGGAAGCTACTGGCAGACAGGGTGATCCTGAGGACATTGAGCAGGAAGGAGGCATGCCACTCATCCAATTGGAGCAGTTAGAGGATTCAAACAGTTCATATTGGATCAACAAGTCCTTATCAGACCAGACAACATAGTGACAATAGTCTATAAACATTACCAAGAGGGGGTTTGATCCAGCTCTCTGCGGGTAGTAGCCCTTCTTTTATGTCTTTGGATGAAATGTTAACTTTCATTCTTGAGGACTAAAGCGCAACAGAGGGACAGCCAATGCGCTAATGGATTCTTTGAGCATAAAATGTTATTCCTCTCAGGATCTGGTCTTTTCTCAACCACCTTTTGTGAAATTTGAATGAGGTTCAGGGCTCCTTTCATAGACCTCTTTGTAACCAAAGAGAAGTCTCAGGTTGTGTACTTTTGGGGCAGAAATCAAGAGGAATGGATGTGGGGTGGATGCTCTAATCTCGACATAGCCCCAGAAACATCTTTAGTCATGCTTTGCCACTGTTGCCCTTCAATCCCAGTATGTTGCCAAACTTTCAAATGGAAGATAAAATCATGATCCTGGTGGTGCCATTTCAGCCGAGAAGAGGTCGGTTCCATCTATTGAGATCCATGGCAGTATGTCAGCTATGGAGGGCTTTCATTATTCCCTTTTCATTGGATCCCATGAGCGTTATAGAGTTCTGAAGACGCGGGCGTTGTTGGTCTGGAAATTGGGAGAAAAGGTTTACAGCAGAAAGCGCTGCCCTCTTACTTAGCAAAAGCAGTCAACATTCTTGAATACATTCTACTTGTAAACCACACTTCTGTCACTGGAAATCATTTCATTCTTAGTATATTTCCAAAAATATGTCTCCTTTACACTGTAACAGTGCAGAGATTATTTTTTATTTTTTATGGGACAGTATTAACTTCAAGTTATCTATACACTGAAAACTGAATTGGCAGCATTCAAGGCATCAAGGGACCACTGAGTTTTTTGGGAGGAGATTTAAATTTTGAATGCAAGATTGTTCAAAGGTTTTATGATTTCTCACACTTCGGTGAAATATATGTCCCAGACTTGGTATTTGCCTTTAGTATCTAAAGCACCTGTATACCTGCACTGGTGTTTAGCAGCGTAATTTCACATAACATAATAAAGTCTTACATTATCATCCTTTTGAGCCCCTCTCTTCATCAGATTCTAAAGTCTTGTCTATGAATGCAGTGGCCATAATTTTGCTCAGGAGGATTGGAGATTAGCGAGCTCACTTTCTCTCTCAAACTAAGCCCTTACTTGTTGTTGTAGCTGTTTCTGGGTCTTTTGCAGCGTCGCCACGGGACCAGCCGAGCCACTCTGAATTGCCGCCATCCTCGTTGCTCGGGGAGGTGGAACTACACTACCCAGCATGCACAGGGGCCGCGAACCGCAAAGCCGTCACAGCCAAGCGCCCGGAGGTGCTTAAATCAACGTGGCGCCTTCCGCGGCGCCGGACACTTTCTCTCTCAAACTAAGCCCTTACTTGTTGTTGTAGCTGTTTCTGGGGCTTTTGCAGCATCGCCACGGGACCGGCCGAGCCACTCTGAATTGCCGCCACCCTCGTTGCTCGAGGAGGGGGAACTACACTACCCAGCGTGCACAGGGGCCGCGCACCGCAAAGCCGTCACAGCCAAGCGCCCAGAGGCACTTAAATCAACGCGGTGCATTCCGCGGCGCGGGACGCGCGCGGGCCAAGGGCGGGCCCTTCCCGAACCCGTCCGCGACTGGAAGAGGCTGGGCTGGGCCATTCCCCTAATGCTACCCTAGGACTATAAGTAAGACTTTGAGTAGAACTGCATGTATTAATTTCATTTGCGTATTGGGTATTGTGTTTAAGCTAATTTGGTATAGTCATGAACAAGAACATACGCAAAGGGGGGGCAGGAGTGGTTGGGACCCTGAATGCCTTCCTTAATCGTGCAGAAAGCGTGCTCATGCACGAAATTGAGATTACTGAAAGGAGGCTTTCATTAGATCCTGTAAGCCTACCCGCTGGACAAGCTGTCATCGAAGATCTCCCTTCTGGCCCCATAATGTGCGCACAATCTTCAATTTTGTCTAGTGGTGAATCCCAGTTAGACACCCCCCCCCCCCCATCGGGCCAATGACCTGAGGACCGCTAGTAATTCTGTAGCTCTTGATAGCAAGGCCAGAACTAGACAAAAGAAAGCAGCAATAGCTCCTGGTACAGCTGTTCAAACAAGGAAAAGGAAAGCTTGTAATGCCCAGAGAACAAGTGCCCAGGTTGCGAAAGTAGCTGAAAATAGGAGCACAGGTCCTGCAAGGGGAGGGTCTGATGTAGCAACCACTGCGCTAGTTCATATTGGGTATGATGTACCAGCTATGGATCAATCAGAGTATGGGCAGCCACATCTAAATTCTAAAGAGCTTAATGTAGATTCTATGCAACAACTTAAAGATTTACTCATAGTCTTACTGGATCCGCTCATGTGTAGATTAAATGTAATAGATCAAAGGTTGGCCAAAATTGAAGAACATCTATTTAAAGCAGATGATAACCCTAAAGGGGGTGGTCCTAGTGAAACAGTAGGGCCTACACCGGCAGGAAATTCTGTGAACCTTCAAGCCCAAACACCGGCCTGTGAAGATCCTCTAAACCTTAACCCTCCAACGGTGTGTCCCAATAATCCTCTTTCCCCAGTGTCAATAATACTTAATGTTTTAAATCCATGTAATCAACTGCCTAACGGCCCTGTGCTGAGGCCTAGGGTGGAGGGCAGTGGCGAAAAAATCCATTTTTTTTTTTAGATCTACCCCCAGAGGCAACACCTTACACCATAGTGTTGGCAAATGCTCCGCTCTTGCGACCATTTGAGGAGGAACACTGGTCTTCACTAAAAAATAAGGCCCTTCGCTTTTTGGATGCAAAAACGGGGCTTGGGAATCACCTATTTGATGAATTTTTGATGGTCAGAAGGGTGGCTTGGGTGGGTAAATCCGTGAAAGTTAAGGCAGGGGACAGTATGGTTATTAGTTTTAGGTCTCCCAAACTAGTTAGGTGTATTCTAGAAAGGGCATCATCCCCCTTTATAAGGAAAGACGTTATCCACTCTTTTCCCCTGGGGTTCTTCTACCGTGCTAGCCTATCTAATAGAGGAGGTACCCATAGGTATCAGGGTCGAGTGCTGGGACCAATTAACTATGTTGTCCCAATTTATAATAGATATGAGGCTCTGAGTTCTTTGGAAGAAAATGATTGACTGGGTTGCCCATCTCAAGACTGTAACTGTGTGCAACCAGTTAACAGGGATTCAGGAGAGACGGGTCTCATCAAAATCAGTCATCAACGGAGGGGTTCTCAAATGGATATAAATATTCCTTTAGTTGGCCAACCATTTAATAAAACTATTACAGAGGCTGATGAAAGTCCCCTAGTAACATAGCAAGAGGTTACGAGACCACAAATGGTCAGGGCTGATATATGTGTTGAGGAAAGTTTTAGTGAAGTGCAAAATGGCGGAGATATTCGGAATGAGGCACGTAATTTCGGCATTATTTCATGGAATATAGCTGGTCTGAAAAACAAACTACACTCATTGGATTGGCGGTCCTTCATTGACACTAACGATATTGTGGTCCTACAAGAGACTTGGTTAGTGGACCCGGTATTTAGATCTGGATATATCAATTTTTATAAACCTACCATTGCTGTGCAAAGGGGGAGACCGATGGGGGTGTTTATCATCTGGGTAAGGCAGTCTGATAGGTATTCAGTTCAGCAGCTGGATACAATGGAAATGATATATTGGTAATTAAGATAAGAAGAAATGGTCTAAAGGACCTTATAATTATCAATGTATATGCAAGAGGGCTACCCGGTGGGAAAGCCTCAGGTACCATTGCCCTTCTAGATTCTTATCTTATAACGTACAAAGGAGTGAATTACATAGTGGTCGCTGGCGATTTTAATTGTACTTTTGAGCCTCTTGACCCAAATGATATCGATCTAGGGCAGGAAGAAGACATATTATGGGAAATCCCTCAAATATCCCTGGCCCCGATTAAGAAATGGTTGGAGGCGGCCATACAACTTAAAGTTGTGTGCTTGGAGCATGGATTAGGAGCGGCTAATGGGAGGACCATGTCTGATTAGAATGGGTTACCAACCTATAGCTGCGGGACAAGAAGTAGTCATATTGACTACATACTTGTTAACAAGGAATTCTGGCCAAATCTAATCGATATGATCATTGAGGAGAGGGTGGAGAGTGATCATAATCCCCTGGTGCTGAAAATGGCATGTGTGGGTATAAATTCAGATGAGGTGCCCCCACCCGGAGTAGAAACCCATTTAAGCAATGACTCCAGAAGAGTAAAATGGTCAAAAATAATATTAAAAGATGACCTGTTGGAGGCTATAAATACTTTGGTGCCTAAAGCAACGCTAGATCTCCTAAGCTGTCAAGATAAACCAGGAAATGAGTCAAAAGTTGCACTGGTACATAATGATCTTTTTAATAAGCTGAAAGGCTATTTTACTTCCAAAATATCAAATAAGAAAGAGCCCATAAAGGTTTCCGTAGACTCATGGTATGGGAATACATGTAGGGTGGCTTACAAAGCATTAGCTTTGGCAATTAGATCTAAGAATAGGGATAGTATCCACCAAGCTCCAGTGGAGTATCAGCTGGCACAATACAAAGCTAAGAAGGAGTGCGACAAGGAATACTGGCAAGAGTTGTATGGTGTCAGCTTAGATAGAAACATGGTGGGATTCTGGTATCTGCTGAAGTGGGGCAAGGGTGGAACTAGCCAACCACCGACTAATCATGTAGTACCGGAGCAATGGGTCTCGCATTTTAATAAACAATTTACCGTTGTTCATGGAGACTGTGATGTACCTCAGAGGTCCTTGGAAAATCAAGCTGATCTTCCTGTATAGTGTTTTACCAAACAGGAAGTAGAAGCTGCCCTAAACAGTGTACGACGTGGCAGAGTCCCTGGGCTTGATTGTGTCCCTGCAGATCTGTTTTTGTACAATAAGGTACTTTGGGTTACATATATACAGACTCTTGTAAACGCGATTGTGAAGGGCTCCCCAATCTCTGAGTCATGGAAAGGAGCGGAGATCTTACCTATTTTTAAAAAAGGGGATAGATCGGATCCGGGTAATTACAGGCCTATTAGCCTAATCGATTTTTTTACAAAAGGTGAAAGCTAGACTTGTGTTGACTGGTATTCTAGACTGGATCGATGAATGTAATATCCTATCCCCGTTACAGGCGGGGTTCCGCTCAAACCAGAGCACAATAGACCAGGTTTTTGATTTGTTTTAATTTATTGGCGCGTCGTTATCCTTAATGGCGGGAGATTATATGCTGCTTTCGTAGACCTAAAGTCGGCTTTCGACTTGGTCCCTAGAGCCAGGTTGTGGGATGTCTTAGCCGAACAGGGTATGCCCAGGGACTTGTTGGCGTTTTTGATTAAACTTCATGAAGCAAATTCTGCCCAAGTCCGCTGGAGTCTGCATGGCCAAGTGACTGATAGATTCCAGGTCGAAAGAGGGATCAGGCAGAGGTGTGTGTTGACACCAACTTTATTTTCACTCTACATTAATACGGTGACGAAGTACTATGATAATCACCCTACTGATGCCCCGACTTTAAATGGTAGTAAAATACCTTTGTTAATGTTTGCCCTTGCTATTATCAAAAACCCAGCAAGGGCTCCAGACGGCTATAGCAAGGTTCGAGTTATTCTGTAAGGACTATGGTCTCATCATAAATGTAGACAAGACCAAGTTCATGGTCCTTCACAAACAGAAAATAGTAAAAGGGCTAGTTACTATGAATAATGTTATACTTGAACAGGCAAATGTTTTTACGTATCCAGGAATTACATTAAGTTCCAAACTTAAGTGGAATCCACATTTGGACATGTTATTGCTTAGACATGCTCAACTGTCTGGTGCTTTGTTGAAAGAACATTGGCAATCCTACACCAAGCTGATTGCCACTATACTGAAAATTTACAATGCAAAAATGTCAGCATCAGTATTGTATGGGGCAGAATTATGGGGCTTTAGTAATTTATCTGCACTTTCGACCTCGCAAAAAAAATTCATGAGGTCTATCACGGGCTTACCTCAATCTACTCCTCTACTACCACTCTATTATGATCTGGGAAGCCAGTATTTGGAGGATGTTTCCCGGTTTAGACCCGTGGCCTACTGGAGGAGGCTCTGGGTCACCCCGGAGCTCACGGAGTATGCCTATGCTCTTTTGGAGGTCAGGGATACAGTTGGTGCGGGAAAAATGTTGTGGTTGAAGCAGGTCAACTTAACATTGTATGACCTGGGGTTGAACCTGTTGTGGCACAATCCAACTAATGCTACATTTCCGACCCGTAAAGAACTAAAGGGGCTATACTGGAATATGGTTATGATAAAACGCTTTTCGTCTGTGACGAGCACTTCCCTGTCTAGGGTCTACTTAGGGACTAAACATGTACCCGTTTATAAAAAATACTGGGACCTTATAACGGTTCCCTGTGATAGAAAATGGTTCCACCAATTCAGGATAGGTACCCTTCCTATCAAATCATTCACAGGCAAATGGGGTACCGGCTCAAATACGGAATGCCCGTTTTGTCCAACACAACTGGAATCTATTGGCCATGTTCTTTTTATTTGCCCAGTCTATCGGAATGTGAGGCCTAAATGGTTAAAGCGGATCTGTCATTCAATGGGGATTACCTCAGGCACAGAAGCCTTAAGGATTTTAAAAACTGATGGGAATGATTTAAGTATAATTGCTATCTCCAAATTCTTACATGGCATGTGGATAATCTGTACCCATGGTTTGAGTAACCAATGAATGTATGAGATGTGATTGTATTAACTGGTTTTATTGATACCTGGTATATATATGGTGGGTGTTTTATGGATATTATTGTTTTTATAATGAATTTTATATTAACTTATTGTAACTTTGTAAGTCCGGAATATGTAACTTTGGATCATTTCTATGGGGATCTTGTATTTTGTAAGGATGAATTCTAATGTTTTATGGTTATTGTTTTAATTTGTAAATGTCTTTTATGATTATGTGATCGGATAAAGACTATTTTGACTTGAGGAGCTCACTTAGCCCATCCTTCATTTCTGATTTTAAATGAATATGCTGTACTTTTCTGTCCTGACCCCTCTTTTGCATCAAGAATCAAGAACTGATGTTCTAAACTTTTCATCTGCCTTATTCTTGTGAGGAATAAAGCTTCATACTTTAAATGTTGAAAGAACATTGTTGGTGTATACAGGACACACCTTTTTCATCAGGCTGATAGCCTTTTTTTAACCTTTGGTTGTGTAGGCCGAGGTGGAAAGGCTTCAGCTTTGACAATTAGCCAGTGTATCAGAAATATGTTTGCCATGGGCTATTGCTTAGCAGGTTTTCCAGTTTTGGTGGGTCTTCATGGGATATCGACTGGGATCCTAGGCACTTCAACGGCAGAGGTGAATGGAATACTGCTTTCAGAAATATGTGGAATAGCAACATGGGCAGTAACTCACACTTTTGTGCATCCTAACACACTTCAGGGTTTAAGGGGTGATTTGAAAAATGTTGGGCTAGAGGTTTTGAGTTCTGTGTGTTCATAATCTTAAGTTCTGTATAATAAACACTAGGTATGATCTGAGACTTGGTGTTAGATTAATTTATATTTCTAAAGGAAACTTGTGTGGTTTCCATATTGCTCATTGGCGATGACAGGGACAAGGATAAGGGGTGTAGAGGTAATACAATAATTAATTAAAGGTAATCTTCATTACTTCTAATCCTGTTTATACTCACCCCAGTTATTATGAAACTCCATCCCTCCCTTGATTATACAGGCTTTTCCTGGGCTATGTATCTGGAGGAGTGCTGGGAAGGATAGCCTTTTATGGTACCCAGTTGGTGGAGTGACTACTTTCAGCACTGTTTTTCCCGTCTAGAGAAAATGAGATTAACCTTATGAGTAATGACTGATATGAGTTTGAGGAGATCCAGGAATAGTGAAGATTACTGGTGAGTTATCATAGCATTCCTCAGCCTATAGAAGTTGAAGTTGAAGTTGAAAGTATTTGTAAAGCGCACTGTGGCCGAGCGGCTTCCTGGCGCCTATAGCCACACAGGCCTGGGTGAAGATGGGATCTCATTAAACAACAATTTGCTAAATTGTGGAAATAAATGCCCCCTCGTACTTATTTGAAATCTGACTCCCTGCTATTTCTAGCTTCTAGAAAAACATCTTTCTCTGCTTGAAGTATGTGCTAAGGACTTCTTTGGGAAGTGGAGGTAACAAGGTATAGGGTAAAATTATAATGGATCATTGTCATGTTATTGGTCATGGTATGGATGGCTTTTATAGAGAGTCTTTATAGTTTATGAATCTCAAAATCCACTGATAAGACATAGCAACAATTGGTAACTAAACTGGTTACCCACTGTTGTGATGTCATAAAGGCACTCCCGACCAGGCTTACAGTCCTCCCTGAGAGCCTGTTAGCATAGAACTACTTGTCTGCTGTGACTGAAAGCAGAAAACATAGCTGCTGGAGGGGGGGCAAAGGCAGATAAGGTAGTGTGACTTGGTCAAGGATGGCAAGTAAGTTTTGTTCCTTTGGGACAGGGGTACACAACAGAGGCAATGTTGTATATGGTTCCCCCATTACTCCTCTGCCACTGCGAAGCAGTTAGTAAGTAAGTATGTTTAGTTTATTTGCATGATTAATTAAAACTGTTGCAACAATAGACCAAATGATTAAAAACTTTAAGCAATAAAAATACAGTTACTCTAAAATTTGACATTATTATTGTCTTATATACAGTTGAGCATTTGGGCAAAGGGAGCAAAAGTGCAAGCTTTCGAATCAATAAAGCAATTCAGGAATCAATAAGATCGGTATAAAAACAACTGGTAATTAACAAATAATTTGCATATTAACAAGAGCCCAGGAGCTATCCTAACCCTATGCTGACAAGATGACACTGATTAAAAGTATTATGCTTGAAGACAGGAGAGGTACAAAAGATGAAATACATTCCTCCAATAATTATTGACATCCTTGCCTGATCTCGGTTATCAGTGAATTCATATAAAGGTCTTCATACCCCAGTGGGAGCAGTACCTTCTGACCATAGCCCCAGTTGCCATGCTGACAGTTGTACACAGCGCTCCTTTTCCCCACCCCTCCTGGTCTTCCTGCTTGTATTCACGATGTGGATCTGCTGATTAATATCCTTTCGCCTGCATTCAGATATCCCACAAGGCGACAAATTGACTATAAGATCTTTGTGACAAAACCTATACAGGAAGCTACCACCCCGACCCCCTCTGTTCTTCCGACATGACCTCAAGCTGTATTCCTGTTGGCTAGTCTCTTTCGGACCATATTCAGATATCTCACGAGGCTGCAGTTTAGCTGTAGATCCTCTATGGGAAAACTTGCCATGACCGCTTGCCTGCAAATGCAAATGCCTCTATGGATAAAAAGTAGACGTAGCATTGCTTATCTTTTGCATAATAGATCTATGTATATGCATATTAGGTGAAGGATATCTTCTTTCTCAGCCCGCACAGAAGGCAGCAAGGCCTAGCTGAAGGACATTTCCAAGGTGAACGATGGCACAACGAGGGAAGAATGCAGAGACGATAACACAGATACTTCTCCATAGTGGGTTTTGTAAACCCTGTGCTTAGATAGGACTGAGGTGCTGTCTTGGAATAACTGAGAAGAACAAATCAGCTGTTTGCTCTACATGCCAGTGTTGCTTTGTACTCTAACAGGGAGACGTGTTTGATTGTTTTATTAACCAGCCGCTTGAAGATTTCATATGATCCTGACATCCCCCACATGCCTGGAGGCCCAATTGCTTGATTCATTCAATGAGATATGCCCTTGCTTGTAGTATTGTGGGATGTAGTCTAGTGATTGTGGGGTGGAGTCAGAGGGAGGAGCAGGAACAGGAGGAGCCGGAGAACAGGAACCAAGGACAGTTAGAGTAGGGACAGGGACCAGGATGGATGTGTAGTAATAAAGCTCCAGTACTAGCAATCTATAGTGTCTGTGATTATTGTAGCAGGATGCTACAACTGGCGACGAGGGTGGGATGGGCTTGAACCTAGCCCACAGAACCCCACAAGAGAGCCCTGTCCCCAGGCAGCCTCGAGGAGAAGGAAACGCTGACCAAGGAAAACGAAGTTGCTACCTGAAACAAGAAGCCGGCGGCAGGTGACCCTGTTCCCCCAGCAGTTGAGAGGGATCCAAGAGGGAGCCGAGGCACCGAGCGTTAAAACGCTCAAAGAAGAAGAGACCCCTTCGCGCCAAAACGCGACTCACGCAGGAAGCGTGCAAAGACTAGTAAGTGCTGCACGAGCAGAAGTCAGGAGCCCACTCTGACTCTGCCAAGCCCCAAAAGAGAAGAGAAAGTGCCTCAGCGTGGAGGACGGTGCCCCCACGAAGACCGCCTGCCAAGCGCTGCTGAAAGCGCTGAATGCGGAGCCCGAGGGAGATCTGAGGTTTGGCCCGGTGCCGGCGAAGGATAGAGAGAATTTAAAGTAAGGAGGAATCGGGAGCCCACCCCGATCCTGTCTAATGCCCTGGTTGCAAGAGGGCGCCTGGAGCACTGCGGAAGCCCCGTGGGTGAGCCCAGAAGTGAGAGCGCTGTTCGCGCCAAAAAACGGAAGAAAAGCTCACCCCTGATGCGTGAGACATCGCCTGCGAGCCACGAAGTGGAATCGGGAACTCACCTGGATCGTGTCTGACTGATCCGGTGCCCGAGGAGCGTCTGGAGAGGCGCGGAGGGTGAGCTGCCTGAAGAAATCGGCTGCCGGTGAGTGCCGAGTGAAGAGACGTGAGTCTGGAGGCTTGAATGAGACTGAGATCTCGTGGGAAACGAGATTCCCATAGCGGCGGCCATCTTTGAGTCAGGCGGATTTCAAGGACACACCCTGTGTGATTCATAGGCGGCCATCTTGGAGTCAGGCAACAGCCAGAAAGTGAACAGACAGTGGCAAGAACAAAGTAAACAAACATTGGTAAAAGGAAGTCAACAAGCATTGGTGCATGCAAAGACAGGTATCAGCTAAGAGTAAACAAGCACGGGTACATGCAAATAAACAAGCAGTGATACATGCAATAAGACAAGCATTGATACATGCGAATCAACAAGCATTGGTACGTGCAAAGAAACAAGCATTGATCCATGCAAAGAGACACAAGCATTGATACACGCAGATCAATCAAGCATTAGCGAACACCAAACGAGTGCTAGCGAAGGCCAAACAAGCATTGCCAACGTCCCAGCACATGACCAGACCGCAGGTTTCGACTAAAGAAGATCAACTACGAAGGTGAGTGAACAGACCGCGCCCTGCGAATATGATCCATCAAAAGTCTCCTCTTATGGCGGGGGAAGAAATAACACAAAGGTTCGATCCCTGCTTTGAAGTACCACCCCCAGGGGTGCCGACGGACACCTGGAGTCTGTGTCTCAAACGAAACCAATGGCTGGCCACATTGAGTGATTTCCTGGACGCCAATGGTGAACAAAGAGAGAGGAAATGTCTAATGCTGCTCCTCCATTTGGTGGGCCCAGAGGGCCGATGCCCAATCGAAACATTTTCCGAGGAAGACACAGACATCTATAAAAGACTCCAAGAGAAGCTATGTGCCCGCCTCTCCGCACAAGCGGAAGTGGATCGAGAGCGCATCGCTTTCAACACAGCTCGGCAGGAACCAGGTGAACCACTGCCTACTTTCATCAATCGGTTAAAAAACCTGGTACAAGGCTGCCACTTCAACACCTTTACGGATGAGGACGCAGTTCGACTCCGGATAATTGAAGGCTGCGCAAACCCCGACACAAAGCTCAAGATCTTGCGAGGAAAGTGGTCGCTAGAAGAAATCATCAGGAAGGCTGAAATTGGAATGCACGTCAAGGCAAGAGACAAATCAAGGGACCCGAATCTGAAGGCAAATTATCAAGTCGCCCGGACAGATGAAACTCGGAAAACAGACAAAACAAAAAATAGAGAGAGGGAAGGCAGACCAATGAAAAGACAACGGGAAAGACACAATGACAAGGAGTACTCTGAGTCAATCAGTCAAAAGACAACCTCAAGGAGTTCTTCACCCTCAGGATGTCATTCAAAGTCTGACGAGGAGGGAGCGTCCAGTGGGTCAGATAGCACCCCTGGACAAGATGGCAACTTACACAACAAGAGAGTAAGGAAGACGAACTATAGAAGGAGAGCTCCAAATGGTCAAAACTGGAAGTCGGCGCAGGAACACTCTTCGTCAAGTTGTGAAGAGGAGTCTGAAGGAACATCATCCAGTAGGAGAACACATCACACCCACATCATGGATATCCGAGCACCAAGTAAGTGTGAAGAAGAAATAGGTCGCATAAGACAAACCGACCCTCCCCAACAACGAACAGGAAAAGACCAACACATCAATGACACCGGGGACAACGAAGAAACTGAGAAGACGTCATTGACATGTGAAAAGGGCAAAGAAGGAAAATCTCAGGAGCCAACACAAAGAACAAGCACGTGGTCGTTGAGCAACTTCTCAAATGAAACAGTGCCAAAGACAAGTCGACGAAGGCGCCCGGAGAATCGCTTTCAAGACAACCCCGAGCCAACGAACAACGTGTCACGGCCCACTCAGTCCAGACATCCATTACCCGATACACCCTCAGAGGAACGCTTCAAAAGGAGGATGGCCAGGAACTCCTCTGATTCAGAAAGCGCGTCCGTTCGATCCTGGAGGTCAACAAAAGACTTCTCTGACCCAGAAAGCACGTCCATGGCCGAGAACTCCTCTGGTTCAGAGAGCACGTCTGTCCGATCCTGGAAGTCGACAAGAGACTTCTCTGACCCAGAGTGCTCATCTCTTCGATCCCGTGAATTGACCGAGTAATGGTCCCAACAACAGTCATGGCGTCAACCACTCAAACGCACCATGGAACCAAAAGACACCCTTCACATCAAGAGCAACACGTCACACACCAAGGACTCTGAACACTCAGTCATGCCACAAGACAACCTGTCATGTCAGTCACAAGTATATCTGGACACAGATCAGACACCGTCACCCCTGAAGGGGTCCGCGAGGCTGACTCAAAGGACCTACAGAGGGAAAACAGAGACAGTGGACCCTGGTCACCGGACGGGAAGGGACCAGCCAGTCACTCCGCAAGGAAAACCGGACACGTCAGTAGAGAGTGATCATCAGATGAGAGAGAAACATGCATATGCACAGACGGCTCACGAGTCTGCCAGACAACCCGAGGCTGTGAATGAGTCATCGAATCAAGCCAAGACAGTCTCATCAGATAGCACCATACTGTCTGATATACATGACCCTGAATTGGAGGACAGTGTTGCCCTCAACCGGGCAAGACAAACGGAAGTAAAAGCAGAAGCGGGTACTCGGAAGAGGACCAGAACATTATTCACTCATGAAAGAGATCGAGCATCTGCACTAACAGTAGCTACACCACTGGAAGGAGACATGCTGACTGCGGAATGTGAGAGCAGACAGTTCACACGCAACGTGATCAAGAATGCCCCGACTAAGACAACAGGAAGATCGACCAAGGTCAAGCCCACCGCGGATTCAACACTACTGAGGCTTGAAGAACAGGCTGTCCGCCGACCCGTGTGGTGGATTGAAGAACTACGAACACTGAGGACATTAAGCTCATTTTGTTAAGAAAGGGGGAGATGTAGTATTGTGGGATGTAGTCTAGTGGTTGTGGGGTGGAGTCAGAGGGAGGAGCAGGAACAGGAGGAGCCGGAGAACAGGAACCAAGGACAGTTAGAGTAGGGACAGGGACCAGGATGGATGTGTAGTAATAAAGCTCCAGTACTAGCAATCTATAGTGTCTGTGATTATTGTAGCAGGATGCTACATTGCTGAGCACTTTTCCCTGGTCTTGTGCCCTGCCCACAGATAAGCATTCGGGGTCCCCAGCTGCAAATCCTTGATCTTGGGCCAACCGTTAATTCATGCACCTCTACAAACCAGCCCGTTTTCTGCATGCCAAACTCAAATTTCATTTGAGCTGGTGATGTGTTCTTAGGGAGACTGAAGATCGTTCTAAGTGCACCAGATACTATCCCGTCAAACATTGCCGCATCTCTTCCCCTTATAGACTCACTCACTTATTGGGATGTGCTTTGCCTGGATCGCCTGAAGTAATGGAGTAAAGCTAGAGTTCAATGCTTTGTTCTTTAGATTTTTAACGTCAATGCTGTTTTTTCCTCTCCTTCTCAAGCCTTCTTTCGAGGTTGAAAATAAGCCTTTGCTGTCTATTGTCACACCTAAATATTTATACACTTTAGCCGTTCTAGCAGTTGTTTGGACAAAAAACCAACAAGGTGTACCTTTTGCCTTTTTTTGGTTCAAAATCATTGTTTTAGTCTTGTCTAAATTTAACCTCTGGTCATTTTCATCCAAGTAAGAATGGATGGCATCTAGTACATGCTGAAGACCAACGGGTGCGGCTTATGAGTACCATATCATCAGCATGTAGTACATTCGAAAGGACCAGGCCCAACAGCTTCAGGGCCTGAGAATTACACCTGTCTAACCTTGATATTAAATCTAACCTGGAGAGGTTAAGCAGGGTAGGAGCTAAGACTCAGCCCTTCGGTGGATAAGATGCATCTAGAAAGATGAGTTCCTGCTCTCAACTTTACTTGTACACAGGTGTCTGTATGTAACAAAATCAGCTGTTTCAAGAGGGCGGTTGGGATCTTCCAGTTGCTTAGTTTGCCCCTCTTAATACGATCAAAAGCAGATCTATAATTGATGACACAGATGTACAGGGGTAATTAAGCCCCCTTCGTGGCATTGATTAATAAGGAGAAGGCTACAGTGTTGGTAGTAGTACCGGTGTGCTTGCAGAAACCTGTCTGATCGAGAGTAATGGAGGTGTATTCGTTGGCCCAGGATGTTAGTTCCTCTAATATAAGTCCCGCAAAATATATTGCATCATTATCAATAAAGGCAACCAATCTTTCGTTTTTTGCCTTGTTCTTATCGCCGTGTTTATAGATTGGTGAGATGATCGAGCCTCCCTCTAAGGCTGGAATTGCCTTCTCCCTTATTTCTTGGAAGACCTGCATCAGGCCTTCTGCCCATAGGTCGGATCTAGTGTGAATAATGCAGGGGTATACGATTAAGGCCTGGCGCCCCCTCTCATCTTACTTTGGATATCTGCCTCATGATTTGCCGTGCCGAGATTGTAAGCATAGTTACAAGTTAGTGCTTCCCGGGCCACCCATGCAACAGTGGTTGAATTTGAATTGCTATTATAGTGTTCCCACAGAAATCTCGCCTAGGCATGCTCTGTTATGCACACGACTTTGCAGCGTAGATACCAGGTGGTAATTCGAATGCTGACCCTTCGGTATCTGTGCTGCAAACTTGCAATGAGGACCTTAGAAGGTGGTGGTATAATTTAAAAGGATTTTAGAAAAAAACATGAAAGAAAACGAAATGCCTCTTGGGTGACAGCTTACCAGAAAAAGAGTAAAGCCTATTAAGATCAACACAGACACTTTGGCAGCAATATATGCAAATAAATTACATTCACGCTGCTTAGCCAGATGGAAACTATGAGTCACTGCTACAATCTCTGGAATGAAACAAGGACTGTAAAATGATTATCATACACGAAACCTAGGTGGCATATCAGATTTAATATATAAAAGGCTAGGACCAGTATAGGATGTAAGAAGTGGGGTTTCTAGTATAGTCTGTGAAATAATGCTGGTTTCGTGCATAGTGCTTAATACTGTAGCAAGACTTCTTCAAAGCTCTAAAGTGATGAAAAGGAGGGGCCAGGAGAGAGGAAATGGGGAAGTACGTGAGAAGGAGTGAGAAGAGAACCTTCTTAATAGAATATTTTCACTAAATATTTTATGGTGCTTTCGGGGCAGTGGACCTAAAGCCTCTACCCTGAACCTACTGTTCAGAATGGAAGAAGCAGGAGAGGCAGTGTAGGGGAAGGAGAGGTGAGGGTGGAGAGGCAGGGAAGGTGAAGGAGAGGTGAGGGTGGGGAGAGTGGAGGTGGAGAGGCAGGGAAGGTGAAGGAGAGGCGTGGATGGAGATAGTGGAGGAGGAGAGGCAGCATGGGGGAAACGAGAAGGAAGGAGAGGGAGATTGAAAGAGGTAAACAATAGCCAAAGGAGGGAGCAGGACAGAGAAGGAGGTAGAAATCTCTTGGCAGTGTGAGGAATCAGTGCCAACTGAGAGTTAGACATCATGGTAGATTGCTAGGGATCTGTGGCAAAAGCCAGAGATAGTCCCTTGAGGCAGGGGCATGACCACAACCAAGAGTGATTACATTCAGGAATTCCATCTTTCTTATCCCTAATCCTATTGGTGTTAGGAATTATGGGAAATATGTCAGGAGCTGTGGGGAGGGAGTGACTTGGTACCACTCTGTTGTTTGTACAGGTACTTGGGCTTCTGGAATGGAAGAGAGTGAGCAGGGAAAGGAAAGGGAAGCATTGCCCCTGGCACATATGTAGCTAATCACTCACACTTGTTTGGCCTAGACTCGGCTGCAAGAGTTTGCACTTAGGTCATGCAAAGGTGTGTGTGCCGGATGTAGGTGCAGGACACTTTCTTCTTTGCCCGAGGGGCCGGAACACCAGCAAGGAAACATATTTGTAAGTTGTGGACGTCAAGCGAGACTAGGGAGAGCTTGACTTTGCAACATATATGACACATGTGTGCATGCCTTGCCCATAGACAAATCAGAGGAATGGAATTGTTGAGAGCCCAAACATTAAGAGGGTTCTTATCGTAATAAATCTAACATTTGATGAAATATGGTCCATTCTTCTTATTATACTGTTGTAGTAGAATGACAAAGAGGTGAATCCTATATCTGATACAGTAGTTTTGTGTTTATCTACTGGTTGAAGATTTTGAGGGTGTAAAAAGGCAATATCAAATAAATCACAAGAACCTGTTGGCAGCTTGATGAAGAATGGGTTGTGAGTAATTACAGGGGAATCACATCCATTACATTTGAGATTGAGCGTAAGATCCAAATAAGACACCGCCATGTGCTGAGTGCTTGTCACAGCTTAGTACCTGGTGCATTGTGGTGTTAAAGGGACCCCCCTCACGTAGACAGAGGTGATTTTCCTCCGGGTTTTCAGAGAGGGAAAAGAGAATACATCACGGCCGAAGCCATTTCCAGTGTAGCAGTGCCAGGACGGAAATGTGACTAAAATATTGATGAGGCAGGTGGATTGAGGGGTGTTCAAGTACCAATGGGTTTGCAACTGAATGTTGTTGCTAACTACTTACAGAGGAAATGACAGTGCAAAGTTAGGATTTACATTTATGATGAAGGCAAGGACCCATAGTAGATATCGTTTTTCAGGTGGGCAAGACAATGGAAGATTTAAAATTGCATGTTGCAAAACTGAGTTCTTATTTAAGGGTCTGGTAGAAGTGGTCTATACGCAGGTTATTGTACACTTTCTCCTAGATGTACAACAATTTTGCGTACAAAATTGGTCGCAAACTGATTTGCACAAATGGCACTCGTAAACCAACATTTTGCAATACGAATGAATATCAGCTCGCAATATATGTGACCAGTATTTGCATCCATATAATAGTGACTATGAATTTTTGAGTTGCTAAGTATAATGTACAGACCAGTTGCAAATAGCAAAAATGCGCAAAAAGGCACCTTTGCGCATGCAATTTACCACTAATTGGAACCAGGTGGTAACCAGGCCCAACCTATAAAAACACGCCCAGAATGCATCAGAAATCTTTCCACTATGGCTGCCCTGTAAGTGATAGCGAGGAGGATGTGGATACTGGTTGCTCAACAGAGGAGGCGGAGACAGGAGAGGATATTCAGAGTCAGGCTATCATTGTTTGAGAAGTCAGAGGAAGAGATTTATGACCAGTACAAGCTGAGTAGCACTGTCATCATAGACATCATAGACACCTTGAAGCCACAATTGGAAAGCAGATGCTGTGCATCAATGCAGTCCCCAAACATGTGCAGGTGTTGTGCGCCTTCCACCTATTGGCCACTGGTAGCTACTACGATGTTCTTGTAGTGGCTGGATGTGTATCGCAGAGTGCGCTATTGCGTTTCTTTCACAATTTCCTAGATACCAAGCTATACCACATCCATCAACACACCTACCTGCCCAGAAATTATGTGGAACTTGAAAATGCTATACTGCAATTTTACAGAATAGCAAGTTTCCCACAGGTCGAGGGGGTAGGGGGTAGCCGACTGCCGAGAGCAATGGCTGCTTTCGAAGGCAGCTCCATACGAGCGCGCCCGTTCCAAGATAAATCCGCATTAACATCTATCCGGTAACTGGTTGAAAATAGTGTGGTGAAGTACCGGAATACACCGTGAGTCGAAGGAGACTGGTGACCGCCGATTCCAGCTAGCAGTTCCAGCAATCGGCCTGATGACCCACTTCACTGCCCATCGGTGGTGCTGCGCAGCACGTAGCAAGGAGTAATCTGAGCCGCTGACTGGGGCTCCGGTCCGCAAGGCTGATCCTGCTGGAGGCGGCCGTGTCTCTGCTTCCCTGCGGAGCGGGGTATTGTTTGGAGCCGGGGCGGCGCCCCCGGGGTAAAGATTGTGGCGAGTAAGGCCAGCCGAGACAGGGGGCGCACACTGAGGGACTGGTGACTGTGTGGGCCTCGGTGCATCGGAGGCCCCGGAACAGACCACTCTGTGCGCCCGGCATTGATTGCCATGGCGCCCCCTGCAGCGCTGTGTGCCGCAGTCGCCAGAGGAGAAGTGCATTTTCTTGCACTGGAGTACAGAGTCGCCTGCTGCCCCGTTGTCCCGAAGTAGAGGCCCTGGGACCATTTGCTGGGCTCCAAGGTAGGACAGATCGACGAATGCCCTGGGGCAGGCCTGTTTGGTCCTGGGTGCTGCCTGCCAGTGAGGAGAGGAGAGGGTTGGAGTGCTGCGGCCCCTTGGAACCCCTTGACTCCCTGGTCCCTGTACTGACGGAGCCACCCGGCCCGTCCACACATGCACGCATGCACACACGTACATACGCAGGCACGCATTCATACACCCTGACGGCGGGCTCGCCGGACGGGTATAAATAAATGGGCGCGAGACCGCTCGTGGTCTTCGGCCCGTAGCTGGCAGTCAGTGTCTGTGTGAATCCTTCCAGTGTGGAGATTAGGCCCCACTCTATGGCATAGGCATTCCCTTCCCACTTGACAGTACTTGACAGTACTACATTTGGCGACAGAGGGCGGGATTTCGCACGCCTCGTCACCGCGATCGCCCGCGGTCAAAAGGTCAAGCCCTTGTGAAGCTCATGCCTCGGCGTTCGAGCCTGAGGCGATCGCGGCACAAGCTTGAAAGTGCCTGTCAAACAGACCAGCTGACCGGCCGTTGAACCCACGGCTCGGCGCGGACCTGCCGCTGCGCATTGTCCTCACACGCGGCGCTAAGGTGAGCCATAAAAATAAAAGCCGGCTGCTGCGCATGGCCCTGTAAAGCAACAGCGCACGGCCGCAAGGAGGAAGGAGGAAATTACCCTGCAACGTGAGGGACAGGCATCCCATTTCTTGCCGCCCCCCCCCACACTTCCCCCCACAAACCTCTCATTTGGTGTCACGTCATCACAACACCTCAGGAGGGGAAGTAACAGGTGGCATATATATATATATATATATATATATATATATATCTATATATATAAAAAAAAAAGCACTTCACGTGACAAGGGAAACCCTGCCTATCTTTTGGATCCTCACACACCAGCCTCTCTGCTCAGCATGTCAGCGTAAAAAGATTAAAGCCCTCCACGTGGCCAAAGAAACCCAGCCCGCCGTTCGGCTCATCACCCACCAGCCTCATTGCGCAGCCTACCAGCCCCTGTTAACTAACACCGCGCAACGTTGGACAAAAATCAAATATAGAATCTCCATCAAAGCCTACAAAGCCGCGCTCAAGACTACCAAAATAGCTTTCTACGCTGAGAAAATTATTGCATCCCCTAACTCTACGAAAGAGATCTTTACCATTGTCAAAAGTTTGTTGAAACCCCCGGATCCCCCCTTGGCCCCACAAGCATCTGGATCCCGCTGTGAAGAATTGGCACTTTCCTTTCACACAAAAATTCAAAATATCCTTTTGACCCTTCCCCCCGTCTCCACTTCCCAATTTCCCCTGTTACTCAAACCTAATTTCCCTGGCTCTACCCCTGAACTTTCTTCCTTTGCTCTGCTCACTAAGGATCTGCTATCCCCTCTCCTCAACTCAATTAAAAGTGGCTCCCCCCTTGATCCTGTCCCTATTAACACCCTGAAGCTAGCCATGCCTATCATGGAGTCTCCCATCATCAATCTGATTAACACCTCGATCATAACAGGCACAGTCCCCGTGGATTGGAAATTGGCCATGGTCAAACCGTTGTTGAAGAAACCCAATCTTGACCCAGATGACTTATTCAACTACCGGCCCATCTCCCTTCTCCCGGCCATTAGTAAACTGGCAGAAAAATGTATAAACCAGCAACTGTCCTTATTCCTGGAAGCCTCCGATTTGCTCCATCCTTCCCAAACGGGCTTCCGCCCAGGTCAAGGGACCGAGACGGCACTCCTCAAAGTAGTGGAAGAGTCTAGGAGGATTTTGGACACAGGTGGCAATGTGGCCATCATCCTCCGAGACCTCAGCGCCGCTTTCGATACGGTCAGCCACCGTATTCTTTTAGCCCGCCTTAACGAAATTGGAATCTCGGGTAAGGCCCTCTCTTGGCTCGAATCCTTTCTCTGCGACAGGTATTTTAAAGTATTTAAAGGTGACTGTCACTCCTCGCCCCTCCCCCTGCAGTGTGGGGTTCCACAGGGCTCCTCCCTCAGCCCCACACTTTTTAATGTATACATGTCCCCTCTAGCCAAGATAGTGGCGCCTCACGGAATCGAACTGGTCAGCTATGCTGACGATACTCAGCTCGTGGTCTCTCTTAATCAAACTGATCTGTCTCACCCGAGTCTGAGTAACTGTCTCGAAGAGGTATCACAATGGATGGGCTTATCCCAGTTAAAGCTCAATAACCAAAAAACTGAATTGATGTTACTGGGCAGGAAGGCATCTTTTAACTCCCCCACGCTATGGCCCCCCTCTATGGGTGCTAGCCCGACCCCTAAGAACGTTATCAAGAGCCTTGGATTCTGGCTTGATGACGATCTTACATTTAAGGTTCAAGCCAGAAAAACCGCGGCGATCTGTTTTGGCTTACTTAAATCTCTACGAAAAATGATTCCTCTACTCCCTGATGGAGCCAAAAAAATCTTGGTACAAGCCATGATCCTGCCGAGGCTGGATTATGGTAATGCGCTCTATCTGGGAGCTCCGGTCTCAGTAATCCAGAAACTGCAGGTAGTGCAGAACTCTGCCGCTAGACTACTGACGAGCACTAGCTACCGCTCCTCAGCAAAGCCAGCGCTTAGATCACTCCATTGGTTGCCCATTAAAGAACGGATACATTTCAAAGCCCTCTGTATTGCCCATAAAAACCTCCAGGGCAAGGGCCCTCCCATCCTGGCCAACCTGATTAAATCGTATAAAACCCCCAGAAACCTTCGCTCGAATGACCAGAACCTGGCACAAGTCAATAGAATCAACAAGACCCGCTCAGGGGGTCGTCTATTCTCTCACAACACCTCAAAGCTGTGGAATTCTCTGCCCCCCTCCCTCAGACAAGAGCCCAACCATCTCTCTTTCCGCAAGAAATTAAAAACCTGGCTTTATCCATTAAACTAATCTCCTTTTTCCTCTCTGTCCGTAGCTGCAAGCGCTGGGATGCCTTCGGGTAGCCATGCGCTATATAAGAATCATTTCTATTCTATTCTATTCTATTCTATTCTATTCTATTCTTTTCTATTCTATCTTACTCCAAGGACACCAGTCCAGTCGTCTAGTGCTAGTAGGAGGTAAATCGTCGTGAGTGGCGCAGTTAGTCGGCCTACAGCCGCACACATGCCCGGGGCAATGAGTCAAACCGCCGCCGCAGACAGCACCGCAGGCCCCGCCACTCAGGCCCCACAAATCGCTGCACCTCAGAATGCTGCAGTGCCGCCGGTTGGTGTTGGCGCACAAGGGACCGCCGCAGCTACCCCACCAGCGCATAACCCACCGACGCATCTTGGGCATGGTGTGGCCGCTCCTCTGCCGCCTTTCAGCGAACTTTCTGATCCCTCGACTGCGGCAGCTCGATGGCGGTTGTGGATTGGTCGCCTGGATCACTACTTTGTCGGCGTAAGATAAACTGACGGAAGAGTTAAGCGATCCTTGCTAATGTGCTACGGAGGTGATGAGCTGTATGAGCTGTTTGAGACCCTACCTGACAGGGGTGAAGCTAATGATTACACAGCGGCAGTCACTGCTCTAAATCGCTACTTTGACCCACGTGTCAACCCAGACTATGAATGGTTTAAACTACGTCAAGCGTGCCAAGGCGAAACTGAGTCAATTGACACCTACTATGCGTACCTCCGCAAGCTTGCGACAGCTTGTGAATTACCGGACCAGAGGGCGGAGCTTAGGGCTCAACTTATACAAGGGTGCAGGTCGGTCCAGCTTCGGCGCCTCATCCTGAGACAACCACGCATCACGCTCGATGAGATCCTTGTGCTGGCCCGGTCGCACGAATTGTCCAATGCCCGTGCTGATGAGATGGAAGCGGCGCTCCACCGATCGGGACCCAAAAATCGCACACCAACCATCAAGGAGGAACACCTCGACGTAATTCACCGGCGACAGCAATCGGTGAGAGGGCCTGCGAGGGTGAGCCCTCAGTCATCCTGTGGAAACTGCGGAATGGACCATCCCGCCAGTGGGAGATGCTACGCGAAAAGCAAGACGTGTTCCAACTGCGGAAAACAGAACCATTTTGCGAAGGTGTGCCGAAGTGGCCACAATCGTCGACCGTCCAACGCAAATGTGAGAGGCCCTACACGAGGGGTGCATCAGTTGACGCTTGAAGACCCCGGTCCTTGCAGCGACTCTTCACGTGCGGCGTTCTGCCTGGATGATGAAGATGATGAGGTGTACTTTGTATCCTTTGTCGGCAGGGATGGTGCCCGAAGACGGCCGCCACCGATGTGTTATGTGCGGATCGCAGGATCCCCAGTACATGCTCTGATAGATACTGGGGCATCAGTGAATGTTATGGACAGCATCCAATATGACCGCCTTACCCCTCGCCCGAATCTCTCTCCGTCTAACGCAAAAATCTACACCTACGACAGTGACGAACCACTACCCCTTAGAGGTGTAATTGATGTAGTGGTGTCCAGTAACGGGCATGAAGTGAAGACGAAGTTCCATGTCACCGGTGGAAAACGTGGCACGCTGCTCAGCTGCCATACAGCCGAAGACCTTCAACTGGTATTCTTCGCTAACCATGTACACGAGCTACACGCCGACATGATGCTTAAGGATTTTTCCACCCTCTTTCAGGGTCTGGGTCGACTCAAGGGCAAGTTGTTCAAATTGCACATTGACCGGACAGTACGACCGATGGCGCTGAGGCACAGAAGAGTACCGTTTCACCTGCGGCCGCAGGTGGAAGAGGAACTACGGAAACTTGAGGAACTCGGCGTCATCGAGAAAGTCTCTGGCCCGACACCCTGGGTGTCACCCCTCGTGGTCACCCCAAAGCCAAAACAGCCCGGTGCCATTCGTTTATGTGTGGACATGCGCCTCCCAAACAAAGCCGTCAAGAGAGAGAGACATCTGACCCCCACGATGGATGACATTGTTGCGTACTTAAACGGGGCCCGGTGGTTCTCCAAGTTGGACCTCAATGCGGGGTACCACCAATTGGAACTTCACCCAGACAGCCGCAACATAACAACCTTCTCAACGCACGTCGGTTTACGGCGTTACAAACGGCTAAGTTTTGGTGTCTCCTCGGCTGCGGAGGTATTCCAGAACGCAATCAAAGAAACTCTTTCTGGGCTTGCCGGCGTCATCAACTTAAGCGATGATATCCTTGTCTTTTCTAACACACTTGAGGAACACCATGCGCACCTTAGGGCCACCCTCCAGCGCCTAGCGGACCACGGTCTTACCCTGCACCGAGCAAAATGCTCCTTTTACCAGGAGTCAGTGGATTTTTAGGTTTTGCCTGGGGCACGGAGCTTTAGCTCCGCCCCCAGGAGAAATCTGTAGTCTTCAATAAGGGACACTTGAATACGCCCTCTGTTCCATTGGCTAGCTCCATAAATGGAGGCTAGCCATTGGAACAGAGATCTGTCCGTCATTCACGGACCAGATTCGGGGGCGTTCCCGAGATTTTTTCCCTGGGCGTTCCCTCTGTGTAGTCATGCGGCGGTGGGCGGGGTTATTTTGTTGCTTTCCTCAAGTCATGTTTTTGTCATTGCGCCGAAGATGGCGCCGGGGCCCGTCGACTTCTCGTTGCTCCAAGAAGTCCAGGTGAGTGCTCTGCCTTTTCATTACCCTTTCCCGCCCCCCTCTCCCCGTGTGTCCGTTCCCGCCCCCCCTCTCCCGCTGTCGGCGTGCCCTTTCCCGCCCCCCCTCTCGGGGTGCCCGTTCCCGCCCCCCCTCCCGCGGTCTGTGTGTCCGGGCCCTTGTAAATGCTCCGATCGAGTGCCCACCTCGATTATTGTTTATTTGACACAAGCCGGTGCCCACCCGGCATTGCCCCGTGCTTTCACTGCCGTCGGACGGGGAGAAATCAGGAGACGCTGTCCCGCCTCCCGACCCCAGTGCCGCGCTGCGATTGGCTGCAGCCGCGACCCGGAAGTCAGGCAGGCCGGGGGCAGGACCTACAGACAGCCGGAAGCGGACGGGAGGCCACCCCGCGCTCCGGTGCGAGGAGAAGCCGGCGTCTTTCCTTCTCCCCCCCCCCTCGGCTCCCAAGGCGAGGGAGAGCTCAGGAGAGAGAGGGGGAGGAGTGTGCAGAGAGAGCCCCGAGGAGCGGGAGCTCTCGTGAAGCCGCCCGCGGACCGGAGCAGAAGCAGAGGAGCCCTTGCCTGCAGAGACCCGGTGAGTGCAAGAGCCGGGTTGTTGTTCTCCGGGAGGTGCGGGGCTCCTCACACCCATCACCGAGCGGCCCCGACTGGCAGTGGGCCGCTCCAACGAGGCCCCCGCATTGGTGCCCAACCCCACGAGGGGCATCAGCCTGCATTCCGCATTTGGAGCCTGAGGGCTCAGGGGGCATCTTTTGGCTAAGTGCTGATTTCAATGCGATGGAACAACCAGGTCTTCTCGCTGTGCCCTTAGGCAGTCAGTGGTGACTCAGCGGTTCTTAAGCAAGAAACTTGTTCACCATTGGTGTCCTAAGGCCTTTGGTATGATTGACATGTTAAAAAATGCAGTAGGTACACTTTTTGGGTCTTGGTTTCTCCGGTGTAGCATGGTCGAAAAGTTAGTCTCAGTCTAGAGATGGTGCTGGATTAAGAATTTAGATTCTGTACATATCAGTCAAAATAACACTTTACGTCAGCGCTACAGCTTACAAAATATAGGTTTTTGTTGTTCACATTATAGCAGAGTGGAGCAGTTAAAATGATAACTAATGCACACCAGAAGGGTCTTGTATTCTCTGTGGATGAGATCTAAAGCCAGAGTGTTATAATGTCACTACTGTCTCACGGCTCATCAACGATGTTGTAGAAAGCCCTGTGACTCGCATTAACTGTAGCATACTTCGTCTCTGTGTGGGGGGGCTCTGTGGGGGGGGCTCTGTGTGTGTGGGGGGCTCTGTGTGAGTGTATGTGTGGAGGGCTCTGTGTGGGTGTGTGTGGGGGGGCGCTGTGTGTGTGTGTGGGGATCTCTGTGGGTGTTTGTGGGTGGCATTTGCGACAGATTAAGCTATTGGCATTGTAAATGACAATGCCATTTATTTATGTTAAAAAAACCATAAATAAAAATAATGTCAAGAGCAATGCCAATAGCTCTAACTTTAACAAAGGCAAAACCATTGCATTGTAAATGCTTGTTTTGGATATGTGTTTTCTCGAGATGGACTGCGCGTCGACCCGAAGAAAGCAGAGGCCATTCGATCGGCGCCTCGGCCCACGTCGGCCACAGAAGTCAGAAGCTTCCTGGGGATGGCGACGTATTGCGGTCGTTTTATCCCCAACCTGGCCTCCCTCGCTGAACCTTTGCGCGCTCTAACCAAAACTGGACAACCTTGGATATGGTCAGCAAAAGAGGACGGTGCGTTCTCAGCAATCAAGGATGCTCTGATTGATGATAAAGTCATGGCCTATTTTCGCCCACATCACCGCACAGAAGTGGTAGTGGATGCGAGTCCGGTCGGACTCGGCGCAGTGCTCATGCAAGAGACAGAGGCTCACGTATGGGTTCCTACAGCCTATGCCAGTCGTGCCCTCACGGTGACCGAGATGCGCTACGCACAGATTGAGCGTGAAGCCTTGGCGATTAAATGGGCCTGCCACCATTTCCATTTGTACCTGTATGGCCACGAGTTCAAGGTTGTCACGGACCACGAGCCATTAGTGCCTCTATTTGCGGGAACAAACAGGCTCGCCCCCCCGAGGATAGAACGGTGGGCCGTCCAATTGCAAACGTATCGCTTTGAAGTCATCTTCCGGCCGGGAGCAGACAACCCCGCGGATTTTCTGTCTCGGCACCCAAAGGTCACGTCCCCCGTGACGGATCACGAGGACACAGAAGAGGTGGAAGCATTCGTGAAAATGCTGACGCAGGATGCTTGCCCAGAGGCTCTCACGCTTGAAGATATAGGAAAAGCTACTGAGGAGGATGAATGCCTCCGCAGAGCCAAGGCAACGCTGGCAGATCGTAGCTGGAAGCACTTCTTGGATGGAGCAAGCGCTCTCACGGCTGAAGAAAAGGTTTTTCGTCAACAGATCTGGCAGGCTCAGAGCGAACTTAGCGAAGGGCCCCACGGAATAGTTCTGCGTGGCACCGCCATTGTGATTCCCACAAGTTTGCGAAAAGAAGTGGTGCGACTCGCGCATCAGGGCCACCAGGGGGTGTCGAAGACAAAAGCACGGCTGCGCAGCAAGGTGTGGTTCCCCGGAATGGACGCGGCAGTTGAAGAAGAGGTGCGTAACTGCCACTCGTGCAACATCACAGGCAGAGACCCTGCCCCACACCCGGTCATCACAGAGGAGCCATGCACAGAACCATGGACAAAGCTAAGCATTGATCTTGGAACCTTCCCGGACGGGAGACACACTGTGGTGATAATAGACTCGCACTCACGTTTTCCTGTGGTCGAAGTAGTGCCATCTACTGCGTTTGTCCATGTCAAGGCAGTGCTAGACCGAACATTTGCCATGATGGGCCTGCCTACTGAAATAAGGTCAGACAACGGCCCACCTTTTCAAGGGAAGGAGTTCCAGACGTATCTGGCAGCACGGGGCATCCGACACAGGAGAATCACGCCGCAATGGCCTCAGGCAAATGGAGAGGTCGAGAGGTTTATGCGCACGCTAAACAAAGCCCTTCAGATCGGGGTTGAGAGAGGAGAAGTAGCAGAGGAGTGTTTGTCGTAGTTTCTAAGTGCGTACCGTCAAACGCCCCATTGCACCACCAAATGTTCACCAGCGCACGTATTGTTTAAAAGGGTTCCAAGAGACAGTGTACCGACGGGTCCCTCCTGGCATCCGCCAACAATGGACAAAAGTGCTACTCAGCTAAGAAGGCAATGAACAAATGAAAGAGCAAGCTGGTCAAGAAGAGCGAGACCCAGGTCCCTAGTAGTCGGTGACAAGGTGATTTTGAAGAATCGATACCGCAACTGGAAATATCTCACAGCATATGAACCCGAGGTGTGGGAAGTCGTAAACGTACAAGGCACCATGGTATCTGCAACCAGAGGCAATAGAGCTGTGACGCGGAATGTATCCTGGTTTAGGCGTGTCACGAAGAGTCCAGAAACGGATAGGCCCGTGTCTGCGGACGTAGATTACGAGATAGAAGATCAGGCCCCTAGTGAGACACTGCCAAGCCAACCAAGGGAGGACACCCCTCCAGCAAGATCGGGATTGGAGACGGCCGTGAGCAGTGAAGGTACAACAGGTGCAGCTGGGAGTTCGGAGGAGTGTGCTGGAGAGGGAGGAGGCACTGAGATCCAGCGGAATCAGAGGTACAACCTCCGGCCCAATCCAACTCCCAGCCAACGACTGAAAGACTTCGCCTGGACATTGGGTCCTGGACAAACACCCCATTGAGATGGACTAAAGATCTATGAGTTTGGAGGGATGTACTGACGGAGCCACCCGGCCCGTCCATACATGCACGCATGCACACACGTACATACGCAGGCACACATTCATACACCCTGACGGCGGGCTCGCCGGACGGGTATAAATAAATGGGCGCGAGACCGCTCTTGGTCTTCGGCCCGTAGCTGGCAGTCAGTGTCTGTGTGAATCCTTCCAGTGTGGAGATTAGGCCCCACTCTGTGGCGTAGGCATTCCCTTCCCACTTGACAGTACTTGACAGTACTACAGTCCCTACTTGCTGTCTCCCTGACCGAACGCGGCCCTACTCAGTGGCCCCTAGTTGGTACTGGGGCTGCCGCCGCCAGAAGCTGTACAAAGGACGGGCTCTCCCTCCCTGGAGTAGTGAAGAAAGCTGCCGGGAGGCCAAGTGGTCTAATAATGATCTGAGCGGGTGGCGAAGGGGCGTTGAAAGGAGAGGCCAGGCCATCTTCACCTTTACTGCGCAGTTGCTGTGCTCGATAATTTGTCAAGACAGTGGCTGCCGGCCTGCGGACCAGAGGAGGGCTTGAGGTCTTACTCCTGGGGGTGCAGTGATCCGGCCTGTAATCAGTGCCTAGATCTTGGTGGTTCATGGCTTACAGCACCATACCCTGTGCGTCACGGGAGCAGCACTATTGACACTTGGGATCGATCTCTAGTGGCGCAGAACAGGCTTGCTCTTTTCCCCCGGAACACACACTGCATGAGATATCTTCATCATGGCTGGGGGTCATAATTCCAAAACGGCGGTCCAAGCCAAGCTGAATAAATTTGCATGGGACAGGGATCCTGGAGCAAGCCCGAAGGGGGGAGCTGCAGCATTGGAGAAGCAATAGTCTGGAGAGGAGGCGAAGGAACCAACGCTGCAGGACATTCTCACGGTCATCACTACCGTTCGTACATCGCTGAAGTCGCGGGTTTATTCTGTGTCCACAGAAGTATCCCTCATTTGGGAGGATAGGAGCTCTATGATCACATGCCTAAAAGAGGTAGAAATCAAAGCTAGCTCCTTGGTCGTAGACACCTCTGAATGGCAGCGCAGGATGGACGACCTTCAGGCCCACACCACCATATTAGAAGCGCAACTAGATGACTATGAAGTGTGCTCTAGGCATAACAACGCCTGCATCCTGGGAGTTCCGGAAAGGGCAGAAGGGCCGGCAGTGGACTTGTTCATAGAAGAACTGATCACCACCTACCTCAAGCCAAGTGGGCTCTCCAATTTCTTCTCTGTGGAAAGAGCGCACCGAGTGCCGGGCGGCAGACTGAAGCCGCGGGCCCCCCACGCTGCCCTTACTTGCTAGGATTTTTAACTTCAGAGACAGGGATATCATCCTGCAGACAGCTCAGTCTGCGCCCCCATTGGAATTCCAAAACTGTAGAATCACCTTTTTCTCGGACTTCACCCTCAAGGTGCAGCGACGCAGATTCCTCGATGTCAAAAAAGCACTTTGTGAGAGGCATCTCAAATACGCTATGTTTTTCCCGGCCAAGTTGAGGGTGGGGACGGACGGAAAGGCTTAGTTCTTCGCCACCCCCGAGGAGACCTCGGACCGGTTGGATGGTTGGCGCACAGCAGACCGGAGGGGCAACCCTGGTTGGGGGCGAGAGTAGAGAAGGGCCCCGGCGAACAGGAGGCGGCAACAGGAGGGTCTGAATAACTGGTCTGTAAGTTGCTCTTATCGTGGGGGGTGTTCTACCTATTTGCCGATTGACTGAACTGGGGTCCCGGGCCCTCTTAGGGATTGAATTCGCTATTGACCTGTGGTTCTGGGACTTCATCATGATGGACACACTGTGATATTGACATTGAATTGTAGTCAAAAGCCGATTTTTGATCCAATTATCTGTTTACCAGTTGCCTTAGTCTTTGGGACGGGTGTCCAGTTGAACGTGTGCACCCGCAAGTTTAATGGGTGGGCAATAGGCACTCTGCAAGTTCGGGAGGGCGAGAGGTTTTGACAGCGCCATCCAGAGAGGAAAGGAAGGGGGTTCTTTTTTTTGTTTTTGGGGTGTTGGGTTCCTGTGCCATGTGTCGATCCGCTGTGCACCGTTTTCTGATCGTTACTCTGTTGGAATTTTTGGGCGCAGGAGAGAGGGTTGGGGGGTGTTTAGTTCAGTTTTCTTTTGTATTTTGTAAGGATGACGAACTTGAATCCACTCCAGCATCGATAACCACTGTGTAAATGCCTTGTACTGTTGAGCCAGATAGGGGAGGGGGCTCTATGGTGCAGATTGAGCCTGAAAATGCCCAGGGGAGGTGTCTCCTGCGCTCATGCTTCCAGACTTTAGAACATGTGTGACAAGGCAGCTCCACCAGGGCTCGAATTGGTGTCTTGGAACGTTAATGGACTGGGGGACAAGATCAAGCGGGGTGTGCTTCTGCTGTTCCTCAAGCGTCACTCCCCAGATGTGGTCCTCTTACAGGAAACACACCTGCAGGGCAACGCATGTAAAGCCATGACCAGATGGGGATAGATTGGTGGCTCACTCAGCGTTTTGGTCTGGCTCCCGGGGCGTGGGAGTGATGGTGCGGAAATTGTTTCCCATGATGATAGATAAGGTCCGCACAGATAACCTCGGCAGGTTTGCTGTCATAACTGGGATTTGTGAGGGGGAAACACTGAACCTCCTCTCTGTCTATATTCCACCGGGTCTGCAGGCCCAGGTTTTTAGGGACCTAGGAGGACTCCTTCTAGCACTACCAGAGGGTGGAGTATGGATTGGGGGTGACTTTAATTCGATTGTCTCTGACTCGTTTGATCGTTGGCCCCAGAGAGCTCTACCACCTTCTCGAACAAAGATCCACGGCTTCTTGGGGGCCATGGGCTTGGTTGATGTATGGAGGAGAATGCACCCCAGAGAGCAACAATACATGTACTATACAGGCGCCCACCGCAGCATGTCTAGAATAGATTATATCCTGACACTAGAACACCAAAGTGTCAGCGTCAAAGAGATTCAGCACTTAGCCAGAGCCATTTCTGACCACTCTCCGATCCTCTGTCGCATAGTGGTGGGGATCCTATGGTAGGCCGAACAGCCCCGATTAATCCCTGGTACCTCAAGAATCCTGAGTCAGCGACAAAATACTAAGTGACTCCGAACTATACTTCCAGGAAATCGAGGGCTCAGTTGATTCACCTGTGGTTCTATGGGAGGCCTACAAAACGGTAATCCGGGGCCCTATCCCAAATAGAGGGCTTGCGGAAGGAGAAGAGTGCCAAAATGACCCAACTGGAGGGAGAAATCTTGCAGCTGGAGGAGACACTCAGTAAACGGGACGAGGGGGGGGTGCATCAGCAACTCCATATCAAAATCAAGGAGTACACTGACCTGGCGACAGAGGCAGCCAAACTGTATCTTAGAGCCTAGCTTAGCAGAATATATGATGTCGGCGACAAGGCTGGTAGATTGCTGGCTTGGTTGGACTGGAGGGAGCAGGCTCATCGGGTGGTGGTCGAGGTTGAGGTGGACTCTGACACCCGCCTTACTGAGCCACAAGACATAGCTGATGCTTTTTGGCAATATTGTCAGTCTATCTACACAGCACAAACTCCGCACTCGGAGGAGGAGTCTGCCTCCGTTCTGCGTGATATGTCCGTGCTGTCACTTATAGAGAAAGAGTACCTTGAGCTCGATCTAGATATCACTGACATCAAGGTGGGGAAAGCTATCCAGGACTTGCAGGGAGGGAAGGTGGTGGGCCCCAACGGATTATCGATCGAGCTTTTTAAACTCACTTTGAGTAAAATCACACCGTACATCACTGACATGTTCTCGGCAAACAAAGAGCAGGGATTACTGCTGGCAGACCAACGGCTAGCTAACATAGTTGTTATTCACAAAGAGGGCAAGCCAAAGCACAAGTGCTCATCCTAGAGACCAATTTCGTTACTGAATGGAGAAGCTAAGATCTTGGTGAAAGTCCTAGCCTCCCGACTACTAAGGGTCATTACCTGCCTGGTCCACCCGGACCAGTCGGGTTTTATGCCCGCAAGGAACACCGCCCTCAACCTGGTCCGACTCCATGGAGTGCTCGGCCGAGCAGAGACAGTAGATGAGGATGCAGTAGTTGTGTCGTTGGACGCTGCTGCAGCATTTGACACCATAGAATGTCCCTTTATGTTTGCTGTGCTTCGTAAACTGGGGATGGGCCTGGAATTACATGGGTGGATCCGACTCCTGTGCGATAAACCTCTGGCCCGAGTAGTAGTCAGCAATAGGGCTTCCTCCACCTTTGTTCTTAGCCGGGGCATCAGGCAGGGATGCCCTTTGTCCCTGCTCCTATTTGCCCTGACCCTCGAGCCACTGGCTATGTGGGTTCGTAAAGATCCCAGTGTGAGAGGCCTTAAATGGGCTCCGGGTTGGGAGGATAGCATCTCATTGTATGCAGGTGACATTTTGCTCTACCTGGCATCGGCGGCTGCCTCTCTCAACGTGGTCCTAGACATCTTTCGGGTCTTCAAAGAATTTGCGGGCTACAGGATAAACTGGTCCAAGTCGGTGATTTACGTCCTTAGTGGGAAGTTACCTCTGCTTCATCGCGGACTTAAACTAGCCAAAGCAGTCAGCAGTTTCAAGTACCTGGGGATTAGGGTCTCCAAGGATCCCACCAGATTCTATGACTAAACCTCCTACCACCTCTGACATGTCTCAAATCTAATGTCAGGCACTGAAAGACACCCCCCCTACCCCTATTAGGTCATGCTGCCCTATTTAAAATGATGTCCCTTCCCCGCTTTCTCTACGACTTACAGAACGTCCCAAACTATGTCAGCCCTTCATATTTCAAAGAAATTGACGGCCTCCTGTGAGACCTGCTCTGGGAGGACAGGCCCCCGCGCATAGCTACCCACAAACTCACATGGGGATGGTTTGATGGGGGAATTGGGTTGCCGGACATAAATCGCTATTACTGGCGCGCTTCGAACACTTTAGATACCTGCAAATACGGCATGCCGTTGTGGCAAAGCTCCCTAGAGGGGAACCACTCCCGGAGTCCTATCCACTGTAGGATAGAGTGCTAGATGGGAACCTGCCGGAGAAAGCCATATCGCTTATCTATAAAAAACTGATAAGCAACTTGCCGGAACCATTGGACCAACTCCGGGCAAACTGGGACCACGACGTGGTCGGTCTGGATGATGACGAATGGCTAGCGGCGGTGGCTTATCCTTGCGAGGTGGCCATCTGTTCCAGACTGAGGTTAGGCCAGCTCAAAATCCTGCATAAATCGTACCTATCCAGATCAGTTCTGGTCCGAATGGGATATAGCTCTGACTAGAATTGCACTAGGAGGTGTGGACAGGTGGGCACATTCATCCATATGCTTTGGGAATGTACAGTTATTCAGAGATATTGGGCGGGGATTGTGAGACTTATGGAAAGTGTATTGGGACAAAGTATTGATGGAAATATAAAACTAGTTCTCCTGAACGCCTGGGTACCAACGTGGGTAACTCTGGGATTGATGGTCCCGAAGCGTAATATTGTATGGCTATGGAAGGCCCAGGAGCCGCCCAGTATGGTGGACTGGAGCAAAGACATGGACTGGTGCATGGTCACAGAGAAAACAATCTATGTTGCAAGAGGGTGCCCCAATAAATGGATACAAGTCTGGGGTAGATGGAACACATACAGGATTGGGATCAGTGAACCCTTGTTGACTAGGGAAGATACCATTGCACAACGATTGAGAGCGATGCTAATGTAACTACCACAACTGGTGTTTCTATTGATAAGTGCACCTCCTCTGGCATGCACTTGCTGTACCATTATGAACGTATGTGGTTTTGATGATTGTTGACTATATGTCATACTTGTTTTCAATAAAAAGATTTACAAAAAAAAAAGTTTTCCACAGGTCATAAGGTGCATAGATAGAACTTATGTGCCCATATGTCCCCCAACCAGCATCGAATACATATTGCATAGTAGGAAAAGCACACATTCCCTCAACATCCAGTTGTCTGTGATGCAAACAACATCAACACATATATTATTGCCAAATATCCTGGAGGCACCCATGACTCATACATCCTCAGTTACAGTGGCATATACCAGAAATTAGAAAGAAGTGACTTTGATGAAGGATACCTACTAGGTACAAAAATGTAATGTCCACAGTGAGATGTCTTTGCACTTTAATGTCTGTTGGCATGTTGTCTCACCATCATCTATCTGTCACCAGGTGACAGTGTGTATGCCCTGTGGCCATGGAACCTCACACCATACCTGTCTCCCAACAGTGCGCATGAAAGGCAGTGCAACAGGGCACAAATGCGTATGAGGACCGTGATCAAAGGCCCATTTGGCATCCTTAAATGGTGCTTCAGATGCCTCTACAAGAGTGGAGGAGCCCTGCAGTATGCACCTTAGACAGTCTGCAAAATAGTGGCAACATGCGCCATGCTTCACAACATGGCCCGCAGGGTTGGATTGCCCAGGGATGTGTCTGAATCAGAATCAGAGGATTAGGACCCAGGACCACCTGCCCAACAGCAGAGGGATGGTAGCTCTGCAGCAGAGGGGAGAAGGCGCAGGGACCAGATAACAAAAAATAACAATTATTTTTAAAAGGTGTGTCCAAAGTAATGATACACTCCCCTCTGCATGAGACAGTACAAATTGTGAAATCAAATTAGAATTTTAGCTTTATTGTGCAACCTTTCACAAACAAAATCAGGACAACCTATCCATCCCAAAACGCATGATAAAACAAATGCATAACTGTATTGTGGTTACATCACCACAAATGTTAACAAAGATGTGGGCCAATGACTGTGCAGTTACTCCTCCCAATTCACTTCCTGCCTCTACGTCCATCCTTAGTAGAGCTGCCACTTGGAATATTAGCCTGGCGGCTGCTGCTTCTACAAAGACTTGATGTTTCCCCAGCAGAGACACTACTACGGCTGAAAACCTCACTGTCAGCACCCTCTGGTGCATCACCACTGGCAAACATATTAGTTTGAAGTGTCTCCACTGCTTCAGTTATTTGTTGGAGGCCAAGTGCTACATCACCACTGTAGTGGCCCATCTCCACTTAGAGACCCAGGGTGCACTTCGTGTATTGGGTAGTTGCATGTGCTAGCCTAACAATGGCCCTGGTCAAAGCACCCATCTTAAGTCCCCTGCTGTGCTCCATGCATCAGTGCTGCCCCCTTTCTTCAGACAATTCTTTTGCCCAGATTGCCAATAGCACCAGTGAGGGTATCAAATTTGGCTTCCAGGTGGCACTGGTTATCAGTCATCTTTTGTGTAATGTCCCGGTTAATCTGCCTTTGTTGTTGCAGGCACTGGATCCTGAGCATCGCCTGTTCCAGGCCTCCAAATAACACCTGATTGGGTGATCCAGCAGGGGGCTGAGTGTGCAGACTTGCTTGCATCCACCGTACGGACTGCTAGGTTTGATGCACTAGCCAGAACCTGGTGACAATTGTGTGTATTGATGCTGCTGTTTGCTGTGATGCTGTTGTCACATTGGCTGTAGCCTGTGTTGAGGTCGCTGCAGCAGTGTCTGGGACTTCAGGACAACTTGGCCTACTTGATGCTCCTCCCATCCTGCCCTTCCTCCATCTGGACCTGATCCTAGCTTCCCTCAGTGTCATATGCACTGTGCTCTCCTCCCAGTGGTGTATCTATGTCGCAAAAGATGTAAGGAGAAAATACATTATGTGAGTCACTATCTAAGTGGTGTCGCAATGTATATCTCATCATGTCATTTCGTAACTACACTGTATATATCACTGACTAAGTTTCCCATAATGCACCATTTGGGTTTATTTTGTGTGGCGATGGAATTTTGGGTGTGGATGATTAGTATGCATGCGTAGAACAGGCTTTAGTGGTGAATTCAACATTTCTTATGGATTTCACAATTACCAGGGTTTGGTGGTGGCTGTGATGTGTCGAGGATCCAGATCAACAACTGACACCGTCTCCAGGGTACTCTCCAACATGGCCTCTGCATACAGATGGTTCTGATGCAGTAACTGGCCCTCCTCTTGTCCCTTGTACTTCTCGCAGTTGTGCTGCCACCCTCTCCTTGGCCCTGGAGTGCAGATCATACCATCTTGTCTTAATGTTGTCCAGGGACCTGTGTGCCACACCCAGGGCATTGATACGCTGCTGCATTCTTCTTCTGATCTTACGTTTGTCCGCTTCAGGGACACTGTGTGATGCGCTCCGAAACAGCTACTCTTGATTATTGTAGCATACCTCTATTATGATTTCTATCTCCTTTTCACAGAATTTGAGCTTCCTCAGACGCTCCTTTCCAGCCTTCTCACTGGCCTTGCTGCTCATGGTTTTTCAGCGCGCCTGCCTGCAGTGTTGAGATATGCTGCTGTACCTAACCATGTGCTAGATAATCTCCTCAGGAATCTCCTGGGACACCACTTCCTGTTTTGGGGTCCTTCAGCTCTATCAGGAAGTGTTTACTCATGTTTTTTCTCACAGTCTCAATTTGCGTACGCTAAATGTTTCTGTAGCTCTCGCTATTTCGGTATGCTAAATGTCCTTTTCAGACGAGAACGCTGTTTGAGAGCACTTACTGACTCCCAAATACCCAAGACACAAAATAGCGATGCGAGTCATTAGCGACCAGCAATCAGAGTACCTCTTTGGTACGTAGGTATCGTTTTGTGACTCGCAAATTGCAAGTCGCGATTTGACGCAATTTGCTCGCCGCAAATTTTATTGGTCGTACATCTGGGCCTTTTTTTCTTTGTCCAGCCTATTGGACTTTCGGATATACAAAAAAAATAAATCACAGTTGAGGTGAATTCCTAGCAATGGAGCCATAAGGAAAACTTTTGCCTAGAGGAATGGTGCAGAAGGTGATGTCAACAGTTTCTGTGTTAGAGAGATTCCATATTAACTCGCCTGAGGCCTTTCAATAGTCAATTTAAGGAATGAGAACGACAAGTAGATTTGACTTTGGGTAGAAAAGTGTTGCTAAGAGAAAAATGGAGCATGAGAGGGCCAATTACAAAGTCTTGATAGGGATGAAAATGTTGAATTTAAGTAGTACCTTAAATTTGCGTAGGATCGGTCGCCAAAGTAGGAATACAGCCAATCGAGTGTGGTAACCCTGATGCTCCAACATGACATAAAGTAGGCATGATTAGCAGCAAAAAACTTAATAGCTATGTCAGATGCAATATTGCTGATTGGATAGTCAAAATATGGGGGATAAAGTCAAAACGATGGATTTAGGCCTGATCTGTATTGGGGGTGAATGTTTGACATTGTTCAGCATTCTGTCCAGCACTTGTTCTTTTTGCATTTGTTACCCCGAGCGGGACGGGTATGTCCAGATGTCAGTCCTGTGCTCGCCATGCTATTGGAGTCGAGCTAACTTGGATGATAAGGGATGATACCCCAAACCGGTCACAGGATGATTGTTTTCAGTCCAGGGAGATCATGGTCTGAAAGTTGGGTTGGACTGTTTCCATGGGGAGCAGGGTCAAGACTGATTTGCACATGGATAGGTCCAAACTGGAATTGCATGGTGAGCAAAAAAGATGGATTCATGCCCAGATCTCTGTACTGGGGGTAACTATTTGACATTGTTCAGCATTCCGTGCATCAATTGTTCTTATAGCATAAAACCAGGATAGTGAACATATTGAGTATACAGCCATCACAAATGTATTCCTGCAGTCAGTGGCGCCTGGATAAAATAAACCTAGTACTATTGTGCCATCTCTTAGGCCTTTGTTGAAAGTGGGTCATCTTATAGAAACTGGTTGGTAGTCTGGACAGTTCTATGCAAGGAAGCAAACTGCTCCTCTCAAATTTTGGAAACCAGCAGCCAAAAGCACAAATTTCTTTCCTTTTGATGTTTGTCATATGATTCGAATAAACTCTCTATTACGTTTACAGAGCTTGAAAGTGAATCAAAGTCAAAGAATGTATTGTTTCTGCTGCTGAAAAGCCCATTCTCATTTATCGGATGTAAAGGATGTGAATATATAGTTCATGAACAACACACTGCATGCTCTTTGCTTTCACAAATATCTCTCAGACATTGCAGACATCATAGCTGTATTTGGGTGTGGCCAGAGATGGGTGCGGCCGGAGATGACTGACTTCGCTAATTATTAATTAGTGGGCATGTGGCATACAATATACACATTATAAAACGCACATCGACCAGCAGATGTGTATCCAATAATCTTATATCGTTGTCAGAAACCTCATCTAACATGAATATTGCTTTCTAAATGTAATTAGCAAAATGATCACCCTATTGGTGGTAGATTTTCTATTATTAACTCCAATGGTGTGAAACATTTGAAACCACATTTGGGACTTTACATTTATGTCAGATGATATCCTGACAATGATATTCTGGTACCATGCCACATAGGGGTATTTTCATGTATTAACAGGGCTTTAACTCCCCTGTGGCTACCTTCATGTGTGTCACTTTTAAATATACTTCTACAATCATTCTCAGTCTCCAAACCCAAACACTGGATCACAAAGCAGTAACATTCCACCCATAGAAAACTCTTCATCTCTGATGTCCATCCTTTCAGCATGTAACAAAACAGCAGATTCTCTCTGCTCCAGGAGCCCCATTTCCCCATTGGCAGAGGCAGAACCCTTCTATCCATGCAAACACATTCAAGGGAGCCACCTTCTCTTTCAGAGATCAAAGTGTACCGGGTGCAGATCTCTGAACCCGTATGACTCTACAATGAGCTCACTACTGCTGGGGCCTTCTTTAACTCCTCGTATCCCTTACGTTAGTGTCGATCTCATTGTCCTCTGGATGACGATGCCTTTTCCTGCTCAACTCTGTGAAAAACTCGGGAATATACTAATTAAACAACATGATTAACTCATGCCTGGGCTGCCTCTTGCTTCTGTTGTACCTGTTTCCCATGCAGATTTTTGGGTACATTGTTTACACCACTCAGTCTGGTTCTGCCTACTCTCCCTGATGGTGTACACTTCCCCATGTTAGAACCAGAAACACAAAAGAACCCCTGGGTCTACAAAAAAGCAGAAGAGTGCTAGTGGAGTCTACCTTTTAAAGGACAGTTTCTCTTACCCAAAGATGGCATGCTTCATCATAGGGTAACCACCTCGCATTGTGAACCTGGTCACAATGAGGGCTACAACCCACTCTCTGAGAGGGAGAAGCTCAGGGATGTTGTGTTTAACAGAAAGAGGTATACTGTATACCTTAGGGGACCTGGGTGTGCTGAGGGACGCAAAACAATCATAAGTGTGAGGTATAACTAGTTCCAGGGTATGCAACAGACGTTATTGGGGCATCCCTAGACCAGGATTAAAATCAAGCTATAATAGGATAGGATTTGACCTGTCAAAAAGTACAGCATAGGTTGATATTTTTCAGCCTAGAACCTTCAAAAAAGGTGTGGCGGCCTTCTTCAGGACCTCATGAATGTTACTATCAAGGTGTGTGTAACCATGGCATAATGTGAAACAAATGAACCATGGGTTACAGTATTGTCCTTTGAATTAGAATCTGTCAGAATGAGTGCTACAATGTATCTCACATAATATATGCATGTCATTTTGAAATATGTTGTCTCTTTCAGGCAATATTCATCGGTTGATCCCTGATTGAGTGGATCACCACTACAACCACTGTTTCTGTATAGTAACAATTTTCTTTTGTTCATTTTCTAGTGTTTCATTTGAACTAGTTCTATCATTCATCACAAGTTCCTACCTGGAATACACGTCCTTGGGTGGGAGAGTTAACTACCTTATCTCATAGAACAATGACCTGGCTATGAGCCTAGGAAGGGCCAATACGTGTTAACTGCTAACCACTTAGCAGAGATTAGTTATCTGAGAGTGAATTAGAACAGATGTCAGAACAAATGGAAGCTTTAGCACTACCTTTTTAACTTGGATATACCAAGGAGGGCTTCTCCTTTTCATTCTCAAATAGCCAGGTGTCTGTCACTGTAGGAGAGAAAAAAGGTTTTACATGGTCAGATGGAAGGAGAGCTCACCAAACTAGGGGAGTGGCTTAGGAGCTAAGGGCAGGTATGGCTCATGGCAGCTTGTTTTCACAAGGGCTTGATTAATATTAAATGTAGGCTTAGGAGAAGTGCTGCAAAAGGCAATGAGGTAACATCTAGAAAATAGTTAGAATTGGGTTTTAAAATGTCTTCAATCACTGGCTAGTGCACAAGATAAATCGGTCACCTCTGCCATCACCTCCTCAGAACATTTCTAGACCTGGGAGAACTCCATTTGGAAAGATTGTCTTTCGGTAAGAAGACTCTTTAACCCTGGCACTGAATGGAAGAAGAGGACTGACCCAAGGAATTAAGGACACCAAAATCCTCCCTGCACTCAAGGAATGGAACTATTCTGTAAGTGTCAAGTGCGGTTGATCTCCTGCAACCTGCTTACGGAACACAAAAATTAGAAGGGCTGCTGATCCCAAGAAGGCCTAGCTGACCCTTAAGGACTGTACTATGCAGGAGACTTGTCTGGAAAGTGATCTGGTAACTAGGAGTCTGCCTTGAGGGGCTGCAGTACTGACTAGGAGGAACTTTCCAGTAACTTTCAAAGGTTGTGTTATTTTTTGAACTCCAGCAGAACCATGAAAAAGTATTTAAGTGTCCCCACAGAGGCTGTACCCAAAGCGGCAAGAAATCCTGTTTTATGATTTGTGCTGCACTGAAAACTGGTTCAGTGGGATCTAACAGTGAAGGAAATCTGGCTCATGGAACCTCACTCCGCTATAGCTTCTAACCTTGCCCTAATGGAGAATTTCAACTTTCAAAAAGGTGTGAATGTAAAACATTGGACTGAGGTGCGACAGCAAAGCTATTTCAAACCACCAATGCTCTCTTGAGAGCTGCAAAATTCCTGTTAGTTACGCTTATAAGTTTTGGTGCCAAAACCAACAGCTTAAGTAGGAGCTTGAAAATGACCTATCAGATGTGGAGTGACCCTAGCCAGGCCCCGGTCAATCATGAACAGTGACTTTTTCTTGGCTTGTTACCTTTTGGTTTCTTAACCCATAAAAATTAAATATTTTGATGATCTTGGTGTCACTTTCTAATTAGCGTTTTCTCTATTTTTCTAAATTGGTTTGGCAATGTTATTGAATAGTGTTACTTGAAAGTTGTTGTTAGTCATTCAATTCAGCTCACACTTCTCTGTGGATTGCCTGCTCTTTCTGCCATAGTTACAAGGGGCTGAGCAAAGATTTACTCAGAATTGTTTTTTCACTTAAGTAGAGTCATTGTTTTGAGCTGGTAGGGCTACCCGTAACAAATCTAATTTCTGACATTGTCCGTGTAGTACATTTTGCCCACTGTCTCTCCCATTGCCTCTCAATACTCTTTATTATACATTCACTAACCAACTAACCAAATTATTAACCGTCCCATTTACTGTGATGTGTGCTTATGCAATGTGTTTCTGGTGAACATGCACTTGCGCATGCATGCACACATATACATCAACAAATTAATAAATAGCCAGTAGTAAGTTATAGTTAGGTAAGCATTTTTTGACTTCATTATAACGTTTTGCACAGTTTGACAAATCTTCAAGAAATGTTAAAAAATTGTGAGTTGTTGATACTAGTTGTGCTTGGAAATTTCGGGCTAATCTGCCAAGCAGGGGCAGAGAAAAGGGGGGGGGGTTAAAAAAAGTGTGTTTTGGCATGTTAATTCCCATAGAGATTTTATATACGACTACAGCCTGAATTACACCAAATTTGGTAGAAAGGTACTCTTGGTCCAGAAAGCACCCTTTTTGTTATTTGGCATAAATCCATTCAGTAGTTTGGACATAATAAAGAAAATCCAAATTTGTATATCTAGAGGAGCAAATACTTTGCTACTATGTCATAGCTATTCGCGAATGCACGTGCCAACAGGAATGCCATGATTGGCTAGCGGCATCCTGTGTAGAAATTTGTAAATGCCATTTTAAGTAATGGGACATAGTCCCCGGGGCTGAAACTGACATGACAAGTGGTATAAGGGGTCAGGATAGAGGTACCCTGACCCCATGGCTGCAATATAAGGGTGCTTCAGAGACCCCTTATGTGTAAAATATGTTGAAAAGGGGTTTATTTTCCTCACATGCCATATTCACAAATTCGTTGTGACACTCAGTGTGCCCCCATGTAAAGTTGTGAAATAATCACAAATATTGCCGCAAAATTTAAAAAAATCCATCCCACCCACTCATATAGCCACTCATGCAGCCACTCACATATCCACTCAGAGACTCATGCAGCCACTCACAACCCACTCAAACATTCAAACACCCACTCACAGACCCACTCATACACTCATGCACCCACTCACAGACTCATGCACCCACTCACAGACCCACTCAGATACTCACACATACACTCAGACCGATTCACTCTTGCACCCACTCGCACACCTACTCAGATACTCATGTATATACCCACAGACCCACTCACTCATTTGTCCACTCACAGACCTACTTAGACACTCATGCACCTACTCTCAGATGCTCATGCACCCACTTACAGACCCACTTACACATTCATGCACCCACTCATATCTAGTCAGACATTCATGCGCACACTCACAGACCCACTCAGACATTCACACACCCACTCAGAGACCTACTCTGACACTCACACACCCACTCAAAGACCAACTCAGAGTAACACACCCAGCAACAAACCCACCCAGACAACCACACACCCACTAACAGACCCACACAGACATTCATGCATCCACTCACAGACCTACTCAGAAATGTATGCACCCACTCACTGACCCACTAAGACACTCATGCACCCACTGACTGACCCACTCATAGACCCATGCACCCACTCACAGACCCACTCAGAGACTCCTCTACACACTCACATATCTACTCATATACTCACCCACCCACTCACAGACCCACTCAGACATTCACACACCCACTCACAGACCTACTCAGAGACTGATGCACCCACTAACATACCCTCTCAGACATTCAGGCACCCGCTCAAGACCCACTCAGACACTCACACACCCACTCACAGACCCATTCAGACAGTCATGCACCCACTTACAGACTTACTCAGACATTCATTCACCCAGTCACAGACCCACTTCGAAAGTCATGTACCTACTCACACACCCAATTGGACACTCAGACCCATACTGAAAGACCCACTCAGAGACTCATGTACCCACTCACAAACCCACTCTGTGACTCCAGCACCCATTCACAGATCCATTCAAACACTCACACACCCACTCACAAATCGACTCAGACAGTCATGCACCCACTCACATACCTACTCAGATACTCACACACCAACTCATAGACCCATTCAGAGACTGATGAACCCACTCATAGACCCACTAATACATGTATTCATTCATTTACGGACCCATTTAGAGACTGATGAGCCTCCTCACAGATTAACTCATACACTTATTCAACCATTCACAGACCTACTTAAACACTCACACACCCACTCACAGATCTACTCTGAAACTCATGCACCCACACACAGACTCATTCAGACAATAACACACCACTTTAGATGTATATAGTTGTTCATTTTAAATGTGTTGGTCTCTATTGAATCCCTCCTTTTGCTTTGCATATTTGCGACATGTTTACAAATTTGAAAAAAAAACAAATAGAATAAGTAGTTAAAAAGAAAATCAATCAGTGTTTGGGAAATAGGGTGACTCTAAGAAGAGCTTTTTTGTGTATTGTGTGTATAGGATAACTACACATAAAACAGGATGTAGTGTTTCAAGTTGTTGAGGATACCCTGTTGCCTTTCTGTATGAAGTGAACTCCATCAGTTCTAGATATGCCCTCCATGTCAAAACGCAAAATATTATTGTAGATAGAGCCCATGTTATGGTCTTTGAGGGATGCAGAAAATGTTTTATTGAGATGTTTCCTGGCTTTGTCTATCTGTGGACAGAACTCGTTTGGCCACTTCCATTTCTGCCTTTGGCATATGTTGGAGAATACCAAGGCAGCCTGAGGGAAAAGTATCATTAATCCGCAAGGGTATCCTTCATTAGGAGTTCTAGTCTACCCCAGTAAGTGTGCCTAGGTCATTGACCTGACAGTGTACAGTCATAAGGTCAGGGTGTTGGCAATCAGCAATGCTTTCAACCAAAGGCAGCAATGGATGCCTTGCCACTTTAACCCTCTCTGGCCAATCAAAGCACTGTCTACATTAGGCAACACCAATTCCTTATCAATGCCACTCTTTCTAGCACACTCTCTAACACAAAGCATAAAGCTATGACCCAAAATCCACACACTAACCATTTTGAAGGCAAGGACGAGTAGTACACAGGAGAAGGCTGGAGCAGAATGAGATAGTTTTCAAAATGAAAGGCAGTTAAAATAGTGGTCAGGTCCTGGTTTAAAAAAAGAGCATATTTGATTGGATGGTGCCAAAATGCAGGTAGATACATTTAGGTAGTGATTGTAAGGGAAAGTAAGTAGGTCTGTGATTGGCTCTAGTAAAAATAAAAATAAATGTAATGCAATCTTGTATATGCTTTGAATTGCAGACACCTGCTGCAGTTGAGTTGGATAGTAATGTGCTGCTTCTAGAATGTGTTGAGAACTTGTGACTGACTGGTTCATGAGGGTATTCTAAACGGGGTTGCTATTGAAACTCTGCTAAGAGAGTGTGGGGGAGGGCATTAAACAGACTGTAGTCTGTTTGTTAAAATTACAGTGGAAGAGTAGAAAGCTAAATATTTTTTTAGAATCCCGTACATATTTGCACATTAATTGCAAAGTTTAACAGGGAGCCGCAAATAAACCCCAAACCACTACCAGATTTGGCTTCTTTACTGAAGTGCAAGAAAGGGTTAAGAAATTGGTGAAACAACCATCTCAACGCCTGCGTTACGACGCATGCATTGACATCGCATAAACTTACAACACACACGACGGTACGACGCATGCGTTGTCTAGCACGCCATTACGTCGCATGCGCATTTAGAACGCATGCATTCCCAACGCATAGGATGTAATGGACGTGCGCCGAGACGGCCTCTGGGGGACACAGACGACAGGGAGACAACGCTGGAACAACGACGAGACAGGTAAGGAGGTGCTGTTTTGGGGTTGCGTTAAGGCTTAGGGCTAGTTGCAGTATAGGTGCTGTTTTGAGGTGGGGGATTAGGGCTACTAGGGCTACGTGTAGAATGGGTGCTGGTTTGGGGTTGCGTTAGGGCTATTAGGGCTACTTATAGAATGGGTGCTGTTTTGGGGTTGCGTTAGGGCTACTAGGGCTACTTATAGAATGGTTGCTGTTTTCGGGTTGCGTTAGGGCTACTAGGGCTATTTAGAGAATGGGTGCTGTTTTGGGGCTGCGTTAGGACTTAGGGCTTCGTGTACTATTGCTGCTGTTTTGGGGTTTCCGTAGGGCTTAGGGCTACTTGCAGTATAGGGACTGTTTTGACCTTTGGGGATTAGGGTTTAGGGTTGAGGCCGTAGTGTAGGCTTGATTTACTGTTTAGGGCTTAGGGTTTAGGGAAGTGTTAGAGTGCCATATTTTGGGTACTGTTTCATGGTTCAAGAAATAGGGTCGGGTGAAGGAAAATGCCCATATGGCAAGAAATTGCTATGTAATAACATGCGTCTGTATGCGATGTAACTGTATTTCACATGCCTATACGAATGCAACGTAATGGTATGCGATGTGATTACTCACGATGTAAGGGCACATGCGATGTATTAATTGTGATGTAAAGGCATGCAATGTGAGTATTTGCAATGTATCATCATACATCCAAGAAATAGTGACCATTGCGAAGTAAAATAACAAAAGTAAACAATGAAAGTAACATTTTGATGTGCTACCTTCAACAGTATCTCTGAGTGCAAAGTTGAAATGGCTGACATTAATGGTTGCTTTAGATGAGAATGGTCTACCATTCTTATGCTTAGTTTTTACATTTTCTCTGAGACTTCAGTCTAACTGACAACATAAAAAATACCTGATCAACCAACTCAATTTACAGGTATGTGAATTGCAATGTAGTTAAAAACATTATGATTGTAAAGGTATGTGAATACATGAGATTGGTAAAAGTGTGTATGATATATACAAAAGTATTGTGAGTGTATGAGGGGATCCGTGAGTGGGTCTTTGAGTGTTTTTGTGGGTATATGAATGTGTGTGTGTGTGTCTCTGTGGGTGTGTGACTGAGTATGTGAGTGTCTATCTAGGTCTGAAAGTAGGTGTGTGAGTAGTCCTTTCATCATGTACTGTCCTGGAACTGTACAGTGTGCATGTGTTGCTTTACAGCACGGCCGAGTTGGCATTAAAAACTCCTTCCTGAGCATTAAGTCTCTGTTGTATTATGTATTAGTTACCCTTTAGGCAGGGTGTATGTAAGTCATAGGGCAGGATGCCATGTGGTTACAGGGTACGACATGCACTTTAAAGTCTCAGTGAGTCACATGTGTACTTTGACACCCATATACATAGTTGAATATAAAGCCTTTCACCTGTACTGCAAGTTATATACATATTTAGAAAGGCAGAGTTATTCACCTAGCCTGTGAGAGAGAGACAGAGGCATGTAGATATTCAGTGACATGCTCATACAGTAGTTATGCACGCAGCAATTACAGAGGCACTTACATACACATTTATAAAAGCTAACTCAGTAATAGAGACAGTAAGTAATATACACAGACACTTACATAGACATAAAGAGATTGTGACTTAGTTACTTTCACATCCAGTGACACACCCAGAGAGGTACTTATTTAGATATGTACTGAAGTAGTGATACCCCTAATCATCCATGCAGACTTTTAGCCCTAAAATATGTGTTGGGCTTGTTACTGCGGAGCCTTTGTGTGCAGTTTTACTTCTAGGTCGAGTTGACATTTAAATCTCATTGCCAAGCTTTAATCTCCCCTTCTACTACACGTTAACCTTAAGGTAGTGTGCACATAGGTCATAGGGAAGAGTGTTATGTGCTTAGAAGGTAAGATATGCACTTTAAAGTCTTATTCGGTCACATGTGTAGTTTGAGACCCCTAAGCACAGTTAAATATCCAGTGAGGCACAGTTAAATATCCAGTGTCTCACCCATACTGCAACTTACATACATCTTTACAAAAGCAAAGTCACTCACCTAGCTAGTCAGAGAGATACAGAGGCTCTTACTCATTTAGTCACATGCCCATAAAGCACATATGTATGCAGCAGAAACAGTGCCTGTTGCACACACAGCTATATTCCCCACACACTCACTTATTCAACCTATAAGAAATCCATACAGTCAGTTACATACACCTATGGAGACCCATACAGATATTAAGACAGCTAGTCAAATAGTGACATAGTCACTTACACATCCAGTGACACACAAAGAGAGGCACTGAAATACTTATTTAGATATGTACTGAAGTAGTGATAGTCCTAATCACCCATGCAGGCAAGTAGCCCTAAAAGTATGTGTTGAACCTGCTACTGCAGAGCCTGTGTGTGCAGTTTTACTGCTATGCCAAGTTCACATTTGTCAAGCTTTAAACTTCCTTTGTACTACATTTAAATCATCCTTGAGGTAGACTATAGGATGAGGCGCTATGTGTTTAAAAGGCAAGACAGCATTTATGGTGTACAAGTAAAAAGCTGAAAAAAGGGAAAATAAAATGTTTTATTATAATGTGATATACTATTACTGCATAAGCAATGTGTACTGTTTTGTTTCTAGAATTTTGTAAATGTAATACTAACTTATATTTAAATTATTTTTCTTTTTCAACTGTGCTTGGACTGGTACATCTTTAGATGTTTCAACATACTCGCAGTGCCACACAAATATTTCTAAGACATACTCCTGGAGAGGGTCTTGTTACATAATAAACACTTCACATGCTTTGCCACCACTTTCTTTTGCCTGGAGGGGTTGGTGAAAACCTCCCATGCAATTGTGTGCCACTTTGCTGGGGGTTGCTCCTCCAAATAACTGTATTCAACAGAGTGTGGCCACTAAACTTCATGCCAACAGATGACATTTTATTGGCAAAAGATGGAAAAGGCAGCAACATTTAATTTAGAAAGGGGAGAGAGCCTATGCTCGACTGAGAAAAGGTTTTTATTTTACAATCTTTATGACTTTTTTCCCCACTGTTCAAGGATTAAACTTTATACACCACATTGAATTGTAGTGTAGTTCCTATATTCCCAATAGGCTCTGCGCATTGGAATAATATAAACAGCAGTGTAGACATAGGACTGAGGTCGACTAGGTCTCTACTGACTATATTAGACTTAATTCGTTTTGGCAGCTAGCTCAGAGGTCACTAGAAACATTCTCGAATGTTCAGGAAAGAGTTAACTCTCCTGATTTAGACAAGAAGGGATTAGCTTCTGACAATCGCATAAACATGACAACTTTGCTCCCTCAGAATAAAGAGTGTATCTCTAGAGTCGTGTGAAAACAATAGACGGTTATTTCACTCAGTCAATCGTGCATACTTAGTTTCACCAGAATGCAGAGAAATAGAGAGACGGGCGTTTTCAATAAAAGGTGTTATTTATTGAGCAGTCTTCTTTCTCATGCTAGAGAAATGAGTTGCCACAATTGCAATACTTATCATAAAGTAAAGTGCATACAGTAAAAGGAGTATTATGAAATAATACTGTAAAAGCATTGATATGGTTTCTTAGCCATATGATACTTTAAAATGGATAAAATATATACATACATAAATACTTCAACTAAAGTACTCAACTGGTGCTTCTAATCTACGCCTACCCCGGTGTACCTGACCTAAGCCTAATACGAAGGAGTAAGTAAGTAGCAGTTTTAGTTAAGTTGGTTTTTGCCAAGGAATCTGAATCAAGAATTCTCTTAAGGATTTAGTCAGCTCCGTACCTTGGTAATAGAATGTAGGAGGGCTTGTATCTCTCTCTCAGGACTCGACCTCCCAGCAACCCGCAAGGGTGACTGGAAACACCGTAGCTGGATTTTCTCGGCTGGAGAAAAAGACAGCGTCTCTCTCAGTGCGTCAAAAGGGAGGGGCAGCTTCCTTCGGCTCCTCGCATCAGCTGGGCTTCCGGGCAAGTAGATAGCCGCTCTGCTCCAAACCACCATGTGTTTGCTTAAGGCAACGTTGGTATATTTATACCTGGAAGGTGCCGGGTTTGACGTAAGGTTGGACATAAGACGTCACTAAGAACTAACAGTTCTTGCTGGACTCTAGAAGTTCTTGTGCAAATCAAAACAAGAGCAGGGGGATTTCCCGGGCTGCTGGAGGCTTGGTTTGTTTAAAGAACGTGTTGTACTTTCTAGGAGTCTAGGGGAGTAGCCTTGCCGTATTTGGACTGCATGGGCTATTACTAAATATGGATATGATTCTTATGCCTTTATAAGGCTATTATTTATTATAACCACATAAGGGCATAAATCAGGAATATCGAATTAGGGTCCTAGATAGGAACACAACACCCACTCCACGTACTAATGTCCATCATTACCAAAAACTAAGCAATATTAAACATATAACGATGCATGTGTGGTTTCCAACCCACCCCAAAATACATAAATCGCATTTGAAATGGTATATGGTAAATACACGAAAATGAGTATTGGTACTGTACGCCTATTAAGCAGTGTCATCATTCAGTTAAATGCATATATATATCAGCTGAATGAATTGCGAAAATTACACATGAAATGGCTCTAAATACAGAAAAGAAGGTCGAGACCATTTCATCACATATTTATACAAATGCTGTACATGTGCTAGAGGCTGAGATAAAATATTGTCTCTAGAGTTCCTAAATTGGAAGCTCTGTTCTCTAAGAATAGTTCTACTTTAAGCAGAGTACCATGTGCCAGAAAAAAGGTAAATATTTTGGAAGTGAAAAAAAATAATTTCGCTTTCAGGGGAAAAAATAGTTCCAAATGTTTTCAGTAGTTTTGTTTATCAAAAACTGAAGGCCGAATTCAGAGTTCAGGGAACGCTGTGTGCTCGTTGTTTTAAAAGTTATTCTCGTTGACTGGAGAGAACATCATTTCAGACAGACTTGCAAAAAATTGGTCTACGACATCAGGTGAAAGTTCGACCAAGTTCGAAAAAGTTGAAATTGTGCACATGTGAGAATGATTGCTATCATCGATGTCTGGATCAGCAATGCTCACAGAAGGTTGTACCTGTTTGGTGCTGCTTTCCTCTCGTACTTCACCGCCACCTACTCGTAATGGTGAAGTCTCAACGAATGCCGTCATTAGAATAGGTAGCCACTGGGGACAACACGATGCAGGAGTCGTTACAGGATCTAGCAAGGTATCGATATCCATTGGTACTGCTGATGGTAGTGTAAGACAGATGTCCAACATGCATTCTTCTCTGCATAGCAGACATCGAAGCACAGGTAAGATGCAATTCTGCCAGATTGGTCTGAATGAAAGAAATCAAGTTGTACTTAGATCTCTTAGCCGGGCAAATCCGAGGACTTTAGTGATGCGGTCCCGGTAGCGTATAGCTAGGATCGTTTCTCCCATCGTTGTTGGAGTCTTGTCTGTGGCTTGGCTTGCCATATCGGAGCAGAAGGATCAAAAATAAAATTCCTGCTACGAGTCCCAATAGAAGAGGCAGACCGCCAAAAATGGAATGCACAAAATTCAGGATAATGCCCAGAACTGTTTCAAAGGGTGCTAACAGTCCCGAAAAAATTGTCTTAAATACATGTGCGATGCCACTGGTATCAGACATGTTTAAAATTTGACCTAACATTTCTACGAAATGCACGGGGCAATTTGTTGATAATAGGGAATGTATCTCTGCCGCTGTCCTTGCAACTTGCAGTTCATACGTCTCTTTGGACGAGGTTAAAGGCACAGTTGTCTGCAAAATAATAGACTTCATTCTGCTTAAAGTATCAATTCGAATAGAAGAGATATTCAAAGAAGGCCATATTGCCGCCTCCATGTCTGGATTGCTGTTTGGATACAATACTTGCATACAGCAAGTGACCATGGAACTAACGCCCACGAGATAGGCTTTTCCTGGCACCATGCCACAACAGCTGTGGTCACTTATTAGAACGTAGCTGCAGTTGGAAAGCTGTCTAAAGAATGGCTTTATCTGTGTTGCAGGAGTGCCGTGCAGGTGAAATGAAAGGTTATTTGAAGACCCTTCGTAGGCTCCATGCAAGTTAATACCTTGACACAGAAGTGCACCGCTTAGTGATTTTTTACAATTGTTACCACTAAGAAATACCTCATTTTTCCCTTCACTATAACATTTGTGTGTATAAGGTAATTTCCATGTTGACTTGATGTATCCTTTACCCAACCTTTCATACAGGCCTGCTGGTATATATTTTTGGCAATACTTAAACTGGAAAGTTGTTACTGGGATTGTATTCGTTCCGTGTATTATCCATTCAATGACAGGTCTTTCTGACATTGTCAATGGTAATCTCTCAAGTTTTGCAATGCTCAGAATCGTATAGTCTGCTCCTTTTTGTGCCAAACTGATTTGTTTATCAGTAAGGTTAAAGATAGAGAATAATCACGTTGTGTTGATTAAACGCCATGGCACGTAGCCTGAATGCAGATTTTGCAACGTCCAGCCAAGTTGTACAATAGAGCGCAATTGGGACTGACCATGTTGTAACATTAGTAAGTCCTGCTCTATTATATCAATAGCAGATGATACAATGCTGTCCAGTGAATATATTCCCTAAGGACAGAGTCGTTAACCCATTGTCCACTACAGAAAGTGATTTTTCCAAATTAATACGATCAATTTCTCGTATTTTTTCAGCTGTTTCAATTTGTGTTACTTTCCAAGCCTCGTTGTAAGCAGCTTATATACCGGCGTATATGAAACGTTTGTGACGCTGTTTGCGTGGTCCCAGTATGAAATCACGCAAGTCAGCACCGTCTTTAAGTAAAGATAAGTGTTGCTTAATTTCAGCCAGTGTGGATTTTTGTAGCCACTCAAGGCATAGTTTCCCTACACTCAAGGCATAGTTTCCCTACACTGTATGTTGTAACTATCCCTGGATGTTGTCTCTGGGAATATCTTGGGTCTGGCCTGTTCTGTTTGAACCCCTGTATTTTGCTGCGGTATCTATCTTGACAGTTATTTGTGTCTGTGGGCCAGATCAACCATTTTTTCCAATCAGGATTTGTTCTGTTTTGGCAAAAAATATGGGATACGTCTATCTCCACATCTGTAGTAATATTACTATCAGATATGGGCTTCGGAATAGACGGTTTATTTAAGTCTTTTATCTTGGCTAGACCAAGACAGGTTGTTTGCTGAATGGTGTCATTCAAGAATATTCATTGTTCTGGGATCATGCAGGCTCTAAATAATGCTTCTAAACCTTAGGCCTGCCATTCTTTTGTACCCCAGATGGTTTTTGTTTCAATGTTGTTTTTCCAGAATTCAAAACCAAATGTAGTCATTTTTCATAAAATGTTTCAGAATAAATCAATTTAGTATTTGTCAACATTGTTTTCATTCCTGTCTTATTTAACATTTTAAAATAAAACGTTTCTGCATCACTTGTGTTAAACCCTGAGAAGTATGGGAATTTCTCATAAAATGTTTTTGAGCTGCCTTTAGGCGGTGTTACACAATGTTCTCATTGGTTATAATTAAAAACATTTCTAGGCTGTGCAGATTTATGCAAATAGTGATGACCAAAATGATTATAACAATATGACTCTTCATAATTTGACGAACCCTGTAAATAATCATGTTCTGTGAATTTAGCTGACATTACTAAATCTGACATCATATTATTAATATTTTCAAAGTCCCAATCATCAGAGAAAGTACTTGGTTTTACCAAGTCACTTAATGAAACCTTGAACTGGTGTGGATATTTCAAGAGCTCGATCGGGCCATAAATTTCATAATCCGTTTTGTCCCATGCTACGCCACCAGGTATTGGATTGGCTGTGATGTTCACTGATGACAGTTCTCTTTTCTCGATGTGAGATGACTTGTGCGGCTTTAGGACCAAGTTGATGTTCTGACTTGCTGTGTCCATTGTACTGTATTTTCCTTCAATGAATTTTCCCAAACATAGAACCATGATGAGCCAAAGCAAGAGAAAAAAGTACACCTAACACAATCCAAAATTCAATCCATGGAGAAATCAGATAGGTTTCTTTGAGTTGATGAAAGAGTTCATTTACTTTGTCTTTGAAAGTTTTTGTTGCTGGCGTTTCTTCATGTTCACTTGGATCATCAGAAAAGTCATTGAAATTGATGAAGTAGCCAGATGCAGTTCTGTCAATTGTTGGAATTGTTTCCGGATTTTCATTTGCTTTTGGATTTTTCTTTGTTTCATTAGCATAGTCTGAAGCTACATCGTTGTAGACAGGTGTTTCTTGACGAACTGTTTCAATTTGGGTTTCGAGAGGCACAAGTTCCATGGCTTTGTTGCATAGTCCTTTTTTATTCACTGCAGGTTTATCAAAAGTGATTAGTCTCTCAGTTTGAACCTCTTGGATTGTAGCAAGATTTGGTCTTCTGCTATTTCTTGGGAGTCCACTGGGCCTACTACTTATTATTGGCCACTTGATTGTGGTTTTACCAGGTCGATGGATACAACTCGGTTCTCCTTTTTACCAGCAAGGGGCGGTAGTACAACTGATCTTGTTCCGCGGACAGCTAAGACAGGTACTGCTTTTCTGTAAGAAGGCCCAAATTCCTTCTTTACCGCGATCTTTTCTCTGACCAGATCCCCAATCTTTGGAATCCAGACAGGTCTTGCTGGGACAGGTGGTTTCTCTTCAGTGGCTGTTGGCTTTAACTTTATATTACTCAGACTTCTTCTTGTTTCATTGAAGTCCTGTAAAACAGCCAAACGGTCTTTGATATCAAAGGCTTTTTCTTCTACCACTGAAGTGTGACAATCAAGATCCCGAATATGCATTCTAGTACCGAACAATAGTTCGTATGGAGTGAAACCTTTTAGAGAATTTCTTGGCAGATTATTAAGACTACGTTGGACACTTGTTAAATGTTTGACCCACCCATCACCCGAACCTAATACCCTCGCCGTTATAGATTGCTTTATGTCACTGTTTTTTCTTTCCACTACCGCATTTCCCTCAGGATGGAATGGAGAAGAGTACCGCAATGCAATGCCCATGCTGGCCATGGCCTCCTTGTAAGCCCTAGAGCTAAACGCAGGACCCTGGTCAGAATGTAGCATGCCAATTGCGTATGTGCTGATAAAGACTCGCAAATCTTTTATAACAGTTCTGGCATCAGCCGAGTGCTGGTATCTGCATTTTAAGTGAATCTAGTCTTAATATTTATGGGAACGCATTTCTCCGGCTGGATTTCTGTGTATAGATAGCCTGATGCTTTCTAATAGAGGTGTCTTGGCGCTAGTCTAGTCCGGTTCACGGCTGCGATCTCGGTTGCAGTCTGGACAATCCTTTGCAAATTTGTAATGTTGCAAGCTCATCCCCGGCCACCAGTATTCTGATTGCAATTCTTTTAGAGATTTCACGATCTCTCGGTGCCCTTTACCCTCTCCCATGTGTGCGTCTGCTATCAATAAGAGACTCTGGTTCGTGTTTGGAATTACCCTATCCCCCACTCCAGGGATTTGAGCAAAAGGAACAGAGTTTGCATCTATTATGTATGTATAATTGAGTGGATAGCCGAGAGGTAATGCTGCATAGTCGCCTTTTAATGAGCCTTTTGCCGCTAGCATGGTTTCTCCGTCTATGTGTTTTTTAGAACGCTTTTTTGTGGCTACCGAAGCCGGTTGAACCGCTTCCGCTGTGGCTCTGTTAGACAATGAATTCCCTGCAACGTGAACGCCATCACGTTGATGGCTCAGTGTATGTATCACGTGAGTCCTTTGTAGTTCTTTCTGCAAAAGAACTACTTGTTCCCAAAGCTTGTTATGCTTTATTGTGGCACCTGTGTCACCTTTGTAATCGTTTTGAACCCAGTTCTGCAAGTCATTATTGTAAGACTTGACGCAGTAATGCGAATCGTACACTATTAGTGTGGGGAATTCGCGATCGGCATTTTCAAGCGCCATCTTTAAAGATCTTATTTCAGCTCGCTGAGCTGAACAGTTTCTGAGTGATTCAGTTTTGGTTATTATTGGTCTGAATTTACCAAAGGGCCAGCGACCTTTCACAATCGCGCATGGTGCGTTGTAGGATTTTTTCTCTACATCATAGTGTTGGGCAAATCTGTCCAAGTAGATTACACATGTGTACTTTTCGAGAGGCAGAATTTCGATTGGCAGAGGATATTCTTCTTCATATTCTAGATCTTCTAGTTTTTTCATTTTCGGGTCAAAATAGTATTTCACGTCTTCTGCAGCAAGAGAATTTTCCCATTGTATCCATTTTGGATCTAATGCCACAGCAGTCAAATTGTGTGGGCTTGTTAATGCCTCAAGGGCTGATTCTGCTGTTAAAACAGTTATCTTCCTGCCTTGGGCTTGGTCTCTTTCTTTTGCTACAGCAGTTTGAACCGCTATTAGAATTTTTTCAGTAGAACTGAATTTCATTTCAGCTTGTGTGTACAAGTGTGATTTGTAAGCTATTGGTACCGTTTCTCCCTCATTAGAGGTTAGGTACGTGAATCCGCATCTTCCTGGGATGACTTGGATTACAAGGTTGCGTACGTTTTCGCGTGTTGGCAATTTTGTTTTAGCTAACATGTCTGTTTGCAATGATCTTAAAATTTCTGTGTGTTTCTGAGTCCAATTTATTGGTTTGAAATCAGGTTTTATTAATTCATAGAGAGGTTTAACCCTCTCTGCATAATTTAGAATGTATGTTCTTCCGAAATTCAGGAAACCTAGTATTGATTGTAAGTTCTTCAGCGTTTTAGGTGCTTGCAGTACAGCACACTTCTCTAAGAAGTTGTCTGCTAGGTTTTTGCCTTCACTTGATAATTCATATCCTAAAAATAGGACAGTTACATGAGCAATTCGTGACTTTTTAAAGTTGAATTTGTACCCTTCAGCTGCGAACCCAAGTATTATGGTGTTCACTCTTTTTAAGTGTGTCTCCAGGTCATCATCTGTGAGATAGATGTCATCGACATAAGATAATGCTGTTACTCTTGCTGAGAATAATCCTGGGCTATTCTTGAATCCCTGTGGAAGTCGACAGAAGTGTTTTTGTGACCCCATTATTGAGAAAGCGGTCAAATACCTGCTTTCAGGGGCAATGTTTTGACAAAAGAATCCATTAGGGATGTCTAATGTCGTTTTATATTTATTGCGCACGATGTTATTCATTAGTGATGCACTGTGTGAATTTTGTACTGCAAATGTTTTGAACAGGAGTTTAGGTGTCTGTAGTCCAAAACTAGACAATATGAATTGTCTGGCTTGGAGACAGGAAACAAAGGATTGTTCATTTGTGAGGTGCATGTTTCAATCACCCCCTGGTATTCAAGTTGATTTAAAATCTCCCTGACTTGTTTTTTAGCTTCTTGCTTAACTGGGTACTGCCTTTGTGCAGTGGGCTGATTTTTTAACTGGATTTTGTGAGGAGGAGAGTCCTCATCCCATCCTACATGATTTTTGTATAATGCAGGGGCTTGGGCCACTGCCCATTTTCTTGCAAGTGTATATTTTTTATGAATTGGAATATGATTTGAGAAGGCAGGCATAATCATTTCTTCGCCATGAGGGCACTCCCTGACAAACTCTGATGGCCAGTCTTTCTCAGCTAACAGGATGTCATAGCCTTTCGAAAGGTTATCCCAAAAGAGACCCCTTACTTTCCTAGTCTTGTCCTCCTCTATACGCAATGTTATATCGTATAATTTATGGGGTTTGCTAACTCTGGTATGTATTCATTCGTGTCCACTGTCTCCAGAAGATTCATCAGGATCTTGCGAGCTATTGTCACTTCTGCTGCCCTGTCTAGCATTGTCTGGGCCCACTCTCCGTTTTTCAGTTGTGTCCTCAGTATCCTCGGCATGTTTTATTATTTTAATACTGGCTACCTTCTTTCTTGGAAATTGTAATTTTTTATTTTGATGAGCAGGTTCCTTGTCTTTGGACTTGACGTGCTCTTCCTTGTGTTCTGACCGTCCTCTTCTTTCCGATTTCTGTGAGGAAGTCTGAAAAGATCGAGAGGGACGTGTATCAATATCTTGATATCTATCAGGTTTTCTCAATTTATCCCTATCTCTAAGGTTGTATCTTTTCTCAGAGGGCTCCCTCTGGGGAGATTTGTGTCCTCGGTCCGGAGATCTTTCTCACCGTTGAGGAGACCTTCCTCTGGACTGGAACTTTTTTCTCTGGGAGTGGATTGTTTATTACCATCCCAACTCTTTTTCGGAGTATTTAGATTATTTTTAATAAAGGTTTTTTCAGGATTTTCAGTTAGTTGGGGTTTTACTGGTTTCCTACCCAAACTATCTCTTTCCAGTTCTTCATAGGATTTTTCTATGATTCTGGCAAGTTCAAAAGGTTGTTCTGCTATATCTGTTTCTTTCAATTTCCGGCGGATCGCCACAGATGCTGCTTCTCCTTTTATGTTGGCTAATAATATAGCCGAGGCCTGCTTAAAGTCTTTCAGTAATTTCATACCCAGAGTTAAAGCAGGTTCTGGACCGTATTCATTTTGAATCTGTCTTAGTACGTCTGGTATAACCGCCATGGACGGAACACCATGTGTTTTTGTGTAAATAGAAGCAAAGACTGTACCCCAAGTGTCACAGTCCTCCACATGTGGTGCGATCCCCATTGGAAGGCAGATAGTCAGAATTCTGTGTTTCTCATGAGGTGTAGTATTAGGAAATACTGCCTCTATTTGAGTTATTTTTTGTGCTAACCAGAAGGGAATTTGTTCCCGTTTTGCGGGTATTTTGCCAATTGCTGAGTGAATATTCTGCGGTGTGATTTTATTTGTGTTCCCCTGGTGAGGGGTGGTCTGTGGAATTTCTATTGCTGGTTGGACTGTTGAAGTCCGCATAACATATTGGTCCAATTGTCTATGTATTTTAATTAGTAGTTTTAGCTGAGCTAAAAGTTCCCGGTCTGACATTTTTTCAATGTCTGGATGTGGTGTGTAGCTGGCTAGAACCGGCCATGTAGCTCCTGGTCTACCTAGTGGACCGAGCCTGGTAATGTGATTTTGATGTTTTAGGGCGCCATTAAACCAGAGCAGGTGCTCTTGGTAAGTTAGTGTGATTTCAACGTCCTCGAAAGGAACGTATTCCTCCGGAGATTCCTCTATTTTGTAATAGTGGAAGTCTTGTGTTGCAGCGTTTGCTGCTAGAAAATGTATCCATGAATAGAATACCTCTGTCTGCCGATATTCATGGGCCTCTACCACGAATATGACTGTACCACCTCTCGGTGATAGTCCATTTTCTATAAGTTTAAGAGTTATAGTTCTTCTTACATTAACAGGAATGATTATAGCATTCGGGTCATTCTGTTGGAGAGTTGTGTCATCTAACAACAGTTGAGACACTGTAGCAACTCTTTCTTCATCGCCGTCCGGCATTTTACTGACAGAAAGTTTTGTAGCAGATCAAGTTTCAAGGAAACAAAGATTACGTGCACAAAAACTATACATAGGAATCTCTTCCTACTAAGTTCCGGCGGATTTGAACCTTTTACCCACTCCAGACGTCTTTTGGAGTTTTTACGGGAAAAGGGTCTGTGTGAAAAAGCACGACTGAGTTACTCTAATGTCTTGCGTTAGATTATTGCCTTACCAAACGTTGGGCGCCATGTAGTGTAGTTCCTATATTCCCAATAGCCTCTGCGAATTGGAATAATATAAACAGCAGTGTAGACGTAGGACTGAGGTCGACTAGGTCTCTACTGACTATATTAGACTTAATTAGTTTTGCCAGCTAGCTCAGAGGTCACTAGAAACTTTCTCGAATGTTCAGGAAAGAGTTAACTCTCCTACAACCGCATAAACATGACAACTTTGCGCCCTCAGAATAAAGAGTGTATCTCTAGAGTCGTGTGAAAACAATAGACGGTTATTTCACTCAGTCAATCGTGCATACTTAGTTTCACCAGAGTGCAGAGAAATAGAGAGACGGGCGTTTTCAATAAAAGGTGTTATTTATTGAGCAGTCTTCTTTCTCATGCAAGAGAAATGAGTTGCCACAATTGCAATACTTATCATAAAGTAAAGTGCGTACAGTAAAAGGAGTATTATGAAATAATACTGTAAAAGTATTGATATGGTTTCTTAGCCATATTATACTTTAAAATTGATAAAATATATACATACATAAAAACATTAACTAACGTACTCAACTGGTGCTTCTAATCTACGCCTACCCCAGTGTACCTGACCTAAGCCTAATACGTGGGAAGGAGTAAGTAAGTAGCAGTTTTAGCTAAGTTGGTTTTTGCCAAGGAATCTGAATGAAGAATTCTCTTAAGGATTTAGTCAGCTCCGTACCTTGGTAACAGAATGTAGGAGGGCTTGTATCTCTCTCTCAGGACTCGATCTCCCAGCAACCCGCAAGGGTGACTGGAAACACCGGAGCTGGATTTTCTCGGCTGGAGAAAAAGACAGCGTCTCTCTCAGTGAGTCAAAAAGGAGGGGCAGCTTCCTTCGGCTCCTCGCATCAGCTGGGCTTCCGGGCAAGTAGATAGCCGCTCTGCTCCAAACCACCGTGTGTTTGCTTAAGGCAACGTTGGTATATTTATACCTGGAAGGTGCCGGGTTTGACGTAAAGTTGGACATAAGACGTCACTAAGAACTAACAGTTCTTGCTGGACTCTAGAAGTTCTTGTGCAAATCAAAACAAGAGCAGGGGGATTTCCCGGGCTGCTGGAGGCTTGGTTTGTTTAAAGAACGCGTTGTACTTTCTAGGAGTCTAGGGGAGTAGCCTTGCTGTATTTGGACTGCATGAGCTATTACTAAATATGGATATGATTCTTATGCCTTTATAAGGATAATATTTATTATAACCACGTAATCAGGAATATCGAATTAGGGTCCTAGATAGAAACACAACAGAATATGGTGTACAAGTACCAAAGCTGAGAACAGTAAAAAGGGATTAAGAAATGCTTTACTATAGTGTGAAATACTATTACAGCATAAGAAATGTCTACTGTTTGGTTTATAGTTTGAACTTATGCATTGCATACACTAAACCATTATCATTGAAGCATGCAAAAAGCAATACTAACTTATATTTATTTTCTTATGTTTTTAAACAGATAACTGATTCTACAAACTAACATTGTTAAGGTATATACCAACTTACAGTGTCATAGAGCCATTGAGACATCCAGACACACACTAATAGAGCCATTCATACACCCAGTCACTCAGCTATTCCGCCGCTCACACACCCACTACCTTTGAGGTACAATCAATATCACACCGAGTCACTTAGCAGCACATGTCCTACCACATGCACTCACTTACCCATACGGATACTCACAGCCTATTCACTCACCCATACAGGTATTAACTCATGCACTCACTCACCCATACAGTCACACATACATCCACTCAGTCACCCATATATTCACTAACACACCCAGTCACTCCCCCTTGTAACAACTGACACACCCAATCACTCATCCATGTGGCTACAACACATCCATTCACCCACCAAAACAGTCACTCATTCACCCACTCAATCAACTATACAGGTACTAATACAGCCAGTCACTCACCCATAAATCTAGCAAACACACTCACTCTCCCATACAGGCAATGGCACACTTGATCACTCACCCAAACAGGTACTCACACACGACTCACTTACTTATACAGCTGCAAACATACATACTGACTCACCCATATAGCAACTCACACACCCCTTCACTTACCTATACACTTACTGACAAACCCACTCACTCGCCCATACAGCTACTAACACAAATACGTACTCACTCAGACACCCACTCACTCACCTATACAGTCTCTGACACATCCACTAACTCACCCACACAGTCACTGACACATAAACTCACTCACCCATAAGGCCACTCACATACCCAGTCACAGACCTGAACAGTCACGGACACACCCACTTACTCCCCTATACAGTTACTAACACATGCATTTACTCAACCATACAGCCTGTCACTTACGCACTCACTCACTCAGTTACTGACATACCCAGTCACTCACCCACACAGTCACTGAAACACACACTCACTGGCTCATATAGTCACTGACATACCCACTCAATCATACAGTCACTAACACACCCACTCACTCATTGTTACAGGTACTAACAGAGCCACTCACTCAACTATTTAGCCACTCACACCCTCTCACACACCTATACAGTCACTGACTCACTCACTCACACACCTGTACAGCTACTAACATAGACACTGACTCAACCATACAGCATGTCACACACCCACTCACGCACACATGCAGTCACTGACACACTCACTTACTCACCCATACAGTCACTGACACATGCACTTACTCACCCATACAGCCACTAACACATACTCACTCAACTATACAAACACTCATGCATCCACTCACCCACCCACCCAAATAGCCACTCATTTGTATACCCACTCACATCCACTCACTCACCAATGCAGCCACTGATGCACCCACTCACATACCCAAACACTTACACAGTTATTCAGAAATCTTACAACCACTGTCACACCCACTCATTCACCAACATATCCACTCACTCAAACACTTACACATACTCACTCATGCACCCGCTCATTCACTAGCACAGAACCCACTCACTCATACTCTTTCTTATACATATACACACATACAGTTTATCTATTTTTAAACCAAGAAAAGGGGTTCATATGAGAACCTTTGTTTTATGTATTTTTCACAACTTTTTGGGGAGTATTTTTAACAATATTTTGTGTTTTTTTGTTTTTTTACAAATAAAACGGCAACTGGAAAATGTTTTGAAATAAAAAACTAGAAAAACAAGTGAAATTCAAAAACAAAAAATTTAACACTTATGCACTTTTGCAGCTTCCAAAAGTGCAGCAACAGATTATTCCCCTAGAGTTAGAACTTTTTTGAGGTCCAAACAGAAAGTGTCAATTCTTTAGCATTCTGGGGAGTTCTTTGGAAAGTGTTGCAGGATCTCAGGCGGTGGAGGGTCTCCAGCAAGCAATTGGTGTTGCAGTTGAGAGGGACGGATCCCCTAAACTTTGCTGACTCTGTGCTCTGGTCAGCTCCTTAGAATGGTATGTCTTCAGGTAATACAACATAATAGTTGTGCGGCACAAATACTTTTTGAATGTACCACTGGAGAGGGTCTTCTTGCATGCTGAGCACTTTACATGCTTAGCCCCCAGGAGGGAGTAAAAAAGTTCCAAGCATTTGATTACCGCCTTGGAGGGGGTTCCTCTTCCAAAGAACCGTCTTCATCAAGGCGTAGCTCCTGAGCTTCACTGCCACTAGATGCCATTCTATTTAGATATAATTCACCAAAGATAAACTAAATCAAAATACAATTTAATGAGAGCGAGTGCTAAAACTGAACCTTCAATCTCAAAACTAGAAGTCTGAAGAAAAGAAAACTGGGTGGGTTCCTCCTTTTTAGAATAATCAAAAGTGTCTTGTCCAATGATATCCCGTTCTTCCACAGTCATGTGATATTTGTGACATTGTCGTGAACGCCGTCGTATGTGCGAGTACGGGAAATAGAATAAAACAGTATTGCACCATAAAATTAATTCGGAATATCTCAATTTGTATGTTATACTAGTAAACTACTGATCACAATCATTAATTACAATATGAATATATATGTTTCTTACACTTTCTAAAAATCACACTGTTTTTGCGAATAGCCGCGGTAGCAAAATAGACGTATCATTCATGATTATCCTTGGCGAATTTACGATAATAAAAAAAACTTTAAATAAAAGAAAAAGCCTCTAGGGACATCTATTTCTTGATGCCGAAGAAAATGATGCCACGTTCTTGAAGGATCACCAAAATGAGGGCATCTCCATCAAACAAAGAATCACGTGCTTCATATAGTAGGGATAAAGTACCCTTGTTTGGTGGAGATCCACCTCTTTGTGCTCTCGTTATCTTCTGTATACCAGGACTTCTGAAAAAAGACACACAAGGAACATTAACAATGCCAAAATTCACAGAAGGTCGTTGGAGATATTTCCTTGTGAACCATTACACAGCTATACTGTAGGATACGGACCTGGCATTTATCAAATGAGGCAGCACATACTAATTCACTAGTATAAACTACTCCAGCTGCATAGACATTTTATGCAAAACTGTGGACTCCTGTTGGATAAGTAGGCCCTGATGCTCATTTCACAGAAATTAAACATCAACGGAAAGCCCTAACAAATATAAACATAGCAGGTGCCCCATTGAAAGCTCCACTTCTGTAATGGACAAATGATCCTAAATTTCTGGGCTATCCAAAGGGAAACAAAGTGTGTTTTTCTTGGCAATTCCACATTGAAAAACAATATGATATTCATGGTGAAGGCAAATTCATGATTGATCTATTAGAGCACAATCTGTAGTGACTATGGCGAATGGGTTCTTTCTTGACCTCTCCTGGTGAGAGCAAAGTCCATTTTTCTGCCTTTCAATGACTACAAATATGCAAAAGTCCAAAATCATCTGGAGGGATAGCTCATTTGGGGCTGTCCCATCCATCTTAGCAGTATGCAACTCAGACGCCCATACACCCTCTGACACACACACAAAACAACTCCTACACCCACTCACACATCCAAACAGCACTTACACACCCAGTCACCAACCCATACAGCCACTCAACCATCCCCTCACAGATGCATACAGTCACTCACACACCTATACAGCCACTCACACCCACAAAACCACTCATACACCCACTCTCCAAATTATACAGCCACATATACACACTATTAAAAGTTACAGGTTACAGTGAGGGCAAGATGTAGGTAAATAGGATTTACCGATTCTAAAATACCGAATTTTACCGATTCGGTATTTTAGAATCGGTAAATGCTATGTAGGTAATAATTCGGTAAAAATTATAGAATCGTTAAGATTCGGTACTTACCGAATCGGTATATACCGATTCGGTAATTGCCATTCATTCCTATGGGCCTGGAGGCCCATAAGAATGAATGTCAATTACCGAATCAGTAATTACCGATTCGGTAAAAGAGGGAAAGAGTCAAGGGTGGCAGGGTGTCACTTTGACACCCTGTTGCACCCCTGAATAGTGCTTGTGTGCACATGTGGCACACATACATGCCCTAAGGGCATGTATGTCTGTCACATGGCACAGGTGTAAATGCACAGATTTGCATTTACAGAGGTATTCGTTATTTACCACCAACTAATAGTTGGTGGTAAATAATGAATCCTTAAAGCACAGAAGCACTCTTCAAAGTGCTTCCTACATGTCATTTACCGGTTCGGTAAATACAGAATCGGTGAATGATGATTCGGTAAATACCGAATCTGTAAATACCGATTCGTTATTTACCGAATCCTCCCCTACACCCCAAATGTCCAATACCGGTCGGTACCAGCGGAAATTCGGTAATTTCGGACGTTACCGACCGGTATTGGGCCACCTACATCTGGCCCTAAATGTTTTAAAATGTTAGAAATTCACTGAAAAAAACAAATTATACAGGTGTTATGGTTAGGAAATCAAATAAAAAAATCCTTATACATTCACTAAACAAACCAAAGGTTACAGGGACGTTATAGTTAGGAAATAGAATACACAAAATCTTAGAAATTCACTGAAAAAAACAATGGTCATAAGGATGTTATAGTTCACATTTCAGGCCTACAAAACCATAGGAATTCAGCATTTATAGTTACCTCAGCTAACTATAACTGACGCCCCCACAAAGTGCTCCACCTCTTTAAAACCATAAGCATTTAGAACAATACTTTTATCTTTTACACCTTCAATTAATGTGTCAATACAATAAGATGACAGAGAGGTCACTGTTCTCTTGTGCCAATAAACCATGGAATCATACTCAGTGAGCTTCAGCATAGAAAGAAAGATACAGAATTCTGCAGTGATTATCAGGCTCTATGCATTCCTTCTTAGGCCACCCCTTTAACTCTTTATGACTGACATGATGGTTTGGGAAAGGTTAGGATCAAATGGCAGTTGTGTCTCATCTACAACCCACATGTTCTTTACAAGAGCCTTATATTCCACTCGAATGTGATGTTTATACTGAGCCTTCCAACCTCAGTAATGGCATCAACAGTGCATCATAATGAAGATGTAGTGCAAAGTGTGTATGATAACCAAGCATACGTTGATCATCACATGCGCCACCACAATCTGCATTGTATTATCATATGTCCCCCTTAGTCTTCAAAGAATCACTTAGTTTGCATGTTTTCTTAGATTTTCTGCTGCAGTCCTAAACAAAGTATATTTTTTATTTACACGTCATAGTCATTAGTTAGTTATCATTCTTTTTTGCCTTCTGTGGTCAAAGAAGCCTTGACACTGCCTAGATGTAAGAGATGAGAAGTGTCTTGAACACGGCTTGTCTGCCTCTTTCTATACATGGTGGAATGTCAATATTTGCTTTTCATTTTTAACTATAAGCTTCTAAAGATGAAACTCTAGTTGTATGACCGATGTGATAACAGCTGCGTATTCATACTATTATAATAATGATAGTTTCCAGCTTACACTCTCTCCAAATTTAAGGTCCTAAATGGTCTATGTTTTATCCAAGAATTCACATACACAATGAACATAACCAGGTTCTGGTGTGTCTGTCTCTGAACAGCGAGGAAAGGTAGGTGTCAACAAGGATGCATAGATGTTGAAACTTCCTTTTTTCTGCTCCTCTTTAGATTTGTATTTCTTTTCCCCGTTTTAGATCAATCTTATGGAAGGGGGAGAGACAGAGGGGCAAGTGCAACTATCAAGAGTCACACCATTTGACTGAAAGGTTTGAGATAGTAATTTGCATGTAGAATCTAAGGGCTGTGTAGACTAGTGCCATGGGCCGCAAAACTGCAAAAGATAAACAGGGTAAAGGGGAGAGGGCGGGGGAGGAAGGAGTTCTAAGGAATGGTGAAAATGGGACATTCGGATTGAAAAAAGGATTTAGAGTAAAAGCAAAATTGTATTTTAAAAAGAATGGCAAAGCAATTTGTTTTTAAATAAGACATATACACATTCACTGAAGTTCCTTAAAAATGGCAAATAAACTACATTTGCCACGCTATTCTTAAATATGTTGGTTCACATTACAGGCAAATTCATTTCTATCTACTTGATCTGCTAGGGAATCTGCTTACAGTATTTGCTTCAGAGCAAAACATGGATGGAGCAGAATTGACACTATTTTGCAGTGCTTATAAGGTAAAGAATGAGCAAGATCCCCGTCCTTAAACTTAATCCAAAATGCAAGATCCCCGTCCTTAAGCTTAATCCAAAATGTGTTCGTTTCCTCACAGAAACCTGGCTTACGAAAGACTCGGACCCAGACATCGTGACAGCCCTTCCTTTAGGCTATCAAATTACTCGGTAGGACCGCTCTGAAGGGAGAGGAGGAGGTCTAGCCATCATTTATAAAGATCAGTATCACTGCCGAGTAACTTCCGAACCAATTCCAGAATGCGAGAGCCTAGGTTTTAGCGTAGAATTTTCCCCGACCAACTGTTTCTCAGGTGTTATTGTATATCGCCACCCGGCACCCTCTAAACAATTTCATAAATTGCTCCCATCCATTGTAGCCGACCGGGTTACAATCACCTCGAATTATACTGTATTAGGCGATCTGAATTTTCATTTTGACGCTACCCTGGATCACATCGCCGTATCGCTGACAGATGATTTAGCGGCGTTACAGTTAAGCCAACGAGTCCAAGCCCCCACCCACATTAAGGGTCACTTATTGGAGCCAGTATTTAGCAACTGTGCAGAGTTGGCGGTGGGGTTACCAATCGCTATTCCTTGGACTGACCATTTACTGGTTCCTTTTACCTGGACTACTTACAAGCCACTTCCTCTTAGCGTCACTGCAAGAAATGCCAGAATCTGGTCCCGACTACCTGTTGATTCTTGGACGAACAGGCTCGCGATTGCCCAGCCTTCTTACAACGGGGATCCATGTGTGGCCAATCAGGAATATGAAGATTGGATTGCACAATCCCTTGAGGCCACCCTTCCCCTGCGTAAACTCACTCCGAAACGCTCCCAAAAAACCACTCCTTGGTACATGGAGGATCTCAGGGAAATTAGAAAGACGGTGGCGTATGGGGTGTGTATTGGAGGAGAAAACCCAATACAGAGAAGCAATCAAATCATATAAGATGGGGGTTAAATCTGCCCAGTCCACCTATTTTTCGGAAAAAATTCTTCGAGCGAAGTCTAAACCTAAGGAGATTTTTAAAATAGTGAAAAGTCTCGCTAAACCTTCCTCTCCGGTCATGCACTTGGGCAAAACCTCAGCCCAATGTGATGATTTGGCAGACTACTTCCATCATAAAGTTGACCAAATGTACTCCTCTTTTCACTCCAACGCCCCAGAACTTATAGATCAGGGACAGATAAACCTGGGGGATACTACAGTCCAAGTATCGATAACCCTTGATCACTTTCCTTTGTTAAACCCTGACTCTCTGGACTCCTTAGCCCACCAGGTAAAATCTGGGTCACCGACTGATCCCGCACCTCCAGAAGTTATGATGCTGGCAGCTCGGTTTGTGTTCCCCACCATTATGAACCTCCTGAAGGCCTCAGTCATTTCTAGTACTGTCCCTCCTGCCTGGAAACGGGCCATGGTCCGTGCTCTGCTAAAAAAATCTAATTTGGATCCGGGTGACTTCAGCAGCTATCGTCCAATCTCCCTGCTCCCCTGGGTGAGCAAGATTCTCGAGAAGCACATCAATAACCATCTGGTGGAATATCTTGAGAACAACCAGCTGTTAGATGCCACCCAGATGGGTTTTCGCCCCAGACACGGGACGGAGACCGCTCTCCTTGCAGTCACAGAGGAAATCAGAAAGATCTTGAATCAAGGGGGATCAGTGGCAGTGATCCTCCTTGATCTAAGTGCGGCATTCGATACGGTGAGCCATGATATCTTGTTGAGCCGCCTCTCGGATGTCGGAATTACAGGCGGAGCATGGCTCTGGATTAAATAATTTTTAAGCAATAGATCCTTCCAAATTTTCGAGGGAGATACGGTATCTTCAAGCAGGCTGCTGAGGTGTGGATTTCCACAGGGCTCCGCCCTAAGCCCTGCGCTTTTTAACATCTATATGAGACCACTGGCTGAAGTTGTCCGTCCGTTCGGTGTTAAGATCGTTTCTTACGCGGATGACACTTAGCTAGTGGTCTCCCTGGCGCAGGAGGGTGGCCGCCCAGCATCAGTGGGGATGAGGAGGTGCTTGGAGGAGGTAAAGTCCTGGATGACCTTGTCCACCCTTAAACTTAATGGGGACAAAACAGAGCTGATGCTCTTGGGTCCCACAAACCCCACTCTTTGTGGCCCCCATGTTTAGGCACTCCACCAGCCCCCAAGGATAGTATAAAAAGCCTGGGGGTCTGGTTGGATAAAACTTTATCGTTCAACATACAGGCCACGAAACTTTCTGCCACCTGCTTTGGTCTGCTCAGGATGTTGAGGAAAGTACTTCCTCTTCTGCCTTTGGAGGCAAAGCAGGTGGCTATTCAAGGTCTGATTCAGTCCCGTCTGGATTTTAGCAATGTTTTATATCTCGGTGCCCCTGAATATACATTGCGCAAGCTGCAAATAGTGCAAATCTGTGCAGCTCGCACATTACTCCAGCTGCTGCGTAGACAGTCAGTCAAAGCTGCATTGCACAGTCTGCACCGGCTGCCGATACGGCAAAGAATCGCCTTTAAGGCTATGTGTATATCGCACCAAGCCTTCTGGGACACAGGACCAGCCATCATTCGTGATCTATCCACTCAGTATCAACCCAGTAGGAATCTTCGCTCCCGCCAGGCTTTCATGGCTGTAGCCACTAGAATTAAAAAGGCAAGATCGGGCGGCAGGATGTTTGCACATAATGCCGCCAAGCTCTGGAACTCACTTCCTGTCCAACCCGAATTCGTCCTCCTTTCGGAAACAATTGAAAACTTTCCTTTTTAATATACCTCTCTAATTCCTTATCAACTCTTTCTTTTTCAAGCAATCTCATTTGCTGTTAGCGTTTGGACGCCTCAGGGCAGCAATCGCGCTGTACAAATTTATATTTCATTTCATTTCATTCATTTCATTTGCTATTACATAATTAGCAAATCACCGCAAAATCAATTTGCTCCTTTTTAAAGGTAACTAGTTGAGCGCTTTTATGGGGGTTAAAATAGGCATAACACACATACAATGATTGTAATGCAAAAATAACTTTTTTGAGGTCCAAACAGAAAGTGTCAATTCTTTGGCATTCTGGTGAGTTCTTTGAAAAGTGTTGCTGGATCTCAGGCGGTAGAGGGTCTTCAGCAAGCAATTGGTGTTGCAGTTGAGAGGGACGGGTCCTCTAAACTTCGCTGACTCTGTGCTCTGGTCAGCTCCTTAGAATGGTATGTCTTCAGATAATACAACATACAAGTTGTGCGGCACAAATACTTCTTGAACATACCACTGGAGAGGGTCTTCTTGCATACTGAGCACTTTACACGTTATATATACATGGTTAATAATGGTTTTACAATCTATGTTCTATATTGTTGCTGTGGTGCAAAACCGGTTCGGTAAAATGTAGTATAGGTATGTGCTCAATTCCATATCACATAAGCAGCAAAATAGTGTAAAAATGAATTCATTCAATGTTGTGCACCAATGTAAATAATTTCTAATATTGCCTAAGTGAATTCGGAGAAGAAAACGACAGAAATGTGCTTGCATAAAGTCGAATGGAATTAATCTCAATAAAGAGTGTGCCCTCTTGACCCCAGTGGGTTGTTTGTGAAAACTGAAATGTTACATTTTGGGAAACCTGCAGCATCTTTGAGAAATTATGCTTTCTTTATCAGGCCCACGTGGTATTGGGCGCGGTCGTGTTATGACTGGAGAGCCCAGAGAGCCCCGGATTGTTGATATCATAACTGGGAGCAAAATATCAAATGAATGGGCACATTGTACATTAACTGCGTTTCTACGAAGTCAAGCTGTGGGAAAATACAAACAATGTAGCAAACAAAAGTGTTTTAGTCTCAGTGAAAGCATGTGTGTACATCCACAGTCTGCCGGGAAGAACATAAAAAAGAATACAGAAAAACGAAGACGTATAATGTATTTCCACCTACTTCTTTTCTTTGTACTTTCTTATTGAAGCACTAGCAAAAAACTGTTACACTAAATTTGTATAATCAGTTACTTCTAAACTCTTTGAATTTGTTTCATACAGCCTTCTACAAAAAACACATCAAGCCACTAGCCACATTCTTCAAAATATACCAATCTCAAATTCTCCTATAAACAAGTGGTCGTGATCTGAGAAGTTTTAAGGCTTTTTGGAGATTCAATAAATTGAAGGAATACTCATGGGAATCTAAGCACGTTGTAAATTCTCCTGAACAGTCCAGTTTCCTTATACTTACTTCTGTGAAATGCTTGCAGAGTGGACAACACGACGGAGTAAGTTTGATAGAAATGTGCATTAGCACCTTACACCTGTTTTTAAAGTTTTTTTTATTTCAGCAAGCTTTCCATGATGGAGAAAGCCCTTATGCTACAACCCGCATGAAAATATGGATGTTTGAGTAATTTTGTACACCTAATTATACACTTATCACAGACTTCTTCACACTAGGTCTAAGTGCACATATTGAGTGTGTACAACTAGTAGGAAGTTTTATGAATATCCACATAGTAATGCTATATTAAGTTTTTCTACCATCTCATTGACAAACACGCCTCTCACCTTGACACCCTTTGATTTCTGAACCTACCCCAAAATTCTGGAAAATATGCCACAACTTTCTACCTTCTGTGGTAGAAAGTTGCATTCTGTGAATCAGAATTTGTCATTTGTGATACAGGTGTTTTTAAAATGTGCACCTAAATTGTACAAATTTCCACAAACAGTTGTGGATCTGTCGTGTTATGCTCCAATATTAACCTTTACCTAAATAAACCAAATACATTCAATTCGGATAGCCTACGATTGCTTGAGGTTAGTCCAAATCTTATTATTTCTGCTTGTATAAGATTAGTGGTCACTTTTGCAGGTACTCCATAGTATATCGCCTGCTTACATTGGAGCGCAGGCTCAGTTAATCTCAAGGTCCACCTCAATACTTATGATGTCTTCTTACAGGGGAGAATAGAAGCAATTTTTTGGACTGCCATAACAACAGAAATATCTCACGAAGACTAATCTCTGGTTTGACAAGAGCCACTGGGTCAGCAACTTGTTTCCAAAACAAGGATTTTCCTAACCTAGCTCCGTGAAAGATTTGCATCTTCCTACATGTTCAGTCTCAGTGAAAGAGTTTTCTTTCTTAACACCTCAGAGACTGGCCTGCACCCAGGAACCAGACAGCTTTTTTAATTCGTAGGGGAAAGTATTGCAAGGAATGAGAAAACTTCAAGGGCACAATGATGTGTTTCCCTTGACAAAGAAGGCCTGACATCACTTTTATGAAACCTTTTCTATATCCTGTGACCGTTTCCTTGCAATATTAGTTTTATTCGAACTGATGAAAGGATAAGATCTATCTTTTTTGTGCCTAAATCTACTGCCTTGTTACAAATATGCCTTCAAGGGATTTATTTAAGCATCTGATTATGTTATTTTTATAATTAGATTTCAAGGCCAAACAAATGATTTCCTTGCTTATTAATTGCTTTCAGTAACTGAATACACTGTACAATATCTTCATGTAGTGAATAGAAATCACAAGCAAAAACATTAATTATCATGCAGAGTGTGAATCATAGGTGCAAAAAGTATACACAAAGAAACTAGAACAAAAACGGGTGTGTATAGAAAAATATTCAATTTTTATATTGAAAAATCAAAGCAGGGTACTTAAAAAATACAAACAATGGGACAAGAAGGTAGCAGTACAAATTTTAAAACCTTCACTGAATATCTTTCTATATAGAGGGGGCTTGCCCATTAGGGTAAAAACGAAGGCGGCTTTAAGAAAGATGGAGTGGTGAAGTGGGCTAAGCCTTGCCAGTGAGTCTAAAATCTTATTTCTTCCATTAAAATAATTCCCATTATCTTCAGAACGTTCATTCATGTCCTGCTTATTTGAAGAGTATTTCATTATTGTTGGAAAGAAGACTGATTCCTTTGAAGTCAAAAAGTCAATTGCTTCCCTTGGCAGTTTTTCTCACTTTGGTTTCATCTGCTGTTCAAGTAGGTACAAGGGCATCCTCATGCCTTCTCTGAACAAGCTCTCTCCAACAGGCAACCAATGCTCTTTTGTGTTGTCTACCGAGTTCATGTCATTTGTCCTGCGGCAGTTCTCTATGCAGCATGACCTACTCTCCTGCTCTGACTTCTTGGGTTGCTTCATAGCTGGTTCCCCGTGGGAAATTTCAGAATGCCGTAGTTTCATCATCCACCAACACCATCCTTGTTTCCGTTGTCACACTGGAGAGGACAGCTTTCCTAACCTCACTTCTCTCCTACAATTTGGACTCCTCTTCTTCTGCTGCTCCAAATCACCCTGCAGTGGTTATCACAAACTCTTGAACATGTCAAGCGTTGTAGGAGGTGTGCATTGTTACGTAGCATGCAACTGTCACATATATGAATTAAGGAGTCATTCCTGATTCATGCTTTTTGAATACCTCTACCTCTGTTTCTTCGCCTCTCTCCTCGCAGAGCATGTGGTCTGGTGTTCTCGGTTCCATTATTCACATACACCTTTGCAGTCCTATCTATCGCCTGCTTGCCTCTCTGGCTCTCTCTTTGTATATTTGAGTCTCATGTGCTCCAAGACAGTTTGAGTCCTGAAAATCCACCTTTTTAGTTGTTTCATCAACAATGCTCCCAGGTAGTGGGTATGTGGCAGCTCTCTGTGTTGTTGAGGGAGCTTAGTCGCATACAGACTGTCCCTGCCTTTCAAACATGGCATTGACATTTATATTTCACCTCAATGGACAGGAGAGGATTGTTCAAAAACTCTATAGCTCACCAACTCTGTTCGGTTGTCTCTCAAGGACAGAAGGTGTCTCCTACACAACCCCAGAGCCATGTTACAGTGAGTCATTGGATTACTCAGAGATCACATTCAGTGTGCTGCAAACCCAGCCATTGCCCTACATGTTACATTTATTGCCTTTGTTAGCTACTTTGAGACTAAAGTTCATTGGAAAATCCCTGCAATCTATGCAAATCTGTTCAGACGAATGCACTTTAGCTTCTTACTATCAGGTGCTTCAAAACATGTTACAGAATTGTTGCAATTCTTTTTCCAATCAAAGCACTTCAACTTTTCACATGGTGCCTTAGTTATGGTAACATTTTAATCATGTACACATGTTTTCTTATATTAGATCAAGGTACTGTAAATATACAATTTCAAGTAAATTCTACAAATAAAAAGGGCCTCAGATCATACGTCCAGATACTGGAAGTTTGAATCCCAATATTATTTTTCAAATATTGACCCTTTTTATTATTAAGAATAGTGTAGACATTGAGGTTCATTCTCTCTGAATTCCACAAAGGCTGAAGTTATTGAATGTGAGAGATTTTTAAAGAGACATGTTACCCTGCGCACTGTTGTGATTTACAGTAAACGAAATACCAATGTAACGTCATAATTCTAAGATTTTCACCCCCAGAGCAGTTCGTAAATAAATATATTGTTATGAATTGTGATTCTAACATGCAATTTCTTGGCAAAAAAAATCTGCTGTTAGGAGCAGTTTTTTCACCCTTAATCGGTTCTCCCGTCGCGCTCTCCATCATGGGCCTTTCATGTCGGGGCAGCTAGCAATTCATGTTTGTTTTGCAACAAATGCACTTTTATGTTGGTCCACCCACCCAATTTCTTGCTCCAAAGAATGTAACAGTTAAATAGGTGTGGAAGCTCAAAAAAGGGAGATCAGATCACGAGGGCAAAGAGATCCCTGCATAATAATGATTTTTAAGGTAGCTTTTTTACTGGCCAAGTTCCTCCAGGGGCTGGTCTCAACTTACTTTCCAAACAGGATGCATTCATACTCTGGAAATGCCATTGTGGTCACTCCTCATGCATGGTTTTGGGATTCTGGCTCCGGGATGGTCTATAAAGAAGAAGGGATGGGCCATTGGAATGTATGGGGGAAGGAGAGTGGGAAAATTATTAATGCAGGATTTCAGGAGATATCCTGTTTTAAACACTGAGAAAATATGCCCAATTTTAATTAGGCCTAATAACAAAAAATAATATATCTATGGTAGCACTGATTTGGATGGATATATTTTCTCTCTGCACATTATTTAAGCTTTACACTGCTTTACCATTAGGCTGATGTCTTTGACCCTCCTTCATGCTGAGACAACACCGTACGATAGATGTGCAGTGGGCACAAGGCTTTGTCACGCCCAGTTCCTAGAAGGGGCAGCGAGCAGTGGTACTAGGCACAGCCTTGTCAAGATACTACTGCGACTGGAGAAATGTATTCAAGGCATGACTTTTTTATAAGTTGTTTTTTTGGCAATAATATTTGTCGCACATACAGAATAAATTGCCTAAAACAATCACATATATGTTGATATTTACACAGTTAACATAGGTTGCAAATATGAGCATCAGTGAACAACTGTTATTACAGAAAGCGAACATATCACAATATCACTGTATATGTTAAGATATTTATTCAATTAACCCAATACTCTGCTTCTGCATGTATTGGATCTTCTAAGATTCAGGATTTAACTTTAACAACTGTATGACCATGGTAGCAAACTTAATGCAAACTGACTTCCTGCAGCTCAACTCCGACAAGATGGAAGTTCTGGTCTTCAGCAACAAGACCTTCCCATGGGACTCCACCTGTTGGCTGCCGGAGCTAGGACCAACACCCACAGACCACGCAAGGAATCTAGGGATCATCCTTGACAAGCTCAACATGACGGCACAAGCCAACGCAGTAAGCAGCTCCTGCTTTCACATCCTACGGATGTTGCAAAGGATCTTCAAATGGCTGCCATGGAACTTCAGACGGACCTTCACACAAACACTCATCGCCCAGCAGGCTGTACTACGGTGAAGCTCTCTGTGATGAATCCCCCAGAAACTCCTACACACACTCCAGACCTTCCAGAATGCTTCTGCAAGACTCATACTCTTCCTCCCACGCGACACCCACATCACACTGTACCTCAAGAAGATTTACTGGTTCCCCATGCACAACCGCATCCAATTCAAACATTTTACACACTTACGAAGCCCTAGAGATCAGAGGATCAGAATACCAGTACAGTCATATACACTTCGCCAGCCCACCAGACACCTATGTTATGCCTCACTTCCACACACACACACTCCCCTCATCTGCGAAAGCAGAGCAGAAGGTCACTCTTTTTCTTACATCGCAACCCAAAACATGGAACAACTTCACTCAACGCATAAGAGCCTCCTCCTGGCTTCTTGAGTTCCGCAAGAAGCTGAAGACCTAGCTTTTCAATTAAACACCAAGGGGACCACATACCAACACACCAAACCAGGCGCCTGGATACTCTCATGGGTGATGAGTGTAGTATACAAATTGACATAAAATAATATAACTAACATAACATAAGAAGACGCAGTCCATATTTAATTACTGTTCACACTTATCGTAGTGGGTCCTTATTGTCATGAGGATATGGTCCTCATTTATCACGTGGGTCTCACTACCTCAGGTTGTAAAGTGCCATGTCTCAGTATTAATGCAAAAACACATCATATCCTGTAGCCAATCTTTAGTCATTAGAACAAATCCCTCAAACCAGGACTTAACCAATTGGCGTTTTGCTCATAATAATATAGTATCTTGTCTCTTAAGTGGTATAGATATTTCTGCTACATAACTAAGAAGACTCATTAGGGAGGTCGTTTGGATTTTGTAATCTATGATCTCAGATAATATTAGCAGAATTTTACTCTAGTAGTCTTGGCTGCATGGGACAAAAACAAGACCAAATTAATGAAATGAGCATGTGGATCTTTTAATCAGTGGCAGGTATGATTTGTTAATGGATCTAGTATACAGTAGGGCTGGTGTAAAGTTCAGTTTGTGGAAAAACGTAAAAAGTACAATCGCAAATAACAATGGTAATGATGGCAGCCCTGTCAAGTGCCCATTCTAATGGGCAACGTTTGCCATATGAGGCAATTATTCTGACTCTTATAATCAGGACAGAATATAACAGATCTATGAGGCACATCAAGTAATTCCCCAATTGCAACCTGCTGAGTATAATCTTTATAAAGGGCCAATCAAGTGAGTAAAACACTTCTTTGCATCTACAAAATAGGATTATGGGTAGGTATGGGTTATTTGGTTAATTATCGCAAACAGTGTTTGAGTACTGTGTGAAGTCCGTCCCAGGACAAATGCTGTCTGATCTGGAAGACCTAGACTGTGCATTAGAGGGGCAAGCATGATGTCAATAACTCATGCAAGGATTTTACCATCTACGCTCATACGAGACAGTGGACCATATCACTGTCACAGAAACTGTTGTCGTCACCTCTCAGGAACTGTAAGGGGGACAGCCTCAATCCAGTGCCTCTGTGTACAGTCCTAACTTGTGTGGATTGATCAGCTCCTTATATATCTTCTCAAATGTAGCAGTTAGTTCATTTGGCCCCAGAGATTCACTTATCACCATATCATTTAACTTTAAACTTAAAATTAATGGCACCACCTGTTAGGAATTACTAATATACAACCCTATAGGTCCACTTACAATAGAGATTAACAGACATCTGACCACCTGGTACTCTGCTGGCTTACTCAATGAAGACACATTTTTATATCTCAAGGTTTTCAAACCTACATACCCTTGGCTACACACTCTTCCCAAGGTTCACAACACCTCCCATTCCCCCCTGGAAGACCAATTGTGTCAGGGATGGGAGGCCCAACTGAGAGAATAGCAGAATATATTGACCTTTTTCTTGGACCAATGGTGCGGAATTTACCCTCTTACATCCAAGATACAAAACATATTCGGAGCCTACTATCGGACTTACAATGGCAGCCTGGCTACTCTTCATGTAGTATCCCTGTATACTAGCATAAAACTTGATTTAGGACTACGTGCAGCACCCAAACTCATGCAGAATAGACCTGCCATCCAATGGCAACACACGAACATGCTGGTCTCAATGATGGAACTCATCCTAAACAATAACTTCTTTTTGTTTGACAAACACTGGTATAGACAAACCAGGGGTGGTGCAATGGGTTCCAAATTTTCGCCTACGTTTGTGAATCTATTTATGGGAGACTGGAGGCAGACTGGATTTGGGACACGAAAGGTGCACAATGGATTGATTGGATTATTGTTTGGGGACGCTATATAGACGACTGTCTCCTACTAGGGTTGGGTACATAGGACGAGTTACAACAACTCTACACACACTGGAATAGTACCTCTTTAGATATGAGATTAACCATGAAATTCAGCACCTCAAAGGTTACATTTTTGGATGTAGAACTGTATACCAAAGACGAACAATTACACAGCAGACTGTTTTGTAAAGAAACATTGTGCAGACAGTTCACACCCCTCCCACCAGATCAGGGCCATTCCCTATGGTCAGTTTTTGAGGGCCAGGAAGAGCTGCAATGATGACAGTGAGTTCCAAAACGGCTTCACAGACATGAAGCAGAGATTTTCCAAGATAGGATACAAATCACAAGTGATCAGAAAAGCTGAAAATAGATTGGCCAATGTTAACAGGTCAGACACATCACGCACTCGCACCCCATCTGGAAACAACTCCCTCCATTGAGAATGATTACAGATTTTAATGACGCACCATTTAGTCAGGAAAAGTTTTACGAGACATTGGGGCATTTTACAAGCTGATAAATCACTTGCCACCTTCATTACGAGCCACCCGCAAATTACCTTCAGGAGGGGTAGGACACTAAGGCATAGGCTCAGTCCAACTGTGCCAAAATGTACGGATGACTCCACATGGCTCAGACCTCACACTATTGATTTCTACAGGTGTGGTTGCTGTGGGATATGCCGGTGGGCCAAACATGGTACTAAAAGCTTCATGAATTTCGACAACACAAAACGGTATGATATTAGACATAAGATAACTGTAACACCAAGTTTGTTGTGTATATTATTGAATGTGCGTGTGGTAAATCCTATGTGGGCAGTACCATTAGACCATTGAAAGACAGGATTACCGAACATATTAGAGCAATCCACCAACAAGATGCGAGATACCCAGTAGCATTACACGCAGCACTCTGTCCCTCACAAAGCACTCACAAACGTGTCTCATTTTTTGGCATTGATGTGACCCAACCCAACATACCAGGAGGGAACAGAGATGTCATACTTAGACGCACAGAAGCCCTTTGGATCATGCACCTTTGCACTGTAGAACATGGTCTCAACTGTAACCATGAAATGCAATATTTCCTAGGTGATGACTAATGAACAGATATACGTATTTCCACACTGAATCAGCTAGTCTGACTTTGACACACCGAATCAGGTACAGTGCGGCCAGTACAGTGCAGTGGTGACTTTATTGCCAATGATAAACTCTAATCTCCATATTTAGTCTTGAAGTAATAAGACACCCTTTCCAGCTGCGCACAATGTAACCAGCACTGTCTGTTATTATTGTCGAGTCTCAATAATGCTGAATCATAATAATGCTCTATCTAGCGGACATTTAACCTTTGATCTTGATGAGCACTTGGTGTTATTTGTACTTGTAGCATTATCAATGTAAATGTATTAGTTAAAAGTTCAGAGTAGAGACCTACTGTGACTACCACTGTAGTCCAATGCTGTGATATATACAGTGAATCACTGACAGAATATCGACCTAGAAAATATCGACCTACAGAAATCTCGATACTGGAATATCGAAGGCAAGAATATCGACATCCTATCTACAACATGGTAAGTACAAAAATATCGGAAAAAAATATCGATGTTTAAAATATTGTCAATAAAAATATCGTTTTTTTCTGTTAAAAAAATGTGTAAAATAAAGTAAATAATACTTATAAATAAAATAAACATAGATAAAAATATTTAATAATGTTTAAAATTAATAAATAATACATATATAATAATAAAACATAAATTAAACATATACATAAAATATATAATATACACGTACTTAATATGTTTTAATAATTATTTTACTAACTTATACATAATTAAAAAATATTATAAATTACAAATACATCTACATATATAAAACAATAGCATCAATAAAAAGTAAATACTTGTTTAATAAATTAAAAAAATTAAATATACTTTCAATATTTTTTAAATTAATTATATACTACATTATCTCAAATATGACACAAAATATTAAATAGCTAAAGAAATAAAACTACTATTTAAAGTCCAAAAAAGAACTACAGTAATGAAAATGTTGGATAGCGAAGGGCTTAAAATTACTATTCCCACTCCAGAAAATGCAACAGTAGGGAAAGCGTTGGATAACGTAGGGGTGAAAATGACTATTCCAACTCCAGAGAGAGAAACTGTAGGGAAAGCGTTGGATAGCGTAGGGGTAAAAATTACAATTCCAACTCCAAAGAGTGCAACAGTAGGGAAAGCGTTGGATAGCGTAGGGGTACAAATTACTATTACCAATCCAGAAAGTGAAACAGTAGGGAAAGCGTTAGATAGTGTAGGGGTAAAAACTACTATTCCCACTCCAGAAAGTGCAAAAGTAGGGAAAGTGTTGGATAGCGTAGGGTTAAAAATGACTATTCCCACTCCAGAGAGTGCAACAGTAGGGAAAGTGTTGGATAGCGTAGGGGTAAAAATTACTATTCCAACTCCAGAGAGTGCAATAGTAGGGAAAGCATTGGATAGCGTAGGGGTAGCAATTACTATTACCACTCCAGAAAGTGAAACAGTAGGGAAAGCGTTGGATAGAGTAGGAGTAAAAATTACTATTCCAACTCCAGAAAGTGCAAAAGTAGGGAAAGTGTTGGATAGCGTAGGGTTAAAAATTACTATTCCAACTCCAGAGAGTGCAACAGTAGGGAATGCTTTGGATAGCACTGGGGTAAAAATTACTATTCCCACTCAAGAGAGTGCAACAGTAGGGAAAGCTTTGGATAGCATAGAGGTAAAAATTACTATTCCCACTCCAGAGAGTGCAACAGTAGGGAAAGCTTCGGATAGCATAGAGGTAAAAATTACTATTCTCACTCCAGAGAGTGCAACAGTAGGGAAAGCGTTGGATAGCGTAGGGGTAAAAATTACTATTCCCACTCCAGAGAGTGCAACAGTAGGGAAAACATTTGATAGCGTAGGGGTAAAAAATACTATTCCCACGCCAGATAGTGAAACAGTAGGGAACGCTTTAGATAGCGTAGGGGTAACAATTTCTATTCCCACTCCAGAGAGTGCAACAGTAGGGAAAGCTTTGGATAGCATAGAGGTAAAAATTACTATTCCCACACCAGAAAGTGCAACAGTAGGGAAAGCGTTGGATAGCGCAGGGGTAAAATTTACTATTTACAGTGCAGAAAGTGCAACAGTAGAGAAAGCGTTGGATAGCGTAAGGGGAAAAGTTATTATTCCCACTCCAGAGAGTTCAATAGTAGGGAAAGCGTTAGATAGCGTAGGGTAAAAATTACTATTCCAACTCCAGAGAGTGCAACAGCAGGGAAAACGATGGATAGCGTAGGGGTAAAAATTACTATTCCCACTCCAGAGAGTGCAACAGTAGGGAAAGCGTTGGATAGCTCAGGGGTACAAATTACTATTCCAACTCCAGAGAGTGCAACAGTAGGAAAAGCGTTGGATAGCGTAGGGGTAAAAATTACTATTCCAACTCCAAAGAGTGCAACAGTAGGGAAAGCTTCGGATAGCATAGAGGTAAAAATTACTATTCCCACTCCAGAGAGTGCAACAGTAGGGAAAGCGTTGGATAGCATAGGGGTAAAAATTACTATTCCCACTCCAGAGAGTGCAACAGTAGGGAAAGCGTTGGATAGCGTTGGGGTAAAAATTACTATTCCTACTCCAGAGAGTGCAACAGTAGGGAAAGCTTTGGATAGCAGAGAGGTAAAAATTACTATTCCCACTCCAGAGAGTGCAACAGTAGGGAAAGTGTTGCATAGCGTAGGGGTAAAAATGACTATTCCCACTCCAGAGAGTGCAACAGTAGCGAAAACGTTGGATAGCGTAGGGGTAAAAATTACTATTCCCACTCAAGAGAGTGAAACAGTAGAGAAAGTGTTGGATAGCGTTAAAGTTAATTATAACATACTTATAAATAATTTTTGTATTTCAAATAATTAATAATTTAATTTTTAAATAACTCTTCATCATTTACAAATCCATATTAATAATTAATAAAAATATAATTACAATTGAATAATAATTAACAATACATTAACAATAAATAACAATAAATATTAATAAATAAATATTAATTTCCTTATAATAAATATTGAACAATACAATATTTTGCATAACAAAAACATATTAATTATTTAAAATGGATTAACAATTTAAAATATTAAACAATAAAATAATTTTTGTACCCAACATTTTTTAAATAAACATTAATTAGCAATTAATAAAATAATAATTTCCAATTACAAATACTAATTGACAATTAAAAAATGTATTACCAATTAAAAAAAATAATTACCAATTAAAAAATGTAATTGCCAATAAAAACATTAATTACCAATTACAACATTTAATTACAAATTAAAAATAATTAATGACCAATTAATAATTATTTTAAAAACAAAATATCAATACCAATAAATAAAAATTATTCATTACTTAATTACAATTAAATTATTTCCCACCCAATTCCCCTATAAACCCACAACCCGCTACATAACTTAAATGCAAAAATTGATTAAAATAAATTTATCATTCCTAAAAATTAATAAATAATTTAGTATAATTAAATTACTTCCCACCCTATTCCCCTATAAACCCACAACCGGCTCCGGTACTAAAACACAAAATTGAAAACCAGTAGAATACTTAACAAAAAACATACAACACATACATATTAAATACATAATAAAATACATAACAATAATAGAAATATCGATATTAGTAACATCGAGATTAGTAACATCGACATATTTGATTTCGATATTACTAACTTCGATATTACCTACATCTATATAATAAAAGTCGATATTACTTACCTTAGGGTCGATATTCTATCCAACGATATTCTTGACCTCGATATTCTTTACCTTCGATATTTCCAACTCAATATTACCGGGGTTCGATATTTGGAAATCGATATTTAGACTGTGCACCATATACCATAGCTAGATATGCGTTTCAAACTGTATTGTTTAAATGTTCCAAGTAGAGAGCTACTGTGATCAACACTGTTGTTTAACTATGAGACATATACAGTAACTAGGTATGCGTTTTCAAACTGTTTCAGGCTTGCCATTTTATTCTATATACTTATGTTGACATTAGGATAACTATTCTGCAGGGTATTGGAGTTCTGGACTTTTCGGTACCATCCAGAGGTGTCAGGGACAACACCCGAAGACCCCTGAGTTCTACCTGTCTCGGTGCACACATAAACAGAAACACAGGCTTCTCGATGGTGGCGTCAAAGACCAAAGGTTTATTACTGCAGGGACACAGAAATCACAGAATCTACACACGGGCAGAGTCTAGGGCACTGTTCGATTTGTACAAAATGGGTTGCTCCTTAAATACTATATTTTCAGCTTGGGGCAAATTCTTTACATGCTAGTACGTTTCTAAACCTTTTTGTCTTAAACAATAATTATTTGGCGTTACACGAGAATCGTCCACAGTATCTGATGTCAAAATATTACGAACGAGGGGTTCCCACTGTTCCATCACAATCCCACGTCAACTTTTCATTCACGAGCCGGACCGCCTCATCGTAAATTTCGTCACCTCCCCCTAATAAAGGCCCAGAAGGGAAAGAGCCGAGCCAGGTGCAGAAGATAGGAAAGCAGGATAAGAGATGTTTGTGGGTCGTAAATGGGCAAGGCTACCAGCTTCGGTCGCTTTATCATGATCAGGCCAACGAACACGAAAACCAGTATAGCAGGACTGGCCTCAGGCTGGGGAGGCAGTTATTTGCCGAATCATGCGGCCACAGCGTTACTGACCTAAGGTGCACGTGTCACTAGCAAGGTGAATCGCCGGCTAAAGCCTACGTGTCCTTAATTGAAATCAAATAATCAGAGGTCACTGTGTGTTTATTGGCTATGTGAGGGCAAAAAGACAAGATGGATGCCATGATCTAAAATGGATGCCCTCGGTGTATCGGCAATGTGTTTATAACAGGAGTGCTCTTACTCGTAACGTAGTGAAAACACCAGGATATACTAAATGGATCATTTGCGGTTCAACGGTACCAAGATTATGAGTTTACGACAATGTTGAAAACACAGGTTCAAATCGTCGCGGAACCTCAGCCCCTCCTTTTGCCCTTACATAGGCAATTACTCAGTCTATATCCGAGTCTATCTCGATGTTCATCAGGTCAGTGATATGCTGCTGTGTCATCATCCTTTCTCGTACCTTGTCTCCAAACACAGGTAGTTTTCTGAAACAGGTTGCGGCACAGAGGCTACACAAAGCAGGACCACATTGGATAATAAGGCAGCACGAGAACAGGAACACTAGAATAATACCTACGACCATCAGAACCTTCCATCCCCACGCTGACAGCAGAGTCCAAAGCCACTCCATTAAGGACCAGTTTCCTTTGTCTACGTGAATAGAGTCGGAAATCTTGTGTAGCTTAGAGATCGCTTCGTATACTGTCGGAGCATTATTGGGTATAAAAACACAGCAGCTCGATTGGATCATTCTACATACCCCACCTCGATCTGCAAGTATTACGTCTAGAACCATACGATTCTGCAGCGTCATGAGACGATCCGCCTGAAGCTCAGCTGTTAAATTACTAAGGGCACCAGCAGTTTCTGTAATAGTAGATTCAACTACCCGTGTTAGCTGGCGTAGATTTCTACTATTGGCCATAGGCCCCCAGAACGGAATGAAACCTTTGAAGAAGTCTCCAGCTTCCTGACCAGCGGTATCTTCTTTGCTGAAAACACCTCTTGCTACTCTAGTCTTGTGATAATCTGGAGAGGCAGTGTATGTCGGAGGCAACAGTCGAGCAATATAGCATGAACCTAAAAAGTCAGCAGGCAGCCATGTATATGCTCTATCCTGACAGATGAAGTAGGTACCCCTAGCAGTCAGAAAGGCAGGGGAATAGTTAGACGGATACACGTAGGTCTCAACGCACTCACTCTTCCCTAGCTGAGCTCTCGGATTTCCCCCATTTCCTCGCAAACAGACTTGACCTCGGTGAGGTACGACCCAAATTGGAGTGGAGCTCTTACGCTTGCTTTCACCCAAACTAATGCTATACTCCGTAGAATTCCAACTCAGATAAACTCGTAGTTCATCTCTAGGGATAGGTGGTGAGTTATTGACGTCTCTAACCATGTCAGTTACTCCCTTTATCAAGGCTTTATTAACAGATGTATACCTAGTGGAGCGAGGAGGGCGCGGGGGATAGGTTTCGAGAGCATAGACGAATATGGTTTGGAAGGCCCAACATGATCCATTATAGCTGAAAGGCAAGACCAGATAGGGAATGCCTTTATCCATAGTGTGGGGTATCAAACCACATACCCAGCAGTCTGTTGTGTTAACTACCAGTTGGTGTTGGTGCAAGAGCTGTACAAAAGTGTTGTTTATGAATTCAGAGCGTCGAGCTTGTTCGTGTTCAGGAAACGGATGAAAGGAATGGTAAGAAGAAATAGTAGAAGGCATAGGATCAAAGGGAGGCACTGTGGTTGCTACCGGTGTAAAAATTAAATGCACACCAAAGACGATTCCACCCACCAACGTTATTAAAACGATCAAAAACGTAATTGCACATTGCATCAAGAAACATTTGTTATGAAGAATCTTGTAAAGTCTATTTCTGCGAGCATAAATTACATTCTCTCGGTGCAGCCCAGGAAGCTCCATCTTCTACAACCGCTCGCGACCACTGATGATGTGTACGTAGTTGAAAATGCCTCTGTCAGCCCTGGGAGTTCCCAGAACTAACAGAAAGGCCGACCTTGTGTCTGGCCCCCGCAGATTCAATTAGGCACACAGCCACGACCCTACGGCTACCCAGACGGCAAGGTAAGTCAAAACAACATAACATGCATGTTAGCAAACTTCCTGGCTGGAGGTAATGTATCAAGATTCAAATATGTAAAATAGGCAGTTTCCTGCTTTATTTGTCCTTTGGGTGAGAACGTAGGTTATATCTCAATTTTCCTGTAGTTGTTTGATCCGGAAACAGTTTATCCTCAGCAGGGGCGGCAATGTTCAAATTCGCAGGTGGCGAATGTTCTGTTGATGCAGAGGACAAATGTTCAGAGTTCAAAAGAGTAGTTTCAGAAGGGGGGTCAGAGTTCGGTGAATCAGTGATCAGTTCTGCATCGCTGAACGGTATGTATTTTGGAATCGGTTCGACTTCGGAGGCACCAACCCCTTTCCTCACCCAATTATCATACGGGAGTGGTAAGGGCACACGCTTGGTGTGTGTCGCGTGGATCCAATTTTTTCTACCGGCCACTCGTACAGCAGTTCTTGTCGCCAAAAGCACCTGATATGGTCCAACGAATTTTGGTTGAAGATTTCTGGTTCGTCCAAAATTCTTCACAATGACGAAGTCTCCAGGTTTCAGCTGATGGCCTGGACTTTCCGGAGGTTTTGGCAATGCATCGAAAACCTGTTGATGAATAAGACTCAATTTAGCAGTCAAGTCAAAAAGATAATCGATTAACATTGGGTATTCCAGCTGCTTAAACTCCCTCGGTCTCAGTACTCCCCAAACATTTGCGGGTCGACCGAACACAATCTCATAAGGGCTAAGCCCTACTTGAGAATGTACAGTCGCTCTTGTGAATAACAGGGCCAAAGGTAAGGCGTCTGGCCAGGACAAGCCCGTGGAGGCTTGTACCTTAGCCAGCTTCAGTTTGAGGGTGCCATTGTACCCTTCCACTAAACCTGCTGACTGGGGATGATTCGCACTGTGGAACTTTTGCTTTATGCCTAAGCCTGCACACACATTCTGCATGACTTTCCCTACGAACTCACTTCCATTATCTGACCATACAATCCGTGGCATACCAAACCTAGGGAAATATTCTTTGAGGAGAATTTTGGCAGTCGACAAAGCAGTACTGTCCTTAAGTGGATAAGCTTCAATCCATCTTGAAAAGGCACAGACTACCACTAGGACGTACTTGAGATTATTACATCTGTCCATGTGAATGAAGTCTAACTGAATCACTTCAAAGGGACAGGAAGGTGGAGCGAAATGACCAGCAGGTGTTGGGGTTCCCTTGCCAGGATTATGCATCAGGCATATCATGCAGTTTCTCACCACTCGCTCTGCACACTTACTAATTCCATCATTCTTCCAAACCGGGGCCAACATCTTACAAATCCCTTTCGAACTGATGTGCGCTGTTCCATGCGCCATCGTTACTACCGCAAGCACATACGCATCAGGCAACATCCAACGCTGCTGTTCCGTCAGATCAATCCAACATCCATTCGAGTCCAATTTGCTCGTATTCTCTTTCCGTGCAAGCTTTTCCTCTTCAGTCGCTTCTTCTTGAATCATCCTCACACTTTCCATTGTGTCTTCACACATTCCCGAATCAGTAACCCACTTTGCAGACGTTGCAACATACATCCTACTCATCAAATTCCTAGCTGTCTGTTTTGCTGTTCCATCAGCAAAGGCATTTCCTCGACCAACATCATCCGTGATTGCTCGATGAGCACTGCACTTCACAACCGCAACTTCCATTGGTAAGGTTAGAGATTCCAGCAAGTCATTAACTAGTTGACCATGCTGTATTTTAGTCCCATGTGACGTAATAAAACCTCTTTCCTTCCACAATCGTCCAAAACTATGGGCTACGCCAAATGCGTACTGACTATCTGTGAACACATTCACTCTCTTTCCCTTAGCTAAAACACACGCTCTAGTCAACGCAATCAATTCTGCAGCTTGGGCAGAATTCTGACTCACTCTTGCAGTCTCCACAATTGTATTCAAAGTTGTTACTGCATAGGCAGCTGTCACATCACCATTCTCCAATTTAAATACCGACCCATCAACATACAACGTGCCATCTGGATCTGACAACGGAGTGTCTTTTAAATCAATTCGTCCTTTTGTCTCTTCCTCTGTTCTGAAACAACAATCATGTGGTTCGGAATCACTCGACTCTTGACCAGTCGGCAACAATGTTGCTGGATTCAATACATTGCATCTTTTGATCTGAATATGACTTGCAAGTAGTGTCAGCTCATAGCCTGATAATCTAGCACTGGTAAGGTGTTGTGTCTTTGTTCGGTTCATGAGTGTGTCCACAGCATGAGGAACCATGACCACTAGCATGTTGTTCATAACCAACCCAGCAGATTGTCGAATGGACGCTGCAGCTGCCGCTGTAGCTCTCAAACAACTAGGCAACGCTCTGGCTACCTGATCTAACGTTGATGAAAAATACGCACAAGGGCGTTGTTTATCACCAAATTGCTGTGTCAGAACACTCAACGCGCAACCTTCTCTCTCTTGGACATAGAGTGTAAATGGCTTACTGTAGTCAGGTGTACCCAACACAGGAGCTGAACATAGTGCATTTCGTAACTCAGAAAAGCTCTGCTGACATTCGTCAGACCATGGCACTGGATTTGGAACACCTTTCCCCGTCAAAGCCACCAACGGTTTTGCCAGGAGGGAAAAATTTGGGATCCATTGCCTACAGTATGAAGTAATACCCAAAAACGCACGCACTTCTCTCTGTGTGCTAGGAACATTCATCTGCGTAATTGCTTTTATTCTCTCTGGGGTCAACCTTCTTCCCTCTTTTGACAAGAGATGACCTAGGTAGGTCACTTCTTGGCAACAGTATTGCATTTTTGAAGGTGACACCTTATGATTTAAATTAGACAAATGATGCAATAAGGAAATTGTAGCTGCTTTGCAAGTTTCTTTGTCATCGGCAGCCACTAGAAGATCATCGACATATTGCACTAGGGCAGAACCAGGAGGAAGGACAAAGGAGTCTAACTGACTTTTTAATGCCTGACTGTAAATGGACGGGCTCTCACAATAGCCTTGTGGAGCACGTTTAAACCTGAAGCTTCGTCTTCCTAGAGAGAAGCCGAAAATATCTCTGCTTTCTTCGGCTATCGGAATGCTGAAAAAGGCATTCTTCAAGTCGATCACTGAGAACCATGTGGCTGTGGCAGGGATCAGTGTTAGCAATGCCGTAATGTCTGGAACCACAGGAAACTGTGGAATCACAATTTTATTAACCTCTCTAAGATCGATTACAAATCTATATACTGGAGGCTTTGTTGGGTCAGTTCGTTTCAGAATAGGCAGTACAGGACTATTACAGACATTTCCTCGGGTTTCCTCTATTACATCTCTTTTTATCAAGTCTTGCACTATTAATAGGAGCGCACGCTCACCTTCACTAGAAATTTTGTATTGTGGGATTCGTGGAAATTTAACATTTGCTTTCAACGTCACTACATATGGCGGGATTTCCAAAAGGCCTACATCGTTAGGACCAGTCGCCCAAAGAGTATCGGGGAGAGAACGCAGCTCCAGTGGGAGCGCATCCATTGATGAGTACATCGGGGAGATGATTCTCTTACCTAATGTAAGCTGTACTCCTGAAGGAGAACAGTACAATGTCGCATATAGGCGTTTTAACAAGTCTAAACCAAGCAGGTTTTCATTACAACCAGTCGTCAAAATCAAGGGTACTTTTAATTGACGAGGCCCAACAGAAATAGACAAAGGACCAGAAACAGGGTTGTGAACGGGGGCGCCTGAAAAACCTACAGAAACATTTGTTAAGCCGGACAAGGGTGCGCCAGGGAGTTTCGCATGTATGATAGAACTTTTTGCTGCACCAGTATCCAACAGAAACGGTTCGACTACACCTGATGTGGCTACTGCGACATAAGGCCCACTCTGGTCTACTGGAACTGATACTACTCCCTCTCTTTGTCCATGGCTGTCCTAGTATTCATTTTGCTGGAATTCCTCACCAATTTCACAGTAATCTTCCACGTGATACTGTTGAGATCTAGCTGGCTGTGTAGACTGACCATTTCGTTGATCAAAATAATTAGAAGGGCGATCACTTGTTTGTGGGGGCATAGCACCTCGTCCTCGACCTCTAGAACCTTGTATAGAACCACCACGACCTCTCTGAGCTGTAGCAGCATTATTCTGTGCTAATACTGGACACTCATTCTTGTAATGACCTTCCTTTTTGCAATACGCACATTGATTCCATTGGTATTGCGGTCTCTGTGAACTATAGTCATTTCTCTGATATGACCCTTGCTGCGTATTCGTTTGATTCGTGCGAGGCGGATAAGCTTGTTGCAAAAGGACCTTAGTTTTTAAATCTTTCGTCTTTTTATCTGATTTTTCCTTCTCTTCTTTATCCCTATTTTCATAGTACTGGGCAGTGGCAAGTATCTGCGCAGTCGTAGAGACAGCCCACGCACTTTCAGAATTCTTTAACTTATTACTGAGCTCTGGTATCAGATTGTGCACAAATTTATCGACAAATAATCTCTGACCTCCATCGGTGCTCATATCTTGACCACTGTGATCTACGAAAGTCTCTTCGAATCTGGTGAAAAAGTCGGAGACGCTTTCGTCTTTCTTCTGCCTGCATGCGGACAACTTGTCTCAGTTAACGCGCAACGCTGGCATCAGAGTTTTCATTAAGTCAATTATTCTACCGGGCAAATTAGCAATTAAAGGTTCAGGTTTAGATCCCCCAATTTGTTGGCCATCTGCCGCAATAATAGCTGTCCAGTCCCCACCCAGGGCCACTGGATGATTTTCTCTACGAATTTTAGCCCAAATTGGTTGTGGTACTACGTTACCAAATAGCATATCAATGTCCGTTAGATTCATCACACAAGCTTCAACCGTCTGAGCCAATTCCTTGTAATATCCAGCTGGATTTTTACGCGGATCTGGCAAGGCTTGTTTTAATGCTAACACTTCTGCTCGTTTCCACGGGATGTGTATCCACACTCTCTGAAATTGGGCTGGAGCGGCTGCAATACCAAGTTTTACATTAGCTTGCACAGCTTCACGCCAAATTGGTGGAACCTCTCTCATTGGATATTGACGATTTTGTTTCGTGTTACGTTTCTCTGAATCTCTTGGTGAGTGCCGGGAAAGATCAAATCTAAAATCTAAAACTAATTCCATTGCTTCCTTTATCTCTCGACCAACTATCATACCTGCAGCAAATTTCTGCTGAACCTGAATTAATTCGTCTGGAACTTGTTCGGAATCGTTCTCTTCCCACTCTTCACGCAAAAGAGAACACATGACATCAAACACATAGCGTTGTGTCGGCTCGTTCCATTGCATAAATGTATCTAATACATCTTGTATACTATATCTTCCCACTTTCGAAACCCATCTAAAAGCAGTGGAATCCAATATTCCTCGTTCTTCGATACTAGGAAGCTGACTGCGTCTCTGAACAGATTCAGAGGCAGGACTCCTAATCAAAGTTTTGTAGAAAGGAGAGAGAATATTAGAGACAGAGTCAGTGATTCTCCGACGAACAGAAAGCGGAGTCACATAGCTTGCGGAAGTCTGAAGTAGTGTAGTAGTTGGGACAAGAGAAACAGCACTAGTAGGAGTAGTAGGCAAAATAGCTTGCAGGTGTTAGCTGTACAGGCACAGGCAGAGGAGCTGGCAACCCTGGAAGAGGGGGTGCCGGAGGAACATTGATAACCACGGGGGGTGCAGGAACTTGATTTAGGGGAACGGGAGCCGGTATACCAGGCTGTCCAGCAACCGGTAACACGACATTCGGCAAAGGTGGAGCTGTAGCACCCTGTGCATACGGTGGAGGTGACCTCAACAAATAAGACAGCAAAGGATCATTTTCCGGATCCTCCAATATCTTAGTTGTACTAGATGGCAAAGCAGGGTAGCACTTATCCATCGCTAAATTACGTTGTCTATCGGCTACCTCTATCGCTTTCTCAGATTCATTGAGTTGCAGCTGCTTGGCAGACTGTTCCAAAGTCAATTCCTGTTCTTTCTGTTCTTTCTTCAACTTTTTAATCTCTCTCTGTTTAGATTCTTTCCGCCAATAACGGAAAGAATCAAACATTGCCGGCCGGGCTTTTTTCTTAAACAACCTTCTTTCTAGATTATCGAGAACTTCAGGTTCGAAACTACCATGTAGTGGCCAACTAAAGACACCATCTTTCTCTGTATAGCGGATCCATACCTCGTTATAAGAGATAGGGCCCACACCAAATTTGCAATAAAGATCATAAAGAGGAGTTCCGATCGGAGGGACCGAACACGAGTCCTCCAACCGGGAATCGCTGTTGCAACCAAAACATGAAAACACAGAATATTTCCGACTTACCATTTTTAAAAACCGGAACACAGAACAAACACAAATAACAGTGCGCACTCGAACTTAGGCCTACCAAAGAGAACAAAATGTATCGATACCCAGACTAAACCAAAAAGGTTATCGTGACCAGAACAACCAACGATAATCTCACAAAACCAAACCAAACCAAGGAACTAAAAAATTATCTGAACCTTTACGAAGTAACAAAGCAACTCACAACTGCTTAATACTTAACTGAGGTACTGAAGACGTCACCAAGGAGAAACCCGTCACGTCTCGCTGTACTAAGGTCTGCACCTCGGGTCCAAGACAGGGCGACGGTCAAGGCAACGGACCACTGCAGCCGTCCGAACGGGAACCCTCGTGGAAGAGAACGTCAGGCCACTTTTGCGATATACCGGGATCGATGAAGTGGGGCGCCTCCCTCCGGAATCTTCACACGAAGTTTCTCGAACTCTTCAGGCTTTTGGACCGGAACCAAATGACGTCGCCCCACGTTGGGCGCCAATTGGAGTTCTGGACTTTTCGGTACCGTCCAGAGGTGTCAGGGACAACACCCGAAGACCCCTGAGTTCTACCTGTCTCGGTGCACACATAAACAGAAACACGGGCTTCTCGATGGTGGCGTCAAAGACCAAAGGTTTATTACTGCAGGGACACAGAAATCACAGAATCTACACACGGGCAGAGTCTAGGAGACTGTTCGATTTGTACAAAATGGGTTGCTCCTTAAATACTATATTTTCAGCTTGGGGCAAATTCTTTACATGCTAGTACGTTTCTAAACCTTTGTGTCTTAAACAATAATTATTTGGCGTTACACGAGAATCGTCCACAGTATCTGATGTCAAAATATTACGAACGAGGGGTTCCCACTGTTCCATCACAATCCCACGTCAACTTTTCATTCACGAGCCGGACCGCCTCATCGTAAATTTCGTCACCTCCCCCTAATAAAGGCCCAGAAGGGAAAGAGCCGAGCCAGGTGCAGAAGATAGGAAAGCAGGATAAGAGATGTTTGTGGGTCGTAAATGGGCAAGGCTACCAGCTTCGGTCGCTTTATCATGATCAGGCCAACGAACACGAAAACCAGTATAGCAGGACTGGCCTCAGGCTGGGGAGGCAGTTATTTGCCGAATCATGCGGCCACAGCGTTACTGACCTAAGGTGCACGTGTCACTAGCAAGGTGAATCGCCGGCTAAAGCCTACGTGTCCTTAATTGAAATCAAATATTCAGAGGTCACTGTGTGTTTATTGGCTATGTGAGGGCAAAAAGACAAGATGGATGCCATGATCTAAAATGGATGCCCTCGGTGTATCGGCAATGTGTTTATAACAGGAGTGCTCTTACTCGTAACGTAGTGAAAACACCAGGATATACTAAATGGATCATTTGTGGTTCAACGGTACCAAGATTATGAGTTTACGACAATGTTGAAAACACGGGTTCAAATCGTCGCGGAACCTCAGTATGCTCCCTGAAATATAGTATTTGACTCTATACATATGTATGGTGGGTACGCAGGACTACAATTACCGGCCATCAAGCATACCCATGAGGACTTTTTGTATTTATATTCCGCAAATGTGGTTTTTTAAGTATACAATATATGACATAGCCTTAACATAGTGTAGATGCAGGTTAATGCATTTGCCGATCATGATCACCATGAGAAATATATACATATTTATGTATAAGACAACTTGTGACGGTTTATATCAGTATTTTCTATAGATGTCTGTGTCTTTTGACGGACATTAATGTAGATCAATATATTGCCACCAGGGCTTAATTGTATTTTTCTGTCCCTTATATTGTCCTCTCTATCTCTCCTTCTCGCCACTTTACCCACGTTTCTGATATTTCTTAGGGCACTACGGAAATTCTAATATATACGCTTGTAGTCATTATGGTTTTTTTCATTCATTTTGAGACGCAAAACTGGCTCTATACTTTTACTTTCAAGTCACACTTCATGTGCATACCCACCATCCCCTTTTCCTTATTATAGGGTTTTGAAAAACAATTATGTCTTTACACATTGTCAATCAAGCTGCAATTCAAATTTGTATTTGCCATCGCCTGATTCCGCAGCTCTTGAGCTTTCACACTTCCGTTTTCATTCTTAGTTCTTAGACCGTCGGTCTATTCTTCCTTCCATTACAGCGGCAGCTTTAAAATGGCTTCCGGTATCACGCATCACGTGCCCGTCCCCGGAACACAGTGATCGTCGGTGAGGAAGTCCGTAGCAAGGAGTTTTCTTTTCGGACCGCTTTCTTTAGTCTAAAAGTGACCCATTGCCTATAGTTGATGTACAGACCTCTTTTTAGATCTATAACTGAGTGCAATCACCCTCTGACGCTCTTTACCCTCATGGTGCTCTCATCAGGAGAATAAATAATTATCAGGTGACTAGCACATGTAATATCTTCAACTTGTGTATCGTGACTTTCCATCAAATTTTAGAATGATTTTTTGTTTCGTACTTTGTCACTGTCCATAGAATTTTTTTTTACTCTGGCGGGTCCTAAACTACTGGATTCCACATAACCTCAAGGGGATTTTCTTTTCCATTACTGATCTGTTTGTGAGATCACCAACCCCCATGTGGTATCAGAGATTGCATATTACATATCACCACTTTGATTGCGGTAACATTCACGTAGGATTTTTTTCATTGTTACACTCCCTTTAATTGATCACGTCTTGCCACGGGTCCCACCGTCTGTCTTGTTCCATCAGTCACGATGGATGGAGTTATACCTCGAGTTGCACCACAGATTATCCTTACAACATGACTTGCACTTTTTCATTACTTGTCGGGTGGAGGTCCCCCACCCCCACTCCCTGCCATGTTATACCAGTATTTACGTCTTACATATTACTACATCTGTTGTGGTGTCATTCACTGGTGAATCTTTCTCCTAGGCACACTTCCTAATCTAACCTGCCACCTTTCTCACGGGTCTCACCATCGATTATGTACTATTAGCCACAATACATGTAGCTCTTACGTTCACCTGTGATTCCCGCAAACCTTATTGACAAACAAATGTGGACACGTCTTTTGTACATCGCACTAGAAATATGTATCATGCATATGCTTTGCATCTTTCCCAGCGCTGAGGAAGTCGCGGAACTATTTACAAATGCCACGAAACACGTGTCTGCTGCTTCTGTTTTGGCTTAATGAAAACTTAATTAAAGACAAAGCAACATCACACTTATATGTTTATGATCATTGTTTGGATTGTGTAGAACCTTTGTAATGAATATACATACTGTTTATTTACCCTGATGTGTGCCAAGGTTTAGTTGAACATTATGGGGTCGATCCCGATTCGGGAAACAAATTGGTACGACGATTCGAATTCGTAGCCTTTTGTGTACGAATCATACAAATCCGTCCGACTCGCGTAGTACGATCCGTAGTAAAAAAAATGTCTGAATCGTTGCGAACCGTACGAAAAGCAAGGGAAAATCCGTACGATATGGACCCTGAAAGTGAACCGTACGAATCGTAAACATGCCGTACGACCGGCAAGTATGATCCGGACCGGGGAATGAGTACGCGATTCGTACGGTAAACGTCGTGTATGTGCAATTCGTACGGAGAACCACACAATCACATAGGGTACGGTTCGTACACCTCATGATCGTAGGGGTACGGTTCGTACACCCCATGATCGTAGGGGTACGGTTCGTACACCATAGGGGTACGGTTCGTACACCCCATGATCGTAGGGGTACGGTTCGTACACTCCATGATCGTAGGTGTACGAACCGTACCCCTACAATCATGGGCTGTACAAACCGTACCCCTACGGTGTACAAACCGTACCGCTACGATCATGGGGTATACGAACCGTACCCCTACGATCATGGGGTGTACGCACCGTGCCGGGGGTCCGTTTTGCACGCATTTCGAGTCGAATTCTGCTTTTCCGGACGTTTTGAGCTCTCGTAAAAAAAGAGTCGTACGGAGTGTTGACTGGACGAATCGTACTTGCTGGGTCAGAAAATGATGCTTCGATCCGTACTGACATCGGAATTTTGAGTCATAGGGCTTTGGAACGATTCGGAGGGAGAACTGCTTTGGGTACGCATCGTACTACATCGTACGTATGGGGACGCTCGAGGATACGATTCGTACGGGAAAAATGCTCCGTACGGCTATTGGTACGGGATTTTACCGAATCGGAATCGGCCCCTTAGTAAGGGTGAGGACCTCTTTCCACACAATATTGAGGGGTTACAGGGCTCCCCTCTCCTAGCAGCACCATCTGACTGTTTTTTGCAGAGCAATAACTTACGTTACACAGCTGAGCGCCTACAAATCCTGGCCTTCGAAAACCCTTCATTATAGATTTACCATATCATTGATGGCTGCATTAATTTCTTCTTGGTTAAGCCGGTTCACAAAGGCCTGATGTTCTCTGTATTCCAACCAGGCCTTCATTTCATTTTGGACATTTATAGAGCGCTTGGAAGTACGCCCACCGGCGTGTCCCCGCGCTGTGATAAGTGAGAAACTGAGGTTCCACCCACCCTCCCCGCCGTCTACCTGCTGAACAGAATGGTCTTGAGTTTTTTTCTGAAAATCAATTCTGATGGCTCCAAACGCAGGCTTAAAGGAAGAGCATTCCAGTGTTTGGCCGCCAGATGCCTAAAAGATCTGCCCCCCATGCGGGCTTTCCTTACTCTTGGTATCGTTAAGAGCCCTGTGCAGGAGGATCGAAGGCTACGTGTGGGTTCATACACGGTCACCAAACTCCTGAGCAACGCAGGAGCCTTGCCATTCACAATACGATGGCATGTGGAGAGTGTTTTAAATTCAACCCGACTGGCAACTGGAAGCCAGTGAAGTGCGTGGAGCGCGGGTTTGGAGGGGGATCTCCTGGGGAGCCTCAACACCAAACGGGCAGCCGCATTTTGCAACACCTGAAGGCGCCCGATGACCCTGCTGGAGGCACCCAGATATAATAGGTTGCCATAATCGAGGCGGGAAGTCACCAGGGCATGCACCAACGTTCTGCGGGCCGCAAGGGGGAGAAGATCTAACACCTTTTTTAAGGTCCTCAGGACGCCGAAGCATACCCCAGCCACACGGCCCACATGTGTATCAAAGGTCAGGCCAGAGTCCAGCCAGACCCCTAAGTTCCTTGCCTCCTGGCAAGGAGCTGGCGCCTCGCCCAAGCAAGAAGGCCACCATGCCGACGACCAGGCATCCGGAGTCCCACCCACAATCAGTGCCTTGGTGGGTGCTTATGGTTTTTGGGCAATTTATGAGACAATATCTGTTGTTTCCAGGTTATACGAACTTTCATTATGTCAGGTCAACATATTCGAAAAGTCTTCAGTACTGGTTGTAATTTCACCCATCTTATTATCGATAGCTAGAACTTTCTTTGGTAGGTCTATATGTTGGTGGCATCAAGGTTCTCCTGGGTCATTTGCCCTCTTCAAACCTTCTTGCAGGGGCATCTCTGCCTAAAAAGTCAACCTCAAAATCTCGGAACTCAACTACTGTCAAATTAAAAAACTCTGTTCGTGTTTTCCTTTCCTTGGCGGTGACAATTTTATTTTCCAAATCTGCCAATGTTACTAGGTATCTCTTTAATAGGTGCTGCAGTGATTTTAGAAAACCAGCTTGTTTGAATATACTAACTCCTTTATCAGCATTTAATTTGGACAGTAGGGGACTGGCCCTTCATTTAAGCCAGAGAACTAAATTGAAGTCGCCCTGCCACAATATTTTTCATGCCTCAAGGCATCTACAGGTTCAGTGCATGTCTCAGATGCATGAGTGTTGAATTAGAGTGCACTAAGGTAGGACAAGTGTTTTCAGGTTTCAGATCACAATCATAATGCCTATTCAGAAATAGTCAAAAACTTTTTCTCAAGAGTGAGGGATACCCATAAATACTTTCCATGACTCACGGAAATGACATTGCCTCAGTGATTACAGTTTATGAAATATGCAGGGAAAAATGTACTAACCAAGTACTGAATATTGATGTTTGTGTCAATTACAAACCTCTCAATTATTGGGATAGCACCAGGGCATTTACCAAACTACATATTAAACTACAGGAATATGCATATTTTGTGCTCTGAGTAGAATCATAGATTTAGCATTATGTAATCCAATGTCAGGGTCCAATATTAGTTTAGACCAATTCACATGAAATTTGGTTAAGAAAAAAAAAAAACGATCCTAAAGATGTATGTATTGATCCCAAAACATTTTCTTCACTTCTCAGAAAGAACAACACGTAACAAATTGTTTCTGTCCTATAACTGTCTCTGCTATTGTTTTCACTACTTGTGAGAGGAGTTTACATCCTCTGTCGTTGTTGTATGAGTGTTTCAGGATGCTCCTGATGTCTTCTGTGGATGAGGCGAAGGATTTTAGAACAACAGCTCTCACCTGTCCCTAGACACTTTGGCGTCGATTCCGATTCGGGAAAAGCCGCTCCGAATAGCCGTTCGGAGCGTTTTTCCCGTACGAATCGTACCCTGCAATGTACCCCGTACGTACGACATAGTACGATTCGTACCAGGAGCCGTACTCCGTACGAGTCGTACAAGACACCGTACGACTCTAATCTCCGTACGATTCTCCCTCGGAACCCGCTGTACGAGACATTGGTACGGTTCGTGGCTGGTTTTTACGACCCAGCAAGTACGATACGTGTCGGGTACGCACCGTATGACCCTTTTTCTACGGGGGCTGAAAACAGCCGTAAAAGCAGAGTTCGCGCCGAAACAGGTACGGAATGGCGCCCCCGGGTACGGTGCATGCCCCTCATGATCGCAGGGGTACGCACCGTACCCCTGCGATCATGGGGTGTACAAGCTGTACCCCCATTGTACGATCGGTGTACGAGCCGTACCCCCATTGTACAATCGGTGTACGAGTCGTACCCCATGCACGATGGGGGTACGGCTCGTACACTGATCGTACATGGGGTACGGCTCGTACACCGATCGTACAATGGGGGTACGGCTCGTACACCGATCGTACATGGGGTACGGCTCGTACACCGATCGTACAATGGGGGTACGGCTTGTACACCAATCGTACAATGGGGGTACGGCTCATACACCCCATGATCGCAGGGGTACGGTGCGTACCCCTGCGATCATGGGGTGTACGGACCGTACGGTGTGTATGTGTTTGTGTGCTTTTCCGCATGACTCGCCCTAACCTGACGTGGACCGTACGAATCGCTTCCTCATACCCCAGTCCGGAGCGTACTCGTCGGGTCATACGGCATGTGTATGAGTCGTACGGTATGTGTACGAGTCGTACGGTTCACGGTTTCAGCATTGCAATACGTACGGATCGCGACGATTCGGACGGATTCACGGAATACGGATCGTACTTCGCGACTCGGACGGACGGGTACGATTCGTACGGAGAGGGCTCCGGATACAAATCGTACGGACGGTTTTTTTCCCGAATTGGAATCGACCCCTTTAAGTTGCTCAAGTCATTGCATTATAGAAGCAAGTTATTTAGTTAGCAAGAGCAAGGATCTCGAGACCATAGAAACTGGTGGTAGAAAGATGAATGATAGTTCTGAAACACAAATTCACAAAACTAGTAGGTCTGTCTTGCCAAGCAGCTGCGATCATTAGTCTTGTTTTATTTTTGATGCAAGCCCATGCCAAAAAAAGATAAAAAGGAAATATAGCTACCTAAACATGGAGATCACATGATTGAAATGGCAAATTTAAAATAATAAAAAAAAGAAAATCACATATTATTTCTATAGACGAGTATGGTCACTTTCTACCAGGCATTTGCAGTTGAATAGGTATAGCACCCATTTTAGTTTAGCACACATAACAAACATATGATTGTTATTGACAAAAATAAAAGATACAATTGGCTTTGAAATACTATAAACTGGAGACATAGTTTAAATATTCAGGGGTGTCTTAAAAAGAAGAAAATAAACAATGAAAAGAAAAACACAGCAGTGGTGCAGCACACACTCACACTGACTCGAGAATACACACGCAATAAATTGACACCACACCAGATTGCTGTTTAAATCAAGACTCTTTATCTAATCTCTTTAGTTCAGGTAAGTAACTCTTCTTATATCTCAGGCTAATGGGGTTAACATCTCTCCAACATTAATTCAATGAAAAAAGCACTCTGTGGTTCAGGGGCATTCTAGGCAACATTTCCTATGCAAACATGGGTATCAGTGACATTCCGCTCTGCACTCCTGCAAAGAGGCAACACATTTGGAATCATGAACATGGCATCAAACTAGACATCAAAGTAACAGTTCTGATATTCCGGTATAGGCTGTATATAACACTCTAACTCACTAGGCAACAGTAGTGAACTTTACAGGCATGGATTCAGCATCAGGAAGCCTTGCCAGGCACACATTCATTAGGTTCTCCTTTAAATCAAGGCAAGTGTTCCTGGAAACAGGGACATCCAGGTGACACTTCAGGGGCATGCACTTCACCGTGACAACTTATCTTGTGGGGCAGATGGCATTTGCCAGCACTCAGCATAACTAAAGCAGCTCTGTTGTTCAATGTAGGCCCAGTAGCAGTCTCCTGAGGGGAGGGGCCGTCAGGGGGCTGCCTCTCTGATCTTATGAGGCTCCTTGGCAGCCTCCGCTATCCCCTGATACCTTCCCCCTCAATGAGGGCGCGTCTGGCAGGGGGCATGGCCGATGATGTGGCCGGCGCCCCAGCCACGTGATGACGCCCTCTCTGCCCTCACAGGCCTAGCGCAATACTGCGGCGGCCCTCCCTTCACATGGGGGGCTGCGGCGGCAACAATAGACTTGGCGCTCCTTATCTGGCACCCGCGGTGTCCCTCCCTTCACATCGGGGGCCACGGTGGCGACGTGTGTGCCCACAGCGCCCCAAGCTTTAGGGGGATCTTTGGCAACCGGCGCACCAGTGCAGCATTATCCCTCAGGTACCGGGGCTGCAGCGTTGATGGGGCAATCAAGACTAAGAGGCCCCTGCACTTAGCGGACACAGCGCGTGGGGCATGACGACAGTTCAGCCAGGTCCCAGGCGGGAACAGGGGCTGGTTGTCAAAATAGCACTTAAAGGTGACACAGCGCTTCAGGAGCACAGCGCAGGGGGCACAGTTCTTGCATAAGTAATTCTTTCAAGTCCTGGGCAAATAGCGCTAAGAGGCTGCACAGCACTTCAGGAGCACAGCGCTTTACCTGGTTGATCCCCCAGCAGTACTCACAGCAGGCAGCCCACTTCCTCACTATAGCGCTTGTCTTGGGGGAAGATTACACAGCAGGTCTCAGTTGAAGTTTCTTGGGGAGGGAAGAAGGGGGTGAGTTGGTAGGCATCAGAGGCAGGATGGTTCCCTGCAGCACACTGGAGTTGGTCCCCTGGGTTTCCCCCTCACTGGGCAAGATCAGCAGGCTGGCAGAGTCCCTCATCTAACTTGGGTACAGCAGGGCTTAAGCTCAGTCAGTCCCAGTAGTGTAGGTTCCTCCCGTAGGCCCAACCGCCTACACTCCGGCAGAGGTTCCCCCAGGTCCAGTGGTGCCCCAACTGACTAGTTCAGTTTCCCTCCTTTCCTCTTATACCCCTAGGTCAGGTGACCCTCCTGTAAAGGTGGCAAATCATAACTCCTCCCAGGGCTGGAAGGTTCCAGGAGCTTCCACATGTTGGGCTATGGGACAAAAAGGCGGGCGGCAGAGATACAGTATCAGGATATCCAAGCCTGCTCCTAACTACTAGTTTGTGTATTCAATGGCCACTCCGCAGTAGCAGGGGCCTGTGGCAGCCATGTTATAGGTCCAACAAAAGACGTTGGCAAAAATAAGTCAAAAAGGACAAAAAAACTGGGTAAGAGTAAGAACACCCTAGGGCTGACAGGTCTAACAGTGTCACTAAAAGTGCTTCCATCTAGCTGAATGTATATATTTGTAAAATCACTGACTGGAAAATAATTTATTAAGTTCTGTTCCATGACAGCAAATTGCAATTGCTAGCCCACATCACCTCCCCTAAGTAGGCCTTGGACTGCTCAATTTTGTTACCCTGGAAGAGTCAAGTACTACAATGGAGTACTTTGTTCCCAATACGGAGACAATTGTGGACCTTTTACTTATGAAGGACTCACATCCTTCTCAACAAATAATCTACTTACAATGGCCATCTCAAATCATTGAGCAATGGAAGTCGTGACAATAATGCTGTGCGCCTTGTCATTTCTGGGAATGCATATACCGTATTATCTGTGACTGATAGTTTTAGTCCTTATACATGGAAACAGTGTTCCCCTTTTCTATGTACATACTTGCAAACCAGTTCAATCAGCATTCCTTTTTGTAAGCTGGGTGTGGTTTTCGAGTTTGTTCATGGGTGTTTTCCCATTTTCTTTCTGACAAGATCTGACAACATTAAGGAGCTCAACAATGTTTACCTGCTGTCACTTGAAACTTCTTTGTTGCCACTAATCCCCTCACATGTGAGGTCAAATTTCCAATCATAACATGTTTTTGGAGCACCTTGTTTAATGTGTTCCCTGTAAGATATTGGAAGTCAAGCTTTAATGTTTTACGCAAACAATAGTCTTCCTGGAAATTTACCTGGTTTCCATTAATTTCAGACTATGCTGTTGTTGCCAATCTGTGACTACTTAGTTTCATTTTACCACTTAAACTCTATCTTTCTCCGAATTGTAAAAATCTAAATCCTTGGAAAGTCAGTGTTTTCAGTTTTCTGTGGTTTCGTTACTCACAAGGTATACCACACTGGCTAAACAATTATTGTGCTGCCAAAGTTCATGTACTAAGAGCGTCATTGAGAAAAACATAACATCATTCCACTTCTCTTCATTTATATACAAATGTATTGAGATTAGCATTGTCACCTTTGTTTTCAAAAGAGATTTGAAAAACAATATATTAAACTTTCTCCAGTCTACATACTTTGTAGGCTCCGATGTTGCTTGGTATCCCAAACTAAGATTTAGAGTGTCAACTCCAACACAACATTGGTCTCCAAAGGATAAGAATTTCTTCTGAGACAAAAGAAAAATTCAAACCCAAACACTCTATGTCAAGCACTGGCAAGGGGCAACCCTCATGCACAAGGGGCTGCAAACAGCGCAGAACTCATGCAAAAAAAACAATGACTGTGGTATCACGTATATGCCAAAGTGTAAGGGTAATGACAATGGTCCTGTTTAAAGGTAATGAGAACCATAAGAAATCAACTGAACAGATCTGTGTCTGTCTTTTTTGTGTTGCAGAAGTATCTAGAAAAGAGACTGTGTACATGGTAGAGCTGTGAAATAACACATGTATGCATAAACTGTTGATGAAGAAGATTATGGTGTTGACATTCGAGTTATACAAAATAGAACAGAATATTTACATAGAGCTAACATACAACCTGTCATGTAACTTGTATTTGGCCCAACCGTGACCAGTATGTGCTCTTCAGAAAATGCCTAAAGACTTTGTCGATATGCTAAATACGGGTCGTTACTGAAGAATCATAGATGCAGTAGTTAATGCACCAACATGAGAAACATGAGAAAGAGAACCCAATGGAGGCAACCCCCAACAACACACTGAACATTCCATAAGTGAGGTACATATTAGGTAATGCCAGTCTTGTGAGACTAACAGGAATAGTTAGTGGAAACTAGACTCTCTTTCATCATGAATAGAAACACTCAAAAACACTAGGAAGTTATGGATGTATTTTTAATATATAGATTAATATCAAAATGCTACCCTAGTGCACACAATAATGAATAGTGTTTTTTTACAAAATGAACACGATAGCGGCAACAATGTTTGTCAACAGACAGTATAAGAGAAAATATTGTAATTTGTCAGTATTTTAGGGTTTCTCCGCATCAAAATCCCCAGCCCCTTTCTTCCCATGGCTAACTAAGCTAAACTTGGCACCAAAAGGGGCCTGCTCGAATTTCATAGATGATTCACACCTGCATACCTGTTCTGAACAGGTATGAAGCAGTGGTCAGTAGAGAAAAAGCAGTTATTTTTCTAGTCTCCATGTCTCAGCGGCAAATAAGCTAAGTGGAGGACTCAATGTGCCTTCTCTGTACCTTCAGCAAGGAAAGGTGTTTACAGCTACTGGATGGCTCTCAGTCTTGATTTCTTGGATCACATTTTCTCTTTCTCTATTAATGCTTCAGTCCGATTTATGTACTCTGTCTGCACATTATATAAAACCTTCACAATAAACAAAAATTAAGCTCCTCTAGTCTTTCACCTAGTTATATTCTGTATAACTTTGAAGTGTTAATGATTTAAAAGTGATACCTAGAAAAACAACTTAAGCCATGCTAAAATTAAACATGATTTTACTCAAGCAAGCTAAATTATCATGTTGTAATCAAAACAACATTGGACTTTATGTACTTGAATTTAAAACAGGCATCTGAATAAATAAAAATATATAATCCATAAGACGGATACCTAAATAATAAAAAATGCAGAAAGATTATAACACCAAATTCCATAAATCTAGCCTCCTATATACTATGTCAGTTTCTCTAGCACTGTGACAAAAACACGTAAGTGAAAGTTAACTCAGCACCATGAAAAACTGCTGTATAGATAAATTAAAACATTGTACCATTTATGTTTTGCTCTTGTTGAGTGTCACACAACGCTGAGATCATGGAAAGTGGATGCATGATCTGTATGCAGTTTGGATTAAATCTAGCAGGCCCAAACATTACGACAAGAAAATATGGACATTGCAGTAGTACTTTTCACTCTAGAGCAATGGTCTGTCACATTTTTAGGCTGAACCCCCCCGACCGAAAGCAAAGTACTTTTGAGTGGGTTACCCTCCCTCACCCCTAGTCAGAAGATGGCTGGGTGACTTGCAGTGTGCCCAGTGACCACCTGGTCCTGGTAAGGGTGTGCCCACGAGAAGGCTGGGAGCATAGATGGCAATTTCCCATGATCACAGAACGTCTGGGGGTAGGCAGCCTGTCCAGAAGTCAATTGCATTATACACATAGCGGCTGTTAGGCATTTTGGTATGTCCAGATGTCACATGCACATGTCGTCGGGGTCGTGAGGGTGCTAGGATACCAGCTGCCTCTTTAAAGACCACCAACCACTGATCAATGGGTATATGGGGAGTATACAGGGTGCTCAGAGGAGATCTGCATCTGGTAATGGGATGATGGGGTCAGGCAGCATGCCTAATGACCAACTGGCTGGTAATAGTGATTGTAGTATGGCATGCAACGAAACTTGAGACCATCTGCCTCTCGTATGTGTGTGGCAGAGAAGGGAGCATTGTGCCCAGAGGCAGTTGCCCCTGATAGGGGAGGATAGGAAGCAAGTGACCGCATCCAGAATCCACTTCCCTTTGTCCTATGGTGTTGGCAGGGATGCCATGTTCAAGCACCATATTTCCCTGTTTGTGGGTGGGCAGAAGTTATTTATCCATCATCATCAAGGGCTTACAGCAACAGTAGCCTCTTCAGAAACTACCAAACCCCAGTTAATATGTATGTTGGGGAAATATAGTGTTCTCAGGGACCTCTGTCCAAGGTTATTGGGTGAGAGGACAATGGTGGCATGCCTAATGACTAACTGCCTAGTCAAGGTGAATGTGTGAGGGTGGGCAACAAACTCAGAGGACATTTGCCTTTACAGTTGGGGATGTCAGAAGGCACACACAGAGGCTGACTGGCCTTGGTAATCTGGATGGGGGTGAGGGTAGGGTGTTTATAGGATGTCCAGAAACGTAATACTACTTATCATATGATATCCGGGATACATGCATTTTGTTCAATGGACATCTGCCTTTGGCCATGGTATGTCAGGGTACTGGTAATGGGAGAATCTGGGGAGCATGGAAAGTGCACAGTATTTTTCCCCCACTCATATGAGATGGACTAGGGCTAGGTAGCATGTCAAAAAACAGCCATAGGTATTTAAGGGGAATAGATGGCAGGATACATGTTAATAGACATTCTGCCCCTCGAGATGTGGATGACTTGGGAAATGCAGTGTTGCACAAGTCCAGGCCAAGTGTTCTCTTGCTGCATGCAGATGTGAGAGGGGTATTATCGTATAAGGATGTCCATAAATCTAATATTATAGGACAGTACTATTGAATATCGATCCTCACAATATCAAGGGACAAAATATTAAACGGTAAGTTTACATAGTGAAGTATAGATTTACTGATCCTTACTCCACATCTACATGCTCTGAAGATATATGTACCACATAGGTACATATATGTAGAGTTAGGTATAGAAAATCTAGACTTACGTAACTACCAATATTTCTTTTCGATATCTTGTCACAGCAGCTGGAACTAGCTGTGTGGGGGGTTGCTGCAGTACCCCCAAAATAACCATGCTGGAGTTCAAAAGGTAAATGAGCAATAAAGATGTCTTTAAATTTTGTTTTCATCTTTTCACATCTGGTGTGTGTTCAAAGGCAGACGTCTAATGTCAGGCTATGTCTTTTGTGAAATTGATGATTATTCTTTTATATGGAGAGTGGGGTTACTTTTGTTTTTCTGAATGCACAATGACAGCCTTTTGTAAAGTGAACTAAATGACACTCATACTGGGGCACAGGGAGTGTGAAAGAAAAGGATGCAGGAGGTCAATCTTTTTTCTAATACACAACAAAAATTAAATACCTGTAAATGAACTGTACAAATTATTCAAAATATATCAGTAGTTAGGCAAGCTCATATGAAGCATTTTTATTGTAATTCTAAAATTTGATGGAAACATAGATTTTAATATGATCAAAACAAATCAAGGCACTTTACTAGTTTATTCACAAATGATAAACATTCATGAAACCTGATTTCCAATTATTATCGTTTGTGCGCTAAGTAGTTGTATCAGCAAAACTGCATGTCTGTGCAAATCTAGGCCCAGATGTAGGTAAAATAGATTTACCGATTCGGTAATTAAAAATCGGTAAATCTAAGGGGTGGAGATGTAGGTATTCCAGATGTGCTGGAATACCGATTCTGAAGAATTCGGTATTTACCGATTCGGTAAATACCGAATCGGTAATGCCCATTCATTCCTATGGGCTTTGAAGCCCATAGGAATGAATGGGCATTACCGATTTGGTATTTACCGAATCGGTATACACCGATTTGCACAAGGGTGCAGGGGGTGTCACTTTGACACCCTCTGGCACCCCCAAAACAGGCTTGAGTGCCATGTGGCAGGCATACATGCCCTAAGGGCAGGTCTGCCTGTCACATGGCATAGGTGTGCATGCACACATGTGCATGCACACCGGAATCGGTATTTTACCATCAAATTGGATTTGATGGTAAAATACCGATTCTGTAAGGCCTCTGGGACTCTGAAGAGTCCCACCTACATCTCGGTGCCTCAGAATCGGTAAATTTACCGATTTTTTATTTTACCGAATTGGTAAAATTACTGAATCGGTAATTTTACCGATTCGTTAAAATAATGCCCCCTACATACCTGTCACCCATATACCGGTCGGTAACGGCCGAAAATACCGATTTTCGGCCGTTACCGACCGACCTACATCTGGCCCTTAGTGTCTATTTCAATGGAAGATGTGCTGCCTGTTAATGATCGTCTACTACCACACCAAGCTTTAGTAACATATGTGTGACAGTGTTCTTCAAAGTGGACCCCCAGCTATATAGCACCCCATATCTCTCTTCTGCTGAATGGACATTACTCATTTGGTACACTTGTCTTTGTGTGACGCCTGAATTGTTCACATTCCCTATGACTTCAGTGATATAACATTGATGGCAGCACTCCCACCCTGAAAATTGTTCCAGCACACCTGTATTTTGTCTTCAATATTGGGTCCTATCGATATTTTTGGGTTGATATGCAGGGTGTACACCATATTAAAGAAATAGAGGCAGAGGCCTATATTAGGGAGAGGTGTGGCGCCGAGGCCAGGGCGACTGACGCTGGAATCTGGGGACCACGGTTCGATCCCCGGCTCCGGCGGCAGGTTAGCCCAGCACCATGTGACTCTGGGCAATAGCTCGCTTAATCTTCCCGACGGCCCCCAGTGCCTAGAGACCCTTACGGGTGATTGTGCGCTTTACAAATGTGGACTTTACTTTACTTTACTTTATATCAAGGGTTTACCCCTGTGTGACCATTGACCTGCAGTGAACGAACACCTACTCTTGGGTTCAGTAAGAGAGCGAGGGGGAGTATAATTACTAATATTATTATTTCTGAGAGGGCGAGGGGGAGTAGTTGCAGGCGCCTAGAATGTCTAATTTAAAAGAACACAGAATTGATGGTTCATTTATGCCACCTAAAGTGCTGCTGAATGATCATCATATATTAAATCCTGTTAATAAAATAATGGACACAACCCTCACAATAAATTAGAATGTAACATGTAACTTTACAACTCCATATAAATGGCACACTTAAATTACCATATATGGTCAGACCAATAACAGTAGGCAACATCAATCTGAGCTCAATGTGCATGCAAAAATGTTGCAACACATTGCACTGAAAACAGTGTCTCATCAGAAACCAAACAGTGTTATAACGAGAAGGCTCTTACAAAACCACTTTCTCCCACTCGCCTATACACGAACATGTACTTCACGATCTAGGAGTCACATTGAATGTAAATTGCGCACATGCTGGATTTGTTAAGGCCAAGACAGTAATTAGTTCACCCACAACACATCTAATCACACCAAAGATAAAAATGGTTCAAATGAAACATCATATACTATTCCTCCCTCAATGCACAAGGCAAGCACTGACAACATGAGACCGGTGTACAGAAAGGTCAAAAGCGAAAGGAAATACTCTGTAAAATGTTATTACCAATCGCCATACTTCTTTGTGTGCATGTCAGGACAGCACCAAAGAAGAAGAAGGCCTGTGGACCAACTGCAGGATGTGCTTCTGCCAATGGTCACCTGCTTGCCAATTCCTTCCTATACTACATGCAAACGCCCCTGTTATTAGAACCTGTTCCTGGCATCCAAGGCAGTTCAGGGATTTCTAGAATCAGGATGTGACAATTGGAGTTAATCACTGTCGGTGTCCTGGGGCCTCAGTGCAAATGGAACCCAAAGTGTATAAACATGTAATTCACTTTGGCACATTATTCTCAGACTCTTCAAATACAGGACACCACAGCCACCACAGCCTATCAACCACACCCACCAACATTGCCAAGAGATGGTCATCATACCACCCATCTTAACCTGCAACCCCACTCTGACTAAGAACATGTTTTTTTCACCTCCATGTAGAAGACTACTTATTCCCACTTGTTGTGTTGCCTAAGTTTATTTCTGACTTTGATACCAAAGCTGAAAACATTCACAACATTAACCCTCAAGCTACAACACAACCACACGCATCCACTGTCCGAAGCACAGTCTCATCATAAGGGCATGTCGATCAAACGGGGAAATGACCCACAGCCATTCCACATTCACCTAAGGTTATGCCACATCAGACCTTCCTGTACTTGCCAGCCCCAACCACTCCACTAACAATGAAGCCCCGTAAGGCAAAGAAATGCAGCACCTGTATTTTCCATGTAAAATGACACCAAATAAGAGGTTTAAAATTTTACTGCATTCAAATTTACTAAAGCCATAGAAAGCCAATGGAAACACTAAGATAAGTGCCAAAACCACAGAAACTCCACACCACTAGCACCGATAGAAAGAGTAGAGGCAGCAGAAAGGCTAGACTTCCCTGCACCCTAACCCTCACATGATGCCTCCTTGTGCTACTACTCACTCCACCAGCCACTTAGTCTACAAGGCGTCCACAAGAGTCAACCAAAGACAACAAGGTCATCCCACTGGCACCACTCAAATGAGGAGTGACCACTGGTTAACTGCACACACAAATACCACCAGGCCCAGAAAGATGCCTGCTGGCAAGATGCCGGACTGCGCGAATACCAGATGCTGATCCTCATGCAGGAGATAGGACTACATAGAAAGCTACTACACCATTTAGGTCATAAGGAAAATCTCACCAGGAAGCTACATTGGGTGCCATGTGGAGCAACACCTTACCCAATCACAACCCAGCTGTATGTATGGTTGCACAGCACAAACCATAAACAGACAAACACGCTTTTCTGTTACATGATGCATGGCACAGAAACGTACTTAAATGATGGACAATAGAACCTCCCCACAAACATTCAACGATAGGAAAACCTGGATGGAAGTTAAGGCCTCGCATTTACATAGATGTAATTCAGGGAAATTACAGTAGTGGTCATGGATCAAGAAGGTAAGCATGTTCTTCTTGCAACCATGTCATGGTAAACACGCTTGGGTCAAGGAGTCAATGAGAGGTGGAGCAGAGGAAATACTAGGTCACCGTATACCAGCAGCAAGACACAGCGAAACACCTGGCAGCATGCCACAAACCAAATATATTACTGTAGATAGCAGTTAGTCCCTTGTATTCACATATACTCTCCCGCAAAGCTGTACTTTGTACCCAAAGCAGTTCAGTGAGTAACAGTGTGTCACTTTTATGTGCCTTGTAACTCCTCAAATATTCCTTATTTGTAAACTACACCATCCTACTGTAATCACTACCCTCCCCACGGTACATTGAAAAACGTTGACATGCCAAATGTATATGTAAGGCCTGTCAGAAATGTTGACATCTTTCCCGTGACACCTCGCTCAAAGAGACCTTCAGAGTAGTGGGAAGAAATATCATGGATGACTCTGCCAGCACGCATCTTCTTTTAAGCTAAAGTTACATCTTCCAACGACTCATCCTGCAAAATGTTCTCGATTGTGCAAAACATTCTACACCCTGCTGCCTATAGTGAGGCAATATTCCTCCTCATCAGGAGCTGCCTACCAACCTAATATTGACTTTAATGAGAGCCCTCACGTTCTTCTATCCCTTGGGAAGAGTAACTCCATGTCACCTTATAGACCCTCTCACATGAATTTCTCTGAGCTCTCACCCAATGATGTCAGAATTATCTTGCATTCTGTTAAATAGGGGTCCCCCTTCGATGCATTTCCCCCAAGCACTGCTGTCCTCACCGCTGATGTTCTGGCTCCAATCCTGAGAGATCTCTGCAACCTGTAGCATCATCCAGCGCCTGTCCATGAGCACTGGAAACATGTATTGGTGTTTCCTTTGCTGAAAGAAACCCCAATTATACCCCTTCATTCTAAGCAATTTTTGTCCTATCTCAGTCAGCAACCTTTTGTAACAAGTCCAATCGGGATCCACCCACCCACTCCAGAGCCCTGAGACTATTCTGCTGTGTCAATTTTGTTCGATATTTCACTCTTCTCCAACCTGCTGGCAGCTGTTATTTAGAAGCAAGGCTTAACCTGGCTGGGCACGTTTTTGCCAAACATAGCTCAGTAAGTTGCATTTCCCTTCCATTCCGTGGCCACCTAACTTATGGTGCTGCTGAAGGAACTTCACTCGGTCCTACCTTATTTAATGTCTATATTACCACCCCTCCCCTCGAACCTTAATACTCTCAATCGGATTTGACATATATGCTGACGATACCCATATCATCTTTTCCAGCTCTGAAAAATCCACTATCACTCAAAGCAATTTTTGTTCTTGCCTGAGAACTCTGGCCTCCTAAATGAAAAACACTGTCTCAAACATAATGGTGATAAAATCGAGGTCTTACGTTTTGGTAGCCCCAAGGTTGACAGGTCCCTTTCCTCGTGGCCGCCAGAACTCAGGGCCCTACCCATTTCTTTAGACTCAGCTTAGAACTTGGGATGTATTACTGACAGGAAGTTTCTCTAACAAGCAAACCAATTAGACTGCTGGGCATTGTGTTTTTCTCCTCAGAATGGTTGAAAATATCCATAAATCTCCTCCTGGAAGACAAAAGGAAAACTGTACTTCATTCTCTCATCACCTCTTGATTGGATTGCGCTAATTCCCATTATTTGGAAATCCCTGATCATCTATTCTGCTGTCTCCAAACAGTACCAAGTGCTGCTGCCAGACTTCTTCTGCATTGCCCACTTTTTCCTCTGTAAAATCTGGTCTGAGGGAGCTGCATTGTCTCCCTACTAGGAAACTCTGTTGATTGAAAGCCCTGTCTAATAGAGCCCTCAACAATTCTAGACCTGCTTACCTCAAGAAGAAATTCCAGTCTACCGGCTCTTTCATTCTCTCAGTTTTCCCAATTTAGTCTGCATTCCCCCAATTTAAAAAAAAGTATAATGGGAGGACAATGTTACTCCGACCTCGCTGCAAAGTATTGGAATTCTCTCTCGTTCTCTCTCTGCACAATAACCTGTCCTAATACTCTCAAGAATAGAATAAAATCGAAACAGGGCTCCTGTAGCAGACTAGTTGGATCCATTGCTGTCTACTATCGCCAAGATGGCCGCCCCTATTTGTCACGTTTTACAAATCACAATGAAACTATTTAGTCCCTAAAACATATGACTTCCTAGTTGGCCCTTCTACATAATGGTTGACCTAGAAAAGCAAGCTGAACTACAGACATATTGGCAGCCATATCACCTGCTTTAAGAATAAATATTTTACTGGCAGAATTGGACAGGAAAACCACCTCATTGCTCATAAGCACCCAGATATCAAAGGTTGCTTTTACTGGAATGTGTACATATTAATTATACAATTTTCAGATGTAGATTAAGCTATATGACCACGCTGACTTCATCACATTGGTGATTTTAACAGCACATCACGTTTTAAATATAGTTCTACAAAAATATCATAGCCAGAATATTGACTACCAGAATATCTTGACGGTAAGTATAATTAGGTAAGTATAAATGAATTATCCTTAACTCGACATGTATGTACCCTAACTATATATTTATCCTTAAGGTATGTAGATGTATATTTAATATTAGGCAGATTTTTCTTACATGATATTCTGACAACCTTTCATGGTCAGTCTTGCATAATAAAAACCCATGCATCTAGTATAATTTGAAAGTTAGTTAAATGCCGAATTCTAATTCTGTCTTCTACATTGAAGGTCATTTTTCGATAATCCAATCAATTCCTTTCGTTCAGGCAATCACAAACACCTTGCTTAATTGTCACTTGAACATGCCACCAACTACAAAGCCTCCAATAAAGCGCCCAAAAACTTTTTCAATCTTAGTTTCTCTCTGCTTTAATAACTCCAGAATCTCAAACCAAAGATAAGTAATGTAATTAGGCATTAGCATTTTAAATGAACTTTTCCTAAAAGTGCGGGTGTTTCAGAATTCCCTCTTTAAAATAATGCTAACTCAAAAAAGGAAATGCTCGATAGTTTGGTATTCATTGACTTCAAAAGCGGACATCAATGAATATTGAAACTTCAGGTTCAAATGTGAATCCTAAACCATTTATTTCTTCATGCAAAGCTTTAATTCACGGTCTTTTTCTTGATTCTGAGAACTGCGAAACTTTTTAACTTGCTCAACACACAATGTAGTCGTTTTGTGACCACTTGTTATTACCATTGCCATTCATGATCTACCAATATTCTGTGAACTTGTACTATACAGAATGGATTTAGACATTTTTTTTTGTTTATTGTTTTTTGCAATTTTATATAGTGTAGGGCTAGATCCTCCTGGGCAGCAGAGAGCTTTGCGTAGGACATGGAGTGCACACTGGTATAAGTCGGGAGACGTCAGTGTAAACTACGTAGCTCTCATTTTAGCATCTTGACTTCCTTAGTTCAGCGAAGATCGTCCAGCTGCCTGTGTTGTTGGGAGAGGAGCACTTTCATCTCTTTCATTCTCTATGATTGAGCACACATCTACACCCCAGCAGCAGCCTGATCGTCATTAAAAATCTTAGACATTGATCCATTTCTGTGTTTCAATAACTCATACATAGACGCACACACAACAGTCAGCAGGACTGTAGTAGAGGTGACTTGGCAGCAACACCTGCTGGAGGTTTGTGGGTGAATCGGGGATCACAGCTGATTCTTTTCATAAGGCCAGTCTTCCCAGAGCCGGTAAGACCTCCTGAGATAGTGTTGGCAGGTGGTGCTAGAATCCCTTTAAAGATGGCTGCCTTTCTAAGAGGGGCCGACAACATAGCGGCAACACACGCTCCCAACCACACAGCGAGAGGCGAAATGTGGTCATCCCTAGACATACACCTGGGTACGCACAAACCTCCATGAGATGGTCCTATAGGAGTCTCCACTTCACCACCGACCACCTGTGCCTGGCACAGCACAACCATGCGATAACTCATCTCTATCTCCACTTCATTTCCTTTTCACCCTCTTCTCTTCATCTCTCACTCACCTTCTTTTTCAACAAGGGCGCAACAAGATTTTACAATGTGCCTACACTACTGATCTTGTGATATACGCTCCACCATGTAGCCCGCCAAGCCCGTTGTAACCCTTACGGAGTCCGCGAGGCAATGCTATCACTGTATGTATATATAAAACTTGCTATTAAAAGATTGTTGAAATAAAAAAAGATAGCTGGACTGAGCTGGTTAGTGGTTAGTATTAAGGAGAGAGTAGCTCCTTGGCAGTAGAGCTGCTGACTGACATCCCGCTAGACCAGGCGTTTTGCCATCAATCTGAAACAAAGGGATGTTCAGACCATTCTTATTGGTTGCTCATCAGAATGGCACAACCACCACAATCACGGGCTATCCTTGAAAGGACAGTCACGTATTGTTATGCATCCTATTTTTCTGACCTCAGATTACAAAGCAGAAGTGATAGAAAATAGGTGCACTGGGTGACCTTCTTTCGCCTTCTGCGCTACGAAAAAAACATTTTCCCTGTCACCTCTTCATCACTTCTCCCTCATCACCAATGCTTTGATAGCATCTCTGCACTAAAATTGCAAGTCAACACTCAAAGGTTTTGGTTTTGCATTACACTTTGTGGCAGGGGCTTTCCTCTAAGCTGGGTAACAGCAAAATTGGTATTTTTTTGACTGCTTAGCAGGTAGTTTATATCGCTCTTGGTGATTCATAGTCATACCCCCACAACAACAGACATCTGGTGATGATTTTTGGAAAGGGAAAAGATGCACTAAGATGCAGAGAATGTGCGAGTGAGTTTAGCAGGAATTTAGGAATGTGAGTCACAAAAAGAGCTACTGTAACAAACTTCCCAGCACCCACCTTTCGAATGGTCACCGATAAACATGTCTATTTTATTATTTAACATGTCCAGTGTAAAGTCATCCACCATGAGGCTCTCCTGCACCCCAGTTTAGCTTGATCAAGTTAAGAAAGCTTCTCTTAGATAATTTGTATAAGGCCACACAAATACTGGCAAGAAGCATTTTAATGTATTTAAAGCTAGATGTACTAAGTTTTTTAAGTTTGCAAATGGGATGATTCTCTGAATCGGCCCATTTGCAAATGCAAAAAAAGCATTTTGGTATGTATGAAACCCAACCTGCGATTTGGTAGCAAGTTGTTGAATCACAGATTTGGTTGGCACCCAAATACCGACTCAGTACATATTCCAAATACCGAATTGGAATATTAATGTTTTGCGACTAAACTCTGGTTGTAAAACATGAATACTTTACAGACTACAAGCATATAGTGGAAACCCATTCGCAAATGGGAAGGGGCCCGCTAGGACCTCTTCCCAGGTGCAGCTGGTCCATTGGGGCTGAGGGGCCACGCCCCTCCACCTTCTGCCCCTCACAAACAGTGTTTGTCAGGCTGCACAGAGGTCAGCCTGAAAGACACTGTTCACTTTCAGTTCAGGTAGCCAGGAGCCAGACATGCACAAAATGGGCAGGCTCCTGGCTGCCTGAGCTGAACTTCGCTGGGCTGAGGAAATCACAGCTCCTGTGGGCGTGACGTCCTCAGCTTAGCAAAGGTCCCTGATGCCCCCCCTCAGTGACGAGGGGTAGCGTCACTGATTGCCTCGCATCTGGGCGCATAGGTTTTAAGCCCTGAAGCGCCCAGGGGCGAGTGTCAATCAGTTACACTTCATCACAGAGTGGGATGGAGTCAGCAGTCTCAATGACCCCATCCCACTCTCTGATGATGTTGGGACTGCTGCCTTAGGTGAGCCAATGAGGAAAGGCAGAAGTCCCAAGCCTCCTGGAACCGCCAAGGCAGAGCTGGCTGCAGGTAAGTGTGTGTTTTGTTTTCCTTTAAATTAATGTTTGGTGTGTGTGTGTGTGTGTGTGAATGTTTGGTAAAGAGTGTTGTAAATGGATGTGTTTGTGTGTGTGTGTGTGTGTGCGCATGTGTGAATGTCTGGCAGTGAGTGTTATGTGTATGTGTGCATGTGTGTGGGTGTCCCGTCCACCCCCTTCCTCCAAAACTTACCAGCCACCACTGCCTCTTCCCCTTTCTGAATGTAAACAAAAAAAGATTGTTTAAGAGAAGCAGTGTGTCTTCTTAAGCAAACAAAAAAAACCTTTTCTTTTTAAACGCAGTCCCATTTTCTGTAAGGGAAACGGGCTGTATTTTTAGAAAAAGATTCCTATACTAAAAAGCAACTATAAACATGGTGGTCTGCTGACCCGAGCAGGCCACCATTCCTGTGATGACGGCAATTCCCAGTGGGCCGCAAATTGCAAACTAACTCTTCAACATTCATGAGTAAGGTCCATTTACGAACCAATATGAATCACTAATTTAAAAAGAAAAGTTTCATACATTTAGGATTGCGATGACCAAATAGCGATTCCGAAAAAAAAACGCTATTTGGAAGGCACTATTCAAAAGGTACATGCATCGGCTCGTCAGATTAATAATTAGTCAGTTAGTCAAAATACTTTATTTCGATCACATAGATCAACAAAGTAAATATAATAAACACAGTTTACAAACTACAAGTGATAATTAGTATAGACATTATCCCAGTCAACGTTATTAACATATACAAATTAATGTTAGTGTTCCTTTTATAATCACTTTTTCCATGTTTGCCAAGTATCACAGACATTTTAATTGGAAATTAATTATATATAATTTGTCAGATTCTGAAAAATGTGGTATTGGCACATTTTGCATTTGATATCTGCTTGTGTTTATGTGTGTTTTACCTCAGGGCTGGTGCAAGAGTCTCAATTCTGAGTGCGTGCCTAGAAGGCAATTTATTGACGTGAGGCCTTAATGGTGCCGGATAGAACTTTGACCCTGTTAAATTCACTGTTGTTGGCAAACTACTTCGCCCTTACAACAAACAAGCATTATAATAACCATCAAGCCCAGAATTGGCTGACAGCCTTTTAACTTTGTCAATTGTTGTTGTTTTTGCGTTTGTCATGGTTTTTTGTAAAATATTATTTTTGGGGGAGGTTCTGGGCATTTTCCAATACAAAAAAAATAGCATCTGCTAACAGTAAAAATATGTTTCGTCTTAAAAAAGTCCACATTGCCACAGTAGTTACTGGCACTCTAGAGAACTACTTTGTGTGTATATATCCTCTTGAGAAAGAGCAGAATGCGGTCACTCATTATCCAATTGCTGCAGTGGGCTGACCCATTACACCATGTTGTACCCTGCAATGGACAGAAGAATAATGTGAGTGACACAACAGCAGGCCAGTGACTGAAGAGTGCTGGCTTAAAGCTTCCATTAGCAAGCATATTATATGTATATATGTATATGTATATATGTATATATATATATATATATATATATATATATATATATATATATATATATATATTACCTACTGGCGGTCGCCGGTAGGTAGATATATTTAGGACCTAGTTTCCATAGGAAATCCGCAACATTCTATTGGGAATAACTTTGGCGCTGGTTGATGAATCTTCGTGCATTTCTCAAAGAAGATGGCCCGCTCCTCTCCTTCCCTGAAAGTTTTGGGGGGATTCGTCTAGTGGGGGCCGAGAAAAAAGGGGGGTCCCAAAACGTGTTTTCCCCATGCAATTTTCCATAGGACCTTTAGACACGGCTACAGCCCGAACGGCTGAACGGTATTACAAGAAATTTGGCAAAATGGTAGAATCTGATTCGCAGATCACGCTTTTGCTTAAATGGTGTAAATCCCTCCAGTAGTTCCTGAGAAAATCAAAAGAGAAAAAAAATATATATCTATAAGCTCGCACCGTGCGCTCACTGTACGCGTACCGTACGCATACGGTGCGCGTGCCTTCGCGTGCACGAGCTGCATGCTGATTGGTTGCCACTGTCTGTCAACACTCCAAAACAGAAATTGTTGACAGCCATCTTGTTCCTCGGTAGACTGTGGCACAAGAAAGCAGAAAAACAAACGTGTAGAACTCAAAAAGGGGGCAGGGTAGAAGCACCCTGACCCCCTAGGCCTGCTCAGGGGGTCCCACAAGGAGCCCCAAGGCCCCAATTTTTTTTCCCATAAATCACGGGGTGCACGTATGGTACGCGTACCGTACGCGTACGGTACGCGTACCCCGCGATTTTTCAAAACCATTGAAATTCATGTCATGTCATGTCATGAATGATGTAATATGTGACATCATCAGCAGTGGATTGTGGGCGCGCGAGATATAGTTAGTACAACTAACTATATCGGAGGAATTTCAATGGTTTTGTATGAGTGAAATGTCCAGCTAACTATAACACCCCTAAAATCTACAGTTTTTTCAGTGAATTTCTAAGGTTTTTTAAATGCTAATTCCTAACTATATCAGGCCTGAAACCTATGTTTTTTTCAGTGAATATATTTATATATATATGTATATATATATCTTCCCAAAAGCCTCCGCGCTTAGAAAATGCACTCCACAGGAAATCGTTCGCATGAACTTTTATTGCAGGAAGCGTTTCAACCAGCCCAATAATTAATGTCCCCTACGCGTTTCGGTGCACTGCACCTTAATCATGGGGTAAAAGGCAAGTTAAAAACACAGTCAATGGAATACCACGTATTGTACCCTGTAGACATGTGTCCTCCAGTGAACAGCATGTCGGGAGTGGTAGTCCCGATCTTTCCTCTCTGGTGAGGTCCGTTTTTTAACATTAATTTTTTCTGCCCATGTTGAAAATGTCACCAGCCCTCCAGTGGGCCTCAGGCCAGTTGCAGCGCCTTCCAAATAGCTTGTTTCCCATGCTGGAACAGGCTGTGACAATGCACAGCCACACAGACCTTCCCTCGGTGATATCGGCGGTGCACTCTCTCACGGCTGGAGCTGCCGTGTAAAATGTCTTCCCAAAAGCCTCCGCGCCTAGAAAATGCACTCCACAGGAAATTGTTCCTCTCTGGTGTTCCAGCACGGGAAACAAGCTATTTGGAAGGCGCTGCAACTGGCCTGAGGCCCACTGGAGGGCTGGTGACATTTTCAACATGGGCAGAAAAAATTAATGTTAAAAAACGGACCTCACCAGAGAGGAAAGATCGGGACTACCACTCCCGACATGCTGTTCACTGGAGGACACATGTCTACAGGGTACAATACGTGGTATTCCATTGACTGTGTTTTTAACTTGCCTTTTACCCCATGATTAAGGTGCAGTGCACCGAAACGCGTAGGGGACATTAATTATTGGGCTGGTTGAAACGCTTCCTGCAATAAAAGTTCATGCGAACGATTTCCTGTGGAGTGCATTTTCTAAGCGCGGAGGCTTTTGGGAAGGAATGTATATATATATATATATATATATATATATATACATATACATATACATACATACACACACCTATATATATATATATATATATATATATATATATATTTATATATATATAATATATATATTTTTGTAAGTACCATCTAAGACTCTTGGCTAACACCAGCTGTCAATCTTCCAGGCCCCCAATATGAGAGACAGACTAGTGGTAAATAATCCAATTGAACAGCCAAAAAAGAATTGGCTTAACCAAAGAAAGGGCTTTTACAAATGTAAGACTTGTAAGGCCTGTCAAAATTGAGTAAATACAACCAGTTTTAGAATGGCATTTGGTAAAGGTGACCAACAGATTAACAAAGCTCTGTCATGTAAAACAGAATATGTCGTACATGTTCTGGAGTTCCCCTGTGAGCTTAGGAATGAGGGAAGTACCAAGCTGCAGGGGCATAAAAGAATATTGCAACACTTAAGAGTAATTAAAAACCGAGACCCAACTTACCCTGTTGCCCGACATTTTAATGAGTTTCACCAAGGAGACCCAAAACTCTTAAAGTACTATCTAATAGACTGTATACCTTCCAATAAGAGAGGAGGAGATAGGGAGGACAGACTCCGTAAAATGGAAACCAGGTACATTTTAGAACTGGATTCCAGACACCCTAACGGTTTGAACATTACGGAGGACTTATATACTTGTTTATAAGATAAGATATGGGTCTACCACGTGTCATCTATAACTGCAAGAAACTTCAATCCCTTTATGGAATGATATCACTAAGGTATGGTAAATGGAGAAAAGAGAATTTAAGTTGGAAACTGTAAGACCTTGTGATTAAAGAATAAGATCAGAAACTAAGATAAAGGCTTTTATCTTAGAGGTTCAAATAAAAAAAAACACTTGCTTTTTTAACCACATTGAAGAGAACTCACTTTTAACATTTTTTTTGCACTACTTAAATTTGTATCTGTCAATAGAGGCTTCTAGCGACAGATGTGTATTACTACGATAAATGGGAGGTCAATAATAAAAACCTCTAGAACCCAACATTTTAAGAACCTATGACATATTAACAAGATAATGCAAACTGTAGGTCCACACCAACCAGACACAACAAGAGTCGGAGTGGACAAGGGTACTAATAAGATTTAAATGTACTGCTTTTTTTGCACAAAGTTTTAAATGTTTTAAATGTTTGGATGTATATTTATTTATTTATAGGAATATATTTATGAAATTCATATTTATTTTATTTATATATTTCGTGAAATAAGTATGCAGTATACTAGAATTTGCACTATTTGCACAATGAACCAAGTTTGCACATGTACATAGGATCATAACAACATTTGGAATTGATTGTAGAATACTGTATGACTACTCATACAGTTTTGGTAATCATACCACAATTTTGAACTGTCAGGCGACAATGTACATATGACTATGGTGTATACCAATGCTTGTTGTAGTAAACACAAAAATGTGCACTGTCACTTTAACACTGCAATAGAAACAGAAAAAAAGTGTAAAAAGTTGGTACAAAAGATGTCAGGTGACTGACTCACGTGTCATGTGATCAAGGTACTCCGGTACCGAAACGCGTAATGGCCGACTGGGAAACAACTGAAAAAAGACTATGCTTGCACTAAATTGGGTCCGTGCTCCATGTTCTTTGAAAAAAGAAATTCGTAAGAGGCCGGCTGGCAGTGGAGTTGTTGGAATACACATACATACATACACACATATATATATATATATATTCACTGAAAAAACCATAGGTTAGAGACCATATATAGTTAGCTGGACATTTTATTGACATAAAACCAATGAAATTCCATATATAGTTAGTTACACTAACTATATATCGCGCACCCGCAATCCACTGCTGATGATGTCACATATTACATCATTCATGACATGGTCAGTGACATCACTGATGACATCACTGATGACATCTCAAATGACATCACTGATGACATCACTGATGACATCTCAAATGACATCACTGATGACATCATCTAGTGTCTGTGTGTTTTTGTAAAGTTTAAATATGTTTTACATATTGAAGAATGAGTGGATGTATGGAAGACTGAGTGTGTGTGTGGCTGGCTGGGAGGTGTGTGACTCTGTGCATATCAATGTGTACTTGTATCAGTGATTGTATAAGAGAGTAAGTATGTGTTAGTATATGTGTGAAAAGTATGGTGTTCTGTGTTTAACTGTATAGATGAGGAAATCGAAGTGTGATTGATTCTTCACAGGACTGACTAGGTGTATGAGTGCATATGATAGTGTTGTAATAAAGACTAACTGTATGTATGAGTGATTGTATGGGTGAATGAGTGAATGTGTGTGTAGACGTAGGAATCAGTGAGTGCGTATGTAGTAACTGGTATTGGTGTGTCATGATGTCATCAGTGATGTCATTTGAGATGTCATCAGTGATGTCATCAGTGATGTCACTGAAGTATGGTGTTCTGTGTTTAACTGTATAGATGAGGAAATGGAAGTGTGATTGATTCTTTACAGGACTGACTAGGTGTGTGAGTAACTCCATGGATGAGTGGCAGTGTGTGAGTGTCTGCATAGGTGTATGAGTGCATATGATAGTGTTGTAATAATGAGTGACTGTATGTATGAGGGATTGTATGGGTGAATGAGTGAATGTGTGTGTAGACGTAGGAATCAGTGAGTGCGTATGTAGTAACTGGTATTGGTGTGTCATGATGTCATCAGTGATGTCATTTGAGATGTCATCAGTGATGTCATCAGTGATGTCATTTGAGATGTCATCAGTGATGTCATCAGTGATGTCACTGACCATGTCATGAATGATGTAATATGTGACATCATCAGCAGTGGATTGCGGGTGCGCGATATATAGTTAGTGTAACTAACTATATATGGAATTTCATTGGTTTTATGTCAATAAAATGTCCAGCTAACTATATATGGTCTCTAACCTATGGTTTTTTCAGTGAATTTTCAAGGTTTTGTAAATGCAAATTCCTAACTATATATGGTCTATAACCTATGGTTTTTTCAGTGAATTTCATTGGCTTTTTAAAAGCTAATATCTATAGCTGTAAAATATATTCTTTATTACGTGACGTATCACGTAGCCACGTGAGACGCCTCATGACGCGTCGCATAACCGTGACGTATCGGCTCTGCAGCGCAAACAAAACCCGTAACGTAAGCGTGCCGGAGCACGCTTACAGATATATATATTTTTTTAACCTTAATTAGACAAAATCCACACGTGCACATATCTTGAGGCCTTGCAAAGGCACATCAAACAAACAGTCCCTACAATTTTGCCAAGTTTGCTGGAAATCTATTCCCTTACTTTTTTTTTTACTGTTTCTCTTGGTTTTCCCCTTGTTACACTTACCGGGACTCTACCCGGTACGCGAACCGGACGCTCCAAAAACACAAGATGGCGTACTCCCGTTACGCTGCCGGTTAGCTGCCCGGTTCGCGTGCCGGGAAGCGCCTCTACCGCGGGGGACTTTAATATCCCCCTCATCAATCCTAGGGGGTCAGGAGGGGTTTACCTTGCCCCCTTTCCTTCATTTCCCCCTTATTTTTTCACCACATCTTGTCTCTCGAACCTACCGAGAGACAAGATGGCGGCCGCTCCGGACTGTTTAGAATGTTGACAGACACCGGAGAGCCAATCAGCTTCGCTTTGCGAAGTTCCGTTACGCGTCAGGTACGCGAACCGGGGCGCTAACCGGAGCGCTGTCACAGATATATATATTTTTTTAAACGTTAATTTCTCAAAATCCACTGGAGCACATATATTGAGACATAGCAAAGGCACGTCGGGCAAACCATATCTACAATTTTGCCAAGTTTCATGTAAATCTATTCAGCCGTTCGAGCTAAAAGTGAGTCCAACCGCCCTATGGAAAAATGAATGGGAAAAACACGTTTTGGGACCCCCCTTTTTTCTCGGCCCCCCCTTGGCGAAACCCCCCCAAATTTTCAGGGGCTGCTCAGAAACAAAATGTGCCATTTTCCTGAAAATTTCAGCCAATTCCGTCTACAAACGCCAAAGTTATTAGACATAGAATTTTCAGAAACCCCATAGAGAAAAAATCCTAACTATATATACCCACTGGCTATCGCCAGTAGGTAATATACATATATAAACATATATAATCTGCATATATATATAAATATAAATGCATGCATACATATACATATATGCATACATATGCATGTTATTTACATGAAAGTTTTAAAAACACTAATAAAAGCAAAGCTAAAAAGCCACCTCATTACAAACAGAATGGCTTTAACTTAAACGAGGGCGAGATCTATTGCATTTTCAATGCTTGTTTACTTTGGTTCTATCAAGAAGGCATTCAGATGTGTCACACATTTGCCATAAATTCTGAATGTTAGCACTCTAGTTGCTCATTAGATCACTGTAGTAAAGCTAGTGCTCACCAGGGAAGTCTGCTGCTAATCATGGTTTGCAGCCATTTTCCCGCATTTTTTATCCCGCAGACTTTCAGTCCGCATACCATTATCCCGCAAGGTCATTGACCTCGCATACCATTATCCCGCATTTTTTCAAAACGCATGTGCATTTATCGCGCATGCCTTTACAAAGAATTACGTTTTAAAGGCATGTATGGTAAATGCATTTGCGTTGTGAAAACCACGATGACGAGAGAGGTAAGTGGGTTTGTGTTAATTTTTTCGTGGGTTAGTGATTGTGTAGTGTAGTGTAGTGTTGTGTTAGTGTAGTGTAGAGTTGTGGTGGTTGTTTAGTGTAGGGTCATGCTGGGGGTAGTGTTTTAGGGTTTAGGGTTGTGTTGTAGTGTTTGCGTAGTGTAGGGTCATGCTGGGGGTAGTGTTTTAGGGTTTAGGGTTGTGTTGTAGTGTTTGCGTAGTGTAGGGTCATGCTGGGGCTAGTGTTTTAGGGTTTAGGGTAGTGTTGTAGTGTTTGCGTAGTGTAGGGTCATGCTGGGCGTAGTGTTTTAGGGTTTAGGATAGTGTTGTAGTGTTTGCGTAGTGTAGGGTCATGCTGGGGGTAGTGTTTTAGGGTTTTGGGTAGTGTTGTAGTGTTTGCGTAGTGTAGGGTCATGCTGGGGTGTAGTATTTTAGGGTTTAGGGTAGTGTTGTAGTGTTTGCGTAGTGTAGGGTCATGCTGGGGATAGTGTTTTAGGGTTTTGGGTAGTGTTGTAGTGTTTGCGTAGTGTAGGGTCATGCTGGGGTGTAGTGTTTTAGGGTTTTGGGTAGTGTTGTAGTGTTTGCGTAGTGTAGGGTCATGCTGGGGTGTAGTGTTTTAGGGTTTTGGGTAGTGTTGTAGTGTTTGCGTAGTGTAGGGTCATGCTGGGGGTAGTGTTTTAGGGTTTTGGGTAGTGTTGTAGTGTTTGCGTAGTGTAGGGTCATGCTGGGGGGTAGTGTTTTAGGGTTTTGGGTAGTGTTGTAGTGTTTGCGTAGTGTAGGGTCATGCTGGGGGTAGTGTTTTAGGGTTTTGGGTAGTGTTGTAGTGTTTGCGTAGTGTAGGGTCATGCTGGGGGTAGTGTTTTAGGGTTTAGGGTAGTGTTGTAGTGTTTGCGTAGTGTAGGGTCATGCTGGGGGTAGTGTTTTAGGGTTTAGGGTAGTGTTGTAGTGTTTGCGTAGTGTAGGGTCATGCTGGGGGTAGTGTTTTAGGGTTTAGGGTAGTGTTGTAGTGTTTGCGTAGTGTAGGGTCATGCTGGGGGTAGTGTTTTAGGGTTTAGGGTAGTGTTGTAGTGTTTGCGTAGTGTAGGGTCATGCTGGGGTGTAGTGTTTTAGGGTTTTGGGTAGTGTTGTAGTGTTTGCGTAGTGTAGGGTCATGCTGGGGGTAGTGTTTTAGGGTTTAGGGTAGTGTTGTAGTGTTTGCGTAGTGTAAGGTCATGCTGGGGTGTAGTGTTTTAGGGTTTTGGGTAGTGTTGTAGTGTTTGCGTAGTGTAGGGTCATGCTGGGGGTAGTGTTTTAGGGTTTAGGGTAGTGTTGTAGTGTTTGCGTAGTGTAGGGTCATGCTGGGGGTAGTGTTTTAGGGTTTAGGGTTGTGTTGTAGTGTTTGCGTAGTGTAGGGTCATGCTGGGGGTAGTGTTTTAGGGTTTAGGGTTGTGTTGTAGTGTTTGCGTAGTGTAGGGTCATGCTGGGGGTAGTGTTTTAGGGTTTAGGGTAGTGTTGTAGTGTTTGCGTAGTGTAGGGTCATGCTGGGGTGTAGTGTTTTAGGGTTTTGGGTAGTGTTGTAGTGTTTGCGTAGTGTAGGGTCATGCTGGGGGTAGTGTTTTAGGGTTTAGGGTAGTGTTGTAGTGTTTGTGTAGTGTAGGGTCATGCTGGGGGTAGTGTTTTAGGGTTTAGGGTAGTGTTGTACTGTTTGTGTAGTGTAGGGTCATGCTGGGGGTAGTGTTTTAGGGTTTAGGGTAGTTTAGTTGTTTAGTGTATGCTAAAGGCATATTCGTTCTAAAAGTTTTCGTTATTTTAATTTGCGGCCTAATAGTACATGCGGGATTTTTTTTGCGGACTGATGGTATGCGGGATTTCGTCATATATTCGCTAATCATACTTTCTATGGCAAAATGAACCCCCTCGTTTTGTTCCTTTTTAAATTAAATGTTTTAAGAGTTACCACTTTATTCCAATCAAGATGGCTTCAGGTGTGCCATACCTTTGTAATAAGTAGGACTGTTAGCACTCTAGTTGTTCTTTAGAACACTCTGGGACATTCTGTCATTGGGCTATAGTTGGGCTACATCTGGCTGATATTTGGGCTACATTTGTTTTTTTTGTCTCTGGTGGCCATCTTTGGGCTACATTGGGCTACATTGGGCTACATTGGGCTACATTGGGCTACATTTGGGCTCCAACATATATATAGCCCAATGTAGCCCAATATATATTTTTCAAAGTTAATTTTCGTAAAAACCACTGGAGCCTATATCTTGAGACATAGCAAAGGCACATCGGGCTACCAGTCCCTACAATTTTGCCAAGTTTGGTGTAAATCCATTCAGCCGTTCAGGCTAAAAGTGAGGCCAACCGCCCTATGGAAAATTGCATGGGAAAAACACGTTTTGGGACCCCCCTTTTTTCTCGGCCTCCCCTTGACGAAACCCCCCCAAATTTTCAGGGGCTGCTCAGAAACAAAATGTTCCATTTTCCTGAAAATTTCAGCCAATTCTGTCCTCAAACGCCAAAGTTATTCGACATAGAATTTTCAAAAATCCCATAGGAAAAAAATCCTAACTATATATACCTACTGGCTATCGCCAGTAGGTAATATATATGTATATATATATTTATATATATATATAATATATATATTTTTTAAGTACCATATAAGACTCTTGGCTAACACCAGCTGTCAATTTCCAGGCTGCAAGTCTGCTTCAAGAGATAATTTATTTAACTGTTAGAGAGTTTCCTGGTGCATTCATTGCTGCTTAATAAATTGAGTACTATTCTTCATCATAGCTGTGTGACACCTTCAGCCATTCTTTTTTTTTTTTTTAAGAAACAACGAATTGGATTGCCTATGCCCTTTAGCCTCACTTTCACAGTGTGTGTATGTGCTCAGAGCCACAGCATGTAAAGTGCGGTTAATAAAAAACCAAGGGCTGGCTCAGTTTGTCATGTGACTCGGGGGCACGTGATTGCTATGCTTGTTTACCCTTCGTCGCCCTCCCCAACAGCACATAAATACAATACACCGTGCTTCCCGATGAAAATCATAGTCATAAAATGTGTGTTCGCTGAATACCTTTAGCTAAATTCCAAGATAAAAAACTGCTCTTGCTGAGGAAATGTTTTCTTGTAGCGCTTCCTCCCAGAGATCTTACCATTGTATTGAAATGTAAATAAAAAGTTATTATTTAACCACATACCATAGAGCCAGGAAGGGTTGCCTCGCCAGTAGCAGGATCTGAACTAGTGTAACATTGACCGATGACTCCATGTCCCGAAGGAGACAGCCCTCCTGTTCCAAGGTTGTGTTTAATAGCCTGATGCCTTCTGGCACTTGTCATAATTCACTTCAGTTGACCCACTGTGTCCTTGGTGACATAGAGTCACCTGGTAACTTTAAACTAGTGACTTTAAGGTCACTCACGGATGTCATTAGCGAGTGTTTAAATCACTGGGCCTGGCTTCAAACAAGATGGTTTGATGAAATATAAACCAATACCCCTTAATGTGCATGAAGTTTAAAATTAAACGTCACCAAGCTAATCAGTGGACACTTTACTGCAAAACGCTACTGCACAAATGAGAAACAATTAATATGTCACATCACTCAGGATCTGTCAGTGAAAAGCATTCTTTGAATTTCAAAGACTAAAGCAACATCTATGCCTTTAGGGTGCTGAGAATCAGTCTGTGTTTGTGTTCTGTGTCTGCATTGCTGAACCCCTCCTCATATTTCACCCACAGCCCAGCTTGCTAAACTGTTTACTTCAAATGTATCAGCTAACCTTTTGATTATCATATATCCATTGTCTTTTTAGCACAGTATTATTGATGTGCTTATGGGAACCTGACACCCAAAGAGCTGCTTCCGAGCTGCCATCGGCTTCTAAGTGCTGAGTTACCTGCATCTTCTCCCACACATAGCTACTGAGCGAAAGTGTAATAAATCACACACAAGGGAATATACGAAAATGCCATGCTTGAATTCTGCAGCCTCTGGCATGCCTCAGGTATGCTTTAGTCCTGAACGCACACTGTGCAGTGGTGATCCAGGTAAAGACAGTACCCCTGTAGACAGCCACACTGCATACCATTGTCTTCAGGTCCCGAAGAATCTGTCATAATTTCAGAGGAACCGAAACACGTCGACTCCATCACGCAAAGGTCTTTACATGTCTAATAAATTTAGTATGTTCTGGTCAACACAGCACATAAATCAGGCTATTGCTCCCACACGTTTTTAACAGAGGAAAGCGTTTCACACACTTCATTTGAGAAGTTACTCATTCAGTCGCATTGTCCTACCCATATTCTGCTAGGAAGTCTTTTTGGCAACAGGGGTAGCTAGGGAGTCGCTCCAATGTAAACGAGTTGCTAGGTCAATTGGTTGGTTAAAACAACAAGAACCGTACATCGAACAGGGCACCGAGGGAATGCAATAGTGATGAGAAGCCTGGCAGCAAGAAACAGCATTCTCACACACACACAACAAAAATGTTAACCACACTGACATTAACCTCCAGAGTTCAACACACACAACGACAAAAAAGAGGAGCAGGTGAACCATCAGGGTCTAATCAGTTCTAGAAGGCTGTCCTTGCCTGGTGATGGAGCCAGCCCTAGCCCACCTCTTTGCTCACTGGCAATCCCATATGTTGTTGTGGGTGTGAACTTTATTTGCTGAATTGTGTGAATCAACCACTCCTCTCATTTGACCTTTTGTAGGAGCACTGAATCCACTTAGCTCAAAGCTACACTCATTTACAGGAGGAGGTTGAATTGGAATTCGAGAATGCTCACTAACACACGTTTGTGGGTGTTCACAAACTGACAAGCCAAGCCACACTTCGTAACACCCACTTCCCATCCCTTGCGTTAGATTTACTACTGCAGATTTCTCTGTAATGATGGTGCAGAAATCCACAGTAGTATAACCATTTGCGCCTGTCAGGAAACCTTTTGCGAATTCATGGCAGGCAAAAACGAGATATTTGCAGCCGTAAATATATGTTCATAGTTGTGAATAGGGTCCCATGTATTTCCACTCTCCAGTACAGCATTTGTGCTGAGTCCGAACTTTCTGCATTTCTATGGCCTGCATTACAGTCGAAAAAACAACCCCATGTTACTCTAAACTTGTACGAAATCTACCTTTTATTTACTATCCTTTCATAGCTGCCAAGGTTTCAGATTGCTATGTGTGACATTTTCATAATTCCAGTGAAATTATGAGTGACATTTCAATGACTATGTGTGACACTTTATCACAAACAAAATCAAGCAAGGAAGACTAGGAAAACATATAAATAACAGCAATTGCACCCATTTGAGCAACAACACTCTCTAAGAAGATGTTTAAACTGTTGGAAATAATCAGAAACTGAAGCACCAAGTGCCCTTCTAAGCTGACCATACTGTCAAACAAAACGAGGACTCAGATATGCACCACTCATTGGCAGTGTGCGCCGCACCACTGCAAACAAAAGAAGGTTTCTCTACATTTTAGCAACAGGAGTTATTGTAGTAGGGTCAGATTATGTGTTGCAAAACCGGCGCAATGTGCCACTTGCTCACCTCATGTGCAGAATAACACAATTACTGCTATAAGGGGGGGAGAAAAGAAGGCGATGAAGACTGTTTTCCAGATTGGGTCTCATCACTTGAAATCATACATCATCGGTCGCTGGGGTACTGAATGTATCCGAGGCGCAGACTCCACTACCGAAATTTTGAGCAGGTGTTCCTCTTAATTTCTTCAGCTCTGACAAACGTTACATTTTATTAAGAGCACTGAACTGATCGTTTTACGAGTTAACATGTTATAAGTAATGTTTAATGTTGCACTTGCTTACTTGGATTTGAGGCAGGCTGGTACATGATCTCACAGTTGCAGGCAGCAGCTCGGCCCGAGTCACTGACCCCTAATACGGCAGGATCATGAATATATACCACACTACGCATTGCGCACTGAGCAGCAGTCCGAAAGTGCACTGGTGAACAATATTCTCTGCAGTGAGGGCGGCAGCAGGCTCACAACAGCGGGTCAGCAGCAGGCAACGTAGGAGGGTCGGTGAGCTTCAGAGAGGCGGAGGCAGGCTGGTGGTGGTGCGAGCGCTGGCGTGCTCCTCTCCTCAGCTGCTCAGGATGATCTTTATAATAATAATCTGCTGTGCTGTCTTATCCACCTGCATCACTTCTCCCCCCTGCCCGCCCCTTCCCCCCCTCCCCCCTCCCCCCGTCAGTAGTACCTCGGGTGTGCGACAGCAAGGGTCATCACACTCCCCCCCCCCCCCGAGTCTTCGACAACTTCCTGGTGTCGGTCTGGCCCTCCGCCTTTAAGGGCTTCCGTTCGACCATGTACTTGCTCATAAAAAAGAAAAAAGGATATTGTTGTTGTTGTTCTGTCCCTTCTCTCGTGGCTACGGTTTCTCTGCTGAGGTAGTTGCGTTTTGCTCTTGTTGAGCGATTGTCTGAGGTAGATTTACTCGTTCGAGTTCAGAGTCTCAGTGTCTGGCCCTCCGCCTTTAAGGGGCTTCCGTTCGGCCATGTACTGGCTTATCAAGAATAAACAAAGGATATTGTGGTTGTTCTGTCCCTTCTCTCGTGGCCACAGATTTTACAGTTTCTCTCCTGAGGTAGTTGCGTTTTGCTCTTGTTGAGCGATTGCCTGAGGTAGGTTTAATCGTTCGAGTTCAGAGTTCCAGTGTTGGGTCGCGTAGGCATGCTTCACGCAACTTCTCTTCCCTATTCCTCCCCTTCGTGTGTCTCGTCTGAGGATGCCCTTCGCTTCGCTCCCGGGCTTGGTAGTTCCATTTCCTCTGGTTCCGGCCCTTGTAGGTATCTGTGTAGTTCGTTGGGGTCGTCGAAGATTTTGCTTCCGTGCCTGTCTGTCACCCTCATTTTTGACGGCCCCGCAAAGGTGAAGGCTATGTTCTTTTTCCGCAGACGGTCTCTTTGGGCTAGGAAACCTTTCCTCACCTCGACTGTTAACTTAGAGAAGTCTTGGGTGATTGTTACCTTGCTTCCGCTTACCAGCATTGGACGACCTTTCCTGGCTACGGAGAAGATCGCGTCGGTGTGGTCCTCTCGTAGCGGTTTACATATTATAGGCCTCGGGGCATTGCTATTCGCTTGTTTCCTGGCCGGTATACGATATGCTTTAGTGATTTCGAGCGGTTTTTCGAAGCTGAGACCGGTGAGCTTGGGTATTAGAGACTCTAGCATAAGGGCGCATGCCCCGGGTGTGTCCTCCTCCTCTTCGGGCACCCCCAGGAGTCTTATGTTACCTTTGCGGCTTCTATCCTCCAGCTCCGCCATGGCCTTTTGTAGTGCCGTCGTTCTCTTTATCACCAGCCCCAGGTCTTTGTGTGTGATGTTGGCATTATCCTCCAGCTGGCCGATCCTTTTCTCTGCCTCGTCTATCCTGCCGTTTGCTTTGCTTTGCTCTGCTCTGATCGCTATTAGCTCCATTTGGATGCTGTCTACTGTCTTTTTCGTGGCTTTTGCTAATTCGTTGCCTTCTGTTATTTTCTTTAGGAGGGTGTCCAGTGTGATGGTGCCGTCCCCCTGGCCGTTGCGTTCTTTGATCGGGGAGGCCGGTGTTTCATTCTTGCTCTTTTTTTGTTCGTTCGCTCCGTGCTTCCCATCTCTCCCTGCCATGCTTCCTCTGGCCAGGCTAGTCTTATGTTTCCCTCCTATTGGCGGTTGGCTTGTGACGGCCCTGTTTCCTCTTTCCTTGTTCCTTAAGGTGCTTATCGCTGCTAGGGGGTTGTCCCTGAACCTGGGTGGCCACTTGACCACTCTTGTTTTTGTCCTGTACTCCGCCAGCCTCTCGCGGTTCGCCCTCTGTCCTGACTACCTCCGTGTTTCTTAGGCTTGGAGTTAATAGCCCTCGCACCACCTGCTGTTTCTCTTGCGTGTTGGTCGGGGGTGTGGGCTGGTAGCAGCTCCTGTGCCTGCCCCTGCCTGCGCGGTCGTTGCTCCGCGTCGGCTGTCTGCCGGCTGCCTCCGCCGCTGCTCGAGGGATCGGTCGCTTTCTCGGTGGGGGTCCTGGGCTCCTTGTGGTCACGTTAACCTTTGTTGCCCCCGGTGTTCCTGCGGTGCCTCAGCGAAGAGCCTTATCCAGGATGGTCGCCTGTTTGCTTCGTCCCCCCTCCAAGATGGCCGCCTCTCTTTTTTGCCTCCGCCCCCGCCCTTTTGTTGACTGGGCGCCGGCTCTTGTGTTTGTTATTGTTTATTGTTATCGTTTATTTGACACCTCCTCTGCCTGTGCCTGTCTCGTTATTGATGTGTTTCCCTTCTGCCTCCGGTGCTCGGGTGCTCCGCGGCTCTTCTGCGAGCGTTCCCTTAACCAAAATGGCCGCTTGCTCGCTTCCGACCTCTTCCAAGATGGCCGCCCCTTTGAGAGGCTTGCTCGCTTCCGACCCCTTCCAAGATGGCCACCCCCTTGAGCCTCTGCCTCGTGGTTGCACCGGTTGCACCCGGTGTGTCTCTTTGGGCGTTGTTGATCACTGTGTTACTCCTGCTCACCCCTTCGCTGTCGGCGCTTTTCCTCTTCTCCCCCCCCGGGTGCCTTTCCCGGTGCGTGTCAGGCAACGCGCTCCCCTGCAGCCGCTCGCTTCGGCTATTTCCCCAATGTCTGCCTCTTGTTCGCGCTGGTCTCCTCTGGCTACGCTCCCGCTATGTGGTCCTCCTTACTTTGTCTTGCGGTGCACTTGCGGTGCGTCCGCCCCTCGCCCCTTGCCTGATCCCACACCAAGATGGCCGCCTCGGTCTCTGTCTGTGGCGGGGGGGGGGTTGCGGGGCTTTCTCTGCTCGCTACCGTACTCACGGTGTTGACGGGTGTCTCTCCCTCCTGCCGGCCTCGGGGGGGGGGTCTGCTCCTGGGGTCTGGAACCTCTCGCTTGATGTCGCGGCGGTCCACTCAGTTCCTCTCCGCCATCTTCCCTCTACTTCTCCTCGTCTTGGCTGGTTCCTCTTTCTTCCTTTTCTTTTGTTCTTGGTGGTGGAAACCCCGCTTGACTTGGCTCAGGTGGTGCCCCTTCCGTTCACACACCTCCTTCTTCGGTTCTTGTGGCACTTCTCCCTAGTTTGTCTACTTTGCTCGCCGTTCTTTTACTCGGGGGGTCGGGAGCTCCGGACTTAGGTTTGTCACAGTCCTTATCGGTGTAATGGACAAAATGTTTTTACCATTTCCCTTTTCTACATATTTCCTTTACTTTATCCCTCTTTGTACTCCCACGCAAACCCCAGGGGGGGGCCGCAAAATGCAAGACAACAGCGACAGCACCAAACCACCATGACAAACCCAACGAAGGCCGTCCTGTCCACAGACCTGAAGATAGTATCCATGAACGTTAAAGGACTGAATCACCCGGTCAAACGAAGAAAAATACTAGAACACCTGGCCAAACTAAAAGGAGACATATACTTGCTGCAAGAGACCAAGCTCTCAGAAGAAGAAGCAAAGCAACTCAAGGCCAGATGGATAGGGGAAATACACTGCTCACCAGCAAAAGGGAAAAAAAGAGGAATAATAACAATACTGAGCAAGAAGGCCAACCTAACAACACAATCAACGGACGCAGACGAAGACGGCCGCATGCTAATAACGAGCGTCCAAAGAGGGAGCGACAGAATACACGTAGCCAACATATACGGCCCCAACTCCGAAGAGAAACAGTTCTGGCAAGCAGTAAACAGCAAACTGTCCAACCTGCCCCAAGAGGACCTCCTGATCACGGCCGGCGATATGAATAGAACGATGGACCAGGGAACGGACAGACACCCAGTCAGACCAAGCCATACCACCAACAACAGCGGCAACACCCTGAAAGACCTGTGCACCAAACAACACCTGGCAGACCCATGGAGGCTACAACACCCAACAGCGCGTGAGTACACCTTTTACTCACACCCTCACAACTCCTACAGCAGGATCGACTACATATTGATGTCCAACACTCACACGCACCTTATAGAACAGACGGAGATAGCCCCAATAACCATCTCAGACCACTCTCACATAACGCTCACTCTCAGTGGCAAATACAACGACAGCCCTACGAGGAGATGGAGGCTCAACGACGACGTCCTCCAGAACATAGAGAATATTAAAGAAATCGAAGCCACAATTAAAGAGTACCTCGAGCACAATGACAATGGCGAAGTAGGCAAAGACATCATTTGGGACGCCCTCAAAGCGACACTGAGGGGGAAACTAATAAATATCAAATCCAGGATGAACAGAAGCAGAAACAAGAAAATCTCTGAGCTTGAGGAGGAGATAACAGCACTGGAGAGAGGCCACTGCGCAAACATAACAGACAGGAACACGCTCACCCTGCTCACAAAAAAGAAATATGAACTGAACAAGATCTTAAGCGAGAGAGCAGGGTCCTGGCTAACGAAATTCAAATCAATCAACCTATGCGCAGCAAACAAAGCAGGGAAACAGCTGGCATCCTACCTAAAGGCAAAACAGAGGCAACACACGATAGCAGCAATAACAGATCGAACGAACAAGTCTCAAACAACGAACAAAGGAATACTAGAGGTCTTCAGACAATTCTACCAAGAGCTGTACACAGAGGATCAAACCCTGAGCAAGGATGCAGGACTAGATCTGCTCAATAACACTAACCTGCCGAAACTCAAGGAGGCGGAGAGGGAGTCGCTCGAAGCCGACATATCGGAAGAAGAGATTGAAACAGCCATAACCCAACTGAAAAAGAACAAAGCGCCGGGACCAGATGGGTACTCCGCAGCTTTCTACAAAACCTTCAGTGAACACATTAAAACACTAATGGCACAAACGTTCTCGACATGCATCCAGAACGGGAAGATGACGGAGTCCATGAGCGAGGCCAACATCACCATAATCCCCAAAGAGGGGAAAGATCCACAATACCCCCAGAACTACAGACCAATATCGCTAATAAATGTCGACTGCAAAATATACGCGAAGGTCTTAGCCAACAGACTAAATAGAATACTACCGGACATTATCCACACCTCACAAGTGGGATACATCAAAAATAGACTATCGCAGGACAACACAAGGCTACTGTGCCACCTAATCAACCACACAGCAAATAGCAATGAACAAGCAGTCATGATAGCTCTGGATGCGGAGAAGGCCTTTGACAGAGTATCGTGGCCCTTCCTGAGGAACTGCATGGGAAGTTTTGGACTGGGGGAAAAATACACGGCAATGGTCATGGCCCTCTACAACAAACCGAGAGCAAAAATAGTGGTAAACGGCAGCGCATCCGAAACACTCACGCTGGGAAGAGGCACCAGACAAGGATGCCCCCTCTCCCCCGGCCTTTTCTTGCTCGCGCTAGAACCCCTGCTAGCCAGAATAAGGGACAACACAGACATAACAGGCGTCAAGATCAAGAAGAAGACTGTCAAACTAGCGGCGTAACCCCTCCACGTCAATCAAAGCGCTAATGGCCACAATAGGAGAATACGCGGAAGCCTCAGGCTACAAACTTAATAAGGAGAAATCGGAGTGCAAGCCAATGAATGTCCATACCACAAGAGAGGTTCTAGGCGAATCCGGACTGGCATGGCAGACAAAACCACTGAAATATCTAGGACTCCACTTTGGAAGAGATCTCACATCAACGCTACAACATAACGAAGACCTCACACTGAAAAAAATAAAAGAAAGGCTGGAGCTATGGTCGCCAAAATACATAAGCTGGTGGGGACGAATTGAAACAATCAAAATGATGATAACCCCGGCGATAAACTACACACTGACAATGCTACCACTCCCAATGACAGAGACATTCCACAAAAAACTAGACCAACTCATAAACATCTTCCTATGGAAAAACAAAAAACCAAGGAGAAGCCTACAAAAACTAAGACTGGCAAGGGACCTCGGAGGCCTCAACCTGGCAAACTTCAAAACATACCAAACGGCATGCCTGGCGAGACAGGGTATCGCCTGGATAGACAGCACACAAACATATACACCAGTATGGCTAGAGGTCGAACAAGACATCCTGGGAGGGCTTAAGCCAATAGCCCTTCTAACAGCAAACCGACACCCACTAAAGGCCAGCGCCATACTGAAACACACGAGGGAGGCGCTGATGAAGGTAGACAAACGCATGGCGCAGAAGCTGAGAGGCACAGCATGGGAATCCATCTGGTTCAATACAAAAGTAACCTATCATGGGGCGACACTGCAGAATGACATCTGGATCGAGAAAGGCGTCAGCCTCCCCAACCAGACAGAAACCAAGCAAGGACCGCTGACGTTCCAGAACCTACAGCAGCTACACGACCTCCCAAACCAAGAGCTCTATAACTTCCTTAAAATGAAGACGGCAATAACAAAAGCTAACCTACGCAGAGAGGAGCCAGGCATCATCAAATACCTGCAACTCCTCAACACAGCAGGTCACCAAACTGCTAAGATCTACAAGCTCCTCAGCCCCTCCACGCTGGCGCAGAACAAGAAAGCCACTAACGCATGGGAGACGCTACTGGGCAGGCAACTGAACGAAATAGAGCGGGCAAAAATGTGGAGCTCAGCAACAACAAACAAAATCACCCCACAACTAGCGCAAACAAAGTACTGGTTGCTCCACAGGGCCTACTGGACGCCATCCAAGCTCCACAAGGTCGGCATCGCAGAATCAGACAAATGTTGGAATTGCCAGAAAGAAGAGGGCACCCTCGAACACCTTATTTTCACCTGCGTGAAAGTCAAGAGGTTCTGGACACAGATCAACACCTTCCTGAACGACATGCTCAAAACCGACCTAACCATCAGCTTCGTGAGCCTGGCGACAGAACACCTAACCGCGAACCTAAAAAGTAGAGAAGAGAGAGAACTTCTAGACCTACTCCTCACAGCAGCCCTCAAAATAATCCTAACCAACTGGAAGAACACAGCCAAAGCGAACTTTAAAACATGGATCAACTGGGTAACTTTCCTGAGAGGAGCAGACAACATCACAGGCAACTTCTCGAAAGAACACGCCGCCAAACTACACATGTGGCGCCCACTAGATGACCACCTGAAGAAACCCCAGTAACCCCCCCCTCTCTCTCTCTCTCTCTTTCTCTCTTTTTCTTTCCCTCCCCTTTTTGTATTCGAAGGACTGTTATAGAAATAACCGCTATTGCATACTCCACCGATATATATATATTTTTGTATGGTTTCTTGTATGCCAATAAAAGTCTTTTTAAATAAAAAATAAAAAATAATAATAATCTGCTCCTGCCTCTTGTCATGAGTGATCTGTCCAGTGAACGCCGGTGTGCATGATTGAGGGGGCACCATTGACAAAATAATGAAAGAAAAAACTACTACACTCACCCTGCCGCGCTCTCCGAGAGTTACGAATACAGTGTCTGTTGCAATCACGTGACCTCACCATGTCACTTGATTGCCGTGGTAACCCCGGCCGGCGGCAGCAGCTGGGCTAATTATGAATGCTCATTGCTGCAGACAGGACAGCAATGAGCCACCAGTTCGGCGCGATGCTCCTGACCTGTGCAGACTTTCACACTACTACAATCACACCCTCTGCCAGTGCAGTATTCGCGTGCTCATCGGGAGTGCACTGTTTGGCCAGGATAACGATTTCCTTTGCACCGCCGGTGGTGTCAAGGAGGCAATACAAATGCGTGACTTTACATTTTCGTGCGGTGATGCGGATCACTGCACAAAAATGCGTTAGTATCACGCCTGATGCGTGATACTTGGCAGGGCTGTCCTTTATTTACTTTGATTTGACGGCATTGAAGTGTTCGGGTGGCGTGCGTGTTTGACAGAATCCTGTCTGTTTTATATAAACGATAAACCCTGAAATGTGTGTAAACTGCATTTCCTAAAGGGTGGATTGTTGGACAATATGCACATCTTATATGCCCCTAATTCTTCAGAAAATGTATGTGCCCCTTTGTTGTTTTCCTCCAGCGAACTAAGCATGTTTGTTGGAACTATGACGTGCGTCTCACAGTCATAGGCTCTATTTTCTGTTCAGTGTATGCAGTAAAACATTTTTAAAGCATTACATAGCTTAGTGTTCTATACTTTTATCACATAGCTTAAATGGGCTCTTTGTTGTTGCTTTTCTACATTTTTTCTCTATGCAGTCAAGTTCCCTATGCTCACCTGACTTCAAAATGTGTGGGAGCAATCAATCAATCAATCAATCATATCACTTGTAAAAGTCACTACTTACCTGTGGGGGTCTCAAGGCGCTGGGGGTGGGGGATGCTGCTACTGCTTGAAAAGCCAGGTATTGAAGAGTCTTCTGAAGGTCAGCAGGTCTTGGGTCTGCCGTAGGTGGGTGGGGAGGGTGTTCCAGGTCTTGGCGGCGAGGTGGGAGAAAGATCTGCAGCCAGCGGTCATTCTTTGGATACGGGGGACTGCGGCGAGGGCGAGGCCGGTGGAGCGGAGCTGGCAGGTGGGGGTGTAGAAGCAGAGTTATCTGTTGAGGTATGCTGGTTTGGTGTTGTGGAGTGCTTTCTGTGCGTGGATGACGAGCTTGAAGGTAATCCTCTTGTTGACGGGGAGCCAATGCAGGTCTCTCAGGTGGGGTGTGATGTGGCTGTGGCGGGGGATATCGAGGATCAGATGTGCAGAGGGGTTCTGGATGATTACTCAGCCGCCTCAGGAGTTTGGCTGGGGCTCCTGCGTAGAGGGCGTTTCCGTAGTCCAGCCTGCTGCTGACGAGGGTCTGGGTGACCGTTCTTCTAGTTTCGGTGGGGATCCACTTGTAGATCCTGCAGAGCATGCAGAGGGTGTTGCAGCAGGAGGAGGAGATAGCGTTGACCTGCTTAGTCATGGAGAGGGTGGAGTCGAGGATGGCCCCTAGGTTGCGTCCGTGGTCGGAGGGTGTTGGAGCTGTTCCCAGTGTGGTCAGCCACCAGGAGTCGTCCCAGGCCAAAAGGGTGGAACCGAGGTAGAGGACCTCAGTCTTGTCCGAGTTCAGCTTCAGTTGGCTGTTCCTCATCCATTCGACGATGGCCTTTATTCCTTCGTGGAGGTTGGTTTTGGCGGTGTGAGTGTCTTTGGTGAGGGAGAGGATCTGCTGGGTGTCATCGGCGTAGGAGATGATGTTGAGGTCGTTATGTCGGGCGACGTGGGCGAGAGGTGCCATGTAGATGTTGAACAGCGTTGGGCTGAGGGATGAGCCCTGGGGTACGCCGCAGATGATCTCAGTGGCATTGGAGTGGAAGGGGGGAGGTGGACGCTTTGTGTTCTGCCAGAGAGGAAGGATGTGGTCCAGTCCAGGGCCTTCTCTTGGATCCCAGCGTCGTGTAGGCGTGTTCGTAGTGTGCAGTGGCATACCGTGTCGAAGGCAGCTGACAGGCCCAGGAGGATGAGGGCCAATGGTTCTCCGTTGTCTAGCAGGGTCCTGATGTTTTTGGTGGCGGCGATGAGGGCGGTTTCGGTGCTGTGGTTGCTGCGGAACCCGGACTGGGACAGGCCCAGGATACTGCTCTCCTCAAGGTAGCGGGTCAGTTGTTTGTTGACGGTCTTCTCTATGACCTTCGCCGGGAACGGGAGCATGGAGATGGGCCGGAAGTTCTTGAGGTCCTTGGGTTCCGTCTTGGGTTTCTTGAGTAAGACGTTGATCAAGGCATGCTTCCAGCTTTCCGGGAAGGTTGCTGTCTTGAAGGAGATCTGGCTCATGCTTTGAATTTTCCAATTGAACCAGACTTTGCTCTCAGAAAGCTGGACAAATGCCCCCCCAACCATTATAGTAGTGCAATGGGTGCAGTCTCAGTAGGACACGTGCCTTCTTGAATTGTATCGGTACAAAAGGGGGGTGGTGATGGACAGAGCATCTGAACCAATCAAACACTCACACCCAGTCAAAAGATCAGGGTTTAATCCATCACCGTTCTTTAGCCCACTCTGCCACCCCAGTTCAGACATGGCTATATGCAAATCAGTCTGACCCTGTGCCTCATAGGAACAGTCCAGCCCGAACTGCCAAGCCATGTCTTCCCTGGACCGGAAACAAGCTTCTGAGGACCGGTTTCTGGCATTACAGCCGTCTTCAGCCCGGCTTGCTTGAATCCAGTGGCAAAGTGAGCAAGGGACTCACGTCTGAGCATACCCTGCCACACTTATGACGGCCAAAAGCGGTACAAAAGGGGGTGGTGATGGACGGAGCATCTGAACCAATCAAACACTCACACCCAGTCAAAAGATCAGGGTTTAATCCATCACCGTTCTTTAGCCCACTCTGCCACCCCAGTTCAGACATGGCTATATGCAAATCAGTCTGACCCTGTGCCTCATAGGAACAGTCCAGCCCGAACTGCCAAGCCATGTCTTCCCTGGACCGGAAACAAGCTTCCGAGGATCGGTTTCTGGCATTACAGCCGTCTTCAGCCCGGCTTGCTTGAATCCAGTGGCAAAGTGAGCAAGGGACTCACGTCCGAGCATACCCTGCCACACTTATGGCGCCAAAAGCTTGAATTGAATTGTATAGCACCCTTGTAAATCTACGATAACCAAATCAGCAGAAATTAATTATTCACCTATGTATTTATATAATTATCTGTACTTACGACAAATATGAATTGCATTTAAGCAAAATGATCTTTTATCCATTTAGTATGCACTGCGGATGTTTCGGAGAACCTTAAATTTGATCCCACCTTTGTCTGGAAGTCAGGGGAGAGCCTTTAGGGCAGGCCTGGTGTGGCCTTGTTTGTGGAGAGTTAGGCCCAGTTTGTAGTTGAGTTCTGTAGCTTTTGTAGACCTGAGATGAACTTCTTAGCAGGGCCAAAGAAGATGATGTTGCAGTAGAAGAGGCATGCCACAACAAATCCTTATGTCAACTTTGCCAGCTGATTGGTTGGAAGAAGTGCGAGAATAGAGAGCTTTAGGTTGGTGCCTTTGACTACTGGATTGACTTGGGGGTCGAACAATATTTCAGAGCCAAGAAGTATTTTTAGGTTTCTGACTTTTGGGGGATACATAGGCCTAGGGGCCAGTTGAAAGGTTTAGGGCTGACCTTAGTTCTAGCCACCCGCAGGATCTCAGAGTTTTCCCTGTTCATGCATGGGCTCTTATTAGTTTTGAGGATTACTTGATTCAAGTATGAGTTAATATTGCTGGAATTATGTGGCTTGTGGTCTTGCCATAATTTACATGTTGTTATCATACCATAGAAAGTTGACTTGGGGATGGTTGAGCTGGGCCAGGTGAGACACATAAATATTATGTAACAGGAAAAATACAGATGAACCCTATATAACAATGCAGTGGACCTGCCAATTGAACAACTGGTATGTTAATAGCTTTGTTATGTTAATAGATTTGTAAAGCACATGGCTGCCCCAGCAACGGGGCTTCCTAGCGCTAGCCCCAGAAATATCATTTCCGGGCGGTAAACAGGGTACAGAGGCTAGACCGGAAAGAGCCAGACTTCTAAGGTCTTTCTCAAAGCCATGTGATTGTGAATGCTCCTGATGGTCACAGGGAGGGTGTTCCAAAGGGCTGACGCCAATGCCAACGCCCTAAAAGAGTGTCCCCCAGCTCTTGTTCTTTTGACTCGGGGGACACATGCCATATGCAGACCCAGGGCACCCACCTAGGATAGTTAGGGAACACAGGGGGAGCCTCAAGGCTCCCGTGGTCCCTGCTGGCTCCCCGCCTCCTGAGGCAGCCGACATTGCTTTTACAGAGAGGGAGCTGCTAGCATGCAGCTTGCTCTCTGTAAAAGCAATTGTTCTCCATTTTGAGCAAGCGAGAGCAAAATGCTCTCGCTTACTCAAAGTGGTGCACAGTTCGCGATAGAATGGTGGGAGTGGTAAAGCTTCCGCCATGCCTTGCAAAAATTAGAGGGAACATTGTGGCATCCTGAATACAAATTAATAGCAATGGATGTCATTGCATTGTATACAAACATAAAGCACAAGATTGGAATTAATGCTTGTAGTATTTTCTTGGGAAAAAGAAACATTCAATATCAACATCATAACATCATGTTAATTGATATGATCTCCTTCTGCCTACACAATACCATATTTATATTCAACAAAGATTTTTTTAAACAAATCAAACGTACAGTCATGGGCTTTTCATTTTCTCCGAACTATGCTAATCTGGTCATGGGATGGGTCAAAGAAAAAATTGCCTGGAAACCGTAAAATTATGAATAGATAAAAGGTTCATTGATGACCTTTTTATCATTTGGGATGGGACAGAGGAAGACTTTGACACATACTTTGATATACTCAACAACAATGAGGCCAACTGAAAATTCACATATGAAATTAGTTCAACCAAAATACAATTTCTAGACACCGAAATCTATATTGATGGAAATACCTTACAGACAACACTCTATAGAAAGGCAACAGCGACTAATATAGTCCAACATGCAAATAGCTTCCATCCTGCAAATCAAAAATGGAACATTCCATACGGTAAATTGTTAAGGTTACGGAGAAACTGTTCAACAGATAGCGAATTTGAAACACACAGTAAAGACGCACAGTCGAGATTTTACCACTTCCATGCTTATGACGGCCCCCGTCCGTCATGCATCACTGTGGGCGTGTGCTGATGACGGCTGGGGGCCGTCATGAACCCGCCCACTCATTAAAATGGCCACACAGGCGCAGAATCGCGGCAGCGCCCAAGGGGTTAAAAAGAGAAAATACCCCATAAAAGTCATAAATTAGAGCTTACAAAGAGCAAAGACAAAAACCCGAATTGAGATTTTGAATGATCAGAAACAACATGTAACACAGGATCCCTCAAAAATCGGATTAATAACAACATACACACTGGGAGCCAACCAATTAACTAGAATCATCAAGAAACATTGGGGAATCTTACAACTAGACCCAACCTTATCAGGAATAATCGGCAACCATCCCAATGTAACATACAGATGAGCAGAAAATATAGGTGACAGATTAACACATAGTCACTTCAAAGCAATGGTCCAATGCCATAGCAAAACACATGGAAAAAGTACACGGTTGTAAATGTGGAGTTCTAAAATTGGATCCCATTGAACAAATCCCAAGATCTGAGAGGAGGAAATCGCGAAAGACTATTACGGCAAGAGGAGTCTAAACATATTTTATCGCTCAGAACAATGACACCTCTGTGACTAAATCAAGAAGAGGAACTGTACGTACATCTTTGAGAAATCTGTCCAAAAATTACCTAAACTGTCTCTGATGAATTGTAAGCTCACTGGAGAACATAAATAATAGAAAACAAATAATAAATGGAGCATCAGCTGGAACTAATACATTTCTCGGAATACCCACCTAAGAGAATGAAACATATAACTATTGTGATCAGATTGTCATGTGATTAAATTACTCACTAGAGAGTGCGATTTTAAACATGCGATTTAAAATAATTTGACTAACATAAGTAACTGACATGTATAAAATCGTTTTTGCCTCATGAAATTCCATAGGAAAGTTGAAAAAAACTTTTTTTTTAAAAATGAAATCTTTTTAATAGCACAGCTTGCACATATTTTATCATCAATGTAAAATATCACCTATGCACAATTTCACTTTATACGAAAATGATATATAAAAAAACTTATGCAATGGACTACATATGCCAGCATGCTATGTGAGCTACAAACAAGAAGTGCTTGTACAAGTAGAAATAAATGACGCCTGTTTTGAATTGAAAAACATTCAGTGAACAAAGTTCGAGTGGCGAACCGAAACACGTTGGCCATGGCTACTGCCGTTTGCATTTAAATAAAATATTTAATTTCTGATCCTGATTGAGTGCGTTCTTCAAGAATCTCTGCTTCTCGCAGAGATACCTTGTGATATATTAACCAGCCCTCTGCCGGAGAAGATGCGCGCCTCCCCACACAAGCAGCGCCGGCGTTCTGAACGAGGGCATTGACGGCAATATATATATGCATATATATATATAGTGAGCAAGGGCACGGACGTGCCCGAAACGCGTCTGAGGACATGTACCACTTTATGCACAAATAAAGCATTTTGAAAAAAGAAGTCTGACTCCGGCCCATTTCTGCTGTCTGCGTACCTGTCTGTGCTCGAGGCACTTTGGAGGCAAGTTGGATTGCATATATATATATATATATATATATATATATATATATATATATTACCTACTGGCGGTCGCCAGTAGGTATATATAGTTAGGATTTTTTCTCTATGGGATTTTTGAAAATTCTATGTCTAATAACTTTGGCGTTTGTGGACGGAATTGGCTGAAATTTTCTGGAAAATGGAACATTTTGTTTCCGAGCAGCCCCTGGAAATTTGGGGGGGGTTTGTCAAGGGGGGGCCGAGAAAAAAGGGGGGGTCCCAAAACGTGTTTTTAACATTGAGTTTTCCATAGTTGGCCTCACTTTTAGCCCGAACGGCTGAATGGATTTCCATGAAACTTGGCAAAATTGTAGGGACTGGTAGCCCGATGTGCCTTTGCTAGGTCTCAATATATGTGCTTCAGTGGATTTTGAGAAATTAACGTTTAAAAAAAGATATATATCTGTAAGCGCGCTCTGGGCAGCGCTCCGGTTCGCGGACTTTACACGTAACGGAACTTCGCGAAGCGAAGCTGATTGGCTCTCCGGTGTCTGTCAACATTCTAAACAGTCCGGAGCGGCCGCCATCTTGTCTCTCGGTAGGATCGAGAGACAAGAGGAGGCCAAAACAAAGGGGGAAATGACCATAAGGGGGCATAGTAGATCCTCCCTGACCCCCTAGGTTTAATGTGGAGGCTTTAAAAGGGCCCCGCGGGGCAAAAAAAAAAAAAAATTGTTTGCGTGGGTAGCGCCCGGTTCGCGAACCGGGAAGCGTTCTGGGCAGCGTACTATAAGGAAAAAAGAATGATAGACTTTTCAAATACTGTATGTTAATTGATTGTTGGTGTTGTTGATTATTTTTTAATTATTTTTATTTTTTAAGCAATTATTTATTATTGTGATTGTGTTTGAAAATTTAATAACATTTCTAACATTTAACTAGTTTATGAATTACATATAAAAATGATTAAAGACTCAAACAATTTTTTAATATTACATACAATTTTATTTTTCGGATTGTTTTTCAAAATTTAATAGAACGTCTAGCATTTGACTGTCCGATATGTCCTCTTGTTGAGTGAACATAAGTTCCCACATTTGACCGTCATCATAATGAAGTAAATGATCCACAGATTCTACACATTGAACTAATTCATGGTCCCGTGATTCATCCATGAAATCTGAGTCATCATTGTCCTCAATATCTTTTTCTGTGTTGTTCTCCAGAACAATTTCGAAGGAAACATTCTGCTCACCTTCCATTTTATTGCTGTAATTTGCATAAAAAATAAATATATCAGTAGAGATAGGGCACTGTTGGGTTTAAGTTCAGACAGGTACTTGTGAGTTTATAACAGAGAAGTAATCTATGGGCACTGTATGGTTTCAGGCGTGAAGTAGTACTATTAAAAAGTGCCTGTGAAGAAGCCTAAGTAAATTCATAATTATACCACAGAAACCTAAATCAATCCATAATTATAATAAAGAAGCCTTTCTCAATGTCTAACTCTTACAGAGGGATAGTATATAACTATCTGAAAATGTTTTCAAATTTATAAAATAATATCTCACCTTCTAAAAAGAAGTTTAAGTTGTGAGTGAAAATGATCTTGCAATGTAGTTCAGGAAGTAGTAGTCAAAATGGCTGTGTTTCTCTCTCTCCCTTTATATATATTCAGGTACATAGCCAATCAAATGTCAGGTAAAAAAAGTAGAAAATGAAAGTAACATTTTAATTGGTTGTCAATTCCAACACTTCAGATGTGTTTTGTGAAGTAATTTACCTCAGGGTATTTAGAGAGGTCTACAGGCTAAATGGTTAAATGGAATTTCAATCAAATTTGTGAAAATGGTAGGCATTGGTATGTAGTATGAGCTAATCTATATTTGGTGAAATTGTCTCCAGTCGCTTTTCTGTAAACTACTTTCCCACCTTTTTTGATGGTGCGCTTCCCAGGGAGCGACCCGGTACGCGAACTGGTGAGCGCCCCGGTTCGCGAACCTTAAGCGTTACGGGAGTCCACCATTTTGTGTTTCGGTCGAATTAAGATACAAGATGGAGGGCAAATAATGTTCAGAATGGGTAGAAGGGGGCACGGTAGACTTATCTTGACCCCCTAGGTTTTCTGAGGGTGGCCGAGGAGGCCCATATGTGCGAAAAAAAAAACATTTTTTAAAAAATTTAGCGAGGTTAGCTCCCGGTTCGCGTACCGGGAAGCGCCCCAGGGAGCGTACTTTGTTGAAAATTAGTGAAAAATGTTAGAGTAAAATAATAATTGTGAGTGATCAGATGTAGGGTAGCTCTGAGAAGAGCTTTTGGTTTTATGGTACATTTAAGTACTTATAAGTAGGTACCAATGCACAGTCTTAAATTCAGAATGAAAATTCTGTTGCCCTCATCTGAGAAGTGAACTCCATCTCCTCTGTAGATATCTTCCATGTAGTAACGCAAGTTATTGTTGTACAGGGAGCCCATTCCATGGTCTCTCATGTAAGCTGAAACATATTTGTTTACATGCTTCCTCGACTTCTCAATTTGTGGACAAAATTGGTTTGACCACCTCCATTTCTGTCTTTGGCATATATTTGAATATACCAAGGCAGTCTGAGGAAAAAGTGCCATCAATTGCTCAAAGGTGTCCTTTAAAAGCATTTCCAGACCTACCCCAGTCAAAGTGCCCAAATCATTACCTCCACAGTGCACAATTAACAGGTCAGGTTTTGGCAAATGCATAAAGGTTTTCACCAATGGTATCAATTGGTGACATTTTAATCCTCTGTGGCCAAACCACTTAATTTCCACATCTTGTAAATTGAGGTTAGGTAAATTCCTGTTCTCAGCATACCTCTGAGCCCAATAGATGTAACTATGTCCAACAATCCAGACAGAAAACATGGTGAGAGAAGGTTCTCCTGCAGTCAGATGAAGTGTGGCAATGAAATGGCAGTTGAAAAAATAAGAGTTTAAAATGAAAAAAACTGTGGAGTTTCTGTGTTAATGAAGCAGTAACAGTGATTGGTGGATTTTGATTGCTGAAAACAGAAAGTTAGGGTGCATGGATGAGTTGTTTGAAAGATGTATTTTGAGTGGTCAAGAAAAAATCATTAAATGAAAGAATGCACTGGATATGAGGTACACTGAGAGTTCAGAGTTCAATTGCAACATTGTTGTGTGAACTTGCAAACACCAGAAGTCTTCCAAGAGGTGGTTGCCATGCAGAAAAGGCATGAAATGGCAGAGGGGGGAAGGGTTTTCATTTGAAAAAAAGTGAGGGAAGAGTTTTGATTGGGTGACATGAGAGATATGTGTGAAGAATTACAGCATTTCTGTGCTTTTGATAGCTGCAGACTCTGGAGTGCATACCTTTTGCTCTGCTGAAGACAAATTGGTGTGTTTCTGAGACTGTTTTGAAACTCAAGGTATTTGCTAAGGTGAGAAAAGATTTATTTAATTTAGATAGAGAATAGAGTGCTTTAAGGAGAAAATTATGAAGAAAGTTGTGTTCTTCAAATGTTGCTTTGTCTCAAGTGTTTTACAAATAGATTTTGTTTCTTTGAGAAAATGTAATTGGAGAAAATGTGAAGTATTAGTACTGACAGGGTGTTATTGTGCATAGGAGCTGTGGAGTCTTTTCAAATTATGATTTGAAAATCGTTTTTGAGGAAAATGAATGGTTATAATATTTATGACAAGGACATAATGGTGTATGCTTCATTATAAGGCAATTGAGTGTCTCTGATGTTATTTTTCCCATTTTAATGAAAGACCTTTCTCTGTGGAGCATATTGCTTGTAAATATGCTCCCACCTGTGCATGGCAAATTTAGATTTTGAATGATTGTGTTACATAGCTATGTTAAAAGTGACCCAACCATGCTGCAAAGGCAATCAAAAAACGCTTTTATGTGTCTTAAGGACATTTTAAGTCATTTCCCTATGTGCAGTGTTTTCAAATTATGATTTGAAAATCGTTTTTGGGGAAAAGGAATGGTTTGTAAATTTATGACAAGGATATAATGGTGTATGCTTCTTTATAAGGCATTTCAGTGTCTCTGATGTCATTTTTCCCATATTACATTAAAAGACCTTTCCCCGTGGGGCACATTCCTTGTAAATATGCTCCCACCTGTGCATGGCAAATTTAGATTTTGAATGTTTGTGTTACATAGCTATGTTCAAAGTGACCCAACCATGCTGGAAAGGCAATCAAAAAACGCTTTCATGTGTCTTAAGGACATTTTAAGTCATTTCCCTATGTGCAGTGTTTTCAAATTATGATTTGAAAATCGTTTTTGGGGAAAAGGAATGGTTTGTAAATTTATGACAAGGATATAATGGTGTATGCTTCTTTATAAGGCATTTCAGTGTCTCTGATGTCATTTTTCCCATATTACATTAAAAGACTTTTCCCCGTGGGGCACATTCCTTGTAAATATGGTCCCACCTGTGCATGGTAAATTTAGATTTTGACTGTTTGAGTTACATAGCCATGTTAAAAGTGACCCAAAAACTTGCAAAGGCTTTAAAAAAACACTTTCATGTGTCTTAAGGACATTTTAAGTCATTTCCCCCCGGGTGCAGTGTTTTCAAATTATGACTTGAAAATCGTTTTTGACGTAAAGGAATGTTGTTAAAATTTATGTGCGCCATATGCCCCCAAATTTCTTTTTCAGGGGTGCAGCAGGGTGTTCTTGAGACACCCCTGCACCTTTGGAAAAATTCCTAATTTGCGATGAGCTAATTGCTAATCGCAAATTGCACCTTCATTCCTATGGGCCTCCTGGCCCATGGAAATGAATGGGTAATTTGCAATTAGCAATTTGCTCATTGCAAATTAGGAATGGTAAAGAATCGCTATTTATTCCTTAAAATTCGCTATTTAGGAAATGCAAAATAGTTTGATGATACATATGGCAGTTCATCTCTAACAAGATAAGAAGCATAGGGATAGATTTATGATGACTGGCACAATGAAGTGGACATTACTTACTTCATTGGTAGGCCTTTACATGTATTATCTCCTCTGTATTGTTCATCAAGTGTAACTTTGATCTGAAATCCTGAGTAGGCCTCACCTTAAACAAACCTCTGGATAGGCCACACCTTATCGTCATCCTGAATTAATCATTTAAAATGCTAGGGACAGATTTATGATAGGTGTATGCCTCTTTTGCGACACTGTGCGTCACTTTTCTGATGCAGCGGTGGTGCAAAAGATTTCCTATGAGGCGACAAAATTACAAATTGATGCATTTAGGCAGATGTGTCATGGTGTAAAAAAACCGTGCCACATGAAACCGATGCAGCAGTGATGCAAAAGATGCACCATGTTGCAAGACAGGCCTCACTTGGGGCTATATGTATCAAGCTAATTAGCATTCGCAAAGGCCTAAATTCTGCGAATTTCAGCCTTTGCGAATGCTAATTAGACAAATGGTATGTATCAAACAAGTTTGATGCAAAATAAGGAATAGCAAAATTTGCTATTCCTTATTTTGCGATTGCGCCGAAGGATTTGCAAATTTTGCGATTCTTTAAATTCAATGTATCAAACAAAAAACATGCAAAAAATGCCATTAAGGATTTGCAAATTACCACCAACTTCTAGTTGGTGGTAATTTGCGAATTCTTTTCAAAAAGCTTTTTTTCCAAAAAACAAAAGGTGCCATATGACGCCCATACATGCCCTTAGGGCATGTATGTGCGCCATATGCCCCCACATTTCTTTTTGAGGGGTGCAGCAGGGTGTTCTTGAGACACCCCTGCACCCTTGGAAAAATTCCTAATTTGCGATGAGCTAATTGCTAATCGCAAATTGCACCTTCATTCCTATGGGCCTCCTGGCCCATGGAAATGAATGGGTAATTTGCAATTAGCAATTTGCTCATTGCAAATTAGGAATGGTAAAGAATCGCTATTTATTCCTTAAAATTCGCTATTTAGGAAATGCAAAATAGTTTGATGATACATATGGCGGTTCATCTGTAACAAGATAAGAAGCTTAGGGATACATTTATGATGACTGGCGCAATGAAGTGGACATTACTTACTTCATTGGTAGGCCTTTACATGTATTATCTCCTCTGTATTCTTCATCAAGCGTAACTTTAATCTGCAATCCTGAGTAGGCCTCACCTTAAACAAACCTCTGGATAGGCCACACCTTATCGTCATCCTGAATTAATCATTTAAAATGCTAGGGACAGATTTATGATAGGTGTATGCCTCTTTTGCGCCACTTACAAAACACTGCCCACGGGGAAATGACTTAAAATGTCCTTAAGACACATGAAAGTGTTTTTTTTAAGCCTTTGCAACTTTTTTGGGTCACTTTTAACATGGCTATGTAACTCAAACAGTCAAAATCTAAATTTACCATGCACAGGTGGGAGCATATTTACAAGGAATGTGCTCCACGGGGAAAGGTCTTTTAATGTAATATGGGAAAAATGACATCAGAGACACTGAAATGCCTTATAAAGAAGCATACACCATTATGTCCTTGTCATAAATTTACAAACCATTCCTTTTCCCTAAAAACGATTTTCAAATCATAATTTGAAAACACTGTACATGGGGAAATGACTTAAAATGTCATTAATTCAAAATTTGCTATTCCTTATTTTGCGATTGCATTGAAGGATTTGCAAATTTTGCGATTCCTTAAATGCAATGTCTCAAACAAAAAATATGCAAAAAATGCCATTAAGGATTTGCAAATTACCACCAACTTCTAGTTGGTGGTAATTTGCGAATTCTTTTCAAAAAGCTTTTTTTCCAAAAAACAAAAGGTGACATATGACGCCCATACATGCCCTTAGGGCATGTATGTGCGCCATATGCCCCCAAATTTCTTTTTCAGGGGTGCAGCAGGGTGTTCTTGAGACACCCCTGCACCCTTGGAAAAATTCCTAATTTGCGATGAGCTAATTGCTAATCGCAAATTGCACCTTCATTCCTATGGGCCTCCTGGCCCATGCAAATGAATGGGTAATTTGCAATTAGCAATTTGCTCATTGCAAATTAGGAATGGTAAAGAATTGCTATTTATTCCTTAAAATTCGCTATTTAGGAAATGCAAAATAGTTTGATGATACATATGGCGGTTCATCTGTAACAAGATAAGAAGCTTAGGGATACATTTATGATGACTGGCGCAATAAAGTGGACATTACTTACTTCATTGGTAGGCCTTTACATGTATTATCTCCTCTGTATTCTTCATCAAGCGTAACTTTAATCTGCAATCCTGAGTAGGCCTCACCTTAAACAAACCTCTGGATAGGCCACACCTTATCGTCATCCTGAATTAATCATTTAAAATGCTAGGGACAGATTTATGATAGGTGTATGCCTCTTTTGCGCCACTGTGCGTCACTTTTGTGATGCAGCGGTGGTGCAAAAGATTTGCTATGAGGCGACAAAATTACAAATTGATGCATTTAGGCAGATGTGTCATGGTGTAAAAAAAACGTGCCACATGAAACCGATGCAGCAGTGATGCAAAAGATGCACCATGTTGCAAGACAGGCCTCACTTGGGGCCATATGTATCAAGCTAATTACCATTCGGAAAGGTCAAAATTCTGCGAATTTCGGCCTTTGCGAATGCTAATTAGACAAATGGTATGTATGAAACAAGTTTGATGCAAAATAAGGAATAGCAACATTTGCTATTACTTATTTTGCGAATGCACTGAAGGATTTGCAAATTTTGCGATTCCTTAAATGCAATGTATCAAACAAAAAACATGCAAAAAATGCCATTAAGGATTTGCAAACTACCACCAACTTCTAGTTGGTGGTAATTTGCGAATTCTTTTCAAAAAGCTTTTTTTCCAAAAAACAAAAGGTGCCATATGACGCCCATACATGCCCTTAGGGCATGTATGTGCGCCATATGCCCCCAAATTTCTTTTTCAGGGGTGCAGCAGGGTGTTCTTGAGACACCCCTGCACCTTTGGAAAAATTCCTAATTTGTGATGAGCTAATTGCTAATCGCAAATTGCACCTTCATTCCTATGGGCCTCCTGGCCCATGGAAATGAATGGGTAATTTGCAATTAGCAATTTGCTCATCGCAAATTAGGAATGGTAAAGAATCGCTATTTATCCCTTAAAATTCACTATTTAGGAAATGCAAAATAGTTTGATGATACATATGGCGGTTCATCTGTAACAAGATAAGAAGCTTAGGGATAGATTTATGATGACTGGCGCATCACCAGGGATGTGCCAGTCATCCTGCGCCACTGTTCCGCCACCCATGGTGTGCTGCATTTACAATGCGGCGCAGCATGGGGCAAAAATGGCACAGATGCGTGACGCATCTGTGCCGTAAAGGTGGCGCATTGCTGGAGTTGTATCGCAAGTGCGATGCAGCTCCAGCAAGGCTCAGGGGTGCCCCATCTCCACAATGTTGTGTCAAGACCTATGCCTGCTTAAAGCAGGCGCAGGGTTTTGACGCAGCTTTTTCCTATCTGATTGTAAATGCGGCACACCATGGGTGGCAGAGCAGTGGTGCACGTTAACTGGTGCATGCCTGGGGATGTGCCATTTAACATAAATCTGCCCCTTTACATTTAAGTATGTGCAGGGGACACAGAGTCGGTGAGGCTTATCCAAGGTTAAGAAGAGATGAGTCCTGTTCACTGAAAAATTAGACATAGGCTTCACCTGCTCAGCATCGCTGGACATGGCTAAATAATAGCTGCAAAATGTTACTCTTGTTAAACAATTTTACTATTATAATCTCTGAGATTTGTCTCTTACTCTGCAACATCTCATTGTTGTTATCTTTCTTTAAAGATAAAGACAACATCAACATGAGCGACAATCAGCAATCAGTTGATTTCGACCTCATCATTGAACTCGTAATTGAAACATCAGTGGATGTTGATCCCTTGGATGATTTAAATCCTGAGGATGAAGAAGAACGTGATGAGGATGCAGATTTGTCCGAATTATATGACATAGGGTGGGAAGCTGACCTGCTTGAGCCTATGGAACTATAAACATTTATTTTTAAAATTTACAATAAATGAAAAGTAAAAATGTAAACTGTTTAATTTTAAATTAAACACACCTTCAAAAACAGGTTATGTGTAGTGTCTTCAATAAAATATTAAAATATGCTCATAAAATTAGATCAGATTCACATATAAAACAGGACAGGTAAATGAAGAAGAATTCCATTTCTTTTCTGCTATTTCTGTATTCTAAATTTGCCAAAGCACTAAAAAATATTATATGTAAAAATGTTAAGTAGTGTGTTAAGTTTTTGTTGACTGTTATTGATTTACTGTTTGGTAATAGTGGTTAATAAAAATTTTTATTATATTTTACCACAGATTCAACTGCAGATAATTTCAAATTTTGAGAATGCCAACTAAGGAGAGAATGAGAAAGGCTACAAAACGTCAAAGACAGCAGGTCCATCATTTACATCAGCAGTCCTCTACAAAAAAAAATCGTCAAGTCACCAAGAAAGCACCGAGTAAGAGTACAAAAACATTCATAAGAAATATTTGTAGTAAAAAAAATATTACTACAGAAAATGTTTCAGTCCAGAAAAAGAGAAGCAATTCAAACGGAAAGGAAAGGCCAATCAAAAATGTTACTGCTAGAGCAAGAGATAACTCTGTGCATGATAGTAGAAGGAAACAACAGTTTAGGGACATTCGTAAACGAATGTTCCGCAACAGGATAATTGGCAATTTGTTAAAAAATATTAAGAAAGGTCAACAGAAAGTGCTTTTTTATAAGAGAAAAAAAAAAGTTGAGAAAGTTATTGATCAGGCATTTGAAATTAAACGTAAGTTATTTATTTTGATAATCAATAGAATTAGGAAGCTAAACAAGGCAATTTATGATTTCAAAAGAAATAGTAGATGGAAGAGAATAGTTAATCGTAGTAATTTTTGTGAAGTTTTTTCTGGAGAATGGATGCATAGTTCAAGCTGTGAGGCATTTTTTAATGAGGAGAGTTATTTCCAGGATAATGATTTGGTGCATGCAGTTGACACCAGTGGTCGTGCTTATGAAGTGAAAGATGGTTGTCCAGTTGAAAAAGAAAAACTTGTGACAACAGAGGCAGAAGAGGTGTTAGGTAATGAGGTTTTAGGAAGACGTGCTAAGGGTCCTGTGTACACCTGGAAGTGTAGTAGTATTTGCAGTGTGCGACAGGATTCCATCAATTTGCTTTGTGATTTTGTACGGTCATTTAATAAGAAAAGTTTGAAGCAGAAAATGAGGTTGTTGCAAGAATTAGATCCTTGCAGAGTGAGAGAAGTGACAGGTTTGCATGGTCATTCACTGGCTTGTCTTTCCAGGAGAGTATGCCAGAGTGTTTTTCATCATTTCAGGATGCTAGCAGTGCATCATAATAAAGTGAGGAAATTAGTTAGAATGTTGTATTATGCTAAGAGTCCAGCAATTATGCTTAAACAATTATGCGCTGCTCTTTTGCATGGTTCTGAAATAGATGTGAAGAATATATGTGAAGAAATTGAGTTTTGTTACTTTGGAAGTAAAGAGGAGAATGTTGAAATTGACCAAGAAGAAGCGGGTAATGTGGAAGATAGTGTACAGGTTTCCAGTACAGATAATTTCCAGAGGGAAATTGCGACGTTTGAGGTGAAATCAAGTGAGAGGCCAAATTTCACTTGTGTGTGTTGTCGACGCACTTATTATAAGAATCAGACTAAGTTAGTGGATTTATATGCAAAAAGTGAAAGGGAAAATAATAGTGAATGGAAGGATTTCGCAACATACTTAATGGCAGAAAATTGTTTTGATTTGGGATTGGATCAACGTGTGTGTACTTATTGTTGTTGCAAATTAAATCAAAACCAGATGCCTGCTAGAGCAGTTCATAATAATCTGGAATTGGTTGAGATTCCTTCTGAATTGAAGGATTTAAATACTTATGAATCTATTTTGATTCAAAGTATCCATCCCTTTCAGGCTATTGTAAGAATGGAGCCAAAGACAGGGAAATTGCCTCCATCAGATTTACAGAGAGGATTAAAGGGAAGAGTTGTTTATTTGCCTCTAGATTTGAAGAAAAACATTAACACAATTGGAGTAGAAAAAGTGGAAGAGGAACCTCTGGTTATCTTAGTTAATGGGGTTCCGACAAAGAATAAGAAAATATGGCAAGATTTAGTGGATGTTAGGAAAGTTAAAAAGGCAACATTGTATTTGAAAAAAAATAATAAATACTATAAGAATGTATATGTTGCAGAAGAGGAAGTAAGTGAGGAAGAGGATAGCGATTTGTGTGCTGGTCAAATTGAGAAAGTAGAACCCTCTACTAGTGAAGAAATATATGAACATTATAGTGTTCATCCTTTGCATTCCAAGGAAGTCATGGGGAATGCTATTGAGTTGTTTCAAATGAAACAAGCCAAAGGGAGTCCCATTAGTGTTTGGGAGGAAAGTTTGGAAGCTCGGTGTTTCCCACAGCTTTTTCCAACAGGTCAGGGAGGAAGATATGATGAGCGACCTCATCAAATTCCTGCTTCTGAATACCGGACTTTGCGATTGTATGCAGGAGATGCTAGGTTTCGACAATGCATTCCCTATTTGTTTCATCTCCTGTTTGAAAGCGATCTGTCTGGACTGTCATATGCAGTGAACCACATCTTGAAAAGTGGTATACACATGCAAAACATCTCGGCAAGTGACTTTATGGATAAAGTCAATGTCCAAGACAGTATTTTGGATTCTCACCTGATTAATCTCATGGCGTGTCAGCGTGGTACTAATGAGTACTGGTACCGTCGTCATGGTGATTTAAAATGTATGCTGAGGAACTTAGGAACTCCCACATGGTTCCTCACTCTGAGCTGTGCCGAGTATGGCTGGGAAGACTTACTTGAATTTCTACGAGAGGCAAATGCTAACGTAGAAAACATCGAATTCAAGACACCCGGAGAACTGTGCTCTTTGGATCCAGTCAATGTATGTAGGTACTTCAATCATAGATTTGAAGCTATGATGTCTTTCATCATGAATAAGAAGAATCCACCTCTTGGAGAGGTGTTGGATTTCTTCTGGAGAAAGGAGTACCAAGCAAGAGGTGCTCCTCATATACATATGTTGCTGTGGATCAAGGATGCACCTAAATTTGGAACGGATCCAGAAGACTCAGTGATGAGTTTCATACAAGAGTATTCTACGTGTGCTGTTCCAAATGCAAAGGAGAAGAAAAGCCTAAGAGAAAAAGTTCTGCGTTTCCAAAGCCATCGATGTGGAAAGTACTGTCGTCGTAAATTCCGAAACAAGGACAAGTTCTACACCAAATGTCGTTTCGGCTTTCCACGACCGGTGATTTCTAAAGGAAGAGTAAACAGTTTGATGTCTTCGCTGCGACATAATGTGATGAAGAAATCACCTAAAAACACATACAATTTGAAGAGGAACGAAGAGTCCAAGTACATCAACGACTACAACCCGGTGATTTTGTCCATGTGGAATGCTAACATGGATATACAGTTTGTGGCTGATAACTGTATGGCTGTGGCTCGGTATGTGACGTCTTACATCACCAAAAAAGAGAAGACAGAATTGAAGGATATGTGGGAGGACATTTCCCATGAAAAGAGCCTCAGCAAGAAGTTGTACAGTTTCAGTCTGAAGATGTTGTCGCATCGAGAAATTGGAGCATACGAATGTTCTGACCGGTTGTCTTCAGCAAGTCTCTATGCCAAGTCCAGGAGTATCATTTGGGCGAGTCTTGGTCTTGCTGCAACGCGTAATCGAGTTCTCAAACATGTGCGGGAAATTGAGTATTTGGCAGAAAAGGAGCCAAACAGTACCGACATTTTGAAGACCAACATGTTGGATACATATTATCCAAATCGAAGCATTCACCTCGAGAATGTTTGTTTATATGAGGTTCTTCAAAATTACATATTCAAGAGGAACATCAAAGAAGATACTGAGAAAGGAGTGTATGCTGTAATAGGAAGTGAGGGATGTCTGGTCAAGCAAAGAAAATGCCACTTGGTAAACCATCGAAAATTGAGTGGCGAATCTCCTGAAAAAAAGGAGTTTTTCTATTTAGCACTTTTGCAACTTTTCAAGCCTTGGCGTGCAGAAGAGGAACTGCTTGGAGATTTTCTCTGTTACGAAGACTCTTTCAATGCCGCCAAGGAGACCATAGAATGTCCTGCTTTTCCCAAATATGTAGAAATGTTGAATGCGGAAATTGAGCAGGAAGCAATTATTGCAGCCGAGATTGCCAGAGACAGTTCTCAGGACAGTCAGAGTTCTGCTTCATTGAGTCAGGATCCACTAGGAGGACCTGTTATCGAAAATGAAGCTGCCACTGCTATGAATGAAGTGGAAAGAGCCATGGCACATGCTCAGGAGGATGCGGTTAACTTAGAAGAGTTGGAAAGACAACTCAACGTTGAGCAGAGGAAAATATATGACGAAGTTACCATGCAAATTGATCATGGATTAAGTCATGACAAGAAAGAGTGCTCATGTACGTCGTTGAAGCCTGTCCGACTGTACGTGAGTGGAGAAGCAGGAACTGGAAAAAGTTTCCTTATTAAAGTAATTTCATGTTATTTGCAGGAAAGGACAGAGTCATCGCTGTCTTGTGTTGTCACCGCTCCAACTGGACTGGCAGCACATAACATTAAAGGGATTACTTTACATCGTTTACTGATGCTGCCAGTGGAGCATGACAACAAATTACAATATCACAAGCTATCTGGAGATGCTTGTTTTGAAGTTTCAAGAATCTTGAGGAAAATGAAACTTCTTATCATTGACGAAGTAAGCATGGTTTCCAATGTCATGCTTGCCTTTGTGCATTTGAGAATGCAAGAAGTTCTCAAAACAGAGTATGATGTGTTATTTGGTGGCAAACACATCATTGTTTTCGGAGATCTTCTGCAGCTGACACCAGTGAAAGGGCAACCTGTGTTCAAAATGCTCACGCATGAAGATACCAGGAAGTGCCTAGGCAGCATTGGCAACGTCAATATATGGTTAAACTTCAACTATGCTGAACTGCATGAAAATATGCGTCAGGCGAAGGATGAAGTTTACAAGACTATTCTACAAGATGTTAGAATTGGAAAAGTGACCGAGCATGGGAAAGAAGCTTTACATGCACGATTACTGTCAAATTTATATCCAGAACAAGATGTTGTGCCTGAGAATATTTTTCAGAAAATTACTGAGAAGAAATCTGGAATATGTTTGATGCCAACTCTTGCAGAATGTGCCAAATTCAACAACAAAATGTTGCATTTAGAAAAGCAAGAGATTGTGAAACTGGAAGCTATTGACAGAGTAGAGCATATGGGATCAACAATTATTTTGTCTGAGAATCTGAAAACAAAATTGGATTCATTAGAGAAGAGTATATCTAAAACTGCAGGTTTTGAAAAGACTCTGAATGTGTGCTTGAACTGCCGTATAATTTTAAGAAGGAATTTACATGTTGAAAGAGGTCTGGTAAATGGATCAATGGGTAATGTTGTTGATTTTGTGAAATACAGAAATAGAGATGGAATTGAATTTTTAAAAATAAAATTTGATGGCATTGAGGAAGTACAGCTAATTGGTCGTTGTTCTGCTAGATTTTTGCTTGTAAAAGACTTATATGTTCGCCGTAAGCAGTTTCCTGTTTGCTTGGCATATGCGGTGACAATCCATAAATCGCAAGGTTTAAGTGTAGACAGTGCATTGGTGAATATTGGCAGTTCTGTGTTCAAGGAGGGTATGGCATATGTGGCATTGTCACGAGTTAGAACTTTATCGGGATTATACTTGATTGAGTGTGATGTCACAAACATTTGTGCGGATCTAGATTGTGTTAAGGAATACAATAGGTTAAGAAGAGAGTATGCGCCACATTTGCCTCAATATCCTTTGTTTGAGAAACGTGTGGTAGGCCGGAAACGAAGAAATGTGACCAATACTAGGGAGGTTGTAGCAAAAAGACGAAAAGTCGATGAACCTGAAATTATAAGCAGAAACAAAAAGGATTCTGTTGAAGATGTTGTTGGTTTTCAATTTGAAAACAGTTCTGGTGTCAACTGCTATGCTAATGTAGTGGTTAATGTTTTGTTTTCTCTAGAAAATGTAAAAGAAGAGATTGTGGTCAATTCTGATCAAAGATTTTGCAGTTTGTTAAATTCTGTCTTAGAAAAATGTAGCACTGATAGAACAAACATAGAAAGTGTGTCTGAAATTCGAAATCTGTTAGACAGATGTTCAGGCCAAACACAATTCTCTCAAAATATTCAGCAAGATTGTCAGGAGTTTTTAATGTATATCCTTGATGTATTGCATGCTGAAGGTGTAGATGTAGATCAGCTGTTTGGGCTTTCTTATCAATGGCAGCATGACTGCGAGAACTGTATGGTATCAAGTACTACTAGTGTAGACTCAGAAAGATTTATATATTTAACTTTGCCAGACAGTAAATCAGTCTCCTTTAATAAGCTAGTAAAAGCAGCTGATCACAACATGGAGTGTAGCCAATGTAAATCTGAAATGATGTCCACATTATTTATACAAACATATGGCCAGTATGTCATTTTAATGTTCCAACGATGTAGGCCTGATGGAACAAAATTGACAACTTTAATTAAAAATTTTGTGGCTTCGCAGTTGTCAATATCAGGAAGGACTTTTGTAACTGCAGCAATTATATATCATGACGGTCCTTCAATAACATCAGGACATTACACAGCTTATTTAAAGTCTAGAAATGGCTGGTCATTCTGCAATGATTCTGTTTTAATTTTTAAAAAAAAATTGCCGTATGACCTTAAAAACTCTTACCTGGTGTTTTTAAAACCAAAATTTTAGGGAAAGAATCTCGGGATGTGCTCTGAGGAATTTCAAGAAGTTCTAATGGCTCCTACACGATTTGGCCTTGAGGATAAGTGTAGTTCAGAGACATAACTTCTAACCATAAGACTGGACGTCATGGAGAAATAAGTGCACTTTGAATGAGTTCAGAAAAACTATTTCTTTTTATAAGCTAATTGAAGCAGCCAATCAAAACATAGAGTAGAGGGAATGTAAGTCTGCAATGCTGTCTACTGTTTTACATTGCTTTGTGATTAAAAGTGATGTAGAGAATTAAATAATTGTAGTAGTCATAGAGATAGTGTAAGTCTGCTTCATAGTAAGCAGTATCAGTGTCATAGGAAATGTAGAACATGACTGAGGAAGAAGGGGAAGATATTACTAGTCCAGGATTGTGAAAATGATCTTCAACATTTTAATTCTGAAAGTTGCGGAAATGCCAAATGACGGGATTGGCTTACAAGAAATCCAAGAGTTATAAATGGCTCTGACAAGATTTGGCCTTGTGGAAACTTGTGGTAGAGAGCAAGAAGTCATTTATTGTATGTAACATGTTTTTCAAAACGATGGAGGTTTTCTTTCAGAAAGTGGTGGGCTGAAAGTAATAACAGCACAACAGAGTGTAAGCTGTTCATAGGACATCCTTTGACGTCATGGAAAGTAAGTTAACTTTAAGGAGTTCTGAATTCTGATTTGTTATGTTGTATGGGTTTTTTAAACACAATCATTTTGATTGTGGTTTTTTTTTCCCCGCTGTTATATGATGAATACCTTCAAGTCACTGTTTTTAGTGAAATTTGATACATTCTGAGAACAGCAAAAATAAACCATTTAACATGTATAATTAATTCTGTACTGTTTCCATTTATGATGTACATTTAGAACTGTGTAGGAGAGATGGAGAAGGAGAGGCTTCTGTAAGTGTCAAAGTTCTTGCATACAGTGCTCATATTCTACGTAGTCTTTCATATGATAGACTACATTTCCACAATGAGATACCTAAGCAAAGGAAACACAGGTCATATGATTGTGGAATGAGCAAAAAAATGTGCATGTTTTTCAATTATATTACCTGTGTTTCCTAACATTACACACCACATTGTGTAGATGAGGTTTAGGCCTGTTCCTGGAGACAGAGGAGGTCTGACATTTGTTCAAGAGTGCAGTGGACATTAATCACTTCGTTGGTAGGCCTCCACATGTATTATGTCCTCTGTTCTCTTCAAACAACTCGAAATTTCATTTGGAACCCTGAGTAGGTCTCACCTCAAACAAACCTCTGGATAGGACACATCTTATTGGCATCCTGAAGCAATCATTTAAAATGTTAGTGTCTTGCGACACTTTTCTGAGACAACAGCAGTGCAAAAGATGCACCATGTTTTAAGATAGGCCTCACTTCATCTGCATCAAGATACTGTTAGTTTAAAATGTATATCTTTAGGACTGTGTAGGGGGCCTGGAGAAGCAGAAGCTTCTGTCAGTGTCAAAGTTGTTGAAAAACTGTTTGTCCTTCAATCTTTCCCCTTGTCTTTTGTAATTTTTAAATACATGTTTTAATATTTTTCAAATGTCTGTTCTCTCTTTCACAGATTGAAAGTATAAAAACAAAAAGTGAGTAATTTAACGACAATTATAAGGTAAATGTTTTGTATTCTTTTCGTTACATTTCTATCACATTCACCTACTATTAGTTCCACAGCTTTATTTCTTTAACCCTCAGTTTCCTGCCTTTGCTACTTTCCTCATTCCTTTCTCTTTTACCTACTTACTCAACTCCTTCCACTCCTTTTCTCAGTCCCTCTCTTCTCATAGTTCCTCACTCTTGTTCACTCACTCCGTCTCTATTACTCTTAGTGTCTTTGACTGATCACTTTTCCACTACTTGTTCATAATGCTTTCTCTGTGTAGTTGAAGCACACTAAGGGGCATATTATGAACACAGCCAATAAAATTATTGCTGTTTTTATTGGCAGAAAACTGGTGCAAAAGTGGTTTTAGCGGCAGTTTTCTGCCGCAAAAGCGGCTTTGGTGACATATTTCTGCCGATAAAAGCTGCAAAACTTTTATTGCCTATGTTGATGATATGGCTCTATGTTATTTACATTTCTTTGCTGTTTCAATTAATCTTTTTCTGTTATTTTTTGTTTTCTGTTTTCTATTTTTTCTCTCTGTTATTCCCCATGTTTTAATCTTATTTTGAACATTCACTCACATTCTCCAAGAAACTCTTCTTTGTTATTGTTCTACTCTCTTTTTTTTCTTTCACTTCCTTATCTATTTTGTTTTCCACAATTATACCCTCTTCCGTCTTTTCTTCGGTAAATATATCTATTAAACAGTATCTCTGGTTTACTCCCTATAGCTGTCTTTCTTTTAACATCACTCTCTGTTTACTTTCCTTATACTTATTCTTCTTTTTTTTTTTTTTTTTAATTTTTTTGGTTCGCTCCCGGTTCGCGAACCGGGAAGCGAACTGGGAGCGAACTAAAAGAAATAGAGCTTGCTAGAGTGCTAAACATTCTAGCAATTTTTTTTGAAAGGGGAGGTAGTTCTGAAAATAACTTTTTTTTAATGTTTTTGTTGTTTTATATATATTTTTTTATTTTTTTTATTTTTTGTTTTTTTTGTATTTTTTGAACAATTTTATATTTTTTTGGGTTTTTTTGGGGGGGGGAAACAACAAAAAACAGGCATTGAAAAGGGCTCAACAGGAGCAAAAAAAAAATTACTGTGTGGGGCGGTTAGGGCAATTATGATTGTTGTAAGCTAGGTTTATTGAATTGATACTCATGTTGCCACATGATATCAATGCACCGCAGTGCAGACAAGTAAACTTCATATGCCCAAAATTATCCTGGATGTTTGGCACGGTTTCCCGTGCCTCTGCTGCTGTCAAAGAAATCAACGAAGTTGACCTGGCCACAGGAGTTGCTGTTGGGTTCTGTTCCATGTCTCGTATTTCCGCCCGGCTGTAATTGAGTGGATGCCACCTGCTCATGTGCCTATGCATGGTATACTTCCCATAGCTATACTTTTTATCAGTCCCTCTTGATAATTTTTCTTTGCAAATGAGGCAGGTGACATACCTCGCATTCACTTTTTTCTGGCCTGGAGGCATTGAAAAAAACTGCCAAATGAAACTGGCTTTCCTATGGGAAACCCGGGGCACCTCTTCCAAGAACTGTGGTCCTTCTCTCTCCTCTTCCTCTATTTCTTCCTCTTCCTCCTCTGTGTTGGTGATGACCTGGGGAGGTGGTCCTCTCTTCCCATGAGGAGGTGGTGGTGGTGGTGGGGGTCCACCAGCTGAAGCTACCATTGAAGCCATTGCTCTAGTATGAAATAAGGTCTTCCTCTCACAAAGATGAAAGTCAGAGTGAGGAAAGAAGGAGGGGTTTTCATCATTTGGGAAAAACAATAGTTCTAAACCAATGAAAAGTGTTATTTTTAGGTCACCTGACCTAGCCTTACATGATTATGAAACCAAAAGTTAAATGAACCAATGAAAAGTTTTATTAACAAGTCACATGACCTCTCACGCTTATGTTACGCGCTGCGGAACGCGCCCCGGATCGCTTCCGGGTCGCTGCGCTTCGCGCCTCGGTTCGCGTACCGGAGCACTTCCGGGTGCGCTAACGCAGCGCGTCATAAGACGCATTACGCGACAACGTGATACGTCGCGCTTCCGCGACGCGTCACGATGTTGATTTCTAACGCGGCAGTTGCGCTAACGGAACGTTTACCGGTTCGCGGACCAGGTCGCGGCATCAAATTGAGCTAACGGAAAGCTTCCCGGTTCGCGAACCGGGAGCGAAACAAAAAAAATATTTAAAAAAAAATTATTAATAAACATATAAAATATATTTTTGGATTTAAAGAAGAATACATTTTACAGCTATAGATATTAGCTTTTAAAAAACCAATGAAATTCACTGAAAAAACCATAGGTTATAGACCATATATAGTTAGGAATTAGCATTTACAAAACCTTGAAAATTCACTGAAAAAACCATAGGTTATAGACCATATATAGTTAGGAATTAGCATTTAAAAAACCTTATTTTACTCACACAAAACCATTGAAATTCCATATATAGTTAGTTGTACTAACTATATATCGCGCACCCGCAATCCACTGCTGATCATGTCACATATTACATCATTCATGACATGGTCAGTGACATCACTGATGACATCACTGATGACATCTCAAATGACATCACTGATGACATCACTGATGACATCTCAAATGACATCACTGATGACATCACTGATGACATCTCAAATGACATCACTGATGACATCACTGATGACAACATCCAGTGACTGTATTTTTCTGTAAAGTTAAAATATGTCTTGAGTGGATGTATAAGTGTCTGGATGAAGGATTTAGTAGGGGCATGACTGACTGTATGAGTGACTGATTAAATGTGTCTCACTGAGTGCATGGGTTAGTGACTAAACTGTCTTAATTTGTGCATCATTATGTCTGTTGTTCTGTAAACTGCTGCATGTTTTGATCAGTAGCTATATGATTAACTATATGGGTTATTGATTGGTTGCCCAAGCATTTGTATGGGAGACTGAGTGTGTGTGTGGGTGGCTGGGAGGTGTATGACTCTCTGCATAGATGTGTGAGCAGTTGATTGACTAGATGTATGGGTTCAAAAGTGCATGTGGAAACAGCTGTATGGGCAGTTGACTGTGTGCATGAGTGTATTGGTGAGTGAATGGATATCTCAGTGCTACATGTTAAAGTAAGTACATAAGTAAAATACAGTACATGTGAGAGTTGACATATATAAATAACTGTGCATAAGAGCCAGTGAATGTGTGAGTGGCTGTATGGATCATTGTGAACTTGTATCCAGGATTGTATAAGTGAGTAAATATGTTTTAGTATATGTTTGAATAAGTAAGGTGTGTATAACTGTATAGTTGAGGAAATGGAGGTGTGATTGATTCTTTGTATGACTGACTAAGTTTCTGAGTAACTCCATGGATGAGTGACAGTCTATGAGTGTCTGTTTACACTGATTGTATCTAAGGTTATATTAGAGTCTGAAGAGGTTCATCGTATTATCACATGAATGATGTCATCAGTGATGTGATCAGTAATGTCAAATGAGATGTCATCAGTGATGTCATCAGTGATGTCATTTGAGATGTCATCAGTGATGTCATTTGAGATGTCATCAGTGATGTCATCAGTGATGTCATTTGAGATGTCATCAGTGATGTCATCAGTGATGTCATTTGAGATGTCATCAGTGATGTCATCAGTGATGTCATCAGTGATGTCACTGACCATGTCATGAATGATGTAATATGTGACATGATCAGCAGTGGATTGCGGGTGCGTGATATATAGTTAGTACAACTAACTATATATGGAATTTCAATGGTTTTGTGTGAGTAAAATAAGGTTTTTTAAATGCTAATTCCTAACTATATATGGTCTATAACCTATGGTTTTTTCAGTGAATATATATATATATATATATATATATATATATATATATGTAAATCGCAAGAGTTACCCCAACAGAAGAGTCCTCAACCAGGTAAGTATCGCACACATCTTTAATGAAGGTTGCAGCATGGACGAATTGAACTCGCAGAGGAGAATAACAGCCTGACGTGTTTCATGATTGTATCACTTTTTCAAAGGCTCAGATGCAGAAAGGCGAGTCCCAGGTGCAGCTACTTTATATCTGATCTCCAACCCGATTGGGCGTGGCCACCTACGCGGCTTTCTGGGATCTGTAGTCGCACTTGTGTTGCTTGAGTGAGCCGGCTCGCCACCTTGTCAAAGTTCAACAAAGATTAAACCACAGGGGGTTGCTGGGCTCAGTGAAGCTTGTCATGTTGCATCTTGTCACCTTCATCTGGCGCCGGTCCCATATCGCGCACGTCGGCAGACTTCGCGTGGATCCGTTACACACGGCGGGGTTCTTCCACGGCTGGGTCAGCCGTTGAACAAAAATCGCAAGAGTTACCCCAACAGAAGAGTCCTCAACCAGGTAAGTATCGCACACATCTTTAATGAAGGTCGCAGCATAGAAGAACTGAACTTACAGCGGAGAATAACAGCCTGACACGTTTTGTGATTTTATCACTTTTTCAAAGGCTCAGTTGCAGGTAGGCGAGTATACACACACACACACAAATATATATCTATGGATATATATATCTAGTGATCCTATAATTGGTTCCCTCATGACTAAACATCCCAGCATTACCTATCGTAAAGCCCGGGCAATGCAAGACAGTCTTGTTTCCAGTAGCCCTGAGGTAATTTCAGGTTCATGGCTCAGTGGGAGCAAAGGATTCTTAAGGTGCCCAACCTGTAAAGCTTGTAAACATGGTATTAGTAAAACGGAGGTTTCTACTCCTCTTTCACCTTTTCCAATTAAAATCAAACAGAAATTAAACTGCAAATCAGAGTTTGTAGTTTATGTTCTGGGATGCCCGTGCGGGTTGAGATATGTAGGCAGCACTCGACCACAAGTGCACAAGCGAATACTACACCATCTGCGAGCTATCACCCACGCAGATGTGACATATCCTGTAGCCAGGCATTTTGAAAGTAAACATGGAAAGGATGCATCCTTATTAAAGTACTTCGCGATAGATTGTGTTCCTCCCCAAAGGAGAGGCGGTCATAGGGAGTGCCTTTTACGTAAATTGGAGACTCGCTATATAATACTACTTGATACCAAGGCACCGCAAGGTCTCAATATTGGGGAGGATTGCCACACCTATCTCTGAGTAATTGATAAATCGTATGTTTTCTTGCTTATTGCACCTTTATTTATTGAATCTTGTAATGAAGTCTGAACCTCTTTATGAACTGTGACCTATGAAGTTTAATTAATTGTTTAACATGTCCCTGATACCCTCCATGACCATTTTAATTTTAATAATTTGTTTGAATTTAGTATCAACTTCACATTCTTGGGAGCACTTTAATGCCATCACAATGTTTTGCACTAACAGCGAATTTGCACAATTATAGTACCTACCACAGGTCTTGTCATTTACAGCCCACTTGGACATCATTGTACATTGTTTGGAGTTCATGATAACGGAACTATACAATTAGAGCATATTTTGCACAATGTTTTGGAGTTTTAATGGTTATATTTTAATTGCATATAACTATTCATTCGGCTTTTAACTTTTATATCATTTTAAAAGTTTGTTGTAGCCGTTGCCATGTATTCTCTTGTAAATAGATGATTTTACTTGAATGGTACTAGTTGGTCGATGGTAATTGTATGTATTAACTACAAGCTATGACCAATCCTTTGAAATCATGTGCAATGCTGGCATTTATGCCGTAATGAAATAATTGTAAAAGTATGGAAACAATGATAGTATCTCTTCTGTTTCCATTCCATGTGATGGCATTTTGCACTTTAAATGGGTGATCAGCCCTCGTGACGATGTCATGTGATCAAGGCTACCTCTAGCCGAAACGCGTCATGGCGGACTGGTGCTGGGTTAATATTTAATAAAGAACATTTGCACCATCCTTGGGTCTTGCTGTTCCTGTTTTGCTGATCGGCTGAAACTGCTGTGTTGGTTAAAGCTCCGGGAGCACCACGTACCTCATATATATATATATATATATATATATATATATATATTACCTACTGGCGGTCGCCAGTAGGTATATATAGTTAGGACCTAGTTACCATAGGAAATTGCGAACATTCTATTGGGAATAACTTTGGCGCCGATTGAGGGAGCTGCCTGTAATTTTCCTTAAACGTGCCTCGTTGCGCTCCGCTCCTTCCCTGAAAGTTTCGGGGGGATTCGTCAAGCGGGGACCGAGAAAAAAGGGGGGTCCCAAAACGTGTTTTCCCCATGTTCATTTTTATAGGGACATTCTGACAAAGCTACAGCTCGAACGGCTGAACGGAATTACACCAGATTTGGCAAAATGGTAGGGACTGGTATGCAGCAGTGCCTTTTGTATGTTTGGTGTAAATACCTCCAGTAGTTTTTGAGAAAATTGAATGTGAAATTGAGTCCAATGCAATTTTCCATAGGACCTTTAGACACAGCTACAGCCCGAACGGCTGAATGGAATTACTGCAAACTTGGCAAAATGGTAGAGCCCGGTATGCTGAAGTGCCTTTTGTATATTTGGTGAAAATCCCTTCAGTAATTGTTGAGAAAATCAATTTTTTTCAAATTATATATCTATAGGCGGGACACGGTGCGCTCACAGGCTTGCACCGTCCTTGCACTGTCCTTGCACGTGCGCGGACCTTAGCGTGCGCGCGCGGAATTCTGATTGGCTGTTGGACGTCTGTCAACATTCCATTCAGTCGAAATGAGGAAGTGTTGTCCGCCATCTTGTTTTTGTGGCAGATGATAGTGGTTGTAAACAGAAGTGTAATAGTTGACAAGGAGGCAGGGTAGAGATACCTGAGCCCCCTAGGTTTTGTCATGGTGTCTGTAAAGGACCCCGAAGGTTGAAAAAAAAAAAAAAAAAAGACATTTAAAATCGCGGGGTCTGCGCACCGTGCGCGGACCGCGGCTCAAAAAGACAAAAAAGAAATACATTAAAATAACAAGTTTCAGTGTTTAGATGTTGGTTGAGTGCAACATTGAGTGATGACTCTTTCACCTTTGGGTTTAGGTATGTGTTTTGTGGAGAGTTAGTATGGTAATTGGTAGAGAGCATTGGGAGTAGGTTGAAGATTATGTGAGTTTGAATGTGTTGATAATTTGAACCAATTAAAATGTTACTTTGGTTTTGATTTTGTGTGTGATGAAATGTGATTGGCTGGGTATTTGAATATGTATGAAAAATGAGAAACAAACACAGCCATTTTGAGATTTTAGTGTTTGAGGTATACTTCTGAGGTGTGAGATTGAGACTAAGCATGGGCGTAAAATCGGTTCCGCTCGCGGATTTTGCGGATTTTTGGTAAATTCGCAATCCGCGAACTCTCGCGAACTTACCGAAAATTCGTAAATCCGCGCGAAGCGGATTTTTTTGCTTGGTCGCACTTGCCAACTAGAATACTATACAATTTCGCGGGAGTAAACACTCGTGAAAACGTAGATGCGGCGGGCAGCGACAATCTCGCAATTGCGAGATTGCAAAATTTGCAATTTCGCACAAGAAATCCACCATCAGGCAGCATAAACCTTGAAAATTATGATTTTTATCAGAATAACTCCTCAGGTTGACATTTGCCTGCACTTTTTTTTTGCAAGGAGTCCATTTGGGGGGGGGGGTGGGGGGGTGGGAGGAAGGAAGTGCCCCACAGTCTCCAACATCCTGTTCCTGTCCAGCAGGCTCCTCTCAGTGCTTTCTTCATGTGCTGGTCACTTTGATTTGGATCTTGACCTGGAAGGATTACTTTTTGTGGATGCTGCTGGATATTTGGATTTTTCCAAAACTGAAAGCACTCAGCAGGTGCAAAAGTTCAATCTTATCATTAGTAACCATTCCCTGTAGTGCTTCCTGAGGGGCCCCTTCAGAGTTCATTTGCCTACTTGTAACTATTCTATGACCCTGCTCTGACCCTCACAGCAGGCTCAGAGAATAGCTACAAGTATACAACAAAGGTCCTGTTAAAAAAATTACACTGCAACAGAAAGCAATTACAGACATAACTGAAAGCACTCAGCAGGTGCAAAAGTTCAATCTTATCATTAGTAACCATTCCCTGTAGTGCTTCCTGAGGGGCCCCTTCAGAGTTCAGTTGCCTACTTGCAACTATTCTATGACCCTGCTCTGACCCTCACAGCAGGCTCAGAGAAAGCAATTACAGATAAGGAAGCAGGTTCCAGCCAGGAAGTTCAAATTCAGTAACACATTAATCAGCCCCTAATTCATTTATGTCAGTGTGTGCTTTTCCACCCATAATCTACAGTGATGAACTAGAGGGTGGCATGGGTGAGCCAGAGGGTGGCATGGGTGAGCCAGAGGGTGGCAGTGGTGAAACAGAGGGTGGCAGTGGTGAAACAGAGGGTGCTGGGATGAACCAGATGTAGAAACAACATGTTCGCGACCGTTGCTACCCGAAAAGTAAGTTCGCGTTTGCGAACTGGTACAAAATCCTCGCGAACTGGCAGAAATCCGTAAATACGCAATTTCGCGGATTGCCAATTCGCAAAATCCGCCCATGCTTAATTGAGACAGAATTTACTGTACAACAGTTTTCTAGAAGGTGAGTTGTTAATTTGTAAGGAGAACTCTGTTGTTCACTTTAAGTTAATGGGAAAAATGTTTTCTGTTAGTTATTTAATGTTTTTCTGTTATACTTATGGATTGAGTAGGGCAACATCAGATGCAGTGCTTTATATTTCTAATTCTTGCTTGATACTATACACTGTCCAGGGAAACACGGCCATTTTGTGACTATAGTGTCTGAGGTACTTTTGTGTGGACATTTTGGTGTTCAATTTCTGGTGTGAGATTTACACAGTAGTAACTCTTCTTATAGACTTTAATAGTTTTTCTCTGCCCTATCTCACTCTTACCCTGCAACAGCTCACTGTCTTTCTCTTTCTTTTAATAATACACTTACATCAATAATGGTTGAAAATGAAGAGTCATTTGACATCGTTATAGACATTTTTGTGACTGTTATTGAGGATGTTCCTGTTGATGAGAGTAATCCTGAAGGAGAGCTTTATGATGGAGGAGATGGCATGGACGATTTCTATGATGAATCCTTGGATTCAGATTTAATGGAAGCTTTGGAGTTCATTGAGTTTGAGGATTCTTTTTGGGAGATTTTCAATATTGACATTGCTGATGATGCAATCTTAGACGATCATTTAAATTTTGGAAATTCCCAACAATAAATTTAAATTTAGTAAATAAATATTGTATGAGAATCTGTACTTAACTAAATGTAATTTATGAGGTAGTAGCAAACTGATAATTTTGTGTGTTACATAGTAAGTTTACTCATAAATACTTTCGTTCTTCCCCAAAATGTTCTTACATTTGTATTTGACATCTCTTCTTCATGTCCTGCATCCTTTCTCTCACTGTCTGTCTCTGATGCAGAAGATTGCAACATAAGTAAGTTTAAAGAACAGCAAGTGTGTCTCACCAGAGCAGGAAATCATGCAGTAAGCGCTGTTTCTCTTTCTTTTAATAGTACACTAACATAAAATGATGAATGAAAATGAGGAGCCTACCAACATCTTCTTTAAAATAACAGCAACGTTTATTGAGGCAACTTATTCTGAGGTGTATATTGATCCTATAGATGAAACAAATCATGAAGAACATGAAGGAGATACCATGGCAGATATTTTTGATGAAACACTGGATATGGAATTAATGGAATGTGTAGACGTTGTCAAGTTTGACGAATCATTTTCAGACACTTTGATGGATGAAATTTCTGATGAAGAAATCCTACAAGTTCTTTAGACTTTGAAAATTCTGATAAATAAATTTTAATTTAGTAAAGAAAAATTGTTTTGAAAATTATACTTATTTAAATGTAATTTATGAGGTAGTAGCAAAGTGATACAATTTTGTGTTCTTCATGTCCTGTATCCTTTCTGTCACTGACTGTCTCTGATGCACTAGTTTACAACATAAGTAAGTATATACAACAGCAAGTGTGTTTCACCAGAGTAGGAACTCATGACCCCCTACGCCAATTCTGACCACACATTGAGAAAGGAAGGAATCATGTGAACAAATCTGTTTCTGCTTTCCTGAAAGACTATAGTATGGATTCAATATACCACAATAACTTGCATTACAACATACAAGGTATCTACAGAGGAGACGATGTCCATTTCCATTTAGTTTTATTTTTTTTATAAAAAATTCCAATAGGTCCGCGCACAGTGAGTGCTCGGTAAATGCACGGTGCGCCAACCCTATCGCCGCCATTTTGTGGTTTCAGAAGAGTGTGAAAAATATAACTTAAAAACGTGGGAAGGGGGTAGGGTAGAGTGTCCCTGACCCCTTATGCCTTCTCAGGGGGTCGTTCAATGACTCCTAAGGTTAAAAATAATGTTTTTTTTAAAAAAAATAACAGAAAACACGATAGGTCCGCGCACGGGGAGTGCTCGGTGAGTGCTCGGTGTGCGGACCTTGGTAAAAATTAATACAAAAAAATAAAGTTAAAAATTAAATTTGAGGGTTTACATGTTAGTTGGCTCTAAAAAGAGCCTTTGTGTTCATTGTGCTTTGTTTGGTACCTACAAGTAAGTGCCAATGCAGAGTCCGATGTTACAGAGATAGACTCTGTTCCCTTCATCAGTGAAATGTACACCATCTGTCCTATAGATGCCTTGCGTGTTGTAACGCAAGTTCTTGTGGTATATACAACCCATTCCATAGTCTCTCATGTATGCAGAAACAGATTTATTTACATGTTTCCTTGCTTTCTCAATCTGTGGACAAAATTGATTGGACCAATTCCATTTTTGTCTTTGGCATATATTGGAATAGACAAAGGCAGTTTGAGGAAAAAGTGACATCAATTGTCCAAATATGTCCTTCAATAGCATTTCCAGACCAACCCCAGTCAAAGTGCATAAGTCATTTCCACCACAGTGCACAATTATAAGGTCAGGATGTGGGAGATGCATGAAGGATTTCACCAATGGTATTAATTGGTGACATCTCAATCCTCTTTGGCCAATCCATAAAATATCCACATTTGGTAAATCAAGGTTTAAAATTCCTCTGTTTGTTGCATACCTTTTAGACCAGAATACAAAACTGTGTCCTACAAACCATACTGAAGGCATCTTCAAGGCAGGTCTGGTTGTACTCAGATGAGGGCTGTAAATGAAATGGCAGTTGGAAAGCTTGCATTGTAGAAAAAAAGAGGAGGACATTCACTGCACTTGAAGCTTGAGAAATGATTGGTGCTTTCTGAAAATGGAAAAGAGCATATTAGGGTGCATAGTTTTGTTTTTTAAAAGAAGCAATTCTATTGGTTCAGAAAAAGTCATTGAAAGCAACATTGCACATGATTAGATGTTATTTTGAAAGCTCTAACAACCTTAGTGGATTCATTTTCAACAAAGTATTGTGAACTTTTAAACTCTGTTCTTCCTTAGGTGGGAGTTACCATGGTGACAGGTTGAATGAGCACTAGGGGGATGGGTGAATATTATGTGAGTTTGAAATTGTGGGAATGTAGAACCAATTGAAATGTTAGTTTAGTTTTAAAATAGTGTGGGAAGAGATTTCATTGGTTAAGACCTGAAATATGTGTGAAGAATGAGTGGGAAAGTGTGCCATTTCTGGTTTCAGTGTCTGAGGTGCATTTCAGAGATTCTGCTTAAGAATATCTGCTGTGTGTTTGACACTGTTCTATATTTTCAAAAGCGATTTTAAAGGTGAGTAATATAGAGAGAGTGCTGTTTGCAGTATTTGGAAGCATAACAAGCATATTGGACTTCATTCCTGTTGTATTTTGAAAATGAGTCAGATTTCTGCATTGTAGTGTAGTGTTCATTTAAATGGGTTGTGCTCTGTGTGTACAATGATTTACCATGCTAATTGTTTTTTGATAACATGTGTGGCTTAAAGATTTTTGACAAGGATCACAGTGAGTGTCTGTGTGAATTAAGGAATTATTTTTTTACCTTTTTCCATAATGCTAGCTGTGTGTGCTTACAGTTTGTATTTTTTAGTTTATAAGGAGACTTCTTTTTAAATTGTTTTTTATGCTTGGATTCAATGCTGGTATAGAGATAGTGTAATGGTTTCATTGGACTTGTAAATATGCTCCTTTTTTAGAAGTGCCTTGTGCAACCTTTAACATGGGTGGAAGCAGTGAATGTATGGAGAGGGATAGGAATGGCAGATAGAAAACCATATGAAATGGTGTGCGAGATGCATAAAGGATTTCACTAATGGCATCAATTGAGATGGAATATAAGATAAAGAGGGGCATATTTACAAGCCGCTTGCGCAATGTTTGACATTAATGCTGGTATAGAGATAGTGTAATGGTTTCATTGGCATATTTACAAGCCGCTTGCGCAATGTTTGACATTAATGCTGGTATAGAGATAGTGTAATGGTTTCATTGGCATATTTACAAGCCGCTTGCACATGTTTGACATTAATGCTGGTATAGAGATAGTGTAATGTTTTCATTGGCATATTTACAAGCCCCTTGCGCAATGTTTGACATTAATGCTGGTATAGAGAAAGTGTAATGTTTTCATTGGCATATTTACAAGCCCCTTGCGCAATGTTTGACATTAATGCTGATATAGAGATAGTGTAATGGTTTCATTGGCATATTTACAAGCCCCTTGCGCAATGTTTGACATTAATGCTGGTATAGAGATAGTGTAATGTTTTCATTGGCATATTTACAAGCCCCTTGCACAATGTTTGACATTAATGCTGATATAGAGATAGTGTAATGGTTTCATTGGCATATTTACAAGCCCCTTGCGCAATGGTTGACATTAATGCTGGTATAGAGATAGTGTAATGGTTTCATTGGCATATTTACAAGCCGCTTGCGTAATGTTTGACATTAATGCTGGTATAGAGATAGTGTAATGGTTTCATTGGCATATTTACAAGCCGCTTGCGCAATGTTTGACATTAATGCGGGTATAGAGATAGCGTAATGGTTTCATTGGCATATTTACAAGCCCCTTGCGCAATGTTTGACGTTAATGCTGGTATAGAGATAGTGTAATGGTTTCATTGGCATATTTACAAGCCGCTTGCGCAATGTTTGACATTAATGCTGGCATAGAGATAGTGTAATGGTTTCATTGCCATATTTACAAGCCGCTTGTGCAATGTTTGAAATTAATGCTGGTATAGAGATAGTGTAATGGTTTCATTGGCATATGTACAAGCCGCTTGCGCAATGTTTGACATTAATGCTGGTATAGAGATAGTGTAATAGTTTCATTGGCATATTTACAAGCCCCTTGTGCAATGTTTAACATTAATGCTGGTATGGAGATAGTGTAATGGTTTCATTGGCATATTTACAAGCCCTTTCGCAATGTTTGATATGGGTGCCAGCAGAAAATGAATGCAGAGTAATAAAATTGGCACACAGACAAGAATATGAAATGCTTTGAGAGATTTGTAAAGGATTTTACTAATGGCATAAATTGAGATGGAATATACAAAAAAGAGAGGCATATTTACAAGCCCCTTGCGCAATGTTTGACATGGGTACTAGCAGAAAATGCATGCAGAGTAATAAAATTGGCACACAGACAAGAATATGAAATGCTTTGAGAGATCTGTAAAGGATTTTACTAATGGCATAAATTGAGATGGAATATACAAAAAAGAGAGGCATATTTACAAGCCCCTTGCGCAATGTTTGACATGGGTGCAAGCAGAAAGTGCATGCAGAGTAATAAAATTGGCACACAGACAAGAATATGAAATGCCGTGAGAGATGCGTAAAGGGTTTTACTAATGGCATAAATTGAGATAGAATATACAAAAAAGAGAGGCATATTTACAAGCCCCTTGCGCAATGTTTGACAAGGGTGCAAGCAGAAAATGCATGCAGAGTAATACAATTGGCACACTGATAAGAATATGAAATGCTGTGAGAGATGCGTAAAGTATTTTACTAATGGCATACATTGAGATAGAATATACAAAAAAGAGAGGCATATTTACAAGCCCCTTGTGCAATGTTTAACATTAATGCTGGTATAGAGATAGTGTAATGGTTTCATTGGCATATTTACAAACCTCTTGCGTAATGCATATTCTTTCTGTGTGCCAATTGTTTTATTCTGCATGCATTTTCTGCTTGCACCCATGTCAAACATTGCGCAAGGGGCTTGGAAATATGCCTCTCTTTTTTGTATATTCTATCTCAATTTATGCCATTAGTAAAATCCTTGCAAACACAACAGTGATGGACAGAATGTGGATCAATGTCACACATTCACCCCAGTCCAAAGATCTGGGCCCAAATCCATCGTTTTTCCACTCCACACCACCCTGGGTTAGACAATGGCGATATGCAAATCAGCGCTGACCCTGTGCCCCATGGGAACAGTCCAGTCCGAACTACAAAAGCCATGTCCTTCCCAGAACGGAAACAAGCATCCGAGGACCGGCCCGGTTTCGAGGTAACACCTCTCATCAGCCCGGCTAGCTTGATTCCAGTGGTGTGGAGTGCCTGGGACTCACGTCTGAGCATCCCCAGTACACTTAGAGCGGTAATTGCAAACACAACAGTGATGGACAGAATGTGGATCAATGTCACACATTCACCCCAGTCCAAAGATCTGGGCCCAAATCCATCGTTTTTCCACTCCACACCACCCTGGGTTAGACAATGGCGATATGCAAATCAGCGCTGACCCTGTGCCCCATGGGAACAGTCCAGTCCGAACTACAAAAGCCATGTCCTTCCCAGAACGGAAACAAGCATCCGAGGACCGGCCCGGTTTCGAGGTAACACCTCTCATCAGCCCGGCTAGCTTGATTCCAGTGGTGTGGAGTGCCTGGGACTCACGTCTGAGCATCCCCAGTACACTTAGAGCGGTAATTGCAAACACAACAGTGATGGACAGAATGTGGATCAATGTCACACATTCACCCCAGTCCAAAGATCTGGGCCGAAATCCATCGTTTTTCCACTCCACACCACCCTGGGTTAGACAATGGCGATATGCAAATCAGCGCTGACCCTGTGCCCCATGGGAACAGTCCAGTCCGAACTACAAAAGCCATGTCCTTCCCAGAACGGAAACAAGCATCCGAGGACCGGCCCGGTTTCGAGGTAACACCTCTCATCAGCCCGGCTAGCTTGATTCCAGTGGTGTGGAGTGCCTGGGACTCACGTCTGAGCATCCCCAGTACACTTAGAGCGGTAATTGCAAACACAACAGTGATGGACAGAATGTGGATCAATGTCACACATTCACCCCAGTCCAAAGATCTGGGCCCAAATCCATCGTTTTTCCACTCCACACCACCCTGGGTTAGACAATGGCGATATGCAAATCAGCGCTGACCCTGTGCCCCATGGGAACAGTCCAGTCCGAACTACAAAAGCCATGTCCTTCCCAGAACGGAAACAAGCATCCGAGGACCGGCCCGGTTTCGAGGTAACACCTCTCATCAGCCCGGCTAGCTTGATTCCAGTGGTGTGGAGTGCCTGGGACTCACGTCTGAGCATCCCCAGTACACTTAGAGCGGTAATTGCAAACACAACAGTGATGGACAGAATGTGGATCAATGTCACACATTCACCCCAGTCCAAAGATCTGGGCCCAAATCCATCGTTTTTCCACTCCACACCACCCTGGGTTAGACAATGGCGATATGCAAATCAGCGCTGACCCTGTGCCCCATGGGAACAGTCCAGTCCGAACTACAAAAGCCATGTCCTTCCCAGAACGGAAACAAGCATCCGAGGACCGGCCCGGTTTCGAGGTAACACCTCTCATCAGCCCGGCTAGCTTGATTCCAGTGGTGTGGAGTGCCTGGGACTCACGTCTGAGCATCCCCAGTACACTTAGAGCGGTAATTGCAAACACAACAGTGATGGACAGAATGTGGATCAATGTCACACATTCACCCCAGTCCAAAGATCTGGGCCCAAATCCATCGTTTTTCCACTCCACACCACCCTGGGTTAGACAATGGCGATATGCAAATCAGCGCTGACCCTGTGCCCCATGGGAACAGTCCAGTCCGAACTACAAAAGCCATGTCCTTCCCAGAACGGAAACAAGCATCCGAGGACCGGCCCGGTTTCGAGGTAACACCTCTCATCAGCCCGGCTAGCTTGATTCCAGTGGTGTGGAGTGCCTGGGACTCACGTCTGAGCATCCCCAGTACACTTAGAGCGGTAATTGCAAACACAACAGTGATGGACAGAATGTGGATCAATGTCACACATTCACCCCAGTCCAAAGATCTGGGCCCAAATCCATCGTTTTTCCACTCCACACCACCCTGGGTTAGACAATGGCGATATGCAAATCAGCGCTGACCCTGTGCCCCATGGGAACAGTCCAGTCCGAACTACAAAAGCCATGTCCTTCCCAGAACGGAAACAAGCATCCGAGGACCGGCCCGGTTTCGAGGTAACACCTCTCATCAGCCCGGCTAGCTTGATTCCAGTGGTGTGGAGTGCCTGGGACTCACGTCTGAGCATCCCCAGTACACTTAGAGCGGTAATTGCAAACACAACAGTGATGGACAGAATGTGGATCAATGTCACACATTCACCCCAGTCCAAAGATCTGGGCCCAAATCCATCGTTTTTCCACTCCACACCACCCTGGGTTAGACAATGGCGATATGCAAATCAGCGCTGACCCTGTGCCCCATGGGAACAGTCCAGTCCGAACTACAAAAGCCATGTCCTTCCCAGAACGGAAACAAGCATCCGAGGACCGGCCCGGTTTCGAGGTAACACCTCTCATCAGCCCGGCTAGCTTGATTCCAGTGGTGTGGAGTGCCTGGGACTCACGTCTGAGCATCCCCAGTACACTTAGAGTGGTAATTGCAAACACAACAGTGATGGACAGAATGTGGATCAATGTCACACATTCACCCCAGTCCAAAGATCTGGGCCCAAATCCATCGTTTTTCCACTCCACACCACCCTGGGTTAGACAATGGCGATATGCAAATCAGCGCTGACCCTGTGCCCCATGGGAACAGTCCAGTCCGAACTACAAAAGCCATGTCCTTCCCAGAACGGAAACAAGCATCCGAGGACCGGCCCGGTTTCGAGGTAACACCTCTCATCAGCCCGGCTAGCTTGATTCCAGTGGTGTGGAGTGCCTGGGACTCACGTCTGAGCATCCCCAGTACACTTAGAGCGGTAATTGCAAACACAACAGTGATGGACAGAATGTGGATCAATGTCACACATTCACCCCAGTCCAAAGATCTGGGCCCAAATCCATCGTTTTTCCACTCCACACCACCCTGGGTTAAACAATGGCGATATGCAAATCAGCGCTGACCCTGTGCCCCATGGGAACAGTCCAGTCCGAACTACAAAAGCCATGTCCTTCCCAGAACGGAAACAAGCATCCGAGGACCGGCCCGGTTTCGAGGTAACACCTCTCATCAGCCCGGCTAGCTTGATTCCAGTGGTGTGGAGTGCCTGGGACTCACGTCTGAGCATCCCCAGTACACTTAGAGCGGTAATTGCAAACACAACAGTGATGGACAGAATGTGGATCAATGTCACACATTCACCCCAGTCCAAAGATCTGGGCCCAAATCCATCGTTTTTCCACTCCACACCACCCTGGGTTAGACAATGGCGATATGCAAATCAGCGCTGACCCTGTGCCCCATGGGAACAGTCCAGTCCGAACTACAAAAGCCATGTCCTTCCCAGAACGGAAACAAGCATCCGAGGACCGGCCCGGTTTCGAGGTAACACCTCTCATCAGCCCGGCTAGCTTGATTCCAGTGGTGTGGAGTGCCTGGGACTCACGTCTGAGCATCCCCAGTACACTTAGAGCGGTAATTGCAAACACAACAGTGATGGACAGAATGTGGATCAATGTCACACATTCACCCCAGTCCAAAGATCTGGGCCCAAATCCATCGTTTTTCCACTCCACACCACCCTGGGTTAGACAATGGCGATATGCAAATCAGCGCTGACCCTGTGCCCCATGGGAACAGTCCAGTCCGAACTACAAAAGCCATGTCCTTCCCAGAACGGAAACAAGCATCCGAGGACCGGCCCGGTTTCGAGGTAACACCTCTCATCAGCCCGGCTAGCTTGATTCCAGTGGTGTGGAGTGCCTGGCACTCACGTCTGAGCATCCCCAGTACACTTAGAGCGGTAATTGCAAACACAACAGTGATGGACAGAATGTGGATCAATGTCACACATTCACCCCAGTCCAAAGATCTGGGCCCAAATCCATCGTTTTTCCACTCCACACCACCCTGGGTTAGACAATGGCGATATGCAAATCAGCGCTGACCCTGTGCCCCATGGGAACAGTCCAGTCCGAACTACAAAAGCCATGTCCTTCCCAGAACGGAAACAAGCATCCGAGGACCGGCCCGGTTTCGAGGTAACACCTCTCATCAGCCCGGCTAGCTTGATTCCAGTGGTGTGGAGTGCCTGGGACTCACGTCTGAGCATCCCCAGTACACTTAGAGCGGTAATTGCAAACACAACAGTGATGGACAGAATGTGGATCAATGTCACACATTCACCCCAGTCCAAAGATCTGGGCCCAAATCCATCGTTTTTCCACTCCACACCACCCTGGGTTAGACAATGGCGATATGCAAATCAGCGCTGACCCTGTGCCCCATGGGAACAGTCCAGTCCGAACTACAAAAGCCATGTCCTTCCCAGAACGGAAACAAGCATCCGAGGACCGGCCCGGTTTCGAGGTAACACCTCTCATCAGCCCGGCTAGCTTGATTCCAGTGGTGTGGAGTGCCTGGGACTCACGTCTGAGCATCCCCAGTACACTTAGAGCGGTAATTGCAAACACAACAGTGATGGACAGAATGTGGATCAATGTCACACATTCACCCCAGTCCAAAGATCTGGGCCCAAATCCATCGTTTTTCCACTCCACACCACCCTGGGTTAGACAATGGCGATATGCAAATCAGCGCTGACCCTGTGCCCCATGGGAACAGTCCAGTCCGAACTACAAAAGCCATGTCCTTCCCAGAACGGAAACAAGCATCCGAGGACCGGCCCGGTTTCGAGGTAACACCTCTCATCAGCCCGGCTAGCTTGATTCCAGTGGTGTGGAGTGCCTGGGACTCACGTCTGAGCATCCCCAGTACACTTAGAGCGGTAATTGCAAACACAACAGTGATGGACAGAATGTGGATCAATGTCACACATTCACCCCAGTCCAAAGATCTGGGCCCAAATCCATCGTTTTTCCACTCCACACCACCCTGGGTTAGACAATGGCGATATGCAAATCAGCGCTGACCCTGTGCCCCATGGGAACAGTCCAGTCCGAACTACAAAAGCCATGTCCTTCCCAGAACGGAAACAAGCATCCGAGGACCGGCCCGGTTTCGAGGTAACACCTCTCATCAGCCCGGCTAGCTTGATTCCAGTGGTGTGGAGTGCCTGGGACTCACGTCTGAGCATCCCCAGTACACTTAGAGCGGTAATTGCAAACACAACAGTGATGGACAGAATGTGGATCAATGTCACACATTCACCCCAGTCCAAAGATCTGGGCCCAAATCCATCGTTTTTCCACTCCACACCACCCTGGGTTAGACAATGGCGATATGCAAATCAGCGCTGACCCTGTGCCCTATGGGAACAGTCCAGTCCGAACTACAAAAGCCATGTCCTTCCCAGAACGGAAACAAGCATCCGAGGACCGGCCCGGTTTCGAGGTAACACCTCTCATCAGCCCGGCTAGCTTGATTCCAGTGGTGTGGAGTGCCTGGGACTCACGTCTGAGCATCCCCAGTACACTTAGAGCGGTAATTGCAAACACAACAGTGATGGACAGAATGTGGATCAATGTCACACATTCACCCCAGTCCAAAGATCTGGGCCCAAATCCATCGTTTTTCCACTCCACACCACCCTGGGTTAGACAATGGCGATATGCAAATCAGCGCTGACCCTGTGCCCCATGGGAACAGTCCAGTCCGAACTACAAAAGCCATGTCCTTCCCAGAACGGAAACAAGCATCCGAGGACCGGCCCGGTTTCGAGGTAACACCTCTCATCAGCCCGGCTAGCTTGATTCCAGTGGTGTGGAGTGCCTGGGACTCACGTCTGAGCATCCCCAGTACACTTAGAGCGGTAATTGCAAACACAACAGTGATGGACAGAATGTGGATCAATGTCACACATTCACCCCAGTCCAAAGATCTGGGCCCAAATCCATCGTTTTTCCACTCCACACCACCCTGGGTTAGACAATGGCGATATGCAAATCAGCGCTGACCCTGTGCCCCATGGGAACAGTCCAGTCCGAACTACAAAAGCCATGTCCTTCCCAGAACGGAAACAAGCATCCGAGGACCGGCCCGGTTTCGAGGTAACACCTCTCATCAGCCCGGCTAGCTTGATTCCAGTGGTGTGGAGTGCCTGGGACTCACGTCTGAGCAACCCCAGTACACTTAGAGCGGTAATTGCAAACACAACAGTGATGGACAGAATGTGGATCAATGTCACACATTCACCCCAGTCCAAAGATCTGGGCCCAAATCCATCGTTTTTCCACTCCACACCACCCTGGGTTAGACAATGGCGATATGCAAATCAGCGCTGACCCTGTGCCCCATGGGAACAGTCCAGTCCGAACTACAAAAGCCATGTCCTTCCCAGAACGGAAACAAGCATCCGAGGACCGGCCCGGTTTCGAGGTAACACCTCTCATCAGCCCGGCTAGCTTGATTCCAGTGGTGTGGAGTGCCTGGGACTCACGTCTGAGCATCCCCAGTACACTTAGAGCGGTAATTGCAAACACAACAGTGATGGACAGAATGTGGATCAATGTCACACATTCACCCCAGTCCAAAGATCTGGGCCCAAATCCATCGTTTGTCCCAGACACTCCACACCACTGGAATCAAGCTAGCCGGGCTGATGAGAGGTGTTACCTCGAAACCGGGCCGGTCCTCGGATGCTTGTTTCCGTTCTGGGAAGGACATGGCTTTTGTAGTTCGGACTGGACTGTTCCCATGGGGCAACAGGGTCAGCGCTGATTTGCATATCGCCATTGTCTAACCCAGGGTGGTGTGGAGTGGAAAAACGATGGATTTGGGCCCAGATCTTTTGACTGGGGTGAATGTGTGACATTGATCCACATTCTGTCCATCATAGTTGTGTTTGCAATTAGTAAAATCCTTTACGCATCTCTCTAGGCATTTCATATTCTTGTCTGTGTGTAAATTTTATCACTCTGCATGCATTTACTGCTTGTACCCATGTTAAACATTGTGCAAGGGGCTTGTAAATATGCCCCTCTTTATCTTATATTCCATCTCAATTGATGCCATTAGTGAAATCCTTTATGCATCTTCCACACCATTTCATATTGTTTTCTATCTGCTATTCCTATCCCTCTCCATATATTCACTGCTTGCACCCATGTTAAAGGTTGCGCAATGCGCTTGTAAAAAAGGAGCATATTTACAAGCCAAATTAAACTATTAGCACTATCTCTGTACCAGCATTGAATTCAAGCATGAGAAACACTTTAAAAAGAAGTGTACCCTGTAAGCTAAAAGATACAAATTGTGAGCACACACAGCTAACATTATGGAAAAAGATGAAAATATAATTCCTTAATTCACATACACACTCAGTGTGTTCCTTGTCAAAAAACTTAAAGCCAGACATTTCAACAAAAAACATTTAGTATGGTAAATTGTTTTAGACACAGAAAGTGAGATGAGACACACACACAAACAGACAGATGGTGTAGGCAGAGATTGAGATGACACACACATACAAACAGAGAGATGGTGGAAGGAGAGAGTGAGATGAGGCATGCAAAGAGGGAGATGGTGCAGGCAGAGAGTGATATGAGACACACAAAGAGAGATGTGAACTAGTGTTTATATTGTTTAGTTAATGTAATTGCTATGTGCTATGTTGGTAGTGGTCTATATTATGTCATATTTTTCTTTTCAACAGATTGTAAATATCTACAGAGTCATAATAGATTATGCCTACCAAGAATCGCAAAGAAAGACTCTATAAGCAAGCTTTATCAATCAAGAGGACTCAATTAGAAGATTCATCCAGAAGACAATCTTCAGAGAAAAGAACAAATGCTCCTGGTAATGCACCTGTGCTTCCTGTTGCTTCAGAAGAAGTGCTGGGAGTAGAGCCCTGCTCCTCTGATGATCTTTTTATTACAGCTTTACTCCAATTGTTTGGGTGTATATTCCGGACATGGCATTCCATGCTATAAGTTCCAAAGCTGTACTGTTTCTGTGGATTCCCTCTTGAAAGTACTGTGTGACAGATTTTACATGTGACAAAAGGCGCATTTACCTTTTTCTCTCTTTCTGGGTTTTTTAAAAAATGTCCGTACTATGGACTCTCTCTGTGTTCTAGGGGTTTTAGGAACAAACTCTTTTAAAGATGAAGTAGAAGAATCCTCAAGTTCCTTGTGTTCAGAATGCTCTTGTCCAAAGGCTATTAGTTTTTGGCAACGAATGCATTGCATCATCAAATTGTTTCAGTTTGGATATTTGCAACCATTGATGCTTGCATTGGTGGTGCTGTTGCTTCAGAAGAAGTGCTGGGAGCAGAGCCCTGCTCCTCTGATCTTTTCATTACAGCTTTACTCCAATTGTTTGATTGTATATTTCGGACATGGTGTTCCATGCTATAAGTTCCAAAGCTGTACTTCTTCTGTGGATCCCCTCTTGAAAGTACTGTGTCACAGATTTTACATGTGACAAAAGGCACATTTACCTTTTTCTATTTTTCTGGGTATTTAAAAAATTTCCATACTATGGACTCTCTCTCTGTTCTAGGGGTTTCTCAGGTTCCTGCTGTTCAGCCATTTCAGTAAATTTTTCAAGAGCAAAGTGCGGATGAAAAAAGGTGTTGCCTCCTCGAAAGCCAAAGAAGAATGATGAGTAGGGAGGGGTCTTTCAAGAATTAGAGTAGGAAGTATTATAAACCAATAAAATCTTTTGTTATAAGGTCACATGGTTGGACGTAAGCTTACGGAGTGTTTACGGAGCGTTTACGGAGTGCTCACGTAAGCTTATGTTGCGTTTACGTTTTATTTACGGAGCGCTTACGTCATCTTATGATGTGCTTACGTGGTACGCACCCTTGTGACATTTATAATTGTTTAAATAAAGTTATATATGTTGTTTAAAAGTTTAAAATAAACATGTTCTTTATTATCTCAGTTAATATGTTCCTTTATATTGTATAATGAATATGTAGATATAATGATTTAGCACCCTCGTGATATTTATAATTGTTTAAATAAAGTTATATATGTTGTTTAAAAGTTGAAAATAAACATGTTCTTTATTATCCCAGGTAATGTGTTCCTTTATATTGTTCAATGAATACGTAGATATAACGATTTAAAGTTTATAAAACTTTCAGAGGTAAATAATGAATTCCTGTGTACATGCATATCTGTGCATGTACATTTGTGCCATGTGGCACACATACATGTCGTAAGACCATGTATGTGTGTGACATGGCACACAAGTCAGAATCAGGGGTGCAACAGGCTGTCAAAGTGACAACCTGTCCCCCTTGTCAATTCGGTAATTTTACCGATTCGGTATTTACTGATTCGGTAATTGCCATTGATTCCTATTGGCCTCAAGACTTATAGGAATCAATGGCAATTACCAAATCGGTAAATACCGATTCGGTAAAATGACTGAATTATACAGATTCGGTAATTTCAAAAGAGAAATTACCTACATCCAAATTACCTACTCTTAAATATTGAAGTGGTATGATTTGGTATTTATGAGTAGGTAAATCGAGATTACGTATATCTGGCCCATTGAGTTGTAACATATTTATATACATATGTTACATTTCAGTGCTTTGGAAGTAGTACAGTATACTATAGGTAAACACCTTATAGGTTTATGCTGTACCACATCCTTATAGTTTTGCACTTTGACATTCACTATGACAAACTTTTACATACAAACATAGAAATGTAGTTCTTTCTTTAACCAGTAGAGGTAGTTCTAAAAAGAACTGTTTTTTTGTTGTTGTTTTTGTTTTGCTTGGTAAACGATGTAAAGAAATAAACTTTTTAAGGCAGATAATTGTTCAACCCGAACAAACCATGAAAAATAAAGAAAAAAATTATGGATGCACCTGTGCCTCCTGTTTTTTTGCAGGATAACTTGAATGGACTCTTGTCCAAAGGCTATTAGTTTCTTGCAATGAATGCATTGCATCATCAAATTCTTAAGTTCTGTTGGATAATTGCAATCGTTGATGCTTGCATTGGTGGTGCTGTTGATTGAGAAGAAGTGCTGGGAGCAGAGCCCTGCTCCTCTGATGATCTTTTCATTACAGCTTTACACCAATTGTTTGGGTGTATATTCTTGACATGGCGTTCCATGCTATAAGTTCCAAAGCTGTACCTCTTCTGTGGATCCCCTCTGGAAAGTACTGTGTCACAGATTTTACATGTGACAAAAGGCGCATTTACCTTTTTCTGTCCATCTGGGAATTGAAACTATGGACTCTTTCGGTGATCTAGGGGTTTCAGGAACAAACTCATCTGAAGATGAACTGGAAGAATTCTCAAGTTCCTGGTGTTCAGAATGCTCAGGTTCCTCATGTTCTGAATGCTCAGGTTGCTGCTGTTCAGACATTTCAATAGATTTTTCAGGAGCAAAGTGCTGATGAAAAAAGGTGTTTCTTCCTCGAAAGACGAAGAAGAATGATGAAGATGGGAGGGGTCTTTCCAGAATTGGAGTAGGAAGTATTATAAACCAATAGAATCTTTTGTTCTGAGGTCACATGGTTGGACGTAAGCTTACGAAGCGTTTACGGAGCGTTTACGGAGCGCTTACGTAAGCTTATGTTGCGTTTACGTAAGCTTACGTTCCATTTACGGAGCACTTACGTGTTCTTACGGTGCGCTTACGTAGTACGCACCCTCGCAAGATTTATAATTGCTTTAATAAAGTTATATATGGTCTTTAAAAGTTTAAATTAACCTGTTCTTTATTATCCCAGATAATGTGTACCTTTACATTGTGCAATGAATATGTAGATATAACGATTTAAAGTTTATAAAACTTTCGGGGGTAAGCGCTCGAAGCTTTTACGTTGCGCGGACGGAGCTCTTACGTTGCGTGCACGTGCGACGCACCCTCGCGAGATTTGTTACTACTTTAAAAAGTAATATACTGTTGTTAAAAGTTTTAAAAAACCATTTTCTACATTAAAGCAAATATTGTCTACCTTTAAAATCAACGTTAAAAACTTAGATATTATGTTTTAGAAATTTTTAAAAATTTGTCGGGGTAAGAGCTCAGAGCGTTTACGGTGTGCTTTCGGAACGCGCACGGTGCGTGGACCCTGTAATCATATAAAAAAAACCTTGAAAATAAAAATATATATATTTGCTGAAAAAGCTATAGGTTTGAAGCCTTACATAGTTAGGTATTAGCAATTAAAAAACCTTGCAAATTCAATTAAAAAAACATAGGTTTCAGGTCATACATAGTTAGGTATTAGCATTTAAAACACCTTGGAAATTCACTGAAAAAACCATAGGTTTCAGGTCATATATAGTTAGGAATTAGCATTTAAAAAACATGCAAATTCACTGAAAAAACTATAGGTTTCAGGTCATATATAGTTAGGTATTAGCATTTAAAAAACCATTGAAATTGCTCCTAAATAGTTAGTTGGACTAACTATATTTCGCGCACCCGCAATCCACTGCTGATGATGTCACATATTACATCATTCATGACAAGGTCAGTGACATCACTGATGACATCACTGATGACATCTCAAATGACATCACCGATGACCTCCCTGATGACATCTCAATTGACATCACTGATGACATCATTCATGTGATAATACGATGCACCTCCTCACACTCTAATCTAACATTTGATACACCCAGTCTTAAATACAAACTACCATTCTTGAATCCATTGATACACCAATACCAGTTACTACATACGCACTCACTGATTCCTAGGTCTACACACACATCCACTCATTCACCCATACAATCACTCATACATACAGTCACTCATCAATACAATACTATCATATGCACTGATACACCTATAGAGACACTCACACACTTTCACTCATCCATGGAGTTTCTCACACACCTAGTCAGGCATGCAAAGAATCAATCACACTCCCATTTCCTCATCTATACAGTTATACACAAAACAACTTAGTTATTCGAACATATACTAACACATACTTACTCTCTTAAACAATCACTGATACAAGTACACATTGATCCATACAGCCACTTGCATAATCACTGGCTCTCATGTATAGTCATTTATATATACCAACTCTCACATGCACTGTGTTTTACATATGTACTTACTTGGACATGTAGCACTGAGATATACATTCACTCACCAACACACCAATGCACACAGTAAACCGCCCATACAGCTGTTTCCATATGCACTCTTGAACTCATACACCTAGTGAATCAACTGCTCACACATCTATGCACAGTCACACACCTCCCAGTCACCCACACACACACTCAGTCTCACATACAAATACTTGGGCAACCAATCAATGACCCATATAGCCACTCATATAGCTACTGATCAACACATACAGCATCTTACACAACAACAGACATACTGATGCACGCATTCAGACGGTTTAGTCACTAACCCATGCATTCAGTAAGACACATTTAATCACTCACTCATACAGTCAGTCACACGCCTACTAAATCCTTCATCCAGACACTTATACATCTATCATTCTTCAATATCTAAAACATATTTAAACTTTACAGAAACACACAGTCACCGGATGATGTCATCAGTGATGTCATCAGTGATGTCATTTGAGATGTCATCAGTGATGTCATCAGTGATGTCACTGACCATGTCATGAATGATGTAATATGTGACATCATGTGGTTTTGTTACTAGCGCTGTATGCTTTTAATGTTCGTGTTTGATCTTGCACGCATTTGAAAAACACAGCTTAATGAAGTTTTGCTCAGTGTTCTATTATCATGAATTTAACCGGGGAGTTTCTGCTCTGTCTAGTTACGAGGAAATGATGGGAGAGTAAATAAGTATCATCAATACTGGCAGCACTACCTGCATTTAAAGCAGTTTTAACTTTTGCAGTTGTTTTCACTGTCTGGAAGGCAGCACGTTTTGAGAGCATTGGCGTCCTTATTCTATTACCATGTAAGCACCTCGGCATGTCATTATGACTTGTTCATATTTCAGGCAGACGTGGCATACTTATATATTTTCTGTATGTATATCAGGAATTTGATTAAGTTTGTTTGTTGGCATTTATTTGCTCATTGCGCAGAATGCAGTTATTCATATTCTCCAATTAACCTCTTACACTTTGCATTTTGTTTAAGTGTTAAGACAAGTATGTTTTACCAGCTGTATTTCCGACCACAAAGTCCACTTTCTATGATCATTTATGCCTGACGGAGGGAGGAGGGCTATTTAATCTTGAAACTTTATGGCGCCAATTAGATTGACAAAGCCTGCTGCGCAGGCGAAACGCGTCTCTCTTTTTATGCGGGGTCGAGGGAGACCTGATGAACAATAAAGAAGCCTATTCCATGCATACCTCGAGTACGTGCCTCTTCTTCATTGGAGCAGGATTGTTTTTGATATATATATATATATATATATATATATATATATATATATATATATATATATATATATATATATATGCAAAAGACTCCTCCCGCAGACCCCACAGGACGTCAGGCAAGATGTTTCTTTATTCAACCGTTTACACAACGCGTTTCGAGCTGCAAGCCCATGTTCACTTGTTATTTAGGTTGTTCTCCATTGTTATTTTTATTGCTAGAGTGACCACCCACTTTCCACCATCACAAGTTACATGGCCATAACCATACAAAACAGACTACCCTCATATGGTCATTATTTCACTAAGCACCATATGCATTCATTAATCTATGTCAGACATTATATACTTTATACACATAAATAAATCATAAATATGTGCAAAATATAGCTGAATTACTATCAAAATTACTTCAAGAAATATATTTCTATATCTCTTATATAAAATTTTTTTTATAACAGGATAAATCCATTGAATGCTTTCAACAGTAGACATAATAAAGCGATCATATCCTCTCATCGGATAAATCCAATTCCTGGCCCTGTGTTAAAGTGTACATGTGCAAATATATGTCTAAAAATACTAAAATCCTAGTGCGAATCGATGGGAAATGTGCAAAAAATTGTGCAATTTTAAAGTGCAATGTGAAACATATATATATATATATATATGTATATATATATATATATATATATATTACCTACTGGCGGTCGCCAGTAGGTATATATAGTTAGGATTTTTTCTCTATGGGTTTTTTGAAAATTCTATGTCTAATAACTTTGGCGTTTGTGGACGGAATTGGCTGAAATTTTCAGGAAAATGGCACATTTTGTTTCTGAGCAGCCCCTGAAAATTGGGGGGGGGGGTTCGTCCAGGGGGGGTCGAGAAAAAAGGGGGGTCCCAAAACGTGTTTTTAACATTGAGTTTTCCATAGGGCGGTTGGCCTCACTTTTAGCCCGAACGGCTGAATGGATTTGCACGAAACTTGGCAAAATTGTAGGGACTGGTAGCCCGATGTGCCTTTTGTAGGTCTCAATATATGTGCTACAGTGGATTTTGAGAAATTAACGTTTAAAAAAAGATATATATCTGTAACAGCGGACCGGGCAGCGCTCCAGGACGCGTACTTTTCGCGCAACGGAGCTTTGTGAAGCGAAGCTGATTGGTTCTCCGGCGTCTGTCAACATTCCAAACAGTCCGTAGCGGCCGCCATCTTGTCTCTCGGTAGGATCGAGAGACAAGAGGAGGCCAAAGCGAAGGGGCAAATGACCATAAGGGGGAATAGTAGATCCTCGCTGACCCCCTAGGTTTGATGTGGAGGTTTTAAAAGGGCCCCGCGGGGCAAAAAAAAATACTAATAATAATAATCGAACGGCTGAATGGATTTGCACGAAACTTGGCAAAATTGTAGGGACTGGTAGCCCGATGTGCCTTTGCTAGGTCTCAATATATGTGCTTCAGTGGATTTTGAGAAATTAACGTTCAAAAAAAGATATATATCTGTAACAGCGCACCGCTTCGCGTACTTTTCGCGTTACGGAGCTTTGCGAAGCGAAGCTGATTGGCTCTCCGGTGTCTGTAAACATTCCAAACAGTACGTAGCGGCCGCCATCTTGTCTCTCGGTAGGATCGAGAGACAAGAGGAGGCCAAAGCGAAGGGGCAAATGACCATAAGGGGGCATAGTAGATCCTCGCTGACCCCCTAGGTTTGATGTGGAGGTTTTAAAAGGGCCCCGCGGGGCAAAAAAAAAAAATAATAATAATCGAACGGCTGAATGGATTTGCACGAAACTTGGTAAAATATTAGGGACTGGTAGCCCGATGTGCCTTTGCTAGGTCTCAATATATGTGCTTCAGTGCATTTTGAGAAATTAACGTTCAAAAACAAGATATATATCTGTAACAGCGCTCCGCTTCGCGGAGATAAAATTATATCTGTATTACCTAGCTGTTGCTAACACCAGTTAGCGACGGCTAGTAGGAGATAGCGACCATCTTGGGCCCCACTTTGCATGTGAGTGATATTTATCACTAATGACATGCAAAGTGGGCATGCCAAGATGTTAGCGACTGGAAACAGTCGCTAACATCGCTATCTCCTATTATCAACTTTTGGAAATATTCGAGATAAGCGCGAATATCTCCAAAAAGTAACAGCTGCCCTGAGCAGTTCTTAGCCATGTTATCCAATGGGAGGTGGATAACATGGCTAAGAGCATTAGCTCGGTAATGCATGAATATCGCTGAGTTTTCAGCGATATTAATGCATTGCGGTCGTTTTTTATCGTATTTGCGATAAACCTTGATAATAGCAAGGTTTATCTGCGATAATTTCTGACGGTAAAAAAATCTTTGCAATGCATCGTTAGGGATAAATATCGCTTAACTTTGGTAATATGCCCCAACGTCTGTTAACGTTCGATTCGAAGGAAATCAGGAAGTGTTGAAAAACATTGTCTGCGCCATCTTGTCTTTTTTCAAATGCCACACTTTTGTCGTGCACGGCAGCCATTTTAGATGCCTTGACCAGACCCACTCTGTGCACGCTGTCGATCCTTAGCATGGCTCCCCACCCTCGCAAGCATCTCACCCAGGCAGTGGTCACCCCCGCTCTCTGTCTTATGCATGGGTAATAAACCTCCCCCCATCTGCGCTGCTCTTCCCTGAGAATCACACCCTGTGCCCGCCCGACACCTCCCTTTCGCCCTATTCACTACCGCACCCTCTGACACTCCTTTTCCTCTGTGTCCGATTGTCCAGGCCGGTCCTAGGCTATCAGCTAGCCCTGCAGATGTAGTTTATGGCCACAGCTGTAAAGAATCACCCCTCTTCAAAGGAGTTATAGTAGATCAAGGCCCACACTCGATGAGATCCGTCACAGCAGAAGCGTTGCTATTATCTGAAAACCATCCTGTATTGTGATTGGGGAGGGGACCGAGCGTGAAGCGGAAGATTCCAGTGATGACTCTTTGTACATCAAAGTTTTTACAATTATGTGTCACATTAAAAATATATAGCACTCCGACAAAGTAGTAAGATTATAAAACTTTAATAATTTATAAATATATACAAGAAAACAAAAATAGTAATAACATATAAACATTTTTAGGGAAAAACAACGAAGTAGCGGTCGGCTGTGCGAATAGTCCCAACGCAGCACAACGTCCAGATTTCCGGCGTGGGGCGTCGCGGGGGGTGGGTCATCAGTAGCAAACTGTTGTGCGAATAGTTCCAAGGCAGCAGAACGCGCCGAAATCTAGATGACACGAAAGTGATGTCTAGTAAGTTGCCACCCAGCAAATAACGGCGTGGGGCGTCGCGGGGGGTGGGTCATCAGTAGCAAACTGTTGTGCGAATAGTTCCAAGGCAGCAGAACGATGGCACCAAGGTGATGTCCAGTAAGTTGCCGCACTGGTTTTGGTATCCTACAATGCTGCTCCGAATAACGGCGTGGGGCGCCCCGGGGGAGGCGGCGTGAACGGGCCTCTCCAGGTGGAGTGTCATCTGTTGTAGTGGGGCGCCCCTTTACCGTTTCAGTTGCCATTCCGTCCGTTTTTGGTCCACTGTGTCAAAAGCCGCAATTCAGCTGAGTTGCGCCCACTCTTGCGGTGCAGCGATAGGCGGCTGTCACAGGACTCTCAAAATGGCGGCAGGCTCTTTCCTTTTTGGGCCTGGTCCACTGAAATGGCCCTGGGACACCTTGGAAATCGGACGCTTGTCTGCTAGGTCTTGGACCCCATTCTCGAAAGCGTCCCCTCCGCCTTGAGAATTCATCAAAAGTTTTGGGGGCCCCGACTCCTGCAGGCTTCTGGTGGGGAGCGGCTGCCATGATTGCTCGCGGAATGACCACGACTGAGCTACGAGATGGTGGTGCTCTCATGCTGACGCCAGTTTAGTCTGAAACATCCAGAAACAAGGTGGGGCTTTCATCGTTTGGGAAAAAAAAAAAGTTTTCATCCAATGAAAAGTGTTGTTTTTAGGTCATATGATCAAGCCTTCCATCATTAGGAAACCAAAAGTAAAATGAACCAATGAAAAGTTTTATAAACAAGTCACATGACCTGTTATGCGGCATAGGGTATAAAATGCGGTGAAAATACGTTGGTACGTGAGGCGGCGTCAGTAGCGGACCGATGTGCGAATAGGCCGAAGGCAATACAACGCGCCAAGATCCGGATGGCACCGAGGTGGTGTCCAGCAAGTTGCAGCACTGGTGTGGCCATCCTACAATGCTGAAAGTCGGCGTGGGGCGCCCCGTTGGCCTGTGAGTTTGCGTCAGTAGCGGACCGATGTGCGAATAGGCCGAAGGCAGCACAACGCGCCAAGATCCGGATGGCACCGAGGTGGTGTCTAGTAAGTTGCCGCACTGGTGTGGCCATCCAACAATGCTGAAAGTCGGCGTGGGGCGCCCCGTTGGCCTGTGAGATGGCGTCAGTAGCGGACCGATGTGCGAATAGGCCAAAGGCAGCACAACGCGCCAAGATCCGGATGGCACCGAGGTGGTGTCTAGTAAGTTGTCACACTTCTGTGGCCATCCTACAATGTTGAAAGTCGGCGTGGGGCGCCCCGTTGGCCTGTGAGATGGCGTCAGTAGCGGACCGATGTGCGAATGGGGCCAAAGGCAGCGCAACAATATTTTCTGACTGACACCACAAGGCGCTGAGATGCCAAGATCCGGATGGCACCGAGGTGATGTCTAAGTTGCGGACTGATGTGCGAATGGGGCCAAAGGCAGCGTAACAATATTTTTTGTATGGAAGATACCACTAGGCGTTGAGATGCCAAGATTCGGATGGCACCGAGGTGATGTCTAGCAAGTTGCTGTACTGGTGTGGTCATCCTACAATGCTGAAACTCGGCGTGGGTCGCCCCATTAGCCTGTGAGATGGCGTCAGTAGCGGACCGATGTGCGAATAGGCCGAAGGCAGCACAACGCGCCAAGATCCGGATGTCACCGTGGTGGTTTCATAGTTGAGAGGCACTTCATCTGCAGTGGGACGCCGAGATCCGGATGGCACCGAGGTGATGTCTAGCAAGTTGCTGTACTGGTGTGGTCATTCTACAATGCTGAAAGTCGGCGTGGGGCGCCCCATTAGCCTGTGAGATGGCGTCAGTAGCGGACTGATGTGCGAATGGGGTCAAAGGCAGCGCAACAATATTTTCTGAAGAGAAGACACCAAAAGGTGCTGACATTCCAAGATCCGGATGGCACCGAGGTGGTGTCTAGCAAGCTATGCAGTTGAGTTGTGTGCGCACTTGCGGCGAATAGGTCGAAGGCAGCATAACAATGTTTTTTGAATAGAAGACACCACAAGGCGTTGAGATTCGGTTACCACCGAGGTGATGTCTAGCAAGTTGCCGCACTGGTGTGGCCATCCTACAATACTGCTCCGAATAACGGCGTGGGGTGCCCGAAGGGGGGGGGAGCCGGCGTGAATGGGCCTTCCTAGGTGGAGGCTCGTCTGCTGTAGTGGGGCGCCCCTTTACCGTTTCAGTTGCCATTCAGCTGAGTTTCGGCTGCTCTTGATGCTACAGCGACAAGCGGCTGCAAGAGGACTCTCAAAATGGCGGCCTGTTCTTTGGATTTGGGCCTGGTCCACTAAAATGGCCCTGGGACAGCTTAGAACTCGGACGCTCGATTTTTTTTTCCTTTCCTGTACATGCAAAAAAAGGTAAATGCCCGGTACGTTACACGCTTCATCTGCCACGATGAACTCTCCAGAGGAACCGAAAAAAAATATAGTTGTGGTAACTATACCATGCATCGTCATATGGAGAGGTGGCACCAATTAATTATAGTGCTGCATAAAAGAGAGATTTGGAGGAGAACCCCTGACCTGCTAGTACATTCATCAAAGAAGTGGCACTGAGAGCTTCAGAGGCAAGGGAAACGGTCCCAAATATTTAGAAGAACTTTGGAAAGATTAAAATGACATGTTTAGATTGTGGCAAATTAATTTCATGTGGACAGATGAGTGTTACTCTAATAAATACAGCATATGAACATCATCATAGTCGATGGTTGGTAGAGACATTTTGACTATATCCTGGACCTGCCCGTCCTCGCCCAAAATGGCGCCGGAATAAATGGGACTCGTAACTCCTTGTTGTGTACTGGTTGCAGAACCTTGAAATCACGAGATACGTATGCAGTTTTGAAGCACATGGCGGGCGGGGACGAGAATTGATTGACTATTTCGACATCCCTATTGATATTAAGTTCTGATGTGTTATTGATTACTGTACTGTTGAAAGTTCGAATTAACGTCACCCATGGTACTTGCCCGCAAATGTATATCTAGATAATTTTATTGTAACTGGCCCTGTCGTATTTTAATTATAAAATGTACGTCCACCGATTCCGTAACTGTTAGACACCTTAGTTCTTGCAACCTAATGGCCCGCCCGTTACGTTCCTCTACAGTGTAAATGTCTATTCATCATATACGATTACAGTTTGCTCTGTGGCAGGACCACGTGGTTATAGGCTCGTATTTGTATAATGAAATTTTCACAATAAAGGTTTTTAAAAGAAAACATGGTAGTAGTATATACATTGGTAAAGTTTTTAATAATAGTGACTGTTTTAGAATCATTAAAAGGCAAGTGAAATAAAGCAGACCAATTACATGAAGGGTAAAAGGTATAATACGAAGGAACGCAGTAAAGATAAATGGTCAAGGGCTGTTGTGTTTTCTATTCCTGGAACATAAAGTGATCGATAAGAATCTCATATTCAGGCGTATCGGCGACTAAGACAGCAGGTCGACCCTCTTTTGCTCAACGGCTCCGTCATGGGATGAAGAAACGCTCTTTTTCTCGAAAAAATAATATATTTTACTTGCAGGACAGTTGTAAAATTTCCGGGAAAGTACATTAGCCTGGAACATTATAACATATATTTAAGAAAAAATAATGTTCGGAAGTAATGAAAAGCGTAATTTTTAGGTCATATGACCAAGCCTTTCATCATTACAATAAGAAAAGTAAAATGAACCAATGAAAAGTTTTATTAACAAGTCACATGACTTGTTATGCTTACGTTACGCGCTGCGCGCCCCGGATGACTTCCGGATGCGCTAACGCGGCGCGTCATATGACGCATTACGCGACAACGCAGGTACAGAATATAGTCAAAATGTCTCCACCAACCAGCGGTCGGAACACAACCCCTTTCAGCAGGCTAAATAGTTCTGTTAAATGACAACAGAAGGGACAGGCAACAAGAACCATCAGTCAAAGAGGGGAGGGCTAGTTCTTCTCTACCGGGTTACATTGGGGCGCTACCGGAACTGATCGAATTGGTAGTCTACAGTGTTTCTGGATGTTTCAGACTGAAGCTGGGGTTAGCATGAGAGCAGCACCATTTCGTAGCTCCGTCGTGGTCATTCCGCAACCAATCATGGCAGCCGTTCTTTATCGTTATTTTGGGCGGGGTGGGTGGCGGAGCCGAGCTGTTTTGCAGCCATCATTGTGTGGAGTTCAGTTCATCTCACTAGTTTTGTATTTGTCATGAGGGGTTGTTCCTAATGTTTCTATTTTAGCGAGGTCAAAAAGAGATCCCATTAGTGGCCTACTGATTTTGCTCGATTCCTTTTCTTTTTTTTTACACGATTTTTCGTTATCTGCAAAGACTAAACAGAGTATTGCGACTCTGTGTTTGTTTGTAAATAGAGAATGAACCAAAGAGAACTAATTCTAAAACAGTAAATACTTGGATAACAATCAATCAAATGGAGAGAGACGCAGGCACGACGGATTACAACGGGGCAAAGGCCTGCGTTAACTACCTTTCACTATCTGCAAAGAGAGAGTACTCCTAATAGAAATGAGGGGGGGGGGGCACCATTCAAAGCAGATCAGTGTGCATAAACACGAAAATGTTTTCACTTACCACGTACTTGACATTCGACAGCTTATGATATTTGCTATTAAAAAACCATTGAAATTCACTGAAAAAACCATAGGTTATAGACCATATATAGTTAGGAATTAGCATTTACAAAACCTTGAAAATTCACTGAAAAAACCATAGGTTATAGACCATATATAGTTAGGAATTAGCATTTAAAAAACCTTATTTTACTCACACAAAACCATTGAAATTCCATATATAGTTAGTTGCACTAACTATATATCGCGCACCCGCAATCCACTGCTGATCATGTCACATATTACATCATTCATGACATGGTCAGTGACATCACTGATGACATCACTGATGACATCTCAAATGACATCACTGATGACATCACTGATGACATCTCATTTGACATCATTCTTGTGCTAATACGATAAACCTCTTCAGACTCTAATATAACCTTAGATACACTCAGTGTATACAGACACTCACACACTGCCACTCATCCATGGAGTTACTCACACACCCAGTCAGTCATGCAAAGAAACAATCTCACCTCCATTTCTTCAACTATACAGTTAAACACACCTTACTTATTGAAACATATACTAACACATATTTACTCTCTTATACAATCCCTGATACAAGTTCACAATGATCGATACAACCACTCACTCATTCAGTGGCTCTCATGCACAGTTATTTATATATGCCAACTCTCACATGTACTGTGTTTTACATATGTACTTACTATGACATGTAGCATTGAGATATCCATTCACTCATCAATACACTCATGCACACAGTCAACTGCCCATGTAGCTGTTTCCACATGCACTCTTGAACTCATACACCTAGTGAATAAACTGCTCACACATCTATGCATAGAGTCACACACCTTCCAGCCACCCCCACACAAACTCAATCTCCCATAGAAATACTTGGGCAACCAATTAATAACACATATAGCCTCTCGTATAGCTAATGATCAACACATGCAGCAGTTTACAGAACAACAGACATAATGATGCACAAATTAAGACAGTTTAGTCACTAACCCATGCATTCAGTGAGACACATTTAATCACTCACTCATACAGTCAGTCACGCACCTACTAAATCCTTCATCCAGACACTTATACATCCACTCATTCTTCAATATGTAAGACATATTTTAACTTTACAGAAACATACAGTCACTGGATGTTGTCATCAGTGATGTCATTTGAGATGTCATCAGTGATGTCATCAGTGATGTCACTGACCATGTCATGAATGATGTAATATGTGACATGATCAGCAGTGGATTGCGGGTGCGCGATATATAGTTAGTGCAACTAACTATATATGGAATTTCAATGGTTTTGTGTGAGTAAAATAAGGTTTTTTAAATGCTAATTCCTAACTATATATGGTCTATAACCTATGGTTTTTTCAGTGAATATATATATATATATATACATACATATATATATATATATATGTACATAGATCAGAAACAGTATTCTAATAGTGCAAACATTTCAAAGCAATTATATTAATAACAGTAAAATGTCCTGAATTGGACAAAATACTATTAAAAGACATATAAAAGGAATTACAGGGGCCTATTAGGATGGCGGACGGACCCGCCACCCCAGAGGTGGAGGGACCGTCCGCAGGGGCAGCGGCGGTCCCTCCGTGTGAATTAGGATGTGACCGCCACCCTGGCGGTCACATCTGTATTTTTAACATTGCGGCGGGTGCTGCTTGAAGCAGCACCCACCGCAATGTTAAAACTGCATGCAGTGCATTTGCATGCACAAAGCGGCAGGCACCGCGCGGTGCCTGCCGCTTTGTGCAAGCAAATGCAGGGGGTACCATAGGTACCCCCCATGTGCACCCCCACCCCCCTTCACTCTGGGGGCCCCAACGGGTCCCCAAAGAAAAGACTGTATGCCTTTTTGTGGTGGCATTGCCGCCGCGGAAAGGCATGTCCCAAGGCTAATCCTAATATGGCTGGCGGTGCCTGATAGACACTGCCACCATATTAGAGCTTTTCCGCCGCGGTCTGAAGGCGACCGCGGCGGAAAAGTGGCGGACGGTCTCCCCGTCTGCCGATGACCCCCCAGCCATCCTAATCTGGCGAGGGGTCTTTACAAACACCGCAGGGGTGAATCCGCATCCTCCGGGCCGGCGGTGGCGTCCGCCGGCCCGGAGGATGCGGATTCACCGTAATCATAATTGGCCCCTAAGTTTGTTTTAAAAGAAATTCTCATTGGTACTAAAATCAGATCTCGAGAGAAAGGGATGTACAAGAATTTTTACAGGATGCTACACATTTTTAAAATACGGCAAAGACATTCTTATTGAATAATACATATAGCCTCAATGTATTCAAAAGAAATTGTGTATGTCTTCCGTATTATTCAATCCGTTGGGCCATTTACTGTTGAACTCTAAAATAGTTGTAGTTTCTAATTGCCTGAGCTGGCGTTCTCTATTGCCTCCTCTTCTCAATTTGGGGATGGCATTGATGACATAATAGGAAAGGCAATTTATGTTATTAGCATGAGTCCGGTTAAAATGTCGTGCCACAGGATGTGCTGGATCACTGTGGATTATGGCCCTTATGTGCTGTAGTATCCTGACATGCACCTGTAGCTTCGTACTACCAATGTAGTTAAGGCCGCAGGTGCACGTCAGGACATACACAGGATACTCGGTTTTACAATTGAAGTTGCCATGAATAGGAATCGGCGTTTCACTGAAAGGGGTGGAGTAATGTGTCATGTTACGTCCAAACTTACATGCCCTGCAAGTCACGCACTTTCTAAAGCCTTTTGCAGGTTGCAGCCATGAAGTTACTTTTCTGGTTTCTGGAGAAGCCTTATCTAAGATAGTCCCCATAGTTTTACCCCTTCTAAATGTAATCATGGGGGTATCTGTTCGTTTACGAAAGACATTATCTGTGAGTACTATGGGCCAATGTTTGTTAATGATGGATCTCACTCTACGTTCCTCTTTACAGAAGGTTGTGATCAGTCTAGGGTATTCATATTTTTAGATGTTATGGGAGATTCTGTTTCTTTCTCATTATTGTAATTAGAAAAGAGACTTGCCCTAGGTCGTCCGTTTACCTTGGTTAAAGCGTCCCCAATAATTATTTCCGAATACCCTCTGTCTAGTAATCTTTTCACCAGATCAGTTTGACATTTGTTAAAATCCACTTCATTGCTGCAAATGCGTTTGAGTCTCAGGATTTCTCCATATGGTATGCTAGCAATGAGGTGTTTAGGGTGACAACTGGTGGCATGTAAAGTAATATTACCTGCAGTTGGTTTTCTGTACAGGGTACTTTAAATTTTTCCATCATTAATGTAAAGCCTTACACCAAAAAAATCGATCTGTGTTTTATGGATATTTGAGGTGAATTTAAGATTTATGGAATTGTTATTGATTTCCTCTATGAAGCTATGAGCTTCATTTTCACTTCCTCTCCATAATAGGAAAACATTGTCAATGTACCTTAGATATGTTACAACATGCGAATCAAAAAGTGCCTGATGGGTGGTCTTCAGTACCTGCTCCTCCCAACAGCCAACATGCAAGCATGCATAGCTGGGGGAGAAGCAGGCCCCCGTTGCCACACCCCTCACCTGTTTAAAAATATCTTTGTCAAAAAGAAAATTGTTATTATTCAGGCACCAAATGATGAGTTCAAGAATCACCTTGTTGTGCTCATAGAATTCACTTGACCTAAAATCCAAAAAATGTTTTATGGCTCTTACTCCTTGTTCATGACCTATACTCTTATATAGAGATTCTATATCGAGAGTAATTTAATATAGATCATCTGTCCATATTAAATTGTCAATTTTCTTAAGAAAGGCTCTGGTGTCCTTTACATAACTTGGCAGCTCTTTTACCAAGTTTTGCAAAAAGAAGTCTATGTATTGGCCAACTTTTTCTCCTAAGCTGTTTATTGCTGATATTATTGGCCTACCGGGGATTGGGACAACATTTTAATGTATTTTGGGAATTAGATTCAATATTGGTAGTATCGGAAATTCTTTGTACATGAACTTGTATTCCTCATTAGAGATAAGGCCTTGCCTTTTCCATTGTGCCAGATGTTTTTGAAGCATTGTTTTGGCTTTCTCATATTCTCTAGTATTAGACTTAACATAGCAACTTTCTTCACTAAGCTGTCTCTGTGCTTCCAGGATATAATCTTTCTTGGGCCACAATACTAAATTGCCCCTCTTATCAGATTTTTTTATGACAACATCATGATTTTCCCCAAGCCTTTTCACCAAATTATTGTGTGCTCGTTGTTTGAAAAATACACTTCTCTGCTTTCTGTTTTTATGCACAGTGTGATTTAATTTTTTCAAATCATTAGTAATCATGTTGTGAAATATATTGATCGCGTCCCTTGGCATGATAGGTACAAAGGAAGATTTTGATTTAAAGGGACTGATCCCAGCTCTTTTTTGTAGGTGATTTATTTTTCTTAATCTTTCCTGAGTAACCATATCTATGTCCATTTGTGATGTTTCCGAGTCATTCTCCTCATTAAGTTCATGCAATAGGAGCAGATTAGGAATGTCTAAGGCTGCCAACCTTGAATCCATTTCTCCTTCCAGTCTCACGTTCATATCAGCTTTCCCTTTACTGGTTTTAAGAGCAAAGAATTTTTTTAACTTCAATTTTCTGATAAAGCAATATACATCAATTTGTGTGCGTGCGTAGTTGAAATTTTCTCCTTTACAGAAATTGAGTCCTAGAGCTAACAACTGTTCTTCTGCTTTTGTTAGTACCACTGTGGAGAGATTGATGACGCTATTATCTGTTAGCGCTGTTTTTTCTGTTGCCATTGCGGCTACTTTTTCATATTTTTGTTTGCGCCTTTTGCGTTGATCCCGTCTTCTTTTGTTCCTATGACCTCTACTGGCCTCTTTTGTCTGGGCCGGAGTGTCTGCAGTCTCTCCTCGACTAAAAAATCAAGTTCCTGTCCCACACTTGGGGGTCCATTAGGATGGCGGACGGATCGCCACCGCCATGCAGGCTGTGGCGATCCGTCTGCCATCCCTGCCCGTCCGCCACCTTTCTTCCCCCGCCATATTACGATGGAGGGGGGACTGTGGCGGAGGGGAAGACTGTCCGCCGCTTTTCCGCCGTGGTCGGCTTGCGACCGCGGCGGAAAAGGTCATGGTGGCGGTGTCTATCAGACACTGCCAGCCATATTAGGATGGCCGGTGAGACATGCCGTGCTTTGGGGGCCCGTTGCGGGCCCCCACGGTGAAGGGGGGAGTGGGGGGTGCACATGGGGTGTACCTATGGTACCCCCCAGCATTTCAATGTACACCATGACAGGCACCGCGCGGTACCTGTCATGTTGTGCATTGAAATGTACAACGTTCATTTTTTGCATTGCGGCAGTCGGTGCTTCAAGCACTGTCCTCCGCAATGTAAAAAATGAGGGATGCGCCCGCCACTGTGGCGGATGCATACTAATTGGGGGCACGGTTCCTCCGCCCTTGTGGTGGACGGTACCGGCCCCCGACAGGATGGCGGACGGACTTTGTCTGTCCGCCATCCTAATGGACCTCTTAGTTTGGTTTTCCTCTTGTGTGTTTGATCTAATTCCATACTTGAATAGCTAGTTAGAGATATTGCTTCCACACTCGAATAGTCATCATTGCTTTCCACATGTGCACTGGCCTCAGCCACGTTGTTTTTGATTTTATCACTGTATTGTTGCCTTTTTGCTAAGTCAAATTTACGTGAGAAAGAAAAAATTTGACCATTTTCGTAGTCCGCCAGGTCTTGAGCGAACTTATTGGCTTTTCCAAACCTTATTTTCTCCTAACGTTTTTTCAGTCTCTCATGCATAGCCTCTTTTAATTTCCTAATTTGTTCCGATGTTTCTAGTTTTTCTAACTCACTATTGATTTTATCAATTTCTTTAAGTAACTCCAAGCGATCGATGTTGGAGTATTTAATCAAGATGTTAACCAGCTTCATAGAGGCGGACAAGTTGCTCTCCCCCCTTTCACATAAATGTTCGGGTTGGTTTTGTCGAAACTCGGCGCCAAAAGGATACGCTACCCCCTTGGCACTCTTCCGACTTCAGCATACTTGGAGAGCGACCTATGCTCCCACCATTTCGTGATTTCCAGCTTGCGTTTCTTTTCAAGGTTTCTCAACAGTGTTTTTGCATCCAAATCTTTATCATTTCCTGTGTTGGATATTTACGCAGGATTTCGTGAGGTGCTTGGCAGATTGCCAAACATCTCCTCTGCCACCATTTCCCTCTCTTTCATTTCTTCCACAGACATGATCGGTTGTTGAAATGTTGTTGTCCTTGTATTCGCAAAGCTCAATTACTTTTTAGCTGCGATAAAGCCCCACCTTCCTGAGTCTACTCTCCTACGTACTTTCGCAAACAATCATTCACCGGTGTCCGACGCTTTCCCTCAAGTCCTCCGACTCAGTTGATCGTGTCCTCAAATCGGCGTTCTTTGTCTTCAGCAAAATGTGGGGGGCAGCCGCCAATTATCCACCATGGATCCTTTTGCGCTTCCGGTTATGGGCGGCCACCAACTTGCGAAGAGGGGGTCTGGTAGCGGAGGTAACCGTCCTCTGTAACGATATCCGCAAATATATATATATATATTTTTCAAAGCTCCCGACCCAAGCTTTAAGGAAGGAACGGTACTCCTGGGAGCTGGAATTGAAGTTTAGTTTATTCCAACATAGTCAATAAGCAATACAAGAGCGTCTACGCGTTTCGTTGCGAAGCCTTTCTCATGACACCCGCTCACAGTCTGTCCAGTGTTTCTGTAGAAATTGCACCTGCCCACCTGTGACTTTACAAAACTGTTAGCTTTTGATTCTACATTTTAAGACCTCCACTGAAGACTGGGGCTCATATAAGTGCCTCAGTCATAATGTGCTTTTTTAGGTGAACACTGCTAAATAACTTTGAGTAAGTTGACACCAGTCAGACAGAATGGGGTGGGCATGGGCATACCATTTTAATTGTGTTACAGAAAATGGGGGTCAAACCCCTTCCAACCATGTGCTTCATTTAGGCACAGAAGAAACCACAATTGCAATGTATTGCTCCTATACCTTGTCTGCCTGCATACTAGGTCTTACTGCCATATGTTAAGATAGAGCTCCATCGATTTTCTGTGTTAGCAAACATCTGGTTATTTACCTGTGCATGTCTTAAATTCTCTCTCATTGAAGTCACTATTTTTTTATAAAAATGTAAGATATATGCTACTTTTGGTGCAACTAACAGTAATGATATTAGTTTGGGGAAATCTTTTTCCCAAATTATGCTATTAGAGGATAAAATGTAGTTTTAATTCTGTAACCTCTAATATACTGTTGATGTTTGGGTTTTATGTAAATAAAGGTATTCGTATCTTAAAGGAATTTCCCAGAAAGGCCTCATTGGATGGGCTATTGACCTTTCATATCCAATTAGGGGATTTTGTTTTTTACTGTGGACAGAGACCTCCTCCTAGCTCATAGCCCAAGAAGGCGCCATCTACCTCCAACCAATGCATTATGAAGACCACATTGAAGTACAAGGGAGTACAAAACATACAGCCATAGGGAAGAAAAGATTGTTCTCCTAGGCCGAAAACCATTTGCATTTTAGATTTTAGAGGAGGTAGTCCATCAGTATCTAGTTGCCTAAAAACAAATCATTCAGAAATCCCCTGGTAAAATAACTTTGTGGAAAAGGTAGGTGCTGGTTACTTTATGTTGTGAAATTGTATTGATATATTTAAAGTGTTTTCCTGTGTAGTTCAAAACTGAGGCCCACAACCGTAAAGCATCTTTGGTATTCTAATGCTTTTCTTAATCTTGAATCAAGAAAATGAGAAGAGTTCATCCTTCTTGTGTTAGTACCTGTTTGGACTGAACTTGACTATCAGGGCTGGTGAATTCAGCTCTGAAACGTGCCCTTTTTTATCAGAGAGGTTATCTGACTCCTGATTTGCCTGCTTGCTAGCTGTTGCACCCCTTTGTCCAGACATATGTGTGATCAGGAAGCTGGTGCTTCACTAGAAAACAGACACGCTTGAGACTGTGTAGATGCTCATGAAAGGCTGAGACCTTGTCTGTCCATGTCCGTCTTTGCCTTGTTTTGTCTGTGTCCTCCTTGGCCTTGTACAAGCTAAGTGTGGGAATTTTGCCTGACAACTTCTGTAAGAATTAAGGAATCAAACTCTATAAAAATATGTCAACTGCCAGTTTCCAGAAGACACCATTCTGCACGTCTAAAACTCCTGACTTGCATTGGAGGACCAACATTCTGATACTGATGGGAGTGATGTTCATGATCTGCAGAAGACCAAACCTCCTCGTCCCTTATTTGTAACATGGTCTGGTAGAGGTTTTTGCAATTTTTGTGAAACTGTAGTTCACATCAACCAGTCTAAGGCCTAAAGCATTGTTCAATCTCAAATTGCCAGCCCAGCCTGCTGGAGAGAGAAAAGCTCCTTCACTCTTTCCAAATAAGGAGTGACTAAGTAAAACCATTCAGCATATTCTACACAATGAGCATCTGCCATGGAAATTCTTTGCATCAAGCCTAACTTAGCAATCATAACTGAATGTGTTCAGTTGGCCCATGCTCTTGAATGCTGACACAAGTATACTTTTAAGGAGAACTTTATTTGCTTCATCTTTTTTTTTAGTTCAAAATATTTTATTAAAATTGGTATAAAGACAATAAAGTAGAGACAATACAAAAAATAATACAATAGGGCGATAATACCTGAATATATGACAATAAATTATCAAAGGTATACCAAAGTTACAATACATAAATAGCATTTATAGAATCATAGGAGAAAGAAAAAAAGAGGGAAGGAAAGGAGAGGGATAGTTATATAATCAGAGTATTAACTATTGCTGGAGCTACTTTAATAAAACATAGCAATAAATGAGATGTGTAATCAAGTCCAAACATCAAATTATCCAAACATTACTTAATAGATAAATATATATCACCAGGTAACCAAAACAATTGAAAAGATATTGAATTATGAAGAATTCCCTTCATAGACAGTTGAGCACCTCTTCTAGTAGATAAAACCCATGACCACCATGCATGAACAGATAATGAAGAACTATCTTTCCAACAATAAGTAACAGATTTCAATGCTGCAGAAATCAGGAAATTAAAAAGCTTACTTTCTAAAACATTTAGATTATTAGATGATATATTAGATTTGCAAATTAACATGTGATAAGAAACATCTTCTTGAAGTCTTAAAATCTTTTTTATAACATCCCAAACCTCGGACCAAAACTTAAAAAATAAAAGACAATCCAATAACATATGTTGTAACATGCCAGGATGTAAGTTACAATGCCAACATTCTGCAAAAGGAAGCAGTTTAGCATGAAATAGGCGTAATGTAAGTAAAATATAAGAATTAGTTTGGTAAAGTGAAACAGGTAGCCATTCAGAAATGCCACTAAGCCATATATCTTGCCATGTATCATTAGATAAAGAAAGGGACAGTTCTTTATTCCAAAAAGTTTAAATCCCTTCAATATTGCTACCAAGAGTATCAGATAACTTTTTATACAAAATAGAAACACCATGAGGAGCCGAAGAAATCTTTTGAATGTAAATTGATAAATCAGCTGCAACATTAGATGGAATATTATCTGAGAAGGAATCTAAAATTGCATTGCCCAAATATTGATATTTAATGATATTGGATTGAGATAAACCAAATCTGAATTGCAAAGTTTCAAACGAGATGAACGCATTCTGAGTATACACATCTTTAAGATAAAAAACACCAGCTTTAATCCAGGACGACCAAAAATTTACATTTCTACTCAATTTAATAACATTACTATAGCAAAGCGATAGATCTTCAGTGGAATTCATGGGAGAATTCAAAAATTAAGTCCAAATCATTAAACATCATTTTAGTAGATTTAATCATAACTGATTTATGAAAAAATGATGCAGTATTAGACATTGTTATCAGAGAAGGAAGTGGGTGAGGATTTACTAATGATTTCTCAATAGATAACCAAGCAGGTGGGTTAGGTAAAAACGAATGATTAAATGATAATGAACTTTGTTTTAATATAAAGGCTTTATGATATAGAAACATGTCAGGGATACTAAAACCAGCATTACGTTTGGGAATTTTTAATATTTTGTAACTAATACGAGGAGATTTGTTGTTCCATAAAAACTTAGACAAAGATTTATCAACATCCTTGTAAAACTTTAATGGGAATTGAATTGGAAGCATAGCAAGGGTATACATTTTTTTGGGTGCTATAGTCATTTTGATAAAATCCAATCTACCCCACCATGAAAGATGAAGTGACGACCATTTAGATGTTTTGTCTTTAATATAGTTAAGTATAAAATCACAATTTAAAGTAGATGTTGATTTTATAGATGAAGAAAATATAATCCCAAGATATTTTAATTTACTTTTTTGCCAAATAATACCATTCATAGGAAGCATATCGGGAGTACAATATATATTTAAAGGGAAAATTCAGTTTTGTTAGTATTTAAAGTGTAACCAGAAACTGTAGAATGTTTTGCAATAATATTAACTAAAGGTGGGAACGATGACATAGGGTCCCTAATAAATAAAAGTACATCATCCGCATAAGCAAGGGATTTAACAAGAACGTCTTTAATAGTGATTCCCAAATATAGAGCTGAGATCATACGTATAAAAGACTCTCCAAACTCAAAAGATGACAACATATGAAATAGAAATTGCCAATGAATCTTATCAAAAGCTTTCTCAGCATCTAAGGCTAAAATACCTGAGGGAAGCGTTAAGGTGGAACTTTGTTCAATAATATGTAGCAGAGTTCTGGTATTGTTTGCAGAGAATCTATTTTTCATAAAACCAGCTTGATCAGGGTGAATAATTGAATCTAAAATAGGGCCTAATCTGGTAGCAAGTATTTTTGCATATAATTTACAATCTTGATTTATTAAAGATATTGGATGATAAGTAGACACATGAGTAGGGCCTTTATCTGGTTTTGGGAGTACAACAATTAAGGCTTCTGTAAATGAACCAGAGGTAGATCGTGTAGATCCCAAAAATTCAAAAAGTTGAAATAAAAAAGGTAAAAGAGATGACTGAAATTCCTTATAAAATTCTGCAGGTATCCCATCAGGACCAGGAGATTTTTGTTTTTAAGGGATTTTATGGCTAATAAAATTTCTTCTTTAGTAATGGGAGTATCAAGTCCATTTTTATCAGATTGAGAAATTTTGGGTAAACCACAAGACGCTAAAAAGGAATCAATCAAGGGTTCATCGTGAAAATCAGGCTTATTATATAGTTTGGAATAGAAATCCAAAAATTCATTAACAATATCATTATGAGAAAAGGCAATTTTACCATCAGGGCCATTAATTGAATTAATTTGAGTTTTGTCCTTTTTAATGCGAAGATAATTAGCTAGGAGCCTACCAGATCTATTGACATTAAAACTAAATCTGGCTCTAGCATTGGAAATTTGGATACCAGCTCTATTACTAAGACTAGAGTTAAATTCATACAGTAATTTTTGGAGTGTAAACTTATGACGAGGATCATTGGAGGTAATAAAAAGTCGTTCAGTTTTCGCAATTTGTTTTTGTAAATCTTTAATGAGTGCATTAAAGGTTTTGTTCTCATGCACCATAATGGAGATCGTTACTCCCCTAATATAAACCTTAAACGCATCCCATCTGTTATTCATAGAGGTTGAACCTTCTGGATTCAATAAAAAATAGTCTTTAATGGATGTTAAAAGTTTTGGTTTGTTCTTTTCATTTAAAACTACATCAGTGTTCATTCGTCATCTAGATTGTTTGATATAAGTTGATTCTAAATTCAAAACCAAGGAAATCAAAGCATGGTCAGAGACATCAATGGTACCAATTTGTGGAACTTTTACTGAATTAATTAATTGTCTGGAAATTAAAAAGCAATCAATGCGAGAATGGGAGTTATGAGGATTGGAAAAAAAAGTAAAATATTTTTCTGTGGGAAAATGCAATCTCATATATCAACTAATTTAGCAGTTTGAATAATGGCTTTGAAAGCGAAAAATACTTTAGAAGGGTGAAATTTAGTAAGAGAAAGTCTATCTAATAAGGGGTAAGCAATGACATTAAAATCACCGCCAACAATCAACGGAACATTTCCAACTTTTAAGACTTCTGTAGTAAGGTTGCACCAGAAAAGAGGATCGTCTGCAGTAGGACCATAAACATTTAGTAACAATAAAATGAATCATGGACTTTAATTTTAGCGAGTATATATCTACCATCTTCATCCACATTTTTACTTAAAACCTGACAGTGTAGTTTTTTTGCAAAAATAATAGCTACACCATTTTTCTTAGCATTGGCAGGAGATGAGACAATCACATCAACCCATTTCTTTTTCATATAATCCAAAATGTTGTCATCTATATGAGTTTCTTGAATAAAACAAATATCAGCTTTGCAACTACCTAAATAATCTAGAATTTTTGTACGCTTAACTGGATGGCGCAAACCTTTAACATTTAAGGACACAACTTTAAGATTATGAACACTAGCTATAGTAGAAGAGAGAGAAAAAATAAATCAAGAAGAGAGACTTAAGAGAAAGAAAGGCAAATGAGAAAAAAGGCGAAGAGGACGAGAAAAAAGATAAGAAAAAATTAGCTCCATAACAAGTCAAGGGAATAAGAACGGAAAAAACAAGGAAAAAACGACAAACAGAAGACATAAATGAGAAAAGTGAAACACACACACGGTCTACAAGCATGGCCAGAACCGCTGGAGCCCAAAATAAGAAAATCTTAGTAACCTGTCTTATTAAAGCATAAACTGTAATAATTCAAGTAATAGAGTCATTAGTATCCATTGAGTGAGGAGATTGTTGATCAATAAAACTCTTCAAATCCTCAGGACGCTGAAAAGACTTGGAGAAATTATCTTTCCAAATGCGCATTGTGGAAGGGTCAAAAAGTCCATATTTGAAGCCAAGACGCCGGAGTAGAGGACGAAGAGCAGTAAATTCCTTACGAATCGCAACCGTTTCTTTGGCAAAATCTTGATGAATTAACATTTTATGTCCTTTAACCATCAATGAAGGAATTTCTCTTGCAGCTTTTCTGATTAGAACCAAATGATGATGAAGCAAAACTTTGAAGATCATTTCCCTCGGTTTGGTGTGATGAGGGTTGCGATGTGAGGGAATCCTGTGGGCCTTATCTATTTCAAATATTTCAGGAAACTTGAGATTCAAAAGACCAGGGATAAGATTTTCCAAATATAATCTACAATTAGCCCCCTTAACATCTTCTGGTAATTTAAAGATGTGAAGATTGTATTGTCTATTGCAATTTTCCAAGTCCAACAGTTGAGAACGCATAGGAGAAATGTTTGCCACAAGAGGACTGAAAGAATCAATTTTGGCATTGTTATCCTGAATTTTAATAGAATTGTCTGAAATTTTCATGGATATACTTGCCATTTCCTTGCATACATTTTTAACTTCTGACGCAATGGATTCAGTGTTAATGCGCAAAGCTTGAATTTCCTCTAATATTAAGGCTAAAGAGGGTTCAGATGACTCCACAACTTTCGATTTAATAGGAGGTGTGGAAACTTGCTGCCTCCTTTTATTATTAATAGGAGCTTTATTTTCTATTTTCTTTGAAAAGAAAAATTAAAATATAAACAGGAAAGGTAAAATGTCCCCAAATGCAGCAAATACTGAGGAAAAGCAGCAAAATAGCTGGTGCAGCATCTAAAATGGGCTGTGGGCGTGGCTAGGCCCAAGCCAGGCCCTCTCTCAACAGTCACTCTGCCCCCCTGAGAGAGAAACTCGGCTATACCTCAGAGGTGTGCTGGGTGCTGGAACCAGGCGGCGAAAAGAAGGTCTTCTGGAGCCCAAAAACACTGGAAATTGCTGTACAGTACAGGTAGGCACTTTAACTAACCAGCGACCTCCATTTAAAAGAAATTGTGACAGGAATCGTTTTTTAAAACAGAAAAACGGGCGCAAAACGCGCTAGAACAGGAGCGGGCGGCCATCTTGAATCTGCCAGGAGGATTTCTTTCACTTCTTTGTGGACAATCATAATTCCCATAGGGAATTATACCTGACATTTGAGAGAGTATTAAAGCAAGTTCTGTAAGGCAATTTCTGTGGGATGTTATTCTATTCTCTCTCTGTTATAAGGGTGTCCCAGTTTAGTGGCGTTCCTATTGTTTGCATGAGGGGCTATGAATCCCACTGATTATGATTAAGGGATATCCATTAGAATGCCAAATTGAGGCCACCTTTTTCACTGACCTTTCTTTGGTTGTTGTCTCTCTTGTCAATGGAAAAGAGGTTTGCATGCGAAGACTCCATGCCACCCTGATGATTGCTCCTAGGCCAGCACTAGCCATTGCCCAATCGATCGCCAGATCAAATAGAATACATCTTCCCTATTGATGGAGTCCATGAACTTCCATGCCTGCAGAAAGTAACATGGCTGGAAACACAGTAATAATTGCTGTGTGCAAAAGCCTTCCTAATCGTGATGAAGGAAAGATCAACCTAAACCGATCCAAGAGGTTTCTGGTGGAGATGAGAACTAGCTCTGTGAGCTCTGATGTATTTCTTCTTAATTATAACACAAGCACCTTGCAGCACAATGTAATTGGATGGCCTTGCCATCACAAAATGAGGAGTTTATTTAGAGTTTGGAAGATATGCTACTCCACCAAACTCCCAGTTCACCCACTCGATTTGGAGTCAGGTGAACTATCATGTTTCTACCAGCAGAAAATTCACTTGCTCCACAGATGGAAACTACTGACTGATGACCTGACAGGCCATTGGACAGTGTGTCAAACTATCCGCTCTAGTTAGGGCGATTGGTCCGATAAACATTTTATTCTGTTTGAGACCGTCAGGTTAAACCTGGAGGTCCCAAACATGAAAACAAATAAATGCTTTGAGAGGAGCTGCCATGGTGGTGGCTCCTCTGATGGCACAGATATATGTGCTAGAAAGGTGGGAATCTCAAAAAATATAGGGTTGTAATCTTCCAGAGCAGCGAAATACATCCCTCCACTGCCCGGGCGGAACAGAGTACAGAATGCCAAGGGCTGCATAATTCCATAAATCCAGACCTCTGGAAGTGAACTCAAGACAAGAGAAACGTGTTGATACCAGTAGGGGACAATTGAACCATTTTCGGATTTTTTCAGTAGTTACTCAACGGGGTCCCCACCAGCAACAAAGAACAATCAGAGATTGAGGCTCAAGATACAAGGTCCTTGCACTCTGGTTTGATCTCTGAAAGCATTTGCTCAACTCAGAACATTTCATCCACCTTCAAATTCTCCACCAGGTGTACCAACCAGGCTGATCAAAGGACAAGGAGACAACTGAGAAGTGAGTAACGATTGCATTAATCTAACAGCTCAGAATTCCAATATAGTCTCCCATGTTGTTTTCGGACAATTGTAGCTTTTTCCTCACTTCAAGATTAATTTTACGAATGCTTCCGTCAAGCTGTTGTTCTGAGACACTGGATACTCCTGATTAGGATAGTCGGGACCCAAACATGCAAGGGATATAGGAGTCAAATGTTCTCAGACTAGAGGGTGCCCCAGTCAGAGCCTCTTGGACTGACAGTCAATAATCACCCTTCAGATAGTCAGATCAATAAATCAAAAGCCCTGAGGCGAGAAGTGGGTGAAATTTTGAGACTCTGAGACTAGCAATGTACAGGCGAGAGCACTTCAAAGAATAAGGGAGTCTTTGTTAGAAAACCTCAGACCAGTAATGTTTCAGAGCCCCTGAGATGCGTAGCAATGGGAACACATTAACATAGGAGGTGTCAGAGTCAGATGTTCGTAGCATACAGGATGACCAAGTAAGAGCCCCTTACACTATAACTCTTCTAACTTCTGCCCCCTTCAGAGAAGACAGGTCTCACACAAGGCCCCCACAGGCTTCGGGTGTGTCATTCTGGGAGCCTCTCAGACTAGTGTCAGTCAGGTCACCTCGAACAAGAAGGGTATGGCTGTCAACCATCTCACACTAAGAGAAGATAAGAGTCTTACATCCTATGATGCCGGCTCAGTTTGAAGATGCGGGCTGAGTTTGCAGCTGTAAAGGAGGGTGATGGAGTCCATTGCACAAGGGCAGTCTCAGAGTCAGGGTCGTTCAGACCAGAGAGGGTTTCAAGAGACCCTCAACATTTTTCCTTGAAGGCAGCACTGTGTGATCTTCCGAGGCTTGCACAACTAGAAAGGTCAATGCTAAAAAAAAAAGAGAACACAACTAATTATTTTTGTTGTGCTTCTTACAGTTGCTTAGCAGATGTGGTTGTAAACATGCTCTAAATGAAAGCTCTTGTTTCTTTTCACAAAAATGTGTATACTGTTTTTCCTCTGCTCATGCCATCTTAAAGGGCACCACATCAAGGCATGTTTTGTGCGGGAACGTGGGAGCGTTTGACCTTGACTTCTGGCAAGGGCGGCAGCCAGACAACATTTTGAAAAGGGCCTCGCCCCACCTTCAGGCAACCCGGAGAAATAGAGGCCGAGATTGTGTGGTTTTAAAGCCTTAACAAATTGGGTATGCAAAGAATGTCTGGGACTTGTGTGTGCGGTATTTTAGGCAGCAGAAAGTCAGAGTTAAAGCTGCAAGAACGGTATGTTGCATAAGCTTCAGCTTTTATGGCCTCTTGGTGTTATGCAAAGAGAAACAAAGATAATCTGCAGACAAAAGCTCTTTTTGTCCACTATACTGCATGTAGTCAGTGATAAATATGTAACAATGAAAAAAACACAGTAGCCTTTCAGATAATATTGCTGGATATGCAAATGACGTTACCTATTAGAGTTTCTTTAGTGGTGAGTTTCATTTAACACTACATGCTGCCTTAAGAGATTTCGCAAGCTTGAATGAGCAGAAAAAAAATATGTAAGGGTAGCGGCTCTTTAGTCAGCTCATGGGAAATAGTGAATTGTTTTTGCTGTTTAGCAAGCCATTGGCTAAATAGTATAGATTATTCATTATTTGGCCTGCAGCATAGCAAATGGCAGAGACACTTCACTAAATAGTAGATATTCTGTAATATTTGGGCAGCTGCCGTGCAAATAGCAGACAAGTTTCACTATTTACCAGTCTAATGGATAAATAGTCAAGATTCTTCACTGTTTTGCCAGCAACTGTGCAAATGGCAAGGGAACTTCACTATTCACCCGACTACTGGATAAATAGCGGAGATTATATTCTATTTGACCAGTAGCCATGCACACAAAAAAACTTTACTATTTACTTGGCCTATAGCCAAAAACCAGTGATGTACTTTTTAGCCAGAGGTCAAGCAAATAATAGAGAAACTTTAGTATTTACCCAGCCAATGGCTAAGTAGGAAACATTATGCATTATAGATCTACCTGTCAGACAAATTGTCAAAAAGCATCCTTCACTCTACCTGACTGCTGGTCAAATAGCACACATTATGTACAATGTGGCTAGGAGACATGCAAATGGGAAACAAGCTTCATTATTTACCTGGATGCTAGTTAAATAGCAGACATTATGTACCAATTAGCCAGTGGCTTTGCAAATATCAAAAAAGTCATAATTTACCTGACTGCTGACTATATAAAAGAAACTATGTACTGTTCGGCAAGCAGCCATTAAAATAATCAAGAATTTGTAGAGAAACTTCACAATTTACCCAGCTGTTGCCTAAACAGCTGAAATTATGTATTCTAAGTGTAGTCTAATGGCTAGGGCGGTCGATCTCTAATCTGGGGAACTGGGTTTGGTCTCATCAATGACGCTCCACATCCTGTGAGTCTGGGCAAATCACGTAATCTCCCCGTGCCTACAAAAAGTGAATGTGTCCTTATGTAATGCAACTGGTGCTCATGTAAAGTGCTCAGATACCTTTGGGTCAAGTTCGCACTATATAAAACTACTGAAAAAAAATTCTTCCGAGGGCAGATTTAAGTAGGAACCACCAGGTAGAACTGCGAACAAGTAGTGAACACAATTGGCATCCATCTCCTAAAGCAAGAAATAGTTAAAACCGGCGTAAATCAGTAATGTGAACAGGCCTTTCTACCTGTGTCTCTGTAGTGGGCCTACTGGCTAACAGCTGTAAAGTGTAATGGCTATGTACTTAACTCACCCATGGACAGCATGGATTGCATGTAGCACCGGACAGCATGCAATACTTGCATGTGTGTGCTGGCTTGCAAGGTGTGTTCCTGTGGATGGTAAATAACATGGAAGCCTATGGGATCCATTTCAGATGTCCAAGGCCCGGAGAGCCTGGAGAGCTGAGGACTGCATCACCCAGGCACGAGATGTGTATTGCTGACATTCCTGAGAGCTGTGTTGGGACATGCACACTGAAGTGAGAGTAGTAGACCATCCTCTGTGTTCATCAAAGGGCTCTTTGATTTCATGAAGAGTTGCTGATCAACTCATTGTCAGGGAGTTGGTGGGACTAATAAGTTTGGAACTACCTGGGAATCTTGGAGGGGAGGAAGTCTTACCTTTGTTGAACCATTATGGGTCAAATTTCAGTGGAGGCAGACAGCCAGGTTTGAGCTCCTGTTACTCCCTTGGTCTGGGTTGTGGGTTACTTAGAATTGGAGTCATTCCTGCCATGGTTGGCTATTGCTTTGACTAAGGGCAGTGCAGAGGAGAGAGCACCTCAATGGAGCTGACACCCCCAAGCACAAATTTTAACGGCCAGACACTGTGCCTAGATTTGGACTATGAAGGTTGGAGCATGAGCCCTATACTTTGTTGAACAGTGCTATCTCATCAGTAGGGGTGGGTGGAACTCACGGAGTTTTACTCCGTATAGTTACCTAAAAACTCAGCGAGATTCTGCGGAGTTACGAGAGCAGCGGATTTCTGGTGTGGAATACATGCTTTTGTAAATGATAGCTCTGAAATTCCACCCACCCATCGTATAAGTCAGTGAATAAAAATAAATAGTCCATACCTCTTTGAATTGTGCTCTTAAATTATGATGACCACCAGTCTCGCACAGTGCTCTCTTCACATGGGTAAGAGAAGAGCGTGCCAATCACTTCCTCCAGCAGGAACCCAGAACAAACAATAGCATGAGCCATAGATGCATTGCTGTCAATTTCCTCCCATGAAAAGAAAACAATCTTCGAAGGAGCGCAAGCCCTCTGCAGCACCATCAGGTGTCCTTCGCAGATCCAAGCCTGAACCCAGCAGTCGATGGCATGCCACTTTTCTCCATCCCTGCCTCCCATGGCCTGCTTCTCTCACATACTGCCTTTCACACCTCCCGCACTGTCTGCCTGTCACATGTTGCTCACGCTTCTTCACAATGACTGCACCGTCCAACCAATCCTCGGTTCCTCGCCACCTCCCTTCATCACAGTGTCAGCACAGTCCCTCCACAATTCTCCCCTTCTGCCTCGCACCGTCTGCCACTCCCCCCTTCACACCACCAGCACCGTATTTCTCCCAGTCTTCCATCCTCCTCCTCAGCATGATCACTGCGGATGACTGATGAAGAGGCTGCCCTTCCCCATTCAGCCGCTCTTGTGGATAATTTGTGATAATGGAAGTTATAGGAGTTATGATGAGCCCACTCTCCCTTGTTCGTCATCGTTTTTTTTGTTTGTCACTCATCGCCACATGGAGCTCTGCCCGGTGCGTCTGCCTCCCAGGTCCCCAGGCATCACTCAGCCCTGCATCATCTAATTAGTCTGCTTTTTTTGTACTAAGAGTGCAGAAACTAGTATCCCAATTTCTTACACCCTGCCAGTCTCCCATCCAGGTGTAGGGCCTGAAGCATCAGCCTTCTGCCTGCCTTCCAAACCATTGTGCCTTGTGAGGATGAAGGAACCGGTGAGATTGAGGCCCAGCGAGGGTCCTGATGAGTGGATCTGTTGAGCACGGTGTTAGTTGGCCGGTTCAGTCAAGATTGAGTTATCCGGTGTCTTGCATAAATTGGCAACCCCTTTTGGGGCTGCAGTGACGTTGTGGGCTGTTTGCTGGTGTCACAGTTCTCACCCTTTTCCATGACCACCATGTGCCAGGAGGGGGCCGCTAGGGCTACTGGGCACTCACATGTTACCACTGAGACTGTTGGAGCCATCATCTGTGCAACTGAGACCTTTGCTGCCCCAATGTGTCTGCAACCACAATATGCTGCAACCCCTGTATGCCAGAAGGAGGCCACTGAGACTGCCCAGAGGATCTAAACTGATTGGGACTCTCACCAGTATCTGTGACCGCCGTATACCAAGAGGGGGCCACTAGAAACTTTGAGGATGTTGCTGTGTTGGAGGAGTCCCTGCAACCAGTAGTGGGACTCAGGAACAACCCAGATGCCACCTGCAGGTGTGCTGCTGCTTCACTGACTTACCCCATGGAATCACGAAGAGAAGGAGCCACTACAACCGCAAGCCATTTCCATCTGCCTAGGTGAGCTAACCTCACCAACCACAGGAAGCACGCATTGTAAGCTGGTCATTGTGAAGTATGAGGGGAGAGGAGCACTCCAACTCCTGGACTCTTCTGAAGGCAGTGGTTGGGGTAAGGCGGAAGAGCTTCAAACATTCAAGGCTAAAGCCAGACTTTAATGCTCATCAGTAGTGCGGGCACCACCTGCAGTCACCTCCTAAAATCTGACAGGGATGCCGAGTATAGTGTTGAGGAGGAGATGAGGGAATGAGAGGCCCTACAGGGGGAGCACTGCTCTGACCAGCACGAATGTGCTAGTCTTGAGAGACTACTTGTGTGGATTGTTTGGTGTGCTGTGTTTACAATGTAGAATAAATACTACTTTTTACACTTAAGATCAGTATTGAACTCGATAATCATCTTATTGGGGTCACTGTGGGGATTGTGCGTTATGAACCTTGCATTCCTTGTACCTACCGCTTCCTGAATAATCTTTGACTGCTTGGCCCATGCTACCACTGAGAGTGCGGAAGGAGTAGTAATTTGCCCATTAACTCACTTCCCATAGTATGTCGGGCCCTAGGACATCAAGAGTAAAAATCCACAATCCCCACATTTGAGCTCAGTACCTCCTCCTTTCCCTGTGGCCCTCTGAAAAGGGTTTTGGCAGGGGTATCCAAATTGTACCTATTATGAATGAAAATGTCAACTCGCCTACCAACCCAAGCTGTACGGAGACAGGTCTAGTGGCTGCAGATTAATATTGAGTGGACACAAGATTTTTAATCTGCGTGTCCATGGGGAGATTGGCTGTCCAGATACACATACTGTGGTCTCTTGCCTTTGTCCTTTATGGAATGTATGTCGGGTTTACTGCTACTGTTTACTGCTACTCGGCCAATAGTTTGTTACATTTGAATCCAGGTGTGTGTTGCGCTAGTTGGTGGTCTTGCCATAAGAGGCTGGTTTCATCTACAGTGGACATGCTAGTATGCCCATATTGCCCCCCATATTGCTGGGGGCAGCTTATAAATTGTAATAACGTTTGGGGCTCGTATTTGGACTTGCCTGACTTTTGCTGTGTGGTGAGGTGAGCCTACCCGGCCCCGTTCCATCGCGGCTGCTGTGCCGTTTGTGTGGAGGGCGGGCGGCCATCTTACTAGGCGTCCTCTCCCCGGCTGAACCTGTGGCAGCGGTCTAGCTGGGGGAGTTACGCGCTCCTATAAGATCAGCTGCTGGATTAAGCGCTTGGCGGTGAGAGTGGGTGGTGGCAGCACTCATGCTGAACCGCTTCTCGTTTGTGCACGCATGTGTGATTATTTTAATAATTTTAAACAGCTCTTGAACCAACTGTGATTGCAACATTTGTTTTTTTTTATTTTACATATTTTGGACTCGCTCTTCGAGTCAGCTTGTTTCACTGCTGGGGGCAGCTTATAAATTGTAATAACGTTTGGGGCTCGTATTTGGAGTTTGGACTTGCCTGACTTTTGCTGTGTGGTGAGGTGAGCCTACCCGGCCCCGTTCCATCGCGGCTGCTGTGCCGTTTGTGTGGAGGGCGGGCGGCCATCTTACTAGGCGTCCTCTCCCCGGCTGAACCTGTGGCAGCGGTCTAGCTGGGGGAGTGACGCGCTCCTATAAGATCAGCTGCTGGATTAAGCGCTTGGCGGTGAGAGTGGGTGGTGGCAGCACTCATGCTGAACCGCTTCTCGTTTATGCACGCATGTGTGATTATTTTAATAATTTTAAACAGCTCTTGAACCAACTGTGAGTGCGACATTTGTTTTTTTTATTTTACATATTTCGGACTCGCTCTTCGAGTCAGCTTGTTTCACTGCTGGGGGCAGCTTATAAATTGTAATAACGTTTGGGGCTCGTATTTGGACTTGCCTGACTTTTGCTGTGTGGTGAGGTGAGCCTACCCGGCCCCGTTCCATCGCGGCTGCTGTGCCGTTTGTGTGGAGGGCGGGCGGCCATCTTACTAGGCGTCCTCTCCCCGGCTGAACCTGTGGCAGCGGTCTAGCTGGGGGAGTGACGCCCTCCTATAAAAACACCATGCCTTTTCTGACGCGCAGCGGTCACGCGTGGCGGGCGCGCCTTAGGCGCGCCGAAGGTAAGCCAAAGGTCAGCCCGTCTGCGCCCGTCCGCGCCTCAGCCGTGACGGACGCAGGACGGGCTGCCTTACAGCCTCGGACTGTGGCTAGTTCCACGCTCATGTACACGAGTGAGCAGCTGCTATCTTTGCGCTCTGCAGGGTGTTTGAATGTCGGTGGTGATGTGGGGAATTGTCCATGGCTTACCCCTTGTTCGATCTGTGGTTTTTGCTGTGTGGAAACACCCCCTGTCCCCTCACCACCGGAGCCGGCCTCTCACGCTTTCTCCGCTGCCTTAGTTAACGCACGCTCGGTGTGCAAACATGCTGCGGATATTTTTGAGCTTCTTGCTGACAGCTCGCTCGACTTTTTGTTTGTGACGGAAACCTGGCTCACTGCGGCCAGTGCTCCGGATGTCGAGTTAGCTGTGCCCCGTGGCTATAAAATATACAGGAGGGATAGAGCCCTAGGAAGAGGTGGGGGTGTTGCAATTATTTTGAGAGATTCATTGACTCTTCAGGTAGACCCCCCGGTAATCTTAGGTGGTGGCGAAGCGATGAATTTCTCTGTGGTTCTCTCCCCTCACTTTACTCTTGGGGGTACCCTAATATATAGGCCTCCGGGATCAGCTGGGTCGTTTCTTACGGCTTTGATGGATTTGATTGCCCCCCGAGCCCTTAGATTCCCCCACTTTTTACTTCTGGGTGACTTCAACATTCATGTTGAGGAAGCGGCTCTTCCAGAAAGTAAAAGCTTGCTTGATTTCCTGGACCTTGCGCACTTGTCTCAGTGGGTCTCCCTACCCACGCACTCGGGAGGGCACACCCTGGATGTGATTTGCTCCAATTTTTCTCTCCAGGTCGATGCCCCTCAAGTTTTGACATGGTCAGACCACCAGCTGATCAAATTTGCATGGTCAACTTTGGGTGCTCCCACTGGGAGGGTTAAATCAGTCTGTGCTAGTAAAATTAACAATGAGACTCTGGCGGCCACCCTGATTGGGTGTCGGCCCGCGCTGTGCAGTGATCTTACCACAGCGGTGTCGTCCTTCAATGATTGGATGGTGGCGGGGGTTTCGGTCTCTTCTAAAGGGAGGTGTGGCAGATTGCGCTCCACTCCCTCTAAACCTTGGTTTTCCCCGGAGCTGCGTGCTCACAAGCAGACCTGTAAAAAACTAGAGCGGGCTTGGCGTCAATTCTATTGCCCTTCGGCCAAGGAAATTCTACGTAGAGAACAGAGAAATTACTACGCTAGTATTAAAAGGGCCAAAGGTGTCTATTATGCCAATCGAATTGCTAAAGCCAACAATAGCAGGCGAGAGATTTTTTCGATTGTGAATAGCTTTCTTGCCCCCTGCGCGGAGCAGCGGATAGTTCCAGCTTCAAAGGCCTGGTGTGAGAGTTTGTCCAGGTTTTTTGATGACAAAATAGCTGCCATTCAGTTAAATTTTGCTGCCATCAGTTTATCAGATGCCACGCTGGATTTTTCTTTTCCTCTGAGGGTTCCATCGGCTAGGATGACGGAGTTTGTCCCTCCTACAACTACAGACACCCTTGCCGTGATCAAATCTTTGAAATCTGGATCACCGTCCGACCCATGTCCGGCAAGGGTGCTGGCTGCTGTGGCCGATGTGGTTGTTCAGGAGGTGACACACTTAGTCGGCCTTTCCTTTAAATCAGCCACTGTGCCTCTCGAGTGGAAACAGGCTAAGCTCCTGCCTTTGCTCAAAAAGGCCGGGGCTGACCCTGCTGTGCTGACCAACTATCGGCCTATTTCATTGCTTCCTGCTCTGGCTAAAATAGGCGAGAAATTGGCTTTTCAGCAGCTCAATGAGTTTGTGGAAAGATCCGGAGCTCTTCACGAGGCCCAATCCGGGTTCCGTGCTGCTCACAGCACGGAGTCGGCCCTGGTGGAAATTTCGGAAGCGGTCAGGGAGTGTTTGGACGGTGGCGGCAGAGTGGCTCTAATTTTATTGGACCTCTCTGCCGCGTTCGACACGGTACCCCACCAACGTCTCCTGGCGCGGCTCGCCGACATTGGAATCAATGATCTCGCATTAGATTGGCTGAGTTCATTTTTGACGGCAAGATCCCAGCAGGTTTGGCTCCCTCCTTTTTCATCATCGGCTAGACCTCTCACGACAGGGGTCCCTCAGGGCTCGACTTTGAGCCCTATGCTTTTTAATGTTTATCTGACCCCCCTGATTGACTTAGCCGAACATTGGGGAGCCAAAATTATAGTATACGCGGATGACACGCAGCTGTTGTTCACCTGGCCGGGTGAGGCTCTGGAGACAGAGCAGATTCAGAACTGTCTGTCCTCAGTTTTCAATTGGTTAGCGTCATCTCAATTGAAATGTAATGAGGACAAGACCGAAATTCTGCTCTACGGCCAGTTCCCTCCTGATTTTAGGGTCCGACTGTGGCCGGCCGGCTTCCCCATGCCATGTGCCTCGAACACCCTGGCCAAGAACCTTGGGGTTTGGTTTGGGGAAGACCTTCGATTCGAGGGGCATATTAAGAAGCTAACTGGAGGCTGCTTTGGGACCCTGAAGTCTCTTAGAAAGTTTTTTCCCTATTTGTCCGCCTCGGCACGCGAGTCAGTCGCGAGACCTTTGATCCTCTCGCGCCTGGATTATGCCAATGCTTTGCTTAGTGGCTCTCCGGCCTATTTGGTAAAGCGGCTCCAGATTATCCAGAACGCTACCGCCAGATTGTTGGGGAATATCTCCAGGCAGATTAGCGTCAGGAATTACCTGGAGAGCCTGCATTGGTTGCCGGTGCCGCATAGGATCACTTTTAAAATTCTGACCCTGGCTCATAAAGCCATCAATGGGCTGGGTCCCGCCTATCTGAAGAAGCGATTCATTCGGTACTTCCCCAACCGAGAATTGCGTTCAGCAGCTCAACATCTTTTGCAGGTTCCGCGTTACCGGCGTGTCCGGTTGGGAGGGCATTCAGTGGCAGTGAAGGCCGCATTGGCTTGGAACGCGCTCCCTGCTTTTCTGCGTGGTATTGCTGACTTTACTGCTTTTAAAAAAGCGCTAAAAACTCATTTGTTTAGATTGGCTGTCTAGTCTTTTTGGTCGGATTGGTGTTTGCTGTTAAAATTCTTTTTTGTTCTTTCGCGCCAGGATACTCCGGCAGTAATTGAGTGCGCTACAAAACAGCTTAATAATAATAATAATAATAATAATAATAATAATAAACCCACCTCCCAGAAACCAGCTGTAGCTGATGAATGAGTAGAAAGAAACCCAAGTATTCCCTTTGTCACATTATATTTACTCCTGCTCTAGTAAAATCCAATCATCTCTCCTCCCTATGTTGCTATTAGTCTCTGAGGCAATGAGACCAGAGGGCTCTCAGACTTAGAATCAACAGAACAACTTTGCAAAGACCATACTGGTCTGGCCAGTGATTCTTGGCTTCGGACACTATGAAAATTTATACATGCTTTTGTGCATTTGTTAATGGATGTACTTTCAAATGCGTAACACACTTTCCTGCTCCTTCATGATAAGATGGCCACCATCCTGGCATTGCCTGGAGTCTCTTTTTTATGCCTGTGCCACTACTTGTCCTGCGCAGGTCAAATAGTACAAGGTTGATACTATTTAGCCTAAGGCTGGATAAACACAGAATTTTCAGATTCAGACTTCATCGACCATCCACCAGGCACCACAGACTAACCCCCCCACCCCCAGAAACACCAGCGAGCCCACCATCTCCAACTGGACACCGATCACGGCCGAAGACACCGCCTCGACCATGAAAAGCATCTACCGGGGCCCCCTCTGACCCCTGCACCCTCACATCTACCACAGAACCGCAGCCGCCATCGTACCAGAACTACAATGCACCATCAACACCACCTTTGAAACAGGCACCTTCTCAGACGACTGGAAGCGAGCAGAAGTCATTCTCCTGCTCAAGAAGCCCACAGCTGACCCCACCGACCTCAAGAACTATCGGCCTATCTCGCTCCACCCCTTTGCAGCCAAAGTTACAGAGAAAACAGTCAACAAGAAAGTGACACAATTCATTGAAGAGAACGCCATCATTGAAGAGAACGCCATCCTCGACCCATCCCAAACCGGATTCTGAAGTAACACAGCACAGAGACCACCCTACTCACCGCCACAGATGACATCTGCACCCTCCTGGACCAAGGCCAATTCACAGCCCTCCTCCTACTCAACCTATCAGCGGCCTTTGACACCCTCTCCCACTGCACACTAGTCTCCAGACTACACAATGCAGGCGTACAAGGAACATCACTGGACTGGATCCGATCATTCCTCGCCGGAAGAAGCCAAAGGATCAGACTCCCACCCTTCCCACGAAAATCACCTGCGGAGTCCCACAGGGTTCATCACTGAGCCCCACCAATGTTCCCTGTAATTTGTTTCCTCTATGTGCGGCAGTGGAATGTCTCTGTGCGTTGCAGCCTATGCTATGAGCGCCAAGAACCAGACCGCGCATGTGGGTGCAGCGACAAATATCCGTTCAAAAATCCCTCCAAACGTTTTGCTTAAAAAGTGAAAATACAGCGCATTTCCACACATAAAGGGCCAAATGATGGGTTTTAAGACAGGTTTGCAATTTACATACACACACCATGACATGAATTGGTTACACAAGCAAGCTCACTTCAGCTTTAGTAAAAGCACAAGGCTCCACCAGTGGTACAAAGATAAGATTTACTAAAGATTCTCAACTAGAGCTCTGTTCATAGGGTGGGGAAATGTTGGGAGCCTCTACATGATACCATAACTGGGGATACATGCAGAGGGGCACATGTTATGCCCCCTTGTGTGCATGCACCCCTAGTTCCTGCAGGGCATGAACTGTTGACACAGCAACCTCCAATCAATTCTCTGAATGCTCTGAGAACCCTTTTGAATTCCCCCTACTGCCAGTTCGCCTCGGATTATGGTAGAGTTCACCCTATGATTGTTAATGCTAATGAGACTATGGTCACGCTGGAATGGAAAAGTGGCAATGCTGTGCTCTAAAAAAAAATATTTCCCGACACAGATTATGAGCCTAACTCTGCAGAAGGAAACTGCATAAAACATTCCTAGACAACTATTCAGTGAAAGGTACTTAGGCCAGCAATAGCAGTTTAAGCAGCAAATAAAGTAAGATGACAAACACACGGTTTAACGCACTCAGGCCTTTTATTCTCGGCTACTTTTCCAAGCTATGTTTTCTTTTGTTCCTGAGACAAACCACAACAGAGTTCACTCTGTCTAAAATAGTCAGTGCAACAGCTTGATTTGAAAAGTTGAATACTGAGTTTCCGTCCTGCTTGCAAGAAAAATCTGCCAGGGCCATCTGTAGTGACCACGTTTTCTGCACGTTGGTGGGATGATCGAGTTAAAACAGGAATTCCTGTTTTTGATGACCTGGTTACACACGAAGACACTGGCAGGTCAGGAAGGCACCAATGATATCCCTAGCAATTACCAGCACTTCTCTATTAACAAATGAAAGGCAGCAAATCTACAAGCACGACGTGTGATGCACACGTCATGCTTGTAGACTTGCTGCCTTTCATTTGTTGATAGGGCACAGCTGCAGGGCAGTTGAGTGCCTTTGTTAAAGTAATCATGTTAATTGCAGCGCATGGTGGGCGCAGTGATTAATATGATTTCTTTAACAACGTCACTCAATCCGACCGTTTTCGCACCACATGCATTTTAAAAGCGGCGATGCCACTTTCGACAGATGCCTGTGCGCGCTTTGTATTTTAAGGTGCGCGCTCCAGGAGAGATAGGTGCGCACCAGCGCACACGCGCACGTTAGTGGGAACAGTGAGCCCCACCCTCTTCAACATCTACATGGCCCCCTCGCAGCCATCATCCGACAACACAACCTCAACATTGTATCCTACGCCGACAACACCCAGCTCATCCTCTCCCTCACCAAAGACCCCACCACTGCCTAACTCAACTTCCAGAAAGGAATGCTAGACATCGCAGTCTGGAACACCAACAGCTGCACAAAGCTCAACGCGGAGAAGTCCTCGTCCTCTGTACCACCCCTTCTGCATGGCACAGCACCTGGTGGCCGATCGCCCTCGAAGCCTTTCTACCCCCTCAGACCATGCCAAGAACCTTGTCTTCGTACTCGACTCATCACTCACCATGAACCAACAGGTTAATGCCGTCACACCCAGCTGCTTCAACACCCTCTGCATCCTCCGCAAGACCTTCAAGTGGATCCCCCTGAGTCACGGAAGACAGTTACCCACGCACTCATCACCAGCAGACTGGACTAAGGAAACACACTCTAGGCCGGCATCAACAAGACCCTACTCTGCAAACTCCAGACAATACAGAACACCGCTGCCACACTCGTCCTCGGCATCCTCTGACACGAACACATCAGCCAACACCTACGAAGTCTCCACTGGCTCCCCGTGGAGAAAATAGTCACTTTCAATAGCCTCACTCACGCCTACAAATGTCTACACAACAGCGGACCAAAATACCTCAACGACAGAATCAAATTCCACGTACCCAAAAGAAACCTTCGGTCTTCCAACATCGCACTGGCCGAAACCCCGCGCATCCACATAGCCAGAGCAGGCGGAAGATCCTTCTCTCACATGGCGGCCAAGGCCTGGAATGAGCTACCGGTAGACATCAAACGCGCCCCCTCCCTGAACACCTTCAGGAAGACTCTCAAGACCTGGTTCTTCTACTAAACAGATCTGCGGATCCCCCTTCAGCACCTTGAGACCCTCACGGGTGAGTAGCGCGCTTACAATTCCCTGATTGATTGATTGACACCTACACACACACACACACATACACACACGTGGGCACACGTCCAGTTGACCACTGACAAAATGTTGAACTGCATATTTCTGTGAGCAGTCTCTCCCTTTGCTCTGCGAGGGTTGCTCCAAGCAGTTGAACTCCAAATGTTCTTTTCACAAAAATGTGCAATTTGCCCACCTCATGAATGTAGCCAGAACAGTTTGCAACTTTCCGAGAAAATAAACAAATACAATGATGGTGACTGCATGGGAAAGCAAATGTCCACACCTGCATTCTCATTCCCAATGTGATGTATTGCAATCACTGTCCTTTATAGAGCATAAGTCACAATGCTACAAACAGTGACACATGGTGAATACAACATTGGGGAGTGCATGCAGTGCCCCTTGAGATGACTCTCTGCGCCTTCCCATGTCTGTAGCCTGAACAAGGAAAGTGTAAACTGTTAAATATTGACAGCTTACACTTTGAAATTGGATATCATTGGCCCCTGGCTAATGCTAACTTGATTTCTGACTGCAAATAGGTCACAAATGTGACCTATGGGTTTCTCAACACACCTCTCTCTCTTGGTCAGACCACTTTCTTATTCCATTTGCCTGGCGACAGATTGGCAATAGGCCACCTTTAAGGGGCAATACTCAGGCCTCCTACCGCGCCTACCATAAATTACAGCCAGATGACCTAAATCGTGTCTTTACTATTGGTATGCCAGCTCTGACAGGTTGTGTAGATAAGGACACCTCATGTCTGGACAGTTGGATTTGGGGGACTATTAACGCGCTAGCCCCTATCATAAAGAAATCCCAATCTAGGTTGAAACCATCTGCCCCCTGGTTTAATGACGAACTGAGAGTATGCAAGAAACTATGCACACAGCTCAAAAGGATATGGAGATGCAAGTACCATCCAGAAGATAAAGCTAAATATAAGATTGCACTGAAGAAGTCAAGTCAGGTCAAGTCAGGGACATTTGTATAGTGCACACATCACTCCAGGAGTCTCATGGCCCTTGCAGACGGCTCTGAAAAGATGCTGGCTTAATTATCGAATAGCCAAGTCTTTAACTTCTTGTGGTTGTGGAAGCAGCTATGGTCGGGATGGTTCGTAAATATGAGGGCATTTTGTTCCAGGATGCCGGTGCGAGAAAGGAGAAATATCTACCCCCTTTTCTAGTGGAATGGATTCTGAGGGGAATGAGCAATTCATCATTGCTGGATCTGAGCACCTTACATGGCTGATACCAACATAGTTTTTTTGACCTGTATCCTGGACCGTTTCCGTACATGTGCTCATGTGTCAAACAAAGGGTTTTAAAAAGAATTTGTTTTTTCACTGGAAGCCAGTGTAGAGCTCTTGAACAGGGAGCAGAAGAAGATCTGTGCGGAAGGTCTAGGACAAGCCTAGCTGCGGTATTCTGCAGGATCTGGAGCCTATTTAAAAGCTTTCCATTTATTGAGAGCAATAGGGCATTGCCATAATCCATTCTGTTTATAATTAATCCCTGGATCAATGGTTTCCGTGCCTCAATAGGGATCCATTTGAAAACCTTACGCAAACTGGGCATTACACCGAAACAGGTGCCAATGACATGATTTATTTGTCTCTTCATGGACAATTGATTGTCCATGTAAAAACCGAGGTTGCGGACCGTTTCCTTGGAGATTGGGCAGGAGCCTAAATTGGATGGCCACCAGTCGTGTGTGCAGTGTTCCATAGCCTTGCCAAAGAGCATGATCTCTGACTTACCACTATTTTGTTGAAGGTGGTTGGATCTCATCCACCTGTCAACTTGAGACATACAATTTTTGAAACGCTGATTGGTTTCAATAGGGTCTGGGTCTAAGGTGATCAGGATTTGCATATCATCGGCATACGATATGACATAAAATCCATAGGCTCTGATCACCTTAGCCAGTGGAGTCTTGTACAGGTTAAAAAGCGTCTGGCTCAAAACAGAGCCCTGTGGCACGCCCATCTCTACAAGTCTCTCACATGAAATGCTGTTTCCCATCTGAACAGTTGTTACACAGTCAGATAGGTAGCTTTTAAACCATTTAAGGGCATTTCCTCTGACACCCATCTCCCAGAGCCAGTGTTCTAAGATGCTGTGGGAGATAGTGTCAAAGGCAGCGGACAGGTCGAGCAGGACGAGGATGACTGACGTTTATCTAAGGCCAGTCTGATGTTATCAGTAACCTCGACCAATGCTGTCTCTGTACTGTGCGCAGCCCTAAAACCGGATTGAGGAGGGTCTAAGAGTCCGTGGCTCTCAAGATGGTCAACAAGCTGTTGGTTAATGAGGGATTCCAACATCTTCCCGAAGTAGGGAAGAAGAGAGATAGGACGATAGTTGAGGAGTAGTTTTGGATCGGCTGTCGTTTTTTTTAAAATCGGTCTCACTCTGGCTGCTTTCCACATTATGGGGAAGTCCGCCTCTGAGAGAGATGTACTAAATAGACCAGTTAAACCTTCCAACAATACCAGCGCAATGGTGGAGAGAAATTTAGGAGGTAGAGGGTCGGTGGGAGAGACAGATTTTATCTTCTGCATGACAGATGTTACTGACTTGATGTCGCATTTGATGAATTTATTCAAAATTTGGGGAGGATCAAGAGACGGGCAGAGCATATCTTCAGAATGAATGCTGTTATGTTGAGATAAGAAGGATTGATGAATGGCTGTAATCTTTTCCTCAAAAAACTTTGAGAGGGAGTCAGTCCAATCTTGGCAGACAGGAGTTAACGGCTGATTGCTAGGGGTTGTAAATTCCTTCAAAATTTGATAACGTTTTTTAGAGGAATTTTCTGCCTTGTTTATCCGGTCTATAAGGAATGATTTCTTTGCTGATTTTATTTCATTCATGTAGCCGTGGTGTAATTTTTTATATATTTCGCGGTCGGTCAGATTTTTACTTTCACGCCATTTTTGCTCCGCAGTTCACTAGAATTTTGTCATTTTTAATTGGTCTGTAAACCAAGGGGTGGTTCTTGTTTTGATCTTGACATGACTAAGCGAGGCAATCTTGTCTAGTGCGATCAAAATGGATTTATCAAGATTATATGCTGCTTGATTCTGAATCAATCGGGCCGAGGCAGAAGTATTTTGAGGAAAGAGGCAAAGTAACTTTGCGCCATGGCCTTCAAAACATAGAGTCGCTTTCATGGTAGTTTTTGATCGTAGTTGCGGGAATTACGAATTTCAATAGGTAATGATCTGTCCATATTAATGGGACTGGGGGTTCTACTATGATTCCGGACGAGTTGGTGAAAAGAAGGTCCAGGGTGTGCCCGGCACTATGAGTGGGTCCTACGACCAGCTGAGCGAGACCAAGGGTATTCATATTAGAGATTAGCTTATCGGTGTCTGAATTATAAAGCATTTCTGCGTGATAATTAAAATTTCCAATTAGGAGGAAATTATCTGAGGCTAATACATGCGGTATATTGGTCTCTAATAGTTTTTCAGAGAAATCCCCTTTTGATCCTGGGGGGGTCGAAAGATTAGGGCTTCCCCCCAGGAGCTGTTGGAGAGGCCTTTTATCTTAAAGATACTTATTTCTGTGTAGCTATGGATCAGACTTTCTAAGACAGTGATTTTCAGGGCATGGGTAGAAGCAATTAGTAGACCACCCCCTCTTGTCTCTTTCCTATCTATTCGGATTATTTTATATGGAGGAGGAAAGGCAATGTGCATGACAAGGGAGGCATGTTCATGTAGCCAGGTCTCCGTAACACAACAGATATCAGGAGCCGCTGAGTCCAGAAGGCTCCATATCTCAACTGAATGTTTTGGGATGGAGCGGGCATTAAAGTAGATGGCACTTAGTCGATTGGGAGCATTGGGCTGGTTGAGACAGTGAAGTGTAGTGACTTTCTTGGAATTAATGAGTTTGACTGGGCAAGAAATATCCGGGATATCAAGTATTTCCATTGCAAGTGCGTCAGTAAATTCTATATGAGGTGTGTTCAACTCTTTGCTGACAGGGAAATGATGTAGGGGTCCTGGCGTCTGGCGGCGATCAGGCGTGGACGACGCAGATGGGCTTGCCTTCGGCGTGCCGCTGCGCGGCCCACGCCCTACCCCTGTTTAAGTAGGGGATAGCGTGGAAAAGCACGAGAGCTAACTGTGGCTTCCGATGATTCAACCGGAAGCGGTGACTGCCAAAGCGACCCTCCGTTCAAACGGCACAAGCCGTTACGGACCTGGGTCAAAGGCAGCTAACTGGATTGGCAATGAGGGGGACAAGAGACTAGTAAATACGGCGCAAGTATAAAATATTTTTAGAAACAGAGCAAACAAAGTGTGCTTTCCCTCAAATGTCAATAATTAGCTCGAAGTTTCTTTCACTTGATTACCTCATAGAAGATAACGGAGAAGGCAGCAGGGTGTAAAAGTTTTCAAAGCGCTGCTGCCATGGGAAACTGTCTCTAGCTAAAAAGAACTTCTTTGACATAAGGATTGAGGAGGCAAATAACAAGGCTAAGGACATTTTTTAAATTGTCGATTTCTTTCTGTGCCGTCGTCATATTCAGAGTTTGTACACCTACTGCTGAGTGGTGTGGCGAACTTGATTCTTTTTTCTATGAAAAAATCAAGACCATTCAGAACAATTTCCAGAAGAATGCTCAAACTTACCAATCCCAGGCACTTCCTCGTAAGGAATCAGCTTCTCTCTCCATGCTCTTCTCCTTAGACAGATTCACCCCTATCTCTCGAACGGTCACTCTTAGCGTTGGAGAGCCTGAAGTCTGGTTCCCCGTTAGACCCCGGGCTGACAATGTGCTAACTATGGTGGCACAGTCTATCAATCCTATAGTGAATAACATATTTAACATCTCATTGGCATCGGAGATAGTTCCTTTGGTATGGAAAAGGGCGAAAGTGCTTCCCCTGCTGAAAAAAATGGCAGCTGATCCCAAGCAGTTGGCAAATGATATGCCCATCTCCCTTCTCCCCGCTTTATCTAAAATTCTGGAGAAGGAAGTCAATTGCCAACTCTCCCTCTATTCGGCTTTCAACCTCATTTCAGCACAGAGACTGTTCTCCTGGAAGTGGTTGAACACGTAAGGAACACCCTAGACAAGGGAGGCAAGGCCATGCTGATCCCCTGGACCTCATTGCAGCTTTTGATACTGTGCCCCACTCTAAGATGCTTGAGCGTCATCAGGTGATAGGGATCAGACATTCAGCCTTGAACTATCTGACTTCTTTTTTAGATAAGCTGACTCAGGAAATATGGCTGCCCCCTTACACTTCGCAAGCCAGAACCTTGACGGCGGACATATCCCAGGGCTTGGCCCTTAGTCCTACCTTCTTTAATGTATACCATACGCCCTTGGCCATACTAGCTGAGTCCCTGGTAAACACCCCTTACTATGCATCCATCACCCCGCATGCTGTTACGACGTGGTCTTGTAACAATGCATACCATTACCCCGCAAGTCGTTACAACGACTTACGAAGGCAGGAAAAGGTGTTGGATTTAAAATCCAACATCTTCCCTACTGTCCACACAGACTGGAGTTGGAATAGTAAATTATACTATTCCAACATCCAGCGCCCATCCGCAAGTCGTTGTTACAACTTGCGGGGTAATGGTCTGCGTTGTTACAAAACGGTCGCTGTAACAACCACATTGTAACAACATGTGGGGTGAGGGAATGCGGAAAAAAAGAGGTATATTCAAATCCCTGGGTGCTAAAGTCATCTCAGATGCGGATGACACGCAGCTACTCTTCACTTGTGAAAAGGGAAGTGAATTGGATGCGGAGCTAATTTCCCGATGTCTTACTAGGGTGTTTCAGTGGCTGGACCAGCAACAATTAAGATGCAACGAGATAGACTGTGGTTTTCGGAGACGACCCTCACAATCTGGTAGGAACCTGCTAGCCAAGCGATGTGTCTCAGCCTCGTCTCCTTCAAAACTCAGTCAAAAACGTAGGCATTAAAATTGACATCTCCCTCTCCTTCCAACCATAGATTTAAGCCCTAACTGGTTCCTGCTTCAGCACGATGCGCATGCTAAACAATGTTTCACCTCTTCTATCGGAGTCTGCAGGAAGAAAGGTAGTTCAGGCCCTGATCACCATAAGACTCGACTATGGCCCTCTATCTTGGTCTCCCTGACTTTTTTCTCAATAGACTTCAGGTGATACAAAATTAAGCGGCTAGACTGCTACTCAGACTTCTACCCAGGTCCCAACTATCCTCTCAACTAAGGGCCCTCCACTGGCTTCCTATTAAAAAGAGGATTGTCTTTAAGGCCCTTTTCTTAATGCATAAGGCCATGCATGATACGGGCGCGGTCTACCTCAGAGAGAGGATCCGCGAATATATTCCTGCGCATACCGTGCGCATTTCCTCCGCGCGATTAATCGCCGTAGAATTGGCGGGAGATCCTTTTCCTATTTGGGGCCGCTCAACTGTAACAAGCTTCCAACAGACCTCAGTTTGATCAGTAATCTCGCTGCCTTCAAGAGGAAATGGAAAACCTGGCTCTTCATGCAACCAATATAGCTGTCATGTTCTGTTGCTCTTGGCCTGAGCCAAGTTGGCAAGAGCGACTCTGTTGAGTACCCGTCCACTTTATAAATCAGATTAACATAAAATAACAAAGCTTTTGTGCATTCGATTGCAAATTATACTGTGTGGACAATCACCCCATGGCTGCCCTTCTCTGCAAGTTGCAATGGTTCATGGCTTTTGCATTGCGAGCCACAATGTAAATTACGAATTGCGATTCCCCTTGCATTCACATAGTCAGTTGCAGTGGCTCTGTGAATAAAAAGGGGCATATTTACAACCCCTTTTCGCCACCGGAGCATCACTATTTCTGATGCTCTGGTGGCGGAGCACAATTTCACATATTTACAAGGTGCCGCTAAGGCACTTAATGTGGCTTAACGCCACCTTGTGAATAGGCCCCTTTCCACCTCAGTGTGATGCAGTAACGGAGTGGGAAATAGGTGTTGCAGTGGGTGTTCCATCGCAACACCCACTTCTTTTTTGAGGATACCCCAGATTTACAAGGTTGGAAACAGCGTCAAAAACTAAGGACAGGTAATACCTGGTCTTAGAATGGTGTTACGAGGAGAAATAATGAATTTTTGCTTTTTCCATGTGTGCTGCATTCTGCAACACACATAGAAAGAGCAAGCCTCCATTATTGATTGTTTATGTGCAGGAAGGTGTCCTTTACTGCACATAACCAATCCCCCCTGCTGCGCAGGCACCCTTGCAACATGGCGCAAGGGTGCCTGCGCTGGCATTAAGCTGCTTCTTTAGCGCCAGCATTAGAAATAACGCAGGGGTGCGCCGTATTTTTGTGAATAGGGTGCATCTCTGCTTTTTAAACATGTTGGAGCACGGCATTGCCAAATTTGGTGTAACGCCGTACATTTTTGGGTAAATATGCTCCTAGGTTTAGGTAAAGTGATCAATGTATAACTACTCATACTTTCTGCTGTGGGCCAACAAGTGATGGGAAATTTCTCGGGGTCAAAAATGGGCATGAAGTCTCATCCATCTGCCAATGGAAGACAAGAATAGTATGTTTCATAGGACTTCAAACCCAAACTTTTTTCATTTTTTTCATGGAGCCTCTTTGTGTGATTCCCCAACAGCACAATTAAAGCTAACATATCTCTCATTTTTTTGCAGCATAAATTACCAGACCAATGCTTGTTTCCCATACTAATCCAATGTAAACACTGAAGCAGATAATTGGAAGTGAAGATACATCATGCATTTCATTACCAATAGACTTTAATGAATTGCGCCTGATCGTGCCCCGATACAGAGGATCATGGGTTGCACCAATTTTGCTCGCTTATGTGCACTCTATCAAGCTGAACACCTGTAAACACAAAAAAGTGGTAGAAAATGTGCATAAAATATGTTGGTAATCATGCAAAGTTTTTACAGAAATAAGCGTCTTTGCAAAATTACTTTTGTTATGCAGCCCAAATCTATGAACATTCTCATGAGGCAATGTAGAGGAACCTATAACTGGGCATTGCGGGTTCACATCATGCCATGTGTTCGGTAAGAGGAGGAGATGACAGAAGAGCTCTTAAAATATTAAAAATTCAGCTACGCTAAGCCCTCTGTTAATACCTTCCAAATTGCTTCTGAGGCAAAGCCTTGGCACCAACAACCTGGCCCCGCCAGTCAATTATGAAGCGAGTGGCTCTAACAAGGGCACATGAGGCCTCACACCCTGACAGTACCAGCACAAACATGCTCTGCTTCTTAGCCGTGACGTCTGTGCTATGTATTTATTAATATTTAACTGAACTTCAATTGGTTACACACAACCAACACCTTTCGGGACGGTAATTTTCTGTCTATGTCTAGGGGTAAAGATGCCCTGGTCTAAATGCCCTATTAAACAGATGCAAACACCAAGTAGAATGTTCCATTACCCCATGGAGGCAATGACTGTAAAAACAACAGGGCATTAGAAGTGCGTCATAGATAATAATGGCCGCTGCTCTGTTTACCTCGCCGTCGACTCGTTGAGGTACTAGAACGTTTCTAAATGTCATTTCATTAAAGGCGCCATCTTAAGATGTTGTCTAATTATCTCCTACTTGAAGCAAGTGACTCAGTTTGATAACAAGTGACAGAGTGTCAGTTGTGCACACAGATCCTCTTTGTATTGTTGTAGCTGCTGAATAGTTTAAGTGATCTGTACACTTGAAACTCCCACTAACAAATAGCTCATATCTAAAAATCACTGAGCGAGCTGCTTCCATAACCAGTCTTCAAGTTCTCTTTAACATCTGGGACGTTTGCTGCTGAAGAAGACGCCACGCTGACACAAAATGATTGCTTCTCAATCCAAATAATTGACTAACATATCGACCACCATCCACCGCTCATATTACTTTCATATTTCACTATACTAATTCAACACTAATCTTTTATGTGTTCTGGAGTAGCGTGCTACTCTCCAAAAAGCACTTAAACACCCCATCAGGAGTAGCAAGTGCTAAATAAATGCAAACCTTATTCCTTCTTCTATCCCTCCCCTACCCTTCTCAATCCAAATAATTGACTAACATATCTACCACTCAAATTACTTTCTTATTGCATTATACTAATTCAACACTAATTCTTTATGGGTTCCGGAGAGGCGTGTTACTTGCCAAAAAAGCACTTCAACACCCCATCAGGGGTAACAAGCGCTATAGAAATGCAAACCTTTTATCCTTCTTCTATCCCTCCGCTGTCCTTCTGAATCAAAATAACTGACTAACCTATCCACCACTCAAATTACTTTCATATTTCACTATACTAATTCAACACTATTCCTTTATGGGTTCCAGAGTAGCGTATTACTCGCCGAAAAAACGCTTTGATGCCTAGTCAGGTGTAGTAAGCACTATATAATTCAATTACAATTACAATTGGTCTAAATAGATTTTGTTGGCGTCTCTCTTTTTTATGTCTTCAAATGTCCATGTTTTGTGTTTTTAGGCTGAAGAGAGATTTGTCCACAAACCTTATCTGTAGTTTTTCTGCCTCATTATTTACGTACAGTCCTGGGAGCTTTACTACTAACCTCATAAAGTCTGTCAAAGGGCAACATCGTCCACAGAAGTTAATTCAAGTAGTACAAGCCTGAATAAAATCAAAGACACTATTTGCTTGCATGAACTTTCCTTTATCACCCTATGCTTTATGGGAGTGGTAGTCTGGGTTCATTTAATCAGAAACAACTGGGCTAACCAAATAATTAACTAACCAACTATCTAATAAACACAGCTGAAAAAAATGACTTGTAAAAGTAAAGCAAAGAATGAGCACAGTGTCCTTTGTGACATGGAGTCATCTATCAACATTAAATGAAATGAGTCAAGAGGTTTGTAAGACAAATTGACCAATCACATGCAATTAATGTCAGGAGTTTATGTTTTTGTCAGCAATTACTAGTCCTGCTTTTCCAATTGGTATACAGGGAACCTTAAACAGCACCAGAACACACCCATGGTGAATTGGAAACGTTCTCCAGTTAGGAAAAGTTTGTAACACGAATTTTCTCAGTACACTGGCTTAAAAGCAATCAATTTTGACGGCACATCTAAATGGACAATTATTAAATTTTCCTTGGGTAAAAATTAGTTTTGATCCCGTACTTGAGTGATGGGGAATTTTCCTACACTGACTAGGAGCCCATCTTGATTACTGTAAGTACTGAAAGTGCACTCCTTTATGAACAAATACAAATTTTTCATGGTGTGACAAACAAATCTGATCTTGCCCCTTGTTAGAAATGGGGTTCTGTAGTTGGTAGAGGTATGTACCTTTGTCCAAATAGGGGCCCTTGCTTCTAGTCAGGGTAAGGGGGATACACTCCTAAAATAACCCCTGCTCACCCCTGTGGTAGCTTAGCACGAGCAGACAGGCTTAACTCAGAGGCAGTGTGTACAGCATTTGTGAACACATACAGTAATACAGTGGAAATACTACAAATGGACACCACACCAGTTTAGAAAAATAAATAATCTTTATCTAAACCAAAACAAGACCACTACTTCATCTCCTTTCACTTACCTCTGAACACTTTGTGCCCTCCCCCCTGCACTAAGAATCTTATGGCCCGCAATTGGAAAAGGGTCAACTTGCCTTATTTCCACGACTCACTGGTCTCTACTGCACCCACGCTGCAGACTCCACTAGAGAACCAGGCTGACAATCTTAACGATTGGCTGCGCCAGGCTAGCGACAAAGTCGCCCCTCTCAAAAGAATAAAAACTAAGCGCCCCCACGACGCTCAATGTTGGTTTACCGACCAACTTAAAGCGGACAAGCTTGTACTACGGCAAACGGAGCGCCGCTGGCGACGCCATTACGATCCCCAGCTCAAGCTTGTTTACACTGAGACTTTAAAATCTTACAAACAATCCATCCTGGCAGCCAAGACGGCATTTTTTTCACAAAAAATCTTTAATTCAAATAACAAATCGAAAGATATCTTCGCAATCGTTAATGAGCTCTCCCGTCCAGATAGAGTCACCCCCCAACCTCAACCTACCCAAACCCTCTGTGATTCGCTCAATTCTTATTTCATAGAAAAAATAACAACAATAAAAAACAACATACCGACCCCGGCTTCTCCTATTCCTCCTCCCCTTCCCCCTTCCAACACCAGTACCTTGACTGAGTTTCCACCTATATCTCATCAAGAGTTCGTCTCCCTCCTTCACAAAGTCAGCTCGGGCTCCCCTAATGATTGCTGTCCCCCGCAGGTCTTGAAAGAAGCCTTTCTTGCATGCCCAGGTCCCCCTCTAGCATTGCTTAACAACTCCCTTGCTATTGGGGAGGTTCCATCTTCTTTCAAGCAAGCTGCAGTTTTACCCATTCTAAAGAAACCCAATGCAGATCCCACTATACTCAGTAACTACAGACCCATCTCTCTCCTCCCATACCTAGGAAAGATCTTGGAGACCTACGTTACCCGCTGTTTGAGCTCTTTTATAGAGAAATCTTCCTTCTTAGATCCTCAACAAGCGGGATTCAGACCCCTCCACTCCACCGAGGCGGTCATAGTAGCAGTCATGGACACCCTCAGGAAAGGTGCTGACAAAAACATCTCACAAGCCCTTGTCCTATTAGATCTTTCGGCGGCATTTGACACGGTCGATCATACCACCTTGATCGACCGTGTCCACAACGCTGGTATTCAGGGAGTGGCTCTTGACAGGCTCAGATCTTTCCTTCACCAGCGCTCACAATCCGTCCACCTTTCCACCTTCTCTCCCTCCTACACTTCCCTTTCCTGCGGTGTCCCACAGGGTTCTGCACTATCCCCTCTCCTCTTTAATTTGTACCTCCAACCACTTCTAGCCTCCCTCCGCAACTCCCCGGTCACAATCTTTAACTATGCAGACGACCTTCAGTTAATCTTTCCCATAAACTCACACCCGTCCTCCCGTATTGACTTCCAGTCCACCATGCTGTCCATTGCGGAGTGGATGTTCCACAGCCATTTAAAGCTGAATCCTACCAAAACTGAGCTCGTCCTGGTAGGAGGACCTAATCACCCATGGAACGCCACCTTCTGGCCCACATCTCTGGGGACAGCACCCACTCCAGTGAGCTCTGTCAAAAGCCTGGGGGTGATCATTTCCGATGACCTATCAATGAGACCGCACATCAACGCGGTTACTTCTGCCTGTTTCTTCCACCTGAGGCGAATCCGTAAGATCAGCAGGTTTCTTACTAAAGAAGCCCTAATCCAAGTTGTCATCGCGCTCATCACCTCCAGGCTCGACTATGCCAACATTCTGTACGCAGGAATTCCCGCATGTCACCTTCACCGACTCCAGCTGGTGCAGAATCAGGCTGCCCGACTGATTTTCCGCCAGCCCAAATATGAACACGACACCCCCCTCCTCCGCACTCTCCATTGGCTCCCTGTTTCTAAACGCTGCACTTTCAAACTGGCATGCACCACTTTCAAGGCACTTTCGGACGCAGCCCCCTTGTTCATCTCCTCAACCTTGTCCCGTCACATCCCCTCTAGAGCTCTTCGCTCAGCATCACTAAACCTTCTCGAAGTCCCCCATTACAAAAGAAAAAAGCATGGTGGCCTGAGCTTTTCGGTCTTGGCCCCCTCCACCTGGAACTCCCTGCCTCCTTCTCTCCGTCTCTGCCCAAAGTACGACTGTTTCCGCAGATCTTTAAAAACTCTGCTCTTTCAAGCTGCATAGGACTAACCCTCCCATTCTAGATCAACGCTTTACGTCAATGAGCGCCAAGAAACCGATGGTGATAGTGCGCGTTATAAATAATTTTAATAGAATAATAGATAGAATAGAAAAATCCACAATACTGTGTCAAAAATATCCTTAAAATAGGTTATTCACTCCAGTAAACCTTGTAGCAACAAATCACTCCACTTGGAGTTATAACGACGTCGTGACCAGTGAAAATTCAAAAGTACGGCGCTGACTGCGAGGTGCGTGGTGTCCGGCCCACACAGAATAGTACCTTGGAAGAGGTCCTACTTTCTAAAAGTGGTATTTTCAAACACAGAATGTAAAAGTCACCCTTACTAAAAGATGCATCTTAACATTCTAAATTCAGGCATACTAAACTTTATTTTCCTATCTTGTTCCCAGGGTCGGTTATGTTTACGAGATGGTATAAAATAACTCCCCATTCGGGCCTATGGGAACAGATAGCCTTGCAATAGTGAAAAACAAAATTTGCAGTCTTTCACTATCAGGACACGGCACACACATCAGGGTATGTCCTACCTTTGACATACAATGCACCCTGCCCACAGGCATACCTTGGGCCTACCTTAGGTGTGCCTAGTATGTAGACAAGGAAAGGGTTTAGGGGCTTGCAAGTGTGTACACTTGCCAAGTCGATATGGCAGTCCCAGACTGCACACAGGCTCTGCAATGGCATGCCTGAGGCACATTTTACAAGCTGCTTCTGTGGGTGGCACAATCAGTGCTGCAAGCCTACCAGCAACATTTGATTTACCGGCCCTGGGCACACACAGTGCGCTGTACTAGGGCCTGACAGGTAAATCAAATAATCAAATCATGGACTCACTAATACATACAACAATTGACAAAGGGAGCACTTGCACTTTGGCACTGAACAGCAGTGGCAAAGTGTCCAAAGCATATAGACCAGCAAAAACAGATGAGGCAATAGCAAACAAATGGAAGGGAGACCCACACCAATGGTGCCCAGTCTAACACCCCTGCATGTTGGTGATGGTATCACCCACCAAGGAAACTTGAAACAAATTGAAATAAAGCTCTGTATTTAATAGATCTTAAAATTGGTTAAAAGGCCATCAGTTTCAAATACACTTCAAATAATCTCGGCATGCAGGCTGGGGTATCGTCCTCTAATATCTGAATGTTTATAACTGCTCACTCACTTCTACTCTTCACCTCCTGTAATTTTATCGTCTTGTCCTTTCATAGCAGATTTTTACTCTCAATCCACGTGGAGCAGACAGGATGGGAAAGCATAAACTTTATACGGAGTGAGAGTCACATTGTTAGTCAGTATACAAGGAGCATTGCTTTAGATTGAATAGAACTCACATGTTTAAGCCAGCACTCTATATTCTAGATTCTGTGTCTGAAAGGTTTAGGCAGCAGGCATATCCATATTGTTAGAATAATCTTACCAGCTTTGGTCTCAGAAAGTGGTTGTTATGATAAAGTCATCAAAATCTTTATCAACATGAATGACAAAATGTCTCTCCGTGAAATAGCAGGTTCCATCGATCACCAAAGAAAGAAAATCAGCATTGTGTCTGACAGTTCGACAAATTGCCACTCAAATGTAAGCACAGCAACATTTTATTTGTACTTTTATCTGTAGATAGATGGATAGATGAATAGATGGATAGAGAGACAGACAGGCAGACAGGCAAAGTGCAGTTCTTGAGCTGTTGATCGCTGCAGAGTCATTAAGAGTTCTCACCAGTACTTTGTGTTGGTGGTCGTCATGGGTGGCAGAGTCTTCAAGCGAACGGGCCCATTCAGGATTTTCCCCTATTGTTTAAGAAGTGCTCTCACTGACGCCAGCCTAGGATCCAGGACCTGGACGCCACTCTTGGGGATTAGGACTCACTCCAGCAGAGGCCAGCAACAGGGATCAGGCAGGTGTAAATGCAGGTCAAGGCAGGTTAAGTGGCAGTAGCTCAGCTGAGCAGGTCAGGTGCAGGGAGGCCTTTAAAGCTTGTTGTGTCCCTGTAGGTCACACAGGAGGTCACTCTTTACAGCCTGTGGCAGTAGTGTAACATAGGCCCCACAGCCCCTGCAGTGAGCGGTGGCCCCCAAGCTCCAGGGGCCCCCTCAGCATAGTAGCCTGACCAGAAAGCTCATGATTGAGTTCGAAGGGAGGGCACCCTCCATGTACCTTGCAGGGGACCCCTGTCATGTTTTGTTACTCCACTGGCCAGAGTGAAGGGAAGCAGGGCAAACCTTACTTCTCAGACAACAAGACAGTCTTTCGAGCAGCAGGGCAGTTCTCTGGCAGCAAAGCACTTTTTCTTCTGTAACTTCCATTTGTCCGAGTGTTCCGATGAGTGGCACTAGAGGTCCACTAATTTGACCTTGTAAAGGCACTTGTGGGGTAGGGGGGACTCCCTATTTTACCCCTACATCTGGATCTGGAAACTTCTTCTTGTTCACCTGTCAAGGCTCCAAACTGCCTGGGGTAACAAAAGGCAGGGCAGAGCAGTTACTGCTAGAAGCAATACACAAACTCCAAAAGCAGAGCCACTCACTGTCACCGATCTACAAGACTGGCACAAGGCACAAATGTTTGGGACAAGAAAATGCAAACTTTCTAAATGTGGCATTTTCAGAATGATGACTTATAATACAATTTTACCTTTAAAAAGGATTTTAAATTACAATTCATTTGAATGTAAACAGCATGTCTCTATCTACTCCCAGTCCAAAGTTAACACTTATTCAATATAATATGGTACCCGAGTATTAGTCGTTGGGAGTTATAGTATAGGCCTTACAACAGAGAAAAACAACTTTAGGAGTTTTTCTCTGCCAGTATTCATTAAACATAAACACACATGGCCTACTTGTTATATGCCATGCCCCTGGGCCTCTGAGTGGTTAGGCTTTACCATAGGGGTGATTTATAAATAGTAAAAAGTATGTTTTAGGCCTGGCAAAAGGTTAACTTTGCCAGGTGAAAATGGCAGTGTAATACTGCACTATGGGCTACAGTGGCAGGTCTGAAATGTGTTTTAAAATGCTAAATTACGGGGTGGTCCAAAGAATGCTGCAGGTCCATTAGTAGCATTTAATTGACAGACCCTGGGTATAGGTACTACCATTTACTAGGTACTTACAAGTAAATTAAACATGCCAGTTAGGGGTGGCTTAATTCTACCCTGTTTAAAGGAGAGAGCACAAGCACTTTAGCACCGGTCAGCAGTGGTAATGTTCACAGATTCTTGAAGCCAACAAAAATGAATTCAGCAAAATGGGACAAGCGATGAGCAAAAAGGTTGGGGTAATACAATGCCAAGAATGTCAGGTTTAATAGATAGATAGATAGATAGATAGATAGATAGATAGATAGATAGATAGATAGATAGATAGATAGATAGATAGATAGATAGATAGATAGATAGATAGATAGATAGATAGATAGATAGATAGATAGATAGTAAGATAGATAGATAGAGAGACAGATATGGAAAATATTTAATATTGGCCCAAACATCAGTTTGATATTTTGTGAACACATATAAACATAGATTTTGTCTCTAACATCTTTCAGCAAAGGCTAAACTCCTTTTTGAAAAACAAAATATTTGCCCAGCATATACCAGTGTTTTATTTCGTAAATCCAGGAGTGTTGATCCACAAATACTAACTTTTCTTTTTCACAATGTACCCACATGTATGTGTGTCCCCCACCCACAGACCTGCCTCACAAAACCTTGGAGAGCAATCATGTGTTAAGGATGCCCCTTATAAATGCACTAGTTCCCAAATGTCAAGAGGCACAATAATGCCTCACAAGTACACACAATGCAAAGTAGGTATTCTTATGTCAAGACCACCATAATGTTTTGAATGCCCATAATATGCCATAAAGAGTCACCATAACACCTTGAATGCCCACAATATGCTAATGTAAACAATGTTTTGCCCCAGCCACTATGCTGCCTAGGTTGCCCACAAGAGTGCTACCTTATTGCAGGGCCACCAAAGAGGCTTAATGCCCACAATATTGTAAGGGGTCCACCATGACAGCCTAAGTGAATAGAATGCCTTCGCCCGGGTCTCTGACCTTTTCTATGATGGGTGCTTCTTCCAGTCAATTAATATCACTCTGAGCTACTCATGAATATTATAACAGTTATAATACAACCATGTCCAATAAGATTCCAGTTCAGACCTTCCCTTTCAGCATTACTGATAACGACCACCCCTTGCAACCTTGACCTCAAGTGACTCTATTCTTGCTCCTTCTGTCATTCTTTCATGATCAAGTGTTTATTCACACAGTGTGATTGACAGAGCAGAGCCTTTAACATGACCAATCTCATGCCACCTTGCTAGACTGTGAGTGGAGATAGGTCATGTTGTAAGCTGTCCCACTGTCATGGGATGTCATAGTGTATGTTTACCTGTTAGTGTGTGTACCTGTCATTGATTTGACTTGCTTCACTCCCTCCTTCAATGTTCCCAGACCCTCTCTATGGCCTAATATTCACCGATCAAAGTATAGCTGGCAGTAGCCTTTCATGAGATACTGCCACGGAGTTGGCGAGCTACCAGTAGCACCCGACCTACCTGTTGGAGAACCCTGACCTACACAATTTCAAGTGGGGGAACTTATGTTAAGGTCACCATAATGCAGAGAGTACCCACAATATAATAATTGTATTGATATAGGGTTTACTACTCCTGTAGCGTCATCAGAGAGCTTTTTGGTGAGTAGCACCCTACTCCAGAACCCAAAAAAGATTAGTGGTTGATTAGTATAGGGAAATATGTGTTAATTTGAGCAGTGGATATGCAAGTCTGGTAATTGGATTCAATAGGATAATGGAGGGATAGAAGACAGAAGAGTCTAAAAAGTGTTATTTGGGAAATGTGAGGGTGAGGGCGAGTCCCTGGAGCCCCCATACTTGCCGGAAGGAAGGCCCCGGGCCTACGCTTATGGCCGCTGTTAACTCTGGAACACCTGTTGGAGGAAAAAGGAACCACAGCTTACACTGGGTGGAAACCGTCAAACACCAAAACTAACGACAGACCACTATGTCTTCAGACAGGTGGGCGGGTCCCCAACATATAGGATCCAATCAGTGGACTAGGGAGGAGGGGGAAAGATGCCAAAGAAGATTGAGGAGATACTGCAAGGGAAGCCGCAAAGTTGGAAGAAGAGGAATCTGCATTCAACCAGGAAAGGAGACGCCAGAAGCAGCAGAAGCAGAAGAAGATGACACTACAGGCCTTAAATGGACCCAGGAAACCTGGAATGAGGATTGGTGGATGTCCCCTGAGGAAGCTTATTGAACCGCCGCAACTCAAGAGTGTTGCAGGATTGCAGGTGAGTTGCGAGGGGGAGGGCGGGAGACAGTTGGGTCAGAGTAATGGTATTATGCACTTTGCATAAACACTGCATATTGTGTCCAACTCTTATCACACTGGTGAAACCTGAGACACTTACTTGAGAAACTGGGCCTTTTAAGGACAGGTTCTGCATGAGATGACTGTATTAGATACTGTATAAAAGGTCCGGTTAAAGGGACCACTTGCTTGGTCTTGTGATGTTCACTGGGGTGTACTCAAAACCCGGAAGGACAGGTTGCATGAGAAAACCAGTCTAAACAACCTGAACATTAGAAAACCCAAAGTAGTTCTTCACATCTGGTTAAAACAGGGAACAGACTCCAGAGGTGCCTGGAGTTATTGTGTTATTTGATGAACACCTTAACAAGGTAATAACAGGTAGTGTTCTGTCTTCTTGTTCAAGACTCTGCCAAACAGGAATTCTCCTCCCACTCCTTAGTCACTAGTATGAGTATGGTGGTGGCTTGAGAATAAAAGAAACCCAATAATACCAGCCTTATACATATCACTCTTTCTTTCCCGAGACTCCTTGCGGTACCATCCAGAGGGATAACACCTAAAGAGAAGGAAATACACCCGACATCAGTCATACACCCACCAAAGGACGACAGCAACAACACCCTTCCAAGGCCCATTAAACACTATTGTTCATTTGTACTACCAATAAAGATTCAAAATTCAGAAAATTACACAGCCTCCACGTCCTTATGTCCGACCAGCAATTCCACAGAAGATCATAGTAGTAAGATGAGGCTTGGGATGAGTAAAAGGAGAGATGTAGGAGGGCAGCATCTCTAGAAAGGGATTATGGAAATCATAGCAGTAAAATTAGGTTTAGGATGAGTCATAGGGGGATACATGGGGGAAGAATTTTACAAAGGATTGCTTGGGAGAACATAGTAGTAAAAAGAGGCTTCTTATGATCCAAGGAGGGATAGACGAGGGAAGAGTCTAGAAGTGTTTATTTTGGAGATCATAGTAGTAGAACGAGGTTTGGGATGAATCAGAGAGTGGAGGTAGAGGATATATTGAGAGAGGTATAGGGTGAAACAGAGTAATGCATTGTAGAGAGTCAGACACATTTGTTTTCATTTTCTACAGTAAGTGTAAAGTAATTAATATATTGATACATAACTACATAGAAAGGGTATACAGGGAGTGTCTCCTTAAGAGATGGGGGTCACAAGAGGCCATGGTTGGGGGTCACCAATGACAAGGAAAGTGGTCACTAGGACCCTTACTTATTAACACATTTCATCATAGACACAACATGGGTGAAATCCTTTGATACATTGGGGCTTAGATGACTTGGGATGGTTTCTACAGGATGTCATTGATCAGCCACCACCCCACTCCACACACACATACAACCACACACGCATGCACACTTAAAACTTATAAACCACAAATTCCCACCAGAAAACTCTAACACTTTCCCACCAATCTTTAATGTTTCCTCCCGTCTTTGACTGTCCCAGCTTGTCTGCTTTCTGTCTCATTGGTTCAATAATGCACCAACACTTCCTCCTCCACTCTGCCTTGCAGTGCTGCAGGAAGTAACAGGGGCAAGTTCCCAGCCCTTATTCACATGATGTGCCCTGGCGTACAGGTAGTATGACTGACAGGACAGGTTTACATTGGTCCCTAGACAATATGTATATAACGACTTATCAACATATGCTATATAGACACTCTGTTCTTTGTCCAGCCGGACAGAATTTATTTGAAGAATATGCTTTCTATATACAGTTAGCGAAAAAAATACAAGGGGAGCGCAACCTGCGACCCACACATCCAAAACAAAAATTACACATACAAAACAGGAGATGAGATAGAAGGGAGGGGGTTTCAGGCAAGGGGGGTTTGTCTGTATTCTAGTGTATTTTAGACAGACTTGATTTATGTATTAGTACCATTGTACATTTCATCCACAGTATTTAGTAACATATGGTACAATTGGCGCGACGTTTCGATCCCTCGGTTTAGATACATGGGATCATCTTCAGGACAGTAAATTAGAACATGCCTGTGTGCAAACAGTAATCTATTTGACAAACCCGGAGTTTCTCGGTAACAGTAACTTCTAATTAGCGTGCAGGTACTGACTGCGAGTGAATGCGGCTTGTAAATTGTCGGTCCGGTGAAGTTGTGCGTTATTATGGTCAAGGGAGGGGCGGATGCCCGGTAGTTAGGCCGGAGGGAGTTTACTTGTATACGAAGTCCGAGCCCATAAATTTGGCAGTGGGGTAAAAATCAATGAAAACAGCCATCGCGGATTGCGATCACGGCGGGCAACCGAGTGAATACAAGAGGGGGGTCTGTAACCAAGGCTCCAGCAGGATACTCTGCGCCGCTGAGTATCCTGCTGGAGCCTTGGTTACAGACCCCCGCTTGAGCATGTTCTAATTTACTGTCCTGAAGATGATCCCATGTATCTAAACCGAGGGATCGAAACGTCGACACCAATTGTACCAAATGTTACTAAATACTGTGGATGAAATGTACAATGGTACTAATACATAAATCAAGTCTGTCTAAAATACACTAGAATACAGACAAACCCCCCTTGCCTGAAACCCCCTCCCTTCTATCTCCTGTTTTGTATGTGTAATTTTTGTTTTGTATGTGTGGGTCGCAGGTTGCGCTCCACTTGTATTTTTTTCGCTAACTGTATATAGAAAGCATATTCTTCAAATAAATTCTGTCCGGCTGGACAAAGAACATAGTGTCTATATAGCATATGTTGATAAGTCGTTCTATACATATTGTCTAGGGGCCACTGTCTTTAGTAACAATTACCTACCCAAGGTCCCTAGTAAATTGCCTTTGGGTTCCCTTGTTTTTCTTAAAAGTACAGGTTTACAGTACATTAGTCAGTCACAATGTGGCTCTACTGGCAGTAGTATGGTGATGGCTGCCCTTGAGAAATGCTGACGAGCAGGAGCAAGTGACCTGCTGTGACAGTACAATGCTTATACATATTAGTGCGTGCAATGAAGCTGAATGAACTCACAAAATATGTATCTTACTAGGTAGGTACTGTTTTGTAAGCACAAGCCTAAGATAATGACAAACACAAGTTAACAGTACAAGCATCTATGTAGCAAAATAGCCAAAATAGCAACTTCAATGTGCCAATTAGCAGTAGTGGTTGACATCTATGGAGAGTGGTGGGCCGTCAAATGGTTGGTGGGTAAACATTTTTAAAAATCACTTACCTTAAACACAGCCGCCTACACGAAGTACATTGTCTTATTCCTGCTGCTGCAGTCCTATGTCTCATCAGCATGAAAGCAATGCCAGGATTGGAGGGAGTGGCTTCTCTCGTTGCTCCCAAGGACACTGGAGCCCTGCTCTTGACCTAATCCAGCTGTATTATGACAGCTTGGTTAGAGCTTTCAAAGTGCCCATGTCTGGCTGGCCATCGCAAGACGACCGGCCAAAGGGACAAGTTCACTTTGAAAAGTGCCCAGGCACTCCACCCTTCTCCCTGCTGCTGTCACTGTGCAGGCCCCGCCCCGTCCTGACCCTCAGTTCAGGACAGAGTGATGAAAAATAAAACGGTAATAAATTATCTGTAATGCCATTTTATTTTTCATCTCTGGGGCTTTTGAGGGCAATATAGGTGAGGGGGGGCAACGCTCCTATACTCTCACGGAGGAGCTGCCCTTGCCAACTAGCATTGAAAGTAGACATGCAATGTTTTGTCAAGATATTACTAAGCAACACATATAATCAGCGAGTATTGATAAGGTATGTTTGCGTTCAAAGCTATTTTTTCAATGCAGTATCAGTGGCCCACATTGATAACGTTTAGTCAAGTCATTGTATTTTCACCGATCGCCGGTAGATGTATACCTCATACAGAGCTGTGTTTGACAAACAAGAGGGCCATCCATTTATGTTCAAAATAATAAGCAAACCCTCTCTGGATAAACCCTCTACACTCAAGTGTGCACATATTCAGGATCAATTTACATTAATGGGATTGTTGCCTCTTCAGCATCCCCCAGATCCATGACTTTTTAAGTGCAATCCATCTGAATTCAATAACATAATTCACCTGAACGCCAACACAGGGTACCTGGAGTCTCAAAGATGGCCTAAGTGCATACTAAAGTGCTTTGAAGGCACCCCTCTCTCACCTGGATTATTCTTCAGCACCTCCTGGGGAGCCAGAACCCACAGCCGGAAGGCCTCGTGAGTGCCTTGGTGGAGTTGGATGAGGAAGCAGAGTCGGGTTCTGTCATAGTTTTGCGGAAAGTTTTGCTGAGGCTATGCAGTTGCCCCGAAGAAGAGAGAGCTGATGAGGCTTCACAACACCAGGAGAGAGGGTTTTATAATGGAACAACGCGAGGAAATACTCTGTATGCCTTTACCACACATTTTTTTACCCCGCATTTCTTTGTAACACAAATGCTTTCACAACATATGCCTGTACCACGCATTGTTTATATATATACCCATATATATTTAAAAAACTTATTTGTGGGGGGAGATGTCCCACATCCCTGAACTCACCTTAAATGTGTGGTAAAGGCATACGTTGTAAAACCATATGCGTTCTATAAATATGTGTGGTGAAAAAGGCATGGTAAAGGTACAACGTGGTAAAGACCACATTGTAAAGGGTGTTTCCCGGAGAGAGCGGAGCAGCATTGGTAAGTGAGATACAAGGATCTAAGAAAACAGCAGTTTGTGTGCTATAGCCTTCATGGAAGTCTACATGTTGCTACTGGCTCATTGGAAGCAAACATGCTAAAACAGGATACAGGCTAATCTGCTGCTGGGGACACATAGGAGGAAAACAGACTATTTCGTAGTTAAACAGGGGAAAAGGAAGATAAATCGCTATTGCTGAGTGCAATATACATTGCAGACATGGTCGGATTAGACTTCATTAATTAGGGATTGTATGGAGGTCTTGTTTTTCGGTCTCGATTGCTGAGATCTTTTTGTCCATGAAGCATCACTGACGGAATTTTTTCGCTCAACTTGGAGCACACCATAAACAGACATGAAGCTAGGTACTTGGAAAATATAACAGCGCTACATAAGAGTTGGTGATTCATAATGTAGAATGTTTGCTGTATACAATAAATGAGATAGTTGAAGCTTGTAAAAATAGGTCAGAAATGCAGAAAGCCCACTGACAAAAGGGAACTGTTGCTCCAAAAGCCTTAGTACATGAAACATTATGCAAAGACATGACAGAATAGAATAAAGGAACCGAAACGGGCGGTTGTCAATGCTAGGGGCAAGGAGCCAGTCTCCACACCATCCCAGCTATTTGGTTGCTCTTCTGCCACGCTTTATATGACTCACTGAGATATTTGATCTCATTGAGATTGGTTGATAAGAGTATGCAAATGACTTTTATTTTTATTATTATCGTTTTATTTATAGTATTTCATCAAGATACAGGCACAAAACAAATGCCATAACACAATTTAACAACAGTACGCACACTAATGCCCCCCTCCTCTGTTAAGAATACATTGACATTCGCATTCCAAAGGTACAGCATATGTTTTGTTATATTATATAGCAGTACACTAAGGGTTCGATTCCGATGTCATTCGGAAGGGCTCTGAATCAGATTTGGGTTTGCCAAATCCAATTTGGAACCCTTTTTTCCGACCGAATCATACACACTTCCCAATGACCAATTACGATGCCTGGAAACCATTAGGGCTGTCCGAATCGGTTCCAAAAGGCATTCTAACAGGTCACGTCTTGCGGAGCCTAAACATACAGCTCTATGGACTCAGTTTCCGAGCGAGTGAGTACGATGACCGATTCGGACAGCCGTTCCGATTCAACTTTTCCAGAACGAATCGGCTGCTGGAATGTGTTTTGGAAGCCCATAGCATGCCCCCTTCACCTAGGGCCCTCCGGATCAGGCCTGTGGGGGTACCCATGGGTCCCATCTTCCCAACCATGCACATTGTGGCAGGCACCATGGGGTGCCCACCACAGGGTGCAAGGTTTTCCCCAGCCACCCCTTTCTTCAAAGGGAGCTTGTGTTCTCATTCAGAGCACAGGTTTCCATTGTAGTCAATGGGAGTCCGGCCGAATCGTATCCGGAAGCATCCGGATACACCCAAAGCGCTCGGTCAGACTCTCTCGATCCGAGTCGTCCGGAAAGCATTCCGGAACCGATTCTGGTAGGAATGTTTTCCGAACGACATCGGAATCGACCCCTAAGTAGTAGAGTCATCTTCAGCAATGACCCATCTGGGGCTGTGTTGGTCCTGCCCCTTTTTGCAGGGTTATCCCCAAACATTTTGCCTTCCTACTCCTATTTTTTCTGACTTGTTTTTGTTGGCTTTAGAACTATGGCCACTTTACAGCTGCTAACTAGTGCTAAAGTGCAAATACTCCTTGTGTAAAATGAGATTGTGATTGGTTATCCATGATTTCCATATTTGATTTACTGGTAACTCTCTAGTAAAGTGCTCTGTGTGTGCACAAGGCCTGTAAATCAAATGCTCCTTGAAGGCCTGCAGCACTGATTGTGCCACCCACATGAGTAGCCCTGCAACCATATCTCAGACCTGCAACTGCAGTGCCTGTGAGTGCAGTTTAAAACTGCCTTGTCGACCTGGCAAGTGCACCCACTTGCCAGGCCCAAACTTTCCCTTTTACTACATGTAAGGCACCCCTAAATGTAAATGTAAATGTACCGGTATTTAAAGAGCGCACAGCTACTTCCCTGAGGTAGTGTCCTGGCGCTGTCCGTATACCGCTTAGGATCCCTTCCTGGTTTTCCCTGTGAGTGTCCACTCCTGGGCACCCCCAGGGTGAAACCAGGCATCCCAGCGCTTTTGGGGCCGTTGTGGAGATTAAGCAAGCTAATGCACAGAGTCGCAGAGTGGGACCCATGATTAGAATAGGCACCGAGGCGAGAATTATCAGGTCCGAGGAAATTGAGCCCAAGACCCGCCGAGGCGGATATTGAACCCTGGTCCCGGTCCAGATCTCTGCATCAGGGTCTGCCGCTCTAACCATTTGAGCCACACTTCTACAAGTAGGGCCAAGGTAGCCCCATGGGCAGGGTGCAGTGTACCTAAAAGATAGGACATATGCTAGTGTAGTTTTACATGTCCTGATAGTGAAACACTGCTTTTGCCACTATTGCAAGTCTCTACCACAGGTTATCATTGGAGCGGCCTTATAACCTCTTATAAGTGTGCACTACAAAGACTTTCCTTTGAAGTTTGCCTGCTTCAAAGACAGAAGCTGGTATAACTACTGGAGCTGTGATACCATACCTTCAGAACAGTTTTGGTCTAGGAGGAGATTCTGCCACGACAAAGAGCTGGAGAAGCTGTAGGAGGGGAACTTCCACTCTGCTTGTTGCTGTGTTGTGCTGACCTACAGCTTGATGCTTCTGTCTTGGCGAGGGAAAGGACTGGACCTTGTTTTCATCATCATGCTTAGCAAGGTTCCCCAAGGACTTATGTGTGCTTGCCTCCTGTTAGGAAGTCTCTGGGCCATCAAACACTTCCCCTGCAGCCCCTGAACTCCTCTGCTGTGAGATCTGATCTGTCAAGTGATGCCAATTCCAGTTCTGGGGCCTTGGAGGTGGCTTCTGCTACAAAAAGAAAGAAAATCCTTGCACCAGTCTTTAGTACCTGTTTTTCCTGCCGCATGCTTGCCATGTGGTTGAAGAAACAGCTCCTCACCGTGGTTTGGCCAAAGAATAGATGCAGTGCCTGTTGTGCGGCTCCAAGATCGCCACAACCCAAGTCCCGAGCACTGGGTCTCCAATGTTTGAGGATCCCACTCCGACTCTGACGCAGGTCCTGCTGTGCAGCTGATGATTCAACGCATCACCTGCTCATAGCTGGGAGAATCGACCCAGCGCCTGTTTCGCCAAAGCCTCATAAACCCCAGTGCACCTTGATTTTCCACGCATCGCACATGTGCACCAAATTTGCATCTGTGTGGTCCAGCAGTACGAAGCTGAGGCTGCATATCTGAGATCTGATGCAGCACTTCCCCTCTCAGAAGGGAGTCAACGCATCACCTCCCATGACAGTGAAGAATCAATGCATCGCCTCCTCTGGCAGTAAGGAATTGACGCATCACCTCCCCTGGGAGTGAGGAATGGATGCAACGCTGTGTTTTTGGTGCCTCATCTCCCCTGCGCCTGTTTCTCGTCTTTGATTTTAACGCATCCCAGGTACTTTGTGCTAAAAAATTGATGCATCAATAGATTTCAATGGCTGTACTGTTTGAACCTTTTAAAAGTGATATCTTTGCCTGTGTACATTGGATTTTTGTCACTTTGGTCATGTTTTGTTTAGCTAAAGATTGGTTATTGTTCTAAACTGGTGTGGTGTCCATTTATAGTATTTTCACAGTGTTACTGTGTGTTTATGTACAAATGCTTTACACATTGCCTCTGAGATAAGCCTGCCTGCTCGTGCCAAGCCACCAAGGGGGTGAGCAGGGGGTATTTTAGCTGTGTAATCCCCTTACCATGACTGGAAATGAAGGGTCCCTACTTGGACCGGGTACAAGCCACTGTCAACTAGAGACCCCTATTTCTAACAGGCTGTGTGGAGGTACGTTGTTAAAGCACTCCAAACGTCTTTAGGCCATTAGACCTTTGGTAGCTTTCAGCATCGAGTTCCAATTCAGATCTACAGTGCGTCAGATCCAGCAGCCAGTTATTTTTGTTTGGACTTACACAAACCCCTCAATGTAATGCTATTCTTCTTTTTGCAAGCAATAAAGCCACTGCAATAATTTTACTATTTTCAGGTTATAGATCCCTTACCCATCCCAACAGACACACTTTTGGCTCACATGCTACCCATTCTAACACCATTTCCGTTAGTGTGTTGGTGATTTGGGCCCACTAATGTTTAATGGTGGCATAGTGCCAGGCCAAGTGAAGAAAGTCCACCTCTCTGTCATCCCGCACCGTGCATTTGCCCTCAGCCCAAATGTATTTAATTTAGCAGGTGTATAATACATTTGATGTAAATATTTAAAGTGTAGGATTCGCAGATTACAGTTGGATGTAAGGAAACCGAGTTGCGTGCAACAATACTGCCACTCTGCCACCTCCATAGTTTCTCCAGTATGGCATTCCAGGCGACTAGCTCTGTATTCTGGTTCTACAGTCTGTCTGAATGCACTACATGGTAACATTTCGTATTCAAGTGTCTTCACGTCAGCGATGAGTAGGACCCATAGGGCCTTTTATGTTGGTGGCACTCTTTGAAATTGTGAATAGAAGTTGTGTATGGCATTCAGGAGCTGGTAAAATGTGAATGTCCATAATGGGGTGTGTCTTTGAGTTTGTGTAATGTCCCCTAATGTTAAATATTGCAGGGATTTGTTAGCATGAGCTGAAAGCCATTTTGTATTTCTGGCAGCCATCTTGTTTGCCATGTGCTGCCACGTGCTTGCCATGTGCTCTGTCCTCCCTCAGTGTTGACTGCTCTTGTAATCTGCCTAGAAAAGAACTATATTTAGCCTCTTCCACCTTCGCACATGCTCAGAAGGGCCTGGCTAGTAGAATGCACCTGCTCTTCCTGTAGAACTGTCAAGTTATTTTTGCTGCTGTATGGAGAAGTAACTCTCCTCCCACTTTGTTGAGCAAGAAAATCTTGCATGCCCATATTAGTCATTTTGCATGCTTACACGTGCCAGGACTGCCCCTTGGTCTTATGCTGACTATGTAACCCTAAGCATATATAAGGCCTCTGTGTTCTGTACTCCTCAGACTGCCTCATTCAGTTGCTAAGGCTTCTGTGTGACGTAGTCTCCCTCATTTGAGGTTAATAAAGATGTTACTTTATATTTCAGCCTCTGTGCCAATTTCTTCTTTGTTGGTCTAAAAGGACCAAGTATCAGTGGGACCCCTGAGAAAGGTTTATATTTTCTACAAATGGTGCTCCAACCTGGACCTCATCAGAGAAGTGGCTATCTAAGGAGTGTTCTTATCAGGAGACACAAATCTACTGTGGAGGTCAGGACTCTACTAAGGATGTACTCTGTGCACGGAGATTCTGGGGATTCTCTGTCTCTACAGCCCAGTATATTTCTGACCTTCCTGATTTTGATCCTCCACATGATGTCACTCCTGACTGAGAACCTTTTTGGCGTGAGTATTCTAATAAAGACCGTTAGGTCATTCAGAACTAGGCAGTTAGAATTTGGACAACCATTTGTTTGGTAAGAGTCGTTCTGCGGCGCTTGCTGTGGGTTTTTGATGCCTTGGATTGGTAAGGTAGTTTAGTAACGCTTACTGTGGCTTTGGATTAGTATGATTGGCCAATATTTGTATTTGTATGTATGTAATATGTAATTTGCAATTTATATAAGCAGGTAATGAGGAGATTTTTCTCAGTTTTGAATTGATTTGAACGGCACATACTACAAGAGTACCTTAAGTGCTACTTTAATTATAATACTGCATATTTTGCACTATTTTTGGCATGCCTGTTTCAAGCACACATCGGAGAATGTGTTGCTTTTTGGATGTACCATAGTGAGATGTGAAGTGAATTAGCCGGCTCCCCTGAGGGAATACCTAAATAGGTTTAGGTATAAAATCATATTTCTTCCTTGGTTATTCTGTATCCTCAGGGAATTAAAATATGACAATAATACAAACAAGGATCCTTTTCTACGCACTTTTATAAATGGAGAAATGCAGAGCGATTTTTGGGTGTTCTGCCAGACAAAGCTAGTGAATTGAGTGTATTTTGGCTTCTTGGAAACAAAACAGTTTGTTGGGCTGGTTTTTTTGCAGTCTTTTGAAATACTATTGAGAAGCGCTTCTTGTAAATATGACTTACAACTAGTATTTACAAATGGTTTGGTTTAAGTACAGTCTGTGGGCTGTCCTTTGTTTCTGTCCTAAGTGTTGATCTGTGGGTTAAGCATGTGCTTAAATGTCTATGTGGTTCGTGGTTTCACATTAGTGATACTTCTGTAAGTAAATAGTGATTGCGCTATTTGTGAAATAATGGCTCTTACGCGCGCTGTATCATGTGTTCTGAGTGTATGACCCCTTCTGTATATGTCTGGAATGAGCTCAATGTGTTTGTTTGTGTTTTCTTGCTGTCATCAGTCTGTTATGCAAAATGTCATTTAATTCATATTAAAGAAAAATTTAATAAAAATCCAGAAATAAACCATATGATATGCTGAATAACTACATGTTACTATTACATTGATAAGAGTAAGCAACTATGCACATGTACAAACTGCCAATGCTTAAAAGATAAAATTAGAATTCACATTGAATAGGAATAAAATAGGCCTAAAAAAACAAAATTGTGTGTTTTTGCAATAAATAAACAATTATAAAATGTTACAACATTTTCCTTAGATACATTGTGTTAGAAATAAACAGGCAAACACATCATCTGAGTAAATTGGATGTTGTTTAACTAAAACACATATTATAGAACATGCATTGAAATGCCTCAGTTTTGAATAGACAGTCACCGTGCTTCCATTTCAACACAAAAAAGCTTTACAACAGCTGTGTTTTAACTGCCGCTTAGCAGCAGCTGTTGTTTTGATTGTAGCCCATGGAGAGGAAGGGCTGTTGATTCAGCTAGGATTTTGTCAGGGCAAACATGGGGTAAAATCCTGCATTTCAGACTGCTGTTTTAAAAAGTTGCAAAAATCAGGTTCATAATTTTGGATAACAGGAAAACATTTAAAGTAAGGATTTCCTTTCTTAAAGCCTTTTTTATAAGCATATTCGTGGTTCTGATGTTAAATAATTGTTCTTTTAAAAAGTGGCGCAAACTTTTTCATGTTTCAAGTTAGGCTTCTGTGCTTAGGCTTGTGAATGAATGTGTCTAAATATGATAGGCAAGGGATGCAGCTTTTGGAATTATCAAAAATTATTGGTTTCATTAAAAAAATAAAATTATGAAAAAATTATTAAAAAAATTAAGTGCTTTTAAATTTGTTTTTTAATATTTATAAAGCTTAATGCTCATACTGTGACCTCCTAGCATTAAAATTAAATTTGAGTTGTGTTGTACCGCATAATGAAGAAATTTGCATATGAAATATCACTCTGCGCAGGCGTAAAAACTCATTTAAAAAGGGTATATTGATGTATTTTTGATTTCTCACTCCTGGGCTATCTAGAGAACATTCTGAGGATGACTATTATGCAAATAAATTATAGGATATTCATTTTTAAGTGCCCCAAATATCAAAGTTGAAATTGGGCAAAATTCACTAATTGAAAACGAAATTCTGCATTCAGAGCAGCTTTTAACTTGCCTTAGGCCTCAGTAAATGCATACATTTAGGTATAATATAAACAGCTAACTTCTATATTGTTAGACAAGTATACTGCACACTGCTTATAATTGAAACTATGTATAAAAAATTAGCATAAGTTATTTTCTTAACTCTAAACTGACAAACAGGGGATTGGGGCTGCATTGCACACAGAATAGGACAGCTGGGAAGAGTTGAAAGTCAGTTCTATATTTAGAAGCCTAGCATGGCTCCCAGAGCAAGGTCTGCTTTGACATTTTGACCTCTCAAACTTTTTGAAAGATGACAGGGGAGAGAAGGAGAAGTTTTACTTTTTTGGCAAAAGCAGGCACTTTATGTACTCATTTGATAGAAAACGATATAACGGTATTTGTGAACTTTGATTAACAGATAAGCTTTGCCATATTTATACAACACTAATGCTTAAAAGCAGAGGCAATGAAATGTATTTGACTTCATGTGCCCACATGTTTCACTTGTACATTTGCTAAAAGGGATTGGGGTTTGGGTATTCATGTGTATTTTTAGTTCTCTCAAACGTGCTATGTACCTCCTATAACTTTGTTTATGGCCAGTTGCTACAAATAGGGGTTGATAGTGTTGACAGAAGTGAAACCTGTTTCAGGTTTCCTACTGTCAAAATGGGGGAAGGAGGCTATCTCCTCTACAAATGAAGGTTAGGTAATATGTATGTTGCTCTCTCTTTTTCTCATTTTTTTTTAGCCTGTCCAAGCTGTCTGTGAAATAGCAATGAGACATTTAATTGGCTATTCAGTAATACTGTTGTATACATTGTTAGCATTAATAAAATGAATTAGTATATATGTTATGTTACTGCCCATCCTGTTTGATGAAATTATGACAGGATCAGTAGTCTAGATTGTTGTTCCCTTATTTTGATCTTTAAGGGGAACTAGATGTGGGTAGTTTTTGTTCTAAAATTCTCAGGTGACAACACCATTATTGTATGTTATTCTCATGCTACATAGTTTTGCAAGGGCATTGCTAGTTTTTTATTAGCTAGTCTGTGTAAATAAACTGACAGTCCTTATTAGAGCTGATGTTGCATAGTTTGGATCATGAAAAGTAGAACACAGGAAAGATGCCCATGTGATCCTTAGCAGACATTTTTGAAGGATATATTGTTTTATAGATAAGAAACCCTGTTAACTTAGCAGTTTTAGATTTTCCTGTTCCTCCTATAACATGAGAGCATGGTACTAAGCATACAATGTAGGTGTTTTTTTTAAGAAGAATCATTTTAGAAGTGTCTGCAGTCCTGTACAAGTAGTTTAAAATCTATAAGTAAAAGTGTAGAACATTTCCTTTTTTTTAGGGTTTTCAGATTAGTACACAGGAATACACCAATGTAAGGATTTAGGGTATGTCTGTGTTATTTTTCTCTTTTCCTCACAATTTAGAAAATGAATAAAGACTTCCTTGGCTGCTCTGGATTGGGTGATGTATTACTCTTGTCAGTTCACCAAAGAGTTCATTTTAAACTTGCCCATAGGTCCAGGATGTTGGTTTTTTTACTCTCTCATAGATAGATGAAAGCGGTTCTTGGGTGCCTTGCTAATATATGGGGCGTCCCAAGCCTAGGAAATATTCTGAGACTATCTTCTCCGTTGATAGACTGTTTCTGTGCCTTGTCTAAAGACCTTTTGTTCCGTCTACCAATAGATGTTTGCTGCCTTACAACCATTGCCAGAAGGGTCCGGACATCAGATTCAGCCTAGGGAGTCAGCGTCAGCACCAGCCAGCTTGAAGCCAAAGGGAAGGTAACCAGCACAGGCATTACTGGCAACTAGGTCCTCAGTGAAGGCGGAAGCCCTGAGTTGTAATGTGTACCCCTGCCACTGTCTTGGGCGAAAGACGGGGTCACAAATCAGAAAGGAGAAATTGTGGATTAAGTTTTGATGCCCAGCTGAGAGTCACAGACCGACCAGAATGGCAAGGAAGCTTTGCTTGAGGCGACCCCTTTTGAAACAAGTGTTGCTTCAGAGATCCTAGCATCAGGCCTTTGAATCCTGGTCCCAAAGTGAATACAAGTTTGCTTCTTTGTTTGTTGGTCAAGAGATACCTGAGCACACTAGATGCAATGTGTGGCCCCAACGAATGAGCAGTGCGCCAGCAGAGCAATACAGGAGTTAGGGAATGACTTGAGTTCAGGGTACAGGTGCTGTGTCTCTGGTGCCTGTTAGATTGAAGTGAAGAAAAGTGATGCACTGCCTGAGACACTGGACAGGATCGTTGAGAGCATTTGCCCTGGTGGGTTACTGCCCTATCCTGAAAGAAGAGACTTTTTTTCCCTTGAAAATGGGCTGTGATTCTTGAGTTGCGATTTGTGCAGCTCCACCGTGGAAACAACAAGAGCCTGTCTGTGCGGCTCAAACGGACACAGGGAGAAGACTCCCCTCTGGTTGGTTGTACAGCGGCTTCAATTTCCCCGAGGACTTCTTTTTGTCAATAATGTACCCCTTTGGATGTCCCGTTTTTAAGGAGGAGCAGCCCTTTGCAGCTACTAGTTCCTATGGACCTGTGTGGTCCCCCTGGTCCCTTGGAGCCACGATTGTTTTTGTAATAATCTGTTTAGTAGCTTTAATATTTGCATTAGTTATATTTATTAGGTACGAAAAATATTTTTCTGAGCAATTGAAAAATGTGAATTTGCCCTTTCCTTGAATGTATTAAATTGATGTTCAAGCCCTCATAAAAGGAAAATGTAACAGTCAATTGGAAACTGTTTTTATTAGAGATGTCCTGTTAGCTATTCTGAAACTGAAATAGATGGTCACTGCAATGCATAGGAGCCCTGAAAATGTTTACTAGATGATTTTAGGATTTGCTTTTGCTTAGGACTAGAACAATGATAATTCTGTTTGTAATAGTAGTCATTACTTTCTCCTGCTATCTGTATGTTAATGATTACCCGATGCTCCGTTCCCTTTGTATTGCTGCTTATATCTCACATATACCCGCTTAATGAAATGTTTAGAATGGAAAATGCCCAACTAGCAATGGATTAAGATATTGATAAATTCATGAAAATTAATGTGCATATATTTTCTATGTTCCTACTGGATCATAGGAATGTCTTTAGCTCATGCTAAAAGGACAATCTGTTAAATATTGCAGGGATTTGTTAGCATGAGGCTTAGCTGCCTTGCTGTGAAATTTTAAACTTACTTTTCTTATTTCAGAGCTGATTACTAGCTGCCTCTTGTTTTTATTTGCTCTTAATTACCCTTATTCTGCTGTAATCTCCTCTCTAGACTCCCCGTTCCACCGCGAGCTGAGCAGAGCTCGATTGATGTGGAGGGAGCCTATTGGGTGAGACACTTGCTTGCGACTTCTTCACTTCCGGTCGGAGGAGGTGAGCAGTCTAGCGCTCCTACCTTCCCTCCCTTTAAAACCGGACATAGGGGTGACGCGCGCTGGACGCGCTGAGGCTTAGCTGCCTTGCGGTGAAATTTTAAATATACATTCCTTATTTCGGAGCTGATTACTAGCTGCCTCTTGTTTTTATTTGCTCCTACTTACCCTTATTCTGCTGTAATCTCCCCTTTAGACTCCCCGTTCCACCACGAGCTGAGCAGAGCTCCATTGATGTGGAGGGAGCCTATTGGGTGAGACACTTGCTGGCGACTTCTTCACTTCCGGTCGGAGGAGGTGAGCGGTCTAGCGCTCCTACCTTCCCTCCCTTTAAAACCGGACATAGGGGTGACGTGCCTTGGACGTGCTGAGGCTTAGCTGCCTTGCGGTGAAATTTTAAATTTACTTTCCAGATTTCGGAGCTGATTACTAGCTGCCTCTTGTTTTTATTTGCTCTTACTCACCCTTATTCTGCTGTATTCTCCCATCTAGACTCCCCGTTCCACCGCGAGCTGAGCAGAGCTTGATTGATGTGGAGGGAGCCTATTGGGTGAGACACTTGCTGGCGACTTCTTCACTTCCGGTCGGAGGAGGTGAGCGGTGTAGCGCTCTTACCTTCCCTCCCTTTAAAACACGATGCTGGGAACAACGCGCAGCGGACGCGCGCCAAAGGCAAGCCCGTCTGCGCCCGTCCGCGCACGACTGGGGCCAGGGGCCACTCCCCCTGTCGATCGCTTTTCTACCTGGGTCTATTCTTTCGAGGAGTTGCTTTCCTTACGAGACCAGGAGCCCATTGCTAAGCACCATTTAGCTACTTATGAGTGTCCTGGCTTATTGCAACATTCCCATCATCCCCCTGCCACCATCACCATAATACCTGACGGTGATTTGGACTCTGATCTATCGCCAACAACCCCTCCCTTTGACTGTTTAGGCTCTGGGCAGGATTGTTTGTCTATCTGGTATTTAAACACTCGCTCGCTGGTTAAACACCAAACAGAGATTTTCTACCTCTTAGAAACAGTTAAAACTGATATAGTTCTGCTGTCCGAAACATGGTTGACACCACAGTCTATCCCCGATATCCTGGCCGCCGTCCCTGACAGCTATTAAATTCTCCAGGCAAATCGACCTCAGGGGAAAGTTAGAGGGGGAGTTGCTGCCATAATCTCCCAGTCTTACAAAGTTAACTCTATTTCCATGCTTCCCATATCATCGGTGGATTATGCAATCTTTAAATTCGAGTTGGACGTTCTCCCCCTCACATTTGCCCTGTTCTACCGCCCTCCCGGTCAGTCGCCTGGTTTCCTTCATTCATTTGGCAGTATGGTGGCCGAACTGGTGATTAACCAAGCCAAAATCCTTGTAATAGGGGACTTTAATTACTGGCCCAATGACCAGCATGAAAGTCCCTCCTCTAGGGAGTTCACAGACCTGTTAACTGGTCTCAATTTCTGTCAGCATATCCATGCTGCTGCTCATGTCAAGGGCCACATCCTGGACCAGTTGTGGTCATTAAATCAGGACGTTTTAAATCTACAGATCTCTCCTTGCGTCTGGTCAGATCATTTTTTTATTTTTTTTACCGTACCCAAAAATCCAGTTCCAAAAGTATGTCCTACTGAGCCTCCACTGATTCGCAATTGGGGCCGAGTAGACATCCCTTCGCTTTGTCACTCGCTGGCTTCCACGACTCCTTCCCCTCTTGGGCCGTCAGGTTCTCCTTTGTCTGTTCATGCCCAGGCCGATAATATTCACACTTGGCTAGCAGAAACCCGGGACTCTTTTGCCCCATTAAAGAAACTTAGAAACAAACGCCCTCATGATGCTCAGCATTGGTTTTCTAAGGACTTGATAGACATGAAGCTTGCCCTTTGACAAACTGAGCGCAAGTGGAGATCGGACTATTGTGCTCCAAAGAGACTGGTCTTCCTTGCCGCTCGGAAAGAATATAAATTAGCTATCCTCGGGCCAAAACGAAGTACTTCTCGGACAAAATTCTTAATTCTTCTAATAAATTGAAGGACATTTTCGCCATAGTCGACGAACTTGCCAAACCTGACCGTGTCACGATGACCCCTTCTTCCTCTCAGCGTCTCTGTGACTCTCTTAACAATTATTTTGTTGAGAAGATAGCTCTAATTAAAACGAGTATCCCTAAATCTGATCCGAACTTTAATACTGGTAGTATCCTCATTAACCCGTCCTCATTCTTGAATTTTTCCCTGATTACACAAGAGATGTTTTTCTTACTTCTCAGCAGAGTCCGTTCTGGCTCTCCCGCGGATAGCTGCCCTGCTCACATTACTCGTGAGATTTTCCTTAGTCTTCCTGATGCTCCCCTCTCCTTGCTCAACAATTCCCTCGGTTTGGGGGTGGTCCCCAGCACATTTAAGTCTGCGGTTGTTGCACCCATCCTCAAGAAACCTGGGGTAGATCCGGCGGCTTTGTGTAATTTTCGCCCAATATCTTTGCTCCCTTTTTTGGGTAAACTTTGGAGGCCCATGTTTCCAGCTGCCTCCGCTCTTTCATAGAAAGCTCACAGTTCCTGGATCAACATCAGGAGGGTTTTAGACCCCAGCATTCCACCGAATCTGTGATCATGGCAGTCCATGACGAACTTAGAAAGGGGGCTGATCAAAATATCTCGCAGGCCCTGGTGCTCCTTGACTTGTCGGCGGCGTTCGCCACCATTGATCATTCCATCCTTCTTCAGCGGGTCGAGAACGCCGGCATCAGGGGCACCCCGCTCAAGTGGCTTGCCTCATTTCTACAAGATTGTAAGCAAGCGGTTCGTCTTTGCCCTTTCCTGTCTGAAGCCAAGGGCCTTACCTGTGGGGTCCCTCAGGGCTCTTCCCTCTCCCCGTTATTATTCAATCATTATATTTTTCCCCTCATTTACAAGCTGCGGGAAAGATCAGTAGTCATCTTCAATTATGCGGATGACCTCCAGCTTATTTTTAACATTGATCCCTCTCCCGCTTCCATTGAGAACTTTCAGTCGACTATGACGTATATCAGCAGTTGGATGAATGCTAACCAGCTTAAGTTAAACCCGGATAAGACCGAGCTGGTACTCACTGGACCCCCGGGCAATCCATGGAACTCTAACTTCTGGCCGCATTCGCTGGGCAATGCTCCCTGTCCGGTGAACTCAGTTAAGAGCCTTGGAGTCACCATCAGTAAGGATTTGTATATGAGACCTCAGATTAAATCTGTGATGTCGGCGTGCTTTTTTCATCTACGCCGCATCAGAAAGATCAGCAGATTCCTTACTTATGAAGCCCTGGTTCAAGTTACCCTGGGTCTGGTGATTTCCTGTGTCGACTATGTGAACTCATTGTATATTGGTATTCCTCTCTACCAGTCCCATCAACTTCAACTCATCCAAAACCAAGCTGCCAGATTGATCTTCCAGCAACCTAGGACTAGCTCTGTTAAACCTCTCTTGAGGAGTCTGCACTGGCTTCCTGTAATCCAGCGCAGCCTCTTCAAGGTGGGCTGCTTGACTCACCAGGCCCTCTCTCATCAAGGCCCGGCCTTCATTGCCTCTCGCCTTCATCGCTACATTCCTTCCCGAGTCCATTGCTCTTCTGGTTCTAATCTGTTGTCTGTCTGTCCTTTCAAGCGCAAAAGGCTTGGGGGACTAAGATTTGCTTTCCAAGCACCTCAGTTTTGGAACACCCTCCCTCCTGATCTCCGCCATATCCCTTCGTATCATTTATTTAGGAGAGCCCTGAAGACTTGGTTGTTATCCCAAGCCTTTGATTAATTAAGGTCACCTCATTGCAGTTCTGTCCTTTGCCTGTTCTAAAGCGCCAAGAAACCGTTGGTGAACGTGCGCTGTATAAATTTATTTTTCATATCATATCATGAGCTGAAAGCCATTTTGTATTTCTGGCAGCCATCTTGTTTGTCATGTGCTGCCACGTGCTCGCCATGTGCTCTGTCCTCCCTCAGTGTTGACTGCTCTTGTAATCTGCCTGGAAACGAACTATATTTAGCATCTTCCATCTTCGCACATGCTCAGAAGGGCCTAGCTAGTAGAATGCACCTGCTCTTCTTGTAGAACTGTCAGGCTATTTTTGCTGCTGTATGGAGAAGTAACTCTCCTCCCACTTTGTTGAGCAAGCAGATCTTGCATGCCCATATTAGTCATTTTGCATGCTTACATGTGCCAGGACTGCCCCTTGGTCTTATGCTGACTATGTAACCCTAAGCACATATAAGGCCTCTGTTTTCTGTACTCCTCAGACTGCCTCATTTAGTTGCCAAGGCTTCTGTGTGATGTAGTCTCCCTCATTTGAGGTTAATAAAGATGTTACTTTTATATTTCAGCTTCTGTGCCAATGTCTTCTTTGTTGGTTTAAAAGGACCAAGTATTAGTGGGACCCCTGAGAAGGTTTCTATTTTCTACAGTAATGCCACATAGGTGCCATTGCTGAATAGTACCCCCCATAGTTGGGCAGATATCTGCTGGCCCATTTCGACTGATGGTAACCCTCCTACATGACAACAACGGCCCGCGTCTCCTGACTTCTTGGGCGGGCCCACTCACTCCTCTTGAGCCAGCTGCTTTGATTGCTCGCCACACCGTCCCCTGCAGCTCAGCCTAGCACCTCTAATCTGATGATCACAGAAGGGCGTCCGCCTCTTACAATCATCCTAAAGAACTGGGCCATTATGTTTTTTTATTACACCACTTTGGCTGATTTTGCAAAGCCAGAATGTACAAATCAGCCAGATTTTGCATGAATAGTAAAAAATGTGCTCACCCATAAATATAAGGTCAGCAGTATCACTGCTTGATCACATCTCCTCCTAATAATAATAATGAGAAGAGCAAATGTAGGGATGCTTCGTCCTAAAAGTGTGACCTGAAAACAGGAGGGCTTACCCCTTGCGCTGCTGGTGAGTCCCTTTTAATATGGGGAAAAGTGACGTACCAGCAGTGGAAGGGGCTTGTAAATAAGTTCCAGGGTTTCTACTGAGAGTATAAAAGGCTACAGTTTTCACGATCAGAGCACAATGAATTCAATTATTTGCATACTGGTAGAATTGATATGTAGTTACAATAGTGTTCTTGTACCATGTGTCATGTTTGCTGATACATGTCAGATAAAGCAGATAATTGAAAAACAAATACCTAAACGAAGAAACAACAGCAAGCCACGTGAAAAAATACATTCCACCAATGTCACATGCACAACACTTATATCCACTTTAGCCAACTAAAGAAATGTGAGTGTGTCATATATCCAAATGCACAAATAAAATATATGCGCAGATATAAATATGTATTTTGATTTAGCAATGAAAGATCCACCAAACATGGATGTTGGACCAAAAATGTCTAAACACTAAACCTTATATGTAGCCATTGCTTTGCTCATGAAGCTTTATCTAACACAATCAAGGGGGAAAAGCACCCTCTGGAAACCTAAATCTGTGATCTTCACCTCTCTCACTCTTCTCTAGAACTTACAATACACAAATGCTCACAAGTTTGGATCTTTCTGTTTGGAAGTTTGAACGGGAAGTTACACTCTCTATCCTGTGGGTTTGTTTTGTTTCAGTCACTTCTACTGTCTTGCAAAATCACTTCATTGCACCTCGAGAATGGCATGTAATACATTTCAATATAATTACTAAACCTTACTGAACGAGACATTGTTTGCTACCATGCTCGCTCTGAAACAACACAGGACGTGGCCAAGAGCAGCAGGCAAAACCAGAGTCTTTTTTTAACCAGAGGATGGCATTGACAGCTCCCAGTTCTTCTTATCAGATTTATTTGTGGGGCCGATTGTCTCCATTCAGTATTGGTCAACATCCTTTCTCAAATAATATATCGTGGAGATGTGGTCGAGACATACTATTTATTGGCATGCTGCCTTTTTATGTAGTTCAACTTCTCTGGATTCCAGAGTCCCTATCAATAGACATTTTTGGGGGGAAACATCCATTACAACGCAACATTTACCACGCAGTGCTTTTACATCGCAACTTTTACAACGCAAACCATTACAATGCATTGCGCTGGGGGGCTCTCTAGGATAGGGAATAGATTTAATTTACTTTCCAACACCTTCCCTACTATCCACTGGGACTGGAGTTGGAATAGTAAATTAAACTATTCACTATCCAGCACCCCAAAGCGCTATGCGTTGTAACAGCATGCGTTGTAAAAACCGCGATGTAAAAGCATGCGATGTAAAAGCATGCGTTGTATTGTCATACATCCATTTTTGGGACATCACAATAGATAATTGTGCTAAGCTATGTCTTTCTCAGTCTCTGAAACATATCAGCATCACATTTTTAATATAAGCTGGGTAAACGCTAGAATAGTCAATTAGCACCTTTATTTCGTTGTGTCTCTTCCTTAAATATTGAGGTTGCAAAATAATCGCGTACATAATGAATATTCATGCACAGACCATTATTTGTTTTGATCACATTCATGTTCAAAAAAAGTCGACTTCTATCATGATTCAATATTCAATGATGTTTTCAATATTTTATTTGCTCCTTTCTAAATCAAAATACTATTATCTATGTAGCAAAGTAACAGAGCCAAAAGTGCAGGTTGGTAATTGAATTGCAAACTATTCTTCACGAAACAGTGATATATGGGTATGCATTTGATAATTATACTGTGACACTGATTACTGTGCACGTTCATAATGCATTTCATTGTTACAAATGAAGACATGTATATACTTTTCAGTCTTTTAATCTATGCCTGGCAGGGCAGACATCCCTGTGGGGTCTGGCACTAAATATTTCGTTTTCTGCAGTGTTAATATTACCCAGCAGCAAAAGGGTGTAGTTCTAATGTTACAAAAAAATGTAATATAATAATCGCTTGAGTTGATATTTTCTTTGCCAAGTAGGTTACTATTGGCGTCATTATTTGCTAATCTTCACCAACTGCATAATTAGATCTCAATCTGTCGTTGCTTTCTAATTAAACATTAGTGCCACTGGCATTATCGCTTTTTGCTCCAGATATTTTTTGATAGCTTTTGGGTGTACAACTTTGTCTGTACTAAATATATGATTAAATGAGACGAACAAACGAAATTGAACAAGCAAAAGAATACATGTCTGACTTTGATTATGTGTTTTAGCTGTTTTTCTGGATAAAACTTAACAGATTGCAAGAGAACGAGAAGTTGTTTTATAGTAATGTTTGTAATATATGTGAGTGTATATATAAATATATGTACATTTTTTGTTTAAAAATTGCAAAAATAAATAATTGATCTTGGAAGGTATCGCAGCCTATTTTATTGTAGACTGTGTTTCATGTTTAGAAGGGTAGCAATCACATGGACACTTTAAACAACATTGTGAGCTCCATAGTGTGTCAAGTGATCAAGGCCAGGATTGGCCGAAATGCGTCATGGCAAACTGTGTGAAATAAAGTATGTAGTATGTTTATCTAGGGACCTGTATCAATACTCCTATTTCTGACCCTTGTCCGGTTATAATTCACTAATAACCATACAACGGCACAGAAACCCGTCTTCAGATTGAGTCATAGCGCATGCTGTCACATTGAGCAAGCACTATTCCTCCAGCCCCCTAGAAAGCACACCGAGTTCTCTAAACAAACCAAGCCTCCAGCAAACCTGGGAAATCCCCGCTGCTATTGTTTTGATTTCGTTCGAGAACTCCTGTAAAGAATGTAAGAACGACCAGTTCTTAATGACATCCTTATTGACGTCTTATGTCCATCCTTACGTCAAACCCGGCACCTTTCAGGTATAAATATACCGACGCTGCCCTAAGCAACGACACGGTGGTGATGAACCAGGAGCAGTGACTACTTGCCGGAGAGCCCAGCTGATGCGAGAACCCACGGACGCTGCCCCTCCCCTTTTGACGCGCTGAGGAAGACGCTGCCTTTCCTCTTGCCGAGGAATCCAGCCTCCAGCGTTTCCAGCTTGCCCTCGCGGGTAACTGGGATACCGAGTCCTGAGAAAAAGATACCAGCCCTCCTGCCTTCTAAAATCCCAGGTACTGAACTGACTAACCCCTTACAGAGAATTCTTGAGTCAGATTCTTGGCAAAACAAACTTAACTTAAACTGCTACTTACTTACTCCTTCCCACGTATTAGGCTTAGGTCAGGTACACCGGGGTAGGCATAGTTAGAAGCACCAGTTGAGTACGATTAGTCAATGTATATATGTATGTCTATCTTTTATCCATTTTAAAGTATCATATGGCTAAGAAACCATATCAATGCTTTTAAAGTATTATTTTATAATCCTGCTTTTATTATATGCATTCTACTTAACCTTAAGTATTGCAATTGTAGCGATTCATTTCTCTTGTATGAGAAAAGAGACTGATCAATAAATAACACCTTTTATTGAACACGCCCGTCTTTTTCCTCTCTCTACAATCTGGTGAAACTAAGTATGCACGTATTGACTGAGTAAAATAGCTGTATTTTGTTTTCACACGACTCTAGAGATATACTCTTGATCAGGGAGAGCAAAGTTGTCATGTTCTATGGTTGTCAGAAACTAAATCCCTTCTTGTCTATCCAGGGAGGTTAAACTCCTCCTCTGCTATTCGAGAAAGTTCCTAGTGAACTCTGAGCTAGCTGGCACACAAAACTTAAGTCTAATATCGTCAGTAGAAGACCTAGTTAACCTCTGTCCTACGCCTATACTATTGAAGATATTATTCCAATGCGCAGACCCTATTGGGATAATAGGAACTACACTACATGGCGCCCAACGTTTGGTAAGGCGATAAATCTAACGCAAGGCATTAGAGTAACTCAGTCGTGCTTTTTCACACAGACCCTTTCTCCCATAAATACTCCAAAGACGTCTGGAGTGGGTCAAAGGTTAAAAATCCGCCAAACTTAGTAGGAGGAGACTCCTATGTATGGTTTTTGGTTTATTCAACGTTGAAGGATACAGTGTTCCAAAATATTGTGCACCTAATCTTTGTTTCCTTGGAAACCTGCTCTGCAAACTCTCATTAAAGCAATGTCAACTAACGGCGACAACAACGAAACCGGTGAAACTGCAGTAAATGCAGATCAACGGGGTTTCGATGTTACAGGGTTTAATGAAAATGAACCGGGTGCAATCATCATCCCGGAAAACATAAGAAAAACTATAACTTTAAAACTTATAGAAAATGGACTGACATCGAGAGGTGGTACAGTCATATTTGTAATTGAGGCACACGAATATCGGCAGACAGAGGTATTCTATTCATGGATAAACTTTCCAGCGGCAAACGCTGTAACAAAGGAGTTCCACTATTACAAAATAGAGGAACCACCGGATGAGTACACTCCTTTCGAGGAGGTGGAAATACCACTAAAATACCAAGAGCACCTGCTCTGGTTTAAAGGCGCCCTAAAACATAATAACCACATCACCAGGCTCGGTCCACTAGGTAGACCAGGAGCAACGTGGCCGGTTCTAGCCGGATACACACCACATCCAGACATTGAAAAAATGTCAATACCAGATCTTTTAGCACAGCTAAAACAACTGATTAAAATACACAGACAATTAGTCCAATATGTAATGCGGACTTCAACAGTCCAACCAGCTATTAAAATTCCACAGCTGACCCCTCATCAGGGGAACACAAATAAAATCACACCACAGAACATACAGTCCTGTCTAGGCAAAGTACCCATTAAACGGGAACAAATTCCATTCTGGTTAGCACAAACAATCACTCAAATAGAGGCAGTATTTCCGGATACTACCCCTACTGAGAAACACAGAATTCTGACTATCTGCCTTCCAATGGGGATCGCACCACCTGTGGAGGACTGTGACACTTGGGGCACAGTCTTTGCTTCCATTTACACAAAAACACATGGTGTTCCGTCCATGGCGGTAATACCCGATGTGCTAAGACAGATTCAAAATGAATACGGTCCAGAACCTGCTTTAACTCTGGGTATGAAATTACTAAAAGACTTCAAGCAGGTCTCGGCTATATTATTAGCCAACATAAAAGGAGAAGCAGCATCTGTAGCGATCTGCCAGAAATTGAAGGAAACAGATATAGCAGAACAACCATTTGAACTTGCCAGAATCATAGAAAAATCCTATGAAGAACTAGGAAGAGATAGTTTGGGTGGGAAACCAGTGAAACCCCAACTAACTGAAAATCCTGAAAAGGTATTTATTAAAAATAATCTAAACACTCCAAAAAAGAGCTGGGATGGAAATAAACAATCCACTCCCAAAGAAGAAAGATTCCAGTCCAGAGGAAGGTCTCCTCGGCGGAGAGAAAGATCTCCGGACCAAGGACACAAGTCTCCCCAGAGGGAGCCCTCTGAGAAAAAATACAACCTTAGAAATAGGGATAATTTGAAGAAACCTGATAGATATCAAGATATTGATACACGTCCATCTCGATCTTTTCAGACTTCCTCGCAGAAATCGGAAAGAAGAGGACGGTCGGAACACAGGGAAGAGCACTTCAAGTCCAAAGACAAGGAACCTGCTCATCAAAGTAAAAAATTACAATTTCCAAAAAAGAAGGTAGCCAGTATTAAAGTAATCAAACATGCCGAGGATCCTGAGGACACAGCTGAAAAACGGAGAGTGGGCTCAGACAATGCTAGACGGCGCAGCAGAAGTGAGCATAGCTCGCAAGATCCTGATGAATCATCTGGAGACAGTGGACACGAATAAATACATTCAGGTGGAAACTGCAGATACCAGAGTTAGCAAACCTCATAAAATATATGAAATAACATTGCGTATAGAGGAAGATAAGACTAGGAAAATAAGGGGTCTATTTTGGGATAATCTCTCCAAAGGCTATGACATCCTTTTAGCTGAAAAAGACTGGCCACCGGAGTTTGTCAGGAGTGCCCTCATGGCGAAGAAATGATTATGCCTGCCTTCTCAAATCATATTCCAATTCATAAAAAATATACACTTGCAAGAAAGTGGGCAGTAGCCCAAGCTCCTGCATTATATAAAAACCATGTGGGATGGGATGAGGACTCTCCTCCTCACAAAATCCAGTTAAAATCTCAACCAACTGCACAGAGACAGTACCCAATTAAGCAAGAAGCTAAAAAGCAGGTCAGGGAGATCTTAGATCAACTTGAATACCAGGGGGTGATTGAAACTTGCACCTCACAAATGAACAATCCTTTGTTTCCTGTCTCCAAACCAGATGATTCATATCGTCTAGTTTTGGACTACAGACACCTAAACTCATGTTGCAAAACTTTTGCAGTACAAAACTCACACAGTGCAGCACTAATGAATAGCATAGTGCGCAAAAAATACAAAACAACATTAGACATCTCTAATGGATTCTTTTGTCAAAATATAGCACCTGAAAGCAGATATTTGACCGCTTTCTCAATAAATGGCTCGCAGAAAAATTTCTGTTGTTTGCCACAAGGGTTCAAGAACAGCCCAGGATTATTCTCAGTGAGAGTAACAGAGTTACTACAAATATATGATGATGAGGCATTATCTTATGTCGATGACATCTATCTAACAGATGATGACTTGGATACTCACTTGAAAAGAGTGAACACCACAATACTTGGGTTCGGAGCAGAGGGTTACAAATTCAACTTCAAAAAGTCAAGAATTGCCCATCTAACTGTCCTGTTTTTAGGATATGAATTATCAAGTGAAGGCAAAAGCCTGCCTGACAATTTCTTAGAGAAATGCGCTGTAATCCAAGCACCAAGAACGCTGAAAAACTTACAATCAATTCTAGGTTTCCTGAATTTCGGAAGAACTTACATTATAAATTATGCAGAGAGAGTTAAACCTCTCTATGACCTAATAAAACCAGATTTTAAAATAATCAATTGGACTCAAAAACACACAGAGATTTTGAGATCATTGCAAACAGACATGTTAGCTAAAACAAAATTGCAAACACGCGATAACACACGCAACCTTGTAATCCGGGTCATCCCAGGAAGATGCGGATTCACATACCTGACCTCTAATGAGGGAGAAACGGTACCAATAGCATACAAATCACATTTGTACACAAAAGCTGAAATGAAATTTAGCCCAACGGAAAAAATTCTAACTGCGGTACAGACTGCTGTAGCAAAAGAAAGAGCCCTAGCACAAGGTAAACGAATAATCATCGTGACACCAGTACCAGCCCTGGAGGCGGTAACAAAGGCAAGCATTCCGAATGCTAAAGCACTACATCCGAGATGGATACAGTGGGCTAATTCTCTTGCTGCAACAGACGTAATATACGAATTTGATCCTAATTTAAAAACACAAGAATTTCTCCAATATGAATTTGAATGTCCTCTGCCGACCGAGATCCTGCCTCTGGAACATTACGGCTGTATAATATATACGGACGGATCAGCACAACCCGCAGTTGGGGGTAAACAAGCTTACAGTGCTGCGTGCGCGATTGTTAAAGGTCGCTGGCACGAAGTAAAATTTAGACCACTGGTCACTAAAACGCAATCTCTGGGAGATTGTACAGCTCAGCGAGCTGAACTACTAGCATTTAAGATGGTGCTTGAAAATACCGATCACGAATTCCCCACACTCATAGTGTGCGATTCATATTATTGCGTTCAGTCTTACAATGAATACTTGCAGATCTGGGTTCAGAACGGATTTAAAGATGCAAAAGGTGGCACAATTAAGCATAAAACGCTTTGGGAACAAGTAGTTCTTTTACAAAAGGAACTACAAAAGACTCGCGTGATACATACACTGAGTCATCAACGTGATGGCGTTCATTTTACAGGGAATTCATTGGCTGATGAGGCAGCGAAGTCAGCTGTCCAAACGGCTTCCGTAGCTGCCATCACCCGCTCAAAAACAAAAATAGACAGCGAAATATTACAGGCTGTCAACGCTACGGTAAAAGATGCGATAGAAACACTCCCGAAAGGCTTTCTAGTAAAGTACTCATACATAACTGATGCAAATAACGTTCCATTTGCTCGAATCCCTGGAGTGGGGGATAGGGCTATTCCAAACATGGAACGTAGGTTAGGACTCATTATAGCGGCACACAAGGGGCTTGCTTCTGTACATGCTGGCGTTTCAGCCACAGTATCGTTATTAAAACAGAGATATTGGTGGCCTCAAATGAGAAGACAAACCAGGAACTATGTTCTAGAATGTGAAATATGTCAAAGAATGAAGGTATCAACAGTGAAATGACCAGCACAGACGCCCCTTCTAATCTCAGATAAACCATTAGCATGTTTTTACCTGGACCACTGCGGTCCCTTACAAAGGGACGGCAACTATAAATATATCATGGTCGCAGTGGATTCATGCACGAGATTCATTTGGATGTGGCCCCAGCGCTCAGCTGAAGCCAGAACTGTTATAAAAGATTTGCGAGTCTTTATTGGCATATACGCTAGGAGCATGCTACGTTCTGACCAATGTCTTGCCTTTAGCTCTCGAGCTTATAGGGGGGGCATGGCCAGCATGAGCATTGCATTGCGGGACTCTTCTCACTTCCTTCCTGAGGGAAACGGGATGGTGTAAAGAAAAAACCCAAGGCATAAAGCAATCTATAATGGCAAAGGTATTAGGTTCGGGAGCTGGGTGGGTCAAACATTTAATAAGTGTCCAACGTAGTCTTAATAATCTGCCAAGAAATTCTCTGAGAGGTCTCAGTCCATACGAACTATTGTTTGGGACTAGAATGTTAATCCAGGACCTCGATAGTCAAACTTCAGTGGCGAAAGAAAAATGCTTTGATATCAAAGATCGTTTGGCTATTTTACAGGACTTAAACGAAACAAGAAAAGACCTGAGCAACATAAAGTTAAAAACAGCCAACAACCACTGAAGAGAAACCACCTGTCCCAGCAAGGCCTGTCTGGATTCCAAAAATCGGGGATCTGGTCAGAGAGAAGATCGCGGTAAAGAACGAATTTGGGCCTTCTTACAGAAAAGCAGTACCTGTCTTGGCTATCAACGGGACAAGATCAGTAGTATTACCGCCCCTTGCTGGTAAAAAGGAGAACCAAGTTGTATCCATCGACCTGGTTAAACCACAATCATGTGGCCGATAACAAGTAGTAGGCCAAGTGGACTCCCAAGAAGTAGTAGAACACCAAAGTTTGCTACAAATACAGTGGTTCAAACTGAGAGACTAATCACCTTTGATAAACTTACAGTGAATCAACAAGGACTATGCAACAAAGCCATGGAACTTAAACCCCTTGAAACCCAAATCAAATTCTTACATCAAGAAACACCAATCTACAATGATGTAACCACTGAATATGCTAATGAAACAAAGAAAATTCCTAAAGCAAAAAGGAATCCAGAAGCAATTGAAACAATTGACAGAACAGCATCAGGCTACTTCATCAATTTCGATGATTTTTCTGAAGATTCAAGTGAACCTGAGGAACAGCCAACAACATGAAAAACTTTTAAAGACAAAGCAAAAGAACTCTTTCATCAACTACAAGAAACCTATCTGATTTCTCCATGGATTGAATTTTGGGTGGCACTAGGTATATTTGTCCTCATACTTTGGCTCATCATGGTACTATGCTTGGGACATTTTATTGAGGGAAAATATGTTACAATGGACACAGCAAGTCAGAAAATCAACTTGGTCCTGAAACAACACAAGTCTTCACACATCGAGAAAAGAGAACTTTCTTCAGTAAACTTCACAGCCAATCCTATACCCGGTGGGGTAGCATGGGACAAAACTGATTACGAAATCTATGGCCCGGTTGAGCTCCTGAAGTATCCTCATCAATTCAAGATTTCATTAAGTGACTTTGTAAAACCAAGCACATTCGCTGATGATTGGGACTTTGAAAGTATTAATGATATGATGTCAGATCTAGTGATGTCAGCTAAATTTACAGAACATGATTATTTGCAAGGTTCATCTAATTATGACCAGATGTTTTGTTACAACCACTATGGTCACCATTATCTGCATAAATCTGCTCAACCTAGAAATGTTTTTAATTATAACCAATGGGAACATTGTGCAACTCCACCAAAAGGCAGTTCAAAAACATTTTATGAAAAATGTTCATACTTCTCAGGGATTAACACAAGTAATGCAGAAACATTTTATTTCAAATTGTTAAATAAGACAGGAATGAAAACCATGCTTACAAACACAAAATTAATCTAATCAGAGACATTTTTGGAAAAATGAAAACATTCGGTTTTGATTTCTGGAACAATAATATTGAAACGAAAACAATCTGGGGTACAAAAGATTGGCAAGTGCAAGGTATAGAATACAATTCAACAGACTACCTGTCTTGGCCTAGCCAAAATTAAAGACTTGAACAAACCGTCTATTCCAAAACCAACACCTGACAGTAATAGCACTACAGATGTTGAGATAGACGTATCCCATATTTTAAACCAAAACAGAACACATCCTGATTGGAAAAAATGGTTGATCTGGCCCACAGACACAAATAACTGTCAAGATAGATTCCTGAACAAAATACAGGGGTTCACTTTGACCAGGCCAGACCCTAGATACTCCGAGAGACAACATCCAGGGATAGTAACTACTTACAGTGTAGGGAAACTCTGCCTCGAATGGCTACATACATCCACACTGGTAGAAATTAAGCAACACTTGACTTTACTTAAAGAAGGTACTGACTTGCGTGATTTCATCATGGGACCACGCAAACAGCGTCAAAAACGTTTCATAGCGGCCTCTATATATGCAGCTTACAACGAAGCTTGGAAAGAAACTCAAATTGAGACAGCAGAGAAAATACGGGAAATTGACCGTGTGAATTTGGAAAAATCACTTTCTGTTGTGGACAATGGGTTAATGACTCTGTCTTCCAGAATATATTCACTGGACAGTATTGTATCATCTGCAATCGATATAATAGAGCAAGACTTACTGATGTTGCAACACGGTCAGTCCCAATTGCGTTCTATTGTACAGCCTGGCTGGACGTTACAAAATGTGCGTTCAGGCTACGTGCCTTGGCGTTTAATCAACACAACGTCATTATTCAGTATCTTTAACCTTACTGATACAAAAATCAGCTTGGCACAAAAGGGTGCAGAATATACAATTCTGAGCATTGAAAAACTTGAGAGATTACCATTGACAATGTCAGCACGACCTGTCATTAAATGGATAATACCTGGAAATCGTAACTATTCCGATAACGACTTTCCAATTTCGATACTGCCAAAAATATATACAGGCAGGCCAGTATGAAAGGTTGGGTAAAGGATACATTAAGTCAACATGGAACTTACCTTATACACACACATGTTATAGTAATACAGGACAGAGTGTATTTCTTAGTGGTAATAATTGTGAAAAATCACTAAGTGGTATACTTCTGTGTCAAGGTATAAGTTTACATGGGGCCTGTGAAGGGACTTCAAATAACCTTTCATGTCACCAGCTCGGCACACCTGCAACACATTCTAATTGTAGATCACAGATGTTGTGGCTTACTGCCAGGAAAACCTTACCTAGTAAGCGTGAGCTCCATGGTCACTTGCTGTGAGCGAGTATTGTTTCCGAATGACACTCCAGACAGGGAGGGAAAAATTTGGCCCAGTTTGAAAATCTCTTCTATTCGAATTGATACTTTAAGCAGAATGAAGACTGTGCTCCTACAGACGCCAGTTAACTTGACGTCATCAAAAGAAACGTATGATCTCCAAGTTGCAAGGACAACGGGAGAGATACATACATTGTTATCAACAAATTGACCCCTACACTTCGCAGAAATGCTAAGCGAAATCTTAAATATTTCTGATACAAATGGTATCGAGACTGTATTTAAGACCGTTTTTTCGGGACTGTTAACCCCATTCAAAGAAGTCGTGTGTATTTTTCCTAATTTCGTCCATTCCATCTTTGGCGGACTTCCACTCCTGTTGCGACTCGTAGCAGGAATTTTATTTTTGCTACTCCTGCTTCGTTATGGCAAGCCATGTCACAGACAAGACTCCAGCAACAATGGAAGAAACGATCTTAGCTATACGCTACCGGGACCGCATAACTAAAGTCCTTGGATTAGCCCGGCTAAGAGATCTGAATATGACCTGGTTTCTTTCGTTCAGACCCATATGGCAGAATTGTGTCTTACCTGTATTGAGATGCATGCTATGCGGCGAAGAATGCGTGTTGGACACCTGTCTTACACTACAATCAGAAGTACCATTGGATGCAGATACTTTGTTGGGTCCAGTAAAGGCTCATGCATTGTGCTGTCCCCTGCGGCTACCTATCCTGATGACGGCATTCGTGGAGACTTCACCACTACGATTGAAGGGTAGTGAAGTACAGGATGAGAGCAGCATCAACCAGGTACGACCTTCTGTAAGCAATGCTGATCGAAACATCACTGAGAGCGAACATGCGCATGACTGCATGGTAGCGACATTTTCCAACTTGGTCGAACTTTCACCTGACGCAGTAGACTGGTTTTTTTAGAGTCTGTCTGAAATGATGTTTTCACCAGAACAGAGAGAGTGACTTTAAGCAAACGTGCACACAGCGTTCCCTGAACTCTGAATTTGGCCTTCATCTTTGAAAAACAAAGCCACTGAGAACTTTTTTTCCTTCCTCCCCTGAAAACGAAAACTTTTTTCCCAAATCCAAAATATTTACCTTTTTGGCACTTATCTTCTGCTTAAAGTAGAACTATTCTTAGAGAACAGAGCTTCTATTTTTAGGAACTCTAGAGACAATACATTACCTCAACCTCTAGCTTATTTACAAGTAATTGTATTTATATGTGATGAAGTGGTCTCGCACTTTTTTCTTCTGTATTAAGAGCCATTTCATGTGTTATTTTCGCAAATCATTCATGCTGATATAAATGTGCATCTTTTCTTGAATGATTACACTGCTTGAATGCATACAGTACCTATACTCATTTTCGTGTATTTCGCAATGCAATTTTTCAAATGCAAAAAAATGAATTTTGGGGTGGTTCGGTATACACATGCACTATTAGTTATGTTTACTATTGCTTAGGTTAGTAAATATGGACATAAATGCGTGGAGTGGGTGTAGTATGTTTATCTAGGGACCTGTATCGATACTCCTATTTCTGACCCTTGTCCGGTTATAATTCACTAATAACCATACAACGGCACAGAAACCCGTCTTCAGATTGAGTCATAGCGCATGCTGTCACATTGAGCAAGCACTATTCCTCCAGCCCCCTAGAAAGCACACCGAGTTCTCTAAACAAACCAAGCCTCCAGCAAACCTGGGAAATCCCCCGCTGCTATTGTTTTGATTTCGTTCGAGAACTCCTGTAAAGAATGTAAGAACGACCAGTTCTTAATGACATCCTTATTGACGTCTTATGTCCATCCTTACATCAAACCCGGCACCTTTCAGGTATAAATATACCGACGCTGCCCTAAGCAACGACACAGTGGTGATGAACCTGGAGCAGTGACTACTTGCCGGAGAGCCCAGCTGATGCGAGAGCCCACGGACGCTGCCCCTCCCCTTTTGACGCGCTGAGGAAGACGCTGCCTTTCCTCTTGCCGAGGAATCCAGCCACCAGCGTTTCCAGCTTGCCCTCGCGGGTAACTGGGATACCGAGTCCTGAGAAAAAGATACCAGCCCTCCTGCCTTCTAAAATCCCAGGTACTGAACTGACTAACCCCTTACAGAGAATTCTTGAGTCAGATTCTTGGCAAAACAAACTTAACTGAAACTGCTACTTACTTACTCCTTCCCACGTATTAGGCTTAGGTCAGGTACACCGGGGTAGGCATAGTTAGAAGCACCAGTTGAGTATGATTAGTCAATGTATATATGTATGTATATCTTTTATCCATTTTAAAGTATCATATGGCTAAGAAACCATATCAATGCTTTTACAGTATTATTTTATAATCCTGCTTTTATTATATGCATTCTACTTAACCTTAAGTATTGCAATTGTAGTGATTCATTTCTCTTGTATGAGAAAAGAGACTGATCAATAAATAACACCTTTTATTGAACACGCCCGTCTCTTCCTCTCTCTACAATCTGGTGAAACTAAGTATGCACGTATTGACTGAGTAAAATAGCTGTCTTTTGTTTTCACACAACTCTAGAGATATACTCTTGATCAGGGAGAGCAAAGTTGTCATGTTCTATGGTTGTCAGAAACTAAATCCCTTCTTGTCTATCCAGGGAGGTTAAACTCCTCCTCGGCTATTCGAGAAAGTTTCTAGTGAACTCTGAGCTAGCTGGCACACAAAACTTAAGTCTAATATCGTCAGTAGAAGACCTAGTTAACCTCTGTCCTACGTCTATACTATTGAAGATATTATTCCAATGCGCAGAGCCTATTGGGATAATAGGAACTACACTACAAGTAAATGCACAGAATTCTGGTGTCTGTGTCCCGACGTCTCCTTGGGGAGATGCAACGTGTTTGGAAACAATATATATATATATATATATATATATATATATATATATATATATATATTCACTGAAAAAACCATAGGTTAGAGACCATATATAGTTAGGAATTAGCATTTACAAAACCTTGAAAATTCACTGAAAAAAACATAGGTTATAGACCATATATAGTTAGGAATTAGCATTTAAAAAACCTTTTTTTACTCACACAAAACCATTGAAATTCCATATATAGTTAGTAGTACTAACTATATATCGCGCACCCGCAATCCACTGCTGATCATGTCACATATTACATCATTCATGACATGGTCAGTGACATCACTGATGACATCACTGATGACATCTCAAATGACATCACTGATGACATCACTGATGACATCTCAAATGACATCACTGATGACAACATCCAGTGACTGTGTATTTCTGTAAAGTTAAAATATGTCTTACATATTGAAGAATGAGTGGATGTAGAAGTGTCTGGATGAAGGATTTAGTAGGTGCATGACTGACTGTATGAGTGAGTGGTTAAATGTGTCTCACTGAGTGCATGGGTTAGTGACTGAACTGTCTTAATTTGTGCATCATTATGTTTGTTGTTCTGTAAACTGCTGCATGTGTTGATCAGTAGCTATATGAGTAAGTATATGGGTTATTGATTGGTTGCTCAAGTATTTGTATGGGAGACTGAGTGTGTGTGTGGGTGGCTGGGAGGTGTATGACTCTGTGCATAGATGTGTGAGCAGTTGATTCACTAGATGTATGGGTTCAAAAGTGCATGTGGAAACAGCTGTATGGGTGGTTGACTGTGTGCATGAGTGCATTGGTGAGTGAATGGATATCTCAGTGCTACATGTCAAAGTAAGTACATATGTAAAACACAGTACATGTGAGAGTTGGCATATATAAATAACTGTGCATAAGAGCCAGTGAATGTGTGAGTGGCTGTATGGATCATTGTGAACTTGTATCAGGGATTGTAAAAGAGAGTAAATATGTGTTAGTATATGTTTGAATAAGTAAGGTGTGTATAACTGTATAGTTGAGGAAATGGAGGTGTGATTGTTTCTTTGCATGACTGACTAGGTGTGTAAGTAACTCCATGGATGAGTGACAGTCTGTGAGTGTCTGTTTACACTGAGTGTATCTAAGGTTATATTAGAGTCTGAAGAGGTTCATCGTATTATCACATGAATGATGTCATCAGTGATGTGATCAGTAATGTCAAATGAGATGTCATCAGTGATGTCATCAGTGATGTCATTTGAGATGTCATCAGTGATGTCATCAGTGATGTCATTTGAGATGTCATCAGTGATGTCATCAGTGATGTCACTGACCATGTCATGAATGATGTAATATGTGACATGATCAGCAGTGGATTGCGGGTGCGCGATATATAGTTAGTACTACTAACTATATATGGAATTTCAATGGTTTTGTGTGAGCAAAAAAAGGTTTTTTAAATGCTAATTCCTACTGTTAGGAATTAGCATTTAAAAAACCTTTTTTTGCTCACACAAAACCATTGAAATTCCATATATAGTTAGTAGTACTAACTATATATCGCGCACCCGCAATCCACTGCTGATCATGTCACATATTACATCATTCATGACATGGTCAGTGACATCACTGATGACATCACTGATGACATCTCAAATGACATCACTGATGACATCACTGATGACATCTCAAATGACATCACTGATGACATCACTGATGACATCTCTGTATATGGTCTATAACCTATGTTTTTTTCAGTGAATTTTCAAGGTTTTGTAAATGCTAATTCCTAACTATATATGGTCTCTAACCTATGGTTTTTTCAGTGAATTTCAATGGTTTTTTAATAGCAAATATAATAAGCTGTCGAATGTCAAGTACGTGGTAAGTAAAAACATTTTCGTGTTTATGCACACTGATCTGCTTTGAATGCTGCCCCCCCCCTCATTTCTATTAGGAGTACTCTCTCTTTGCAGATAGTGAAGGGTAGTTAACGCAGGCCTTTGCCCCCGTTGTAATCCGTCGTGCCTGCTTCTCTCTCCATTTGATTGATTGTTATCCAAGCATTTACTGTTTTAGAATTGGTTCTCTTTGGTTCATTCTCTATTTACGAACAAGCACAGAGTCGCAATACTCTGTTTAGTCTTTGCAGATAGCAAAAAATCGTGTAAAAAAACAAAAGGAATCGAGCAAAATCAGTAGGCCACTAATGGGATCTCTTTTTGACCTCGCTAAAATAGAAAAATTAGGAACAACCCCTCATGAGAAATACGAAACTAGTGAGATGAACTGAGCTCCACACCATGATGGCTGCAAGACAGCTCGGCTCCGCCACCCACCCCGCCCAAAGTAACGATAAACTCTATGCAAATATTACAAATATATACAACACACCAGCAAAGTAACAGGGTAAAACATTTTATTAAATAACTATTTACATAACTATTTTATACTTTTTGTTGCCCGATCCGGCTAGCTCAATCGATCGAGCATGAATCTCATGCATTCTGATAGTTCAAAGTTTTGAGGAGTGCTTGTTAGACTGTCTGAAGCTTATTTGCACCTGCTACAGCTTCACTATTCTCAATGTAAGTGGGGGCTGTTTGAGGACGTGACTGCATTTGAAAACAATGTGATGCGGTGCCTCCCTGAACCGCTTGACGGAGGCCCCCGAGGGACGGTGTGATGGCGCGGACTCGGAGGGGGCGCTTGGCTCCGGCCCCCTCCCCAAGTCGTGTTGCCCTGGTGTGGCCTGAGATCGCCCCCGACATAGGTGGCCGGCTCCCGGGGTCAAGCGGAACTTTTTGCCTTTTGGTGACTCTTCCATTCTTGACCTTGTCCCACAATCCGTTTGACCTAAAGACACGCTGTAGTGGGGCGCCCCTTTACCGTTTCAGTTGCCATTCCGCCCGCTTTTGCTACACTGTGCCTCTTCCGCTATTCAGCTGTTTACCGCCCGCTCTTGCGACTACAGCGTCTCGCTCACCATGTAGTTGAGTTGCTCCCGCTCTTGCGGTGCAGCGACAGGTGGCTGCCACAGGACTCTCAAAATGGCAGCCGGCTCTTCAGATTTGGGCGTGGTCCACTAAAATGGCCCTGCGACACCTTGGAACTCGGACGCTTGTCTGCTAGGGCTTGGGCTCCATTCTCGAAAGCGTCCCCTCAGCCTTGAAGATTCTACAAAAGTCTTGGGGGCCCCCGACTCCCGCAGCCTTCTGGTGGGGAGCGGCTGCCATGATTGCTCGTGGAATGGCCACGACGGAGCTACGAGATGGTGGTGCTCTCATGCTGATGCCAGCTTCAGTCTGAAACATCCAGAAACACTGTAGACTACCAATTCGATCAGTTCCGGTAGCGCCCCAACGTGACCCGGTAGAGAAGAACTTGCCCTCCCCTCTTTGACTGATGGTTCTTGTTGCCTGTCCCTTCTGTTGTCATTTAACAGAACTATTTAGCCTGCTGAAAGGGGTTGTGTTCCGACCGCTGGTTGGAGGAGACATTTTGACTATATTCTGGACCTGCGTTGTCGCGTAATGCGTCATATGACGCGCCGCGTTAGTGCATCCGGAAGTGCTCCGGTGCGCGAAGCGCAGCTTCCTGGAAGCGATCCGGGGCGCGGCGCGCAGCGCGTAACGTAAGCATAACAGGTCATGTGACTTGTTAATAAAACTTTTCATTGGTTCATTTTACTTTTCTTATTCTAATGATGAAAGGCTTGGTCATATGACCTAAAAATTACACTTTTTATTACTTTCGAACATTATTTTTTCTTAAACATATATGTTATAATGTTCCAGGCTAATGTACTTTCCCGGAAAATTTACAACTGTCCTGCAAGTAAAATATATTCCTTTTTCGAGAAAAAGGGCGTTTCTTCGTCCCATGACGGAGCCGTTGAGCAAAAGAGGCTCGGCCTGCTGTCTTAGTCGCCGATACGCCTGAATATCAGATTCTTATCGATCACTTTATGTTGCAGGAGTAGAAAACACAACAGCCCTTGACCATTTATCTTTACTGCGTTCCTGCGTATTATACCTTTTACCCTTCATGTAATTGGACTGCTTTATTTCACTTGCCTTTTACTGATTCGAAAACAGTGACTATTATTAAAAACTTTACCAATGTAAATACTACTACCATGTTTTCTTTTAAAAACCTTTATTGTGAAAATGTCAGTATACAAATACGGTCCTATAACCACGTGGGCCGGCCACGGAGCAAACTGTAATCGTATATGATGAGGAGACATTTACACTGTAGAGGAACGTAAGGGGCGGGCCATTAGGTTGCAAGAACTAAGGTGTCTAACAGTTGCGGAATCGGTGGACGTACATTTTATAATTAAAATACGACAGGGCCAGTTACAATACAATTATCTAGATATACATTTGCGGGCAAGTACCATGGGTGACGTTAATTCGAACTTTCAATAGTACAGTAACCAATAACACGTCAGAACTTAATATCAATAGGGATGCCGAAATATTCAATCAATTCTCGTCCCCGCCCGCCATGTGCTTCAAAACTGCATACGTATCTCGTGATATCAAGGTTGTGCAACCAGTACACAACAAGGAGTTACGAGTCCCATTTATTCCGGCGCCATTTTGGGTGAGGTCAGGCAGGTCCAGGATATAGTCAAAATGTCTCCACCAACCATCGACTATGATGATGTTCATATGCTGTATTTATTAGAGTAACACTCATCTGTCCACATGAAATTAATTTGCCACAATCTAAACATGTCATTTTAATCTTTCCAAAGTTCTTCTGAATATTTGGGACCGTTTCCCTTGCCTCTGATGCTGTCAGTGCCACTTCTTTGGTGAATGTACTGGCAGGTCGGGGGTTGTCCTCCAAATCTCTCTTTTGTGCAGCACTATAATTAATCGGTGCCACCTCTCCATATGACGATGCATGGTATAATTACCATAACTATATTTTTTTTCGGTTCCTCTGGAGAGTACATCGTGGCAGATGAGGCAGGTAACGTACCGGGCATTTACCTTTTTTGCACGTAGAGGAATGAAAAAAAATTCGAGCGTCCGAGTTCTAAGGTGTCCCAGGGCCATTTTAGTGGACCAGGCCCAAATCCAAAGAACAGGCCGCCATTTTGAGAGTCCTGTTGCAGCCGCCTGTCGCTGTAGCAGCAAGAGCGGGCGAAACTCAGCTAGACGGCGCTCCACTGCAGATGAAGTGCCTCAACCTGGAGAGGCGGGAGAGGCTCGTTTGCGCCGCCTCCCCCCCCTTCGGGCACCCCACGCCGTCTTTCGGCGCAGCATTGTAGGATGGCCACACCAGTGCGGCAACTTGCTAGACACCACCTCGGTGCCATCCGGATCTCGGCGCCCCACTGCAGATGAAGTGCCTCCACATGGAGAAGCGGGAGAGGCTCGTTTGCGCCGCCTCCCCCCCCCCCTTCGGGCACCCCACGCCGACTTTCGGCGCAGCATTGTAGGATGGCCACACCAGTGCGGCAACTTGCTGGACACCACCTCGGTGCCAACCGAATCTCAGCGCCTTGTGGTGTCTTCCATTCCGAAAATATTGTTGGCAGCATTTTGAAAGGAAAGATAAACAGCCGTTTGTGGCCCTCAATACACCGTTCTCCTAGTGAGTCTCACATTGTTACATTTAGGAAGAATGTTGAAGAGTAGTATGTTGAAAATCTGAAGCCATTGTTCTACAAACTCTCAACCAGCCTTGGATGGAAAAATCCTGAAGAATGTACAAACTGAAAACCAGTTTTTGTCTGTATAGCATCAGCAGCAACGCTTGAGTCAGCTTTGTGTGAAGCCGCCATTTTGATTCAATCAATAGCGTCCCCCTGCACACATTCAGGGACCTGGTCGTGTCTTCAGGTCAAACGGATTGTGGGACAAGATGCACAAAGGAAAAGGAAAAAAGTTCTGCCGGACCACGGGAGGCGGCGGCCTATGTCATGGGCGATCTTAGGCCACACCAGGGCAATAGTGAAGCTGCAGCAGGTGCAAATAAGCTTCAGACAGTGTTACAAGCGCTGCTCAGAACTCTCAACTATGACACCACCTCGGTGCCATCCGGATCTTGGCGCCTTGTGCTGGTTCCGGCCTATTCACACATCGGTCCGCTACTGACGCCACCTCACAGGCCAACGGGGCACCCCACGCCGACTTTCGGCGCAGCATTGTAGGATGGCCACACCAGTGCGGCACCTTGCTGGACACCACCTCGGTGCCATCCAGATCTCGGCGCGTTGTGCTGCCTTCGGCCTATTCGCCGCAAGTGCGCACGCAACTCAGCTGCATAGCGAGTGAAACACCAAGGGGCGCCCCACTGCAGCCGAGGAACCTCCATCTTGGGGGCGACGCACAGCATCACATTGCTTTCCAATGCAGTCAGTTCCTCAAACAGCCCCCACTGACTGACGCGAACTCACAGGCCAACGGGGCGCCCCACGCCGACTTTCGGCGCAGCATTGTAGGATGGCCACACCAGTGCGGCAACTTGCTGGACACCACCTCGGTGCCATCCGGATCTTGGCGCGTTGTGCTGCCTTCGGCCTATTCGCACATCGGTCCGCTACTGACGCCGCCTCATGTGCCAACGGATTTTCTACGCTTTTTATAGCCCTATGCCGCATAACAGGTCATGTGACTTGTTTATAAAACTTTTCATTGGTTCATTTTACTTTTGGTTTCCTAATGATGGAAGGCTTGATCATGTGACCTAAAAGTAACACTTTTCATTGGATTAAAACATTTTTTTTTCCCAAACGATGAAAGCCCCACCTTGTTTCTGGATGTTTCAGACTGAAGCTGGCGTCAGCATGAAAGCACCACCATCTCGTGGCTCCGTCGTGGTCATTCCGCGAGCAATCATGGCAGCCGCTCCCCACCGGAAGCCTGCAGGAGTCGGGGGCCCCCAAGACTTTTGTAGAATCTTCAAGGCTGAGGGGACGCTTTCGAGAATGGGGTCCAAGACCTAGCAGACAAGCGTGCGAGTTCCAAGGTGTCCCAGGGCCATTTCAGTGGACCAGGCCCAAAAAGGAAATAGCCTGCAGCCATTTTGAGAGTCCTGTGGCAGCCGCCTATCGCTGCACCGCAAGAGTGGGCGCAACTCAGCTGAATGGCGGATTTTGGCACAGTGTACAAAAAGCGGGCGGAATGGCAACTGAAACGGTAAAGGGGCGCCCCACTACAGCAGACGAGCCTCCACCTGGGGAGGCCCGTTCACGCCGCCTCACCCCCCCCCCCCCCGGGGCGCCCCACGCCATTATTCGGAGCAGCATTGTAGGATACCAAAACCAGTGCGGCAACTTACTGGACATCACCTGGGTGCCATCCACATCTCAGCGCGTTCTGCTGCCTTGGGACTATTCGCACAACAGACCGCTACTGACGAGGCCTCCCCCCGCACCCCCCGGGACGCCCCACGCCGTTTTTCGGAGCTGCATTGTAGGATACCAAAAACCAGTGGGGCACCCAGGTAACATCACCTGGGTGCCGTCCAGAACTCAGCACGTTGTGCTGCCTTGGGACTATTCGCACAAAACACAGCTACTGACCATTGTTGCTTCTTTTTTCAAAAAAATGTTTAAATGTATTTACTGTTTTTGTTGCGTTGTATATATTTATAAGTTATTAAAGTTTTATAATCCTACTACTTTGTTGGAGTGCTATATATTTTTAATGTGACACATAATTGTAAAAACTTTGATGTACAAAGAGGCATCCCTGGAATCTTCCGCCTCAGGCTCGGTCCCCTCCCCAATCACAATACAGGATGGTTTTCAGATAGTAGGAACGCGTGTGGTGTGACGGATCTCATCGGGTGGGGGCCTTTATCTACTGTAACTCCTTTGAAGAGGTGTGATTCTTTACAGCTGGGGCCATAAACTACATCTGCAGGGCTAGGTGATAGCCTGGGACCGGCCTGGACAATCGGACAAAGAGGAAGAGGAGTGTCAGAGGGTGCGGTAGTGAATAGGGCGAAAGGGAGGTGTCGGGCGGGCACAGGGTGTGATTCTCAAGGAAGAGCATCGCAGATGGGGGGAGGTTTATTGCCCATGCATAAGACAGAGAGCGGGGGTGACCAGTGCCTGGGGGAGATGCTTGCGAGGGTGGGGAGCCATGCTAAGGATCGACAGCGTGCAGAGAGTGGGTCTGATCAAGGCATCTAAAATGGCTGCCGTGCACGACAAAAGTGTGGCATTTGAAAAAAGGCAAGATGGCGCAGACAATGTTTTTCAACACTTCCTGATTTCCTTCGAATCGAACGTTAACAGACGTTATCTCTCCCACACTACCGGTCCCCCTGGGCTTAAACGCCGAGATGGTAGGGACTGCATCCCGTGGAGATAGGCCGAGACGTCACTCAGCAGAAAAAAAAAAAAAAAAAAAGTCTATAAACATACAATAAGTTAAAAGTCAATCATTCTTGTTTCCTTGTAGTACGCTCCCCAGTCCGCTTTCCGTTACGCGTACCGGGCGCACCCCACGAAAAAAAACTATTTTTTTTTTTTTTTTTGCCCCGCGGGGCCCTTTTAAAGCCTCCACATCAAACCTAGGGGGTCAGGGAGGATCTACTATGCCCCCTTATGGTCATTTGCCCCTTCGCTTTGGCCTCCTCTTGTCTCTCGATCCTACCGAGAGACAAGATGGCGGCCGCTACGGACTGTTTGGAATGTTTACAGACACCGGAGAGCCAATCAGCTTCGCTTCGCAAAGCTCCGTAACGCGAAAAGTACGCGAAACGGAGCGCTACCCAGGACGCTGTCACAGATATATATCTTTTTTTGAACGTTAATTTCTCAAAATCCTCTGGAGCACATATATTGAGACCTAGCAAAGGCACATCGGGCTACCGGTCCCTACAATTTTGCCAAGTTTCGTGCAAATCCATTCAGCCGTTCGGGCTAAAAGTGAGGCCAACCGCCCTATGGAAATTAACATGGGAAAAACGCGTTTTAGGACCCCCCTTTTTTCTCGCCCCCCCCCCTTGACAAACCCCCACCAAAATTTTCAGTGGCTGCTCAGAAACAAAATGTTCCATTTTCCTGAAAATTTCAGCCAATTCCGTCCACAAACGCCAAAGTTATTAGACATAGAATTTTCAAAAATCCCATAGAGAAAAAATCCTAACTATATATACCTACTGGCGACCGCCAGTAGGTAATATATATATATACTAGCGCTGTGATCTCCGAAGAAAGGAAATTCAAGGAAGCTCGTCATGATAACATTCAATTTACACTGTGTCATTTTTATTGAAACATATTCATTTTAATATGGAAAACATTTCAAAGTGTCGTTTTAACTCTATTTATTCATTCGAGTGCTTGTGGATACACGATTTGTTGTTTTTCCGTCTGGTGCGTACATCAGTATTCGAAAGATTATGAGGGCCTTGGGGGGCCGATGTTTAAAAAAGATTTATGGCAGAAACCTTCGCTGGAGTGTACTAAACAACTTCCCAAACTTTCATGGTGATCGGATGAATGGTGTTTTAATTCTATTTATTTATTCGAGTGCTTGTGGATACACGATTTGTTGTTTTTCCGTCTGGTGCGTACATCAGTATTCGAAAGATTACGAGGGCCCTGGGAGGCCGATATTTAAAACATTTTATGCCAGAAACCTTCCTGGGAGTGTACTCAACAACTTCCCAAAGTTTCATGGCGATCGGATGAATGGATGAATGGTGTAGTAATGCATAAGGACAAACAGACAGACAGACAGACATACATTCGTTTTAATATATATATATTAGCTTACCCGTCGCGCGTTGCTGCGATCTCAGAAGAAAGGAAATTTAAGGAAACTTGTTATGATAACATTCAATTTACATTGTGTCATTTCTATTGAAACTTATTCATTTTAATATAGAAAACATTTCAAAGAGTCGTTTTAATTCTTTTTATTTATTCGAGTGCTTGTGGATACACGATATTTTTTGTTTTTCCGTCTGGTGCGTAGACAAATAAATCAGAAGGTTTTCCGACGCCTGAGCTGGCCACTTACAGTTGTCCATGTGAGAAGCACGGATTCGCCAAATCTAGTCCACACACTTGCAGCGATTGTCCTTGTGCTTTGTTGATGGTCAGTGCAAAAGCGAGTCGCACCAGAAAGTGTAAACGTTCAGTGTTGGAAAGATTATGTGGGCCCTGGGGGGGCCGATATTTAACAATTCATATTTTTTTTTTTTGCCTGAAACCTTCGTGGGAGTGTACTCAACAACTTTTAACAATTTAAAAAAAAATTTTTTAGACAGAAACCTTCGCGGGAGTGTACTCAATAACTTTCCAAAGTTCATGCCGATCGGATGAATGGTGTAGTAATGCACAAAGGACAAACCTTCACAAACCTTTCAAAAAAGGTGCTACTTTTTGACTAGTTTGTGAATGAAAAGTTTCAAAGTGATCCTTCAAGGGGAGGCTAAGAAAAAAGGTGGTCCAAAAATGCAAAATCCCCATGTAGTTTCCATAGACTTCCTTAAGAAAGACTATCGTAATACTGCTGAGCACAATTACACCAAATTTGGCAGGAAACTAGATCTTGGTACGCAGATTATGCTGCTTGCAATTTGGTATACATCAGTTCAGTAGTTTTTGAGAAATTAGGTTTAAAAAATAATTGTATATCTGGGTGGTTAAATCCGTGTTTAGGTGTTCTGATTGACTCAGGGAGCTTTATTTCCCTTGGGCAATCTTGCTCCGTGGGAGTCAGACTTCCATGGAAGCAAATGCTCTGATTGGATGCCAGCAACATTAAAAAAAAATGTCTAGCAGCCATTATATGGCTTGGGGAATATGGCTGGGATACAATATTGGGTGATGAGCCACGCTTTATAAGTTCTGATTGATGAAGTTCCCTGTCCTGTGTCCTGAACATGTTTTAAAATAATTTTTTTATAAGAGGCAGGGTATGGATACCTTGACCCGCTAGACTCCATGGGGGGGGGGGGCCCCCTAAGGAACCCTCTGGGGCCAAACACAAAAAACAAAATCAGCAAAAATTGCTGCAATACCATGGGACAAAATGGCGGTTGGGGAGCACTTTGTTTTATTAACGGGACGAGGCATGTAGCCCCCCTCCCTTAGTCTTTACAAGCCCCAGGGAGCCACAAATGTAACAACATTGGGAGGGGGCATGTGGCTGCCCTCCCTGAGTCATGACAGGCCCCGGGTAGCATACCCCTGGGGACGAAATTAATCAATATGGGAAGGGAACCATAGGCCCCCCCTCCCTAAACCATCATATGCCCCAGGAAATCCACCCAGAAGGCCAAATTGTGTCAAAATGGGAAAGGGACCACATGCCCTGCAGCCAACCTCCCCACCGTAAGCCAACCCCACGCTGCAAACGGCATTCGGCCATGTGCAGTGCGTGATTGGCCCATGTCTAAAAATAAAGGGGTGGAGGGCCACCCCCCACCGTGAACATCTTTAAGCTCTGGGGACCACCCAGTCGGTGAATTTCTTAAGGGAAAGGGGGCCACACTGCCCCCCACCCTGAGCCTTGACAGGCCCCGGGGAGCTAACTTCTGGGGCCAAAAAAAATCAAAATGGGGAGGACGGCCATGGGGGCCCCCTCCATGACCCATCATGGGCCCAGGGAGCCCACCTCTGGGACGAAAATATGTCTAAATGGGGAGGGGCGGCATGCCCTGCAGCCAACCTCTCTTCCATATAGCCAACCCCATAAGACACGTGGCCTTCGGCCCCCCTCCCCGAGCCTCCTTAGGCTATGGGGACCCTCTGCCCCAGGGCTGTATATTTTTTTAAGGGGAATGGGACCGTGCAAGCCCTCTTCCCGAGTTATCGGCCCTGGGGATCCCATTCCCCTGGGCCACTGTTTTAAAACAAGTAATGGTAAATGCATTAGGTTTCACCTTTGTGATTAATAAAAAGCAATTTTTTGTTGTTAGTTGTAGCTTGCTGAGTAGTGGTACAATATAAGTTACAGAAAGTTAGTTAAAGCATTATGACTTGTTTATGTACAAAATGGCAATATATTTTGCTGTTACTAGTGATACAATGTGGGTAAGTAATAGCAACATTTTGAAAAATGAAATGAAAGAGGGAAATAATATAATTAATTAATGTAATAACAATATTAGGCCAGCCGCACCTGTTGCTCCATTCAAATCATGCCCCTAGTGCCTGCAAGATAACTGTGGCTGCCTGTTTAGTAGTAAAATCCAGGAATATTTGGTGTTTGGAGGAATTATGATAACTTTAGACCACTGGTGCTACTGCACCTGCTGCACCATTCAAATCATGTCCCTTTTAACTGCAAGTTAACTACAATTGTGACTGCCTGTTTAGTAGTAAAATATAGCACTATTAGGTGTTTAGAGGTGTTCTGACAGCTTTTGGGCCCAATGCCACTGCACCTGCTGCACCATTCTAATCATGACCCTAGTACCTGCAAGATAGATGCATTTGTGATTGCCTGTTTAGTGGTAAACTATAGCAATGTTAGGTGTTTAGAGGAGTTCTGATAACTTCTGGGCCCAGTGCCACTGCACCTGCTGCACCATTCAACTAAGGTTCATGCTGCCTCCAAAATAACTGCACTTGGGACTGCCTGTTTAGTTGTAAAATATAGCAAAATTTGTTGTTTAGTGGAGTTATGACAACTTTTGACCCCGGCACTTCTGCCCCTGCTAATCCATTTAAATCAAGCCCCTTTCAGCAGCAAGGTTACAGCAATTGTGACTGCCTGTTTAGTATTAAAATATAGCAATGTTAGGTGTTTATAGGAGTTCCAACAGCTTCTTGGCCTAGTGCCACTGCACCTGCTGCAACATTCAATTCATGACCCTAAACACTTGTGACCACATTTTTAGTAGTAAAATATTGCAATAGTTGGTGTTTATAGGGGTTCCTAGAGCTTTAGGGCCGATGTCACTGCACCTGCTGCACCATTCAAATCATGACCCTGTTGTCTGCCAGGTAACTGCACTTGTGACTTCCTGTTTAGTAGTAAAATATAGCAATATTAGGTGTTTAGTGGGGTGCCTAGAGATTGTGGTCCTGGTGCTACTGCACTTGCTGCACCATTCAAATCAAGTCATTTTAACTGCAAGGCAATTGCAATTGTGACTGCCAGTTCAGTAGTCAAATATAGCAAAATTATGTGTTTACAGTAGTTCTGACAACTTTTGGGCCAGGTGCTACTGCACCTGCGACACCATTTTTAATCATGACCCTGTTGTATGCACGGTAACTGCATTTGTGGCTGCCTGTTTAGTAGTAATAATAACTTTATTTTTAACATGCAATGTTTATTACAACATTCAGAATTTGATCATAATGACCAAAAAGATTAATTTAAAAAAATCAATCCGATAATGCCAATAAAGTGCAAAGAAATGTACTCTGGCATGAATAGGAAATGCCACAAATGCTCTAAAGCTAAAGCATCTGCTCTACACAACTAATTAATACAAAGCAAGCATTCTAGCGTGCTGTTAGAAGCTGTCTGCCTTTTCTGTTGGGAAAGAGATCTTATCTTGAAAGTGAATGGGGCTTAAACGGTGTGAACACATTTAGTAGATGTATTGTAGATGTGTGCAGCCAGGGGAAGTTAACAAATAAAAAAAATCCACACAAAAGCAAATGATCGCAATAATTCAGCCATGGGAACTGAGAAGAGCCCCCTTTTAAGATATATTAAATACAAGAGATTTCACAAGCACAGCCGAAGCGCTGTGCAGGCGAAACCTAAAAAGGGGAGGGACCCCACCCCCTGGGACCTTCCTGGGACGACTCCATTCCCTGTGGCTCAGTGTCATTAAGGGAGGGGGTCTCCCTGCCCCCTCCCTGCACCGATTTTGTACCCAGGGATCCCATCCCCTGGGGCCTGGCCTTATTTTTACTAGAGGGAGGCAAGCAACACCCCTCCCTTGGACGACTTTGGCCGCCGGGACCCCATCCTCAAGGGCAATGTAATTTTCATGGGGGGGGGGGGGGGGGGCATCCAGACCGCCTCCCTGGGCCTATTTCGGTACCAGGGACCACATCCCCAGAGGCTTGGCAACATTTTATAGTAGGAAAGGGTCATGCAGCCCTCCCCTCAAGGCCGATTTTGGCTCAGAGGACCCCATGCCCTTTTGCTCACCCAAGGCACATACCATAGTCTTGTTGGGATCTGCGAGAGGAGCCCCAAGGCACCTGTGGCCCCCGCCGACTCCCCACATGCAGCGGAAGTTGGCATTGCTCCCGCCTGCAGGGAACAGCTCCTAATGCTGCTGCCTCCAGGCGAGAGAAGTATTTTCATCTGTTTCCTTGCGCACTTCAGTGCAGGCAAGGAAACAAATTAAAAGTCTGCTCCCAGCAGGCAGAAGCATTTTTTAAGCTCTGACCTACTGGGAGCGAACTTGGTGTTTTGAAAATGCTCCAGCCAGGGGAGAACAAATACAGGTTTCCCTGCCCACCGTGCTGCGGTAAGGGAACCTGATATGGCCCAGTAGTGGACTCCCTGGGACACAGCATCTATGCTGGCCCTGGGGGTGGGCGCCCCTGGGTCTTTAGAGGCTTGGGGGGGCGTGTGGCCCTACACCCCATTTCGAACATTTTCTGTGCCTGCGGTAGGCTCTCAATGGCCTATAGAGATTCTGCGAGGGGGGTACATGGCCCTTCCCCATTTTGCAAAATTTCGGCCCAGGTGTAGGGCTCCCTGGGAATTCTTTACTGATTTCCACCCCGGGCAGGGCTTCCCAGTTAGGAAATAGAATTACAAAAACCTCACAAATTCACTGAAAGAACCAAAGGCTACCGGGACATAATAGTTAGGCTCAGATTTCACATGCACAAAACCTGAGAAATTCAGCAGTTATAATTAGCTGAGCTAACCATAACTGGCGCCCCCGCAATGCACTACTTATGACCTCACATATTACTTCACTTATGACATGGTCAGTGACATTCCTGATGACATCTGAAATGACATCACTGATGGCATCATCCAGTGACTGTGAGCGATTTATAAAAAGGTTTATGAGTGTTATATATACATTCCAAGTTGTATTGGTGGATCAGTGGGTGTATGAGTGCCTGATTGGATGATTCAGTGGGTGCGGGAGTTATTATATAAGTGAATAATAAAGTGTCTCAGTGAATGTATGGGTGAATGACTTGTTGTGTGAATGTCTGTATCTGTCTCTGTTAGTTGGTTTCTAAGTGGTAGTATAGGTATGTGAATGAGTATATGAGTTTCTGTATGTGTGAGGGATTGGTTGTATATATTGTTTTTAAGGTTGTGAAGTTAAGAAAAGTAAATCTACACTTACCTATGTACACTTACGTTCACAATATTTTTGTATGTCAATATTTATGCCCATGATATTTATCCAATTACACAGAGGCCTTATCTTTTAGATGGCCAGGTGGAGGGGTTTGCCAGATTACGAATATACACAAATCTTGCTTTTCTCGAATTTCATGCAAGTCATGCAGAAACAGAGTCACTGCTTCACCATGGTGAAAAGGCGCTGCCAAGAGAGGAACTTAAAATACATGATGTTGTTCCTAGCAAAGTAATACTACCCAACCAAGGATCACATTTCTTCTTGGGCCATGAGCAAGTGCACAGCTAGCAGGACAGACTACAAGTCATAGTTTGGCCCATACATTAACAAATTGAAGCTCTCGGAGAGATGGTACACGGTCTGTTTCAACCTCACATTTGTCTGGAATGGATACCACGAGTGAATATAATGCTCAGATCGAAGTGCAACACAATGGAACCCTGGCATAAAAAGAGCAGAAATTCAGATGGGCATCTCTACAGAAAGGCTGCCACAGTGCCCTGATGGACAGTGCACAGTCCAACACCGATGACCGTGGCTCACATTGGTCAGAGAAGGCATTGAAGTGAGTGGATGACTATCGCTGTGTGAATGGGCGACACATTGTTTGATACTGTGAGTGATGATTTGAGGGGAAGAGAGACACAAGCCAAAACCTACTAGACTATATTTTACTACTGAAACAGAGTAGTAAAGGAGAGCCGCAGGCAGTGTTCCAGGGGGCGGATTTAGTTAAGCCTTTGACTCACTGTGAGGAGATCAAGACATCACACAACCCTGGGACATTCTGTGGAAGCAGATTTCATGTTCACAGTCTATAGTTGTACACAAATTGGATTAAACATATATTTGCACAGCTTAATTTGTTGTTTATCTGTATTTACTAGTTAAAGGGGGTTGATAGAGTGATAGGTACATTGGATAGACTGTGCTCAACAGGTTGCTTTGACCAGAATCCCATGGGCACACAATTGCTAGCCCGGATGCATAGGAGGGTATACATTGGGAAGGTTGAGGTAACTACAAAGAGACCTGGAGGAGACTGCATGGTATATTCACTAAATTAGAAGAAACATGGATTGTCTACCAGGGAATGGGGGGTACACAAACACAACATGGTTGGGACTTTCAAAGTGAGAATGCTTTCCTGGAAAATAAGGGTTATAAATTGACCCTCAAATGCAGGACAGTGTCTTTGTACCTTAAGAGACACAGCATGCATATATTTTATCTCCAAGAGACTCACACAATGCAGGAAAAAAGTGAGAAAATAGTTAATACATGAAAGTATGATTTTTATCAAATTACCTTTTAGTCAAAAGATCTGGGCAGAAGGTTGATGCTGAGAGGACCTTTCAGAGTGCAACAGATTAAAAACAATATGGGGGTAAGGTACATACTACTGAGAGGATCCCTCAGTGGTACAGAGGAAGGTATTTGAATGTGTATGGTCTGAACATGGAGGATTTTCAATTCTATCCATCACCAGGTGTGCTGCATTCACCAAATCTTGATAAATCTAGCATGTGAGCATGTGACTTCAATTGGACACTGGATCCAGTGGTTGACAGGCTTCTCCTCAAGCTCCAATTGTAGTCACAGAGAACGTGATACATTATGAACAGTTATGAGATCTTTACACCTGAAAAAAACATTTGGAGGATTGAATAAGTTAATAGGCCAGAGTTATCTTGTTACACACCAGCACATGATACATACTCTACACTTGACTATTTCATACCGTTGAGATAATTATTACAATCCACACTAGAGGTACGTCATCAGGCTAGGGTGATATTGGATCATTTTCCCATCCAAATTACTCATGGAAATTGCACCACCAATTAGGCATGTTATAGCTGGTGTAAAAAGGATAGCCTCACCAAGCTAGCCGGTAACATACATGGAAGAGGGATTTCAAGGGACTAGCATTCCCTCTCCACCCCTATTTATACTACTTCAGGCAAGTGTGGCTGACAGGGCTTCAGTCTTCCTGCAGACACAATGGAGGGCTAGGGGGGCAGGTGAGAGGTGGGAATGCCCATGCGCCAAGAGGGAAATATATGGGCTCTAGTGTTTCTTCTCTAGGACTCCTGTTTAAATAATCCACTGGAATGAATACTTTTCATCAGAAGCTGAGTGAATGGGGAAGGGGTATTTTCTCTATAGAAGTAATTTCTTTGAACACATTAAAAAGGAAAAAAGTAAGGCTTTATTTAGAGTGTGGCGTACGGTACTCATCACAAACGTGATGGTTATCCTATCTATCTTATTACATTACAAGTGCAGCAGACTATAATGCACTGGTAATAAGGGGACCCCATATCTGTCTTATTACTAGTGCATTATAGTATAATGTACTTGTCATAAGGTGGAAAGCATTTCCGTCACGTTTGGGACAGAATATTGATCTGCCAGACTCTAAATGAGGCCCTAAATCCATCACTTAGGCATGAGATTATGTCCTGGATGTCACTTATGCATGTGCAATAATGCCCATGAAAATAGCTGCACAACTATTGAGTTCAGTGATTCTTACCACACTAGGGACAGTCGGACAGAACTGGTTTGCCCAACATCAGACATAAGGTGGGCATATCATACTTTTTGACAACCTGGGGCGCAGATAGCACAAACGGAGTGAGAATGTAGTGCTCTAAACATGGACGGGTCTGTTGGGGATCTTAAAGCATCCTGGCTTCTAGGTAACACTTACACCATCGCTGGTAGGAAGAGCGGCTTTGAGTAAGATGATGCTGCTACCCAGCTGTCTCCATTTTTTTTATGTAAAATTTACTCATTCCCTAAAATGCCATTGAAAGATCTAAAGGACATAATGACTAGATTGATATGGGGTGGCAAGAGGAGCTCTTAAAACAGTGCATCTAACATAAGAAGATGGAAGGCTGGATATACCAGACATTGACTATTATATCATCATGTCTCAAATTATGTTTGTGGCTAGATACCTGTCAGAGTCACAGTGTAGACAAAGGACTGTTAATGAATTTGGACTACTACCAGATCACGCTAAGGAATTGTTTATTATGGAACCAGCCACAATAGTCTCCCACTGGATAATAATGGAAGGTGATTGGAAGGGGCAAGGACATTTTACAATAATTCACCACTGTATGCCACACGGGTGACTCGTCAGTGCATGCTGCATTTGGCTAGTGCAATGCAAGATGGACGTTGACAAGCACAATTGAAATCCTGGGGATTCCTGGGATTGGTGACCTGTAACAATGAGACAACACTTTCGAGAGGGCATGGAAACTATTTCAAGTGGACCTAGAGCACATTTGTACACTACAAGGGCTTACTGAAGAGGTTTGGGATATCTGGGGAATGTACTCACATCAGCTGTGGTATTGCACACACGGTGTTGCACACACTAACTACAATGGTAAATATGCAGGACGCCAAATGGTCACGGGCAAGAATATATAGGGCACTCTCTGTAGATATGCAGAAGCAGAGACTTTGAGAGAGGTACAAATAAGACATCTACAGGTTACTGGGACTCACAGATCAAGACGGCAACAAAACCCTGTCACACATCAAAAAATAGTCAAGAAAAGATAGATTACACCTTACATATGCTTACATATCTGTGGCTAAGCTACACACACAATAGATTATGTTAGATTCAGGAAATGCCCCAAATGCAAGATGGGGGGAGAGCACTGCCTTCCCTATGACTTGGACAGGCTGAGAATTACCAGTAGGGTGGAGATTAAGTGGAGAGATAAAGAAGTTACTGTTCGATGAACTGCACTGGACCTGTGCACATACCTGTTAGGTATATAAATGATTAAGATCAAAGCCCAAATAATGAAAAGGGCAGCAGAATTAACCTTACTACTAGCCAGACCCAGCAAATGAGAGTAGAGCCTCCTACTCACTGAACAGGTATGGACTAGGGTGTCAGGGCTGGACTAGGATGGCAGGGATGTACTAGGGTGTCAGGGATGGACTAGGGTGTCAGGGCTGGACAAGGGTGTCAGGGCTGGACTAGGATGTCAGGGATGTACTAGGGTGTCAGGGATGGACTAGGGTGTCAGGGATGGAGTAGGGTGTCAGGGATGGATTAGGGTGTAGGGGGTGGACTGGGTTGTCAGGGCTGGACTAGGGTGTACGGGCTGGACTGGGGTGTCAGGGATGGACTAGGGTGTCAGGGATGGAGGGCTGGACTAGGATGTCAGAGCTGGACTAGGGTGTCAGGGGTGGACTAGGGTGGTAAGGCTACACTAGGGTGTCAGGTATGGACCAGGGTGTAAGGGCTAGACTAGGGTGTCAGGGATGGAGGGCTGGACTAGGGTGTCAGGGATGGACTAGGGTGTCAGGGCTGGACTAGGGTGTCAGGGATGGTATAGGGTGTCAGGGCTGGACTAGGGTGTCAGGAATGGACTAGGGTGTCAGGGTTGGACTAGGGTATCAGGGATGGACTAGGGTGTAAGGGCTGGACTAGGGTGTCAGGGATGTACTAGGGTGTCAGGGTTGGACTAGGGTATCAGGGATGGACTAGGGTGTAAGGGCTGGACTAGGGTGTCAGGGCTGGACTAGGGTGCCAGGGATGGACTAGGGTGCCAGGGATGGACTAGGGTGTCAGGGCTGGACTAGGGTGTCAGGGATGGTATTGGGTGTCAGGGCTGCACTAGGGTGTCAGGAATGGACTAGGGTGTCAGGGTTGTGCTAGGGTGTCAGGGATGGACTAGGGTGCCAGGGATGGACTAGGGTGCCAGGGATGGACTAGGGTGTCAGGGCTGGACTAGGGTGTCAGGGATGGTATTGGGTGTCAGGGCTGCACTAGAGTGTCAGGAATGGACTAGGGTGTCAGGGTTGTGCTAGGGTGTCAGGGGTGGACTAGGGTGTCAAGGATGGACTAGGGTGTAAGGGCTGGACTAGGGTGTCAGGGATGGACTAGGGTGTCAAGGATGGACTGGGTGTGGAGGGATCGTCCCATGCAGAAGAGATATCCATGAAGCAGGTCCATATAGAGATGGAGAAGATCTAATGGAGTGGAGTGGAGTGGAGTGCACACGATCACGAGTTACTGTACCCACCTGATACACTGCCTCTTTAGCAGGGAAAATATCATATTGTCAGAAATAGGCAAGTAATGGACCATGATGCGCAACAATATGCCTCCTCCAGATAGAGACACCGATTGTGACGTGCTCTACAAGGTCAACAGCCACTCACAAACGTAATATTAAATTACACTGCATTTTGGGTATCACAATTACCGAGTACAACTTGTACCTGATAATTGTGATACCCAAAATGCAGTGTAATTTAATATTACGTTTGTGAGCGGTTGTTGACCTTGTTCACCTTTGTTATCGTTGTATATACGAAAAACAGAGGTAATGCATTTGTATTAACTGTATAATATGAACACATAATTAAAATGAAGTTAAAAAACCACCAAGTATGATTATTAATGTAAAAACGTAAAGGCTAATTTTGGTAGCTCCTTCGTAGGGAGCTCTCTGTCTAAGGGCTTTATTTCGAGTTGGGCGGAAGTGGGATATCTGACAGGAAGTGACGGATGTCCGGTCTGCAGTATTAAGAGTGCATTGATGCCAGTGGCACTCCACAGCAGACTGAACGTCTGCTAACTGTAAACAAGAACCTTGAACTGACTCAGAGGTTTCGGGCAGTTTCTGGACAGAACATGTTTGAATCCAAGTGTAAAGGTGCAGAACTCTGGCCAAAAAACGAGTTTTCCCTGATAAGAATAAACAATGTTTAAGGAACAAACATAGGCACCTTATTTGCTTTCATTGACAAACCACTGGAAAGTCTGCATTTAAGTGACTGTCAAAACAAAATTATTGTTGGCTGTGGGTTGAGAATTGAAATGCAAAAGTTTATACATAATATCGGAGGCTGGGATGCAGTGGCGTCACTAGGGTTGGTGTCACCCGGTGCGGGTAACTCATGGTGTCACCCCCTCACGACTTACCGCATGGACCTCCCCCGCTCCGAGTCCACCAGTGGACACAGGTGGCAAAAAACGGAAAGCAATATACACCTTCTCCTCCTTGCAACCTAGAATTTATTTCTGGTCCCCCCACTAAGGATTTTTGCTAATGGGCGTTATTTCTACATCCCGTGTAGCTTCTACATCCTGCCACCCAAGACCACTCATATCTGAAAGGTGCATAAAAAAGTATGGGAACTGTGATTGTGAGTACGATGGGGCAGGATCAGAGAGTGTGGGAAGGGGGACCAGGCAGGTAACTAAAAAGAACATAATGTTCTATAGCTAAAATGTGGTCTTTAACCAACATGTAATTGTATATTAAATGTAATACAGACACCTTAACCGAACCAGCATTGACAAAACCAATAGATCTCAAAATGAAAAACTGCCTGTACTCAGTACCTGAAAGTACTGGCACATTTAAAAGACTGATTATGATTATAACTACTTCAGTCCCAAGAACATGAACAAGTGCGAATAAATCCGCCACAAAACCATAATACGGTGATGGAGAACGGGAAGTATGACGGATTGTATATTGGGAGGGAGGAATGGACTGTGGGACAGAAGTTAGCATGGAGATCTAGTTACAATTGGTAAAGGAGAGCACAATGTCTTTTTTAGCCAGTAGAGAGGTAACTTTTATTGCCAAAAATACTGTTTTGTGGAGAATAAAAATATTTTTTCTTTTTAAAATCAGGCATAATTTCACACTGTGGAGATATATACATATATTCAGCTTTTAAACTGCGGACAAGGCCAGAAGACCTGCACATGGAGGACAGAGGTGTACTACAGAGTTACCAGACACAACTGGCACATGTAGGGCAGAAGTTCCACACACCCAAGACATAAACAAAGGAACTAAACTATGATTGTAATTCAAAGTAATACCAAAAGATACTGCATCCTCTCGTTTATTTGCCATGTGAATATGTACAGATGGTTGATCTTTTTAACACATAAGATTTTAATCGTTTCTTTGAATTTTCAGGGAATATATATTTCTAAGTGTATTTAATAAAGCACCGTTAAAAACTGTTAATGGTCGTGAAAATGCATTAAACCACTGATATTTGCTAGTAATGCTTAGTAACGCACAAAATACATGCCATAACTTATAATGTCACCCATGCAGATAACGCAAAACTAAAAAGAAAAAAAAGACATAGCATCAAGGGAAGTCTAGCCTCAATGGGGTCCACTTCCACTGCTATGATCTTTCTCTGTGTGCTAAGTGTGTTAGCCGGAAAACCTGTGCCCAGCCCTCAGCAGGGGGTTTCACAGGCATTAGCCTGCGGCCAGACTCTGTGTCCATCCCAGAATGGGTGTCACTGGTCAGCCTTTGGTCAGAGCAGTAGTTGTTTTTAGGCCTTGGCCTGCAGCCAGGCCCGGCACCAACTGACTGTGGGTAACGCTTGTTGTTATGTTATGTTATTATGTAAGCTTGTACGCTTATTAGCAACATGCTCTTGTGTTTATTTTGTGGTAGTGGATTTAAAGAACCACTTTTGGCCCCTCCAGGCTCATAATCTTTTCTACCCTCTGAAATAAACTGAACGGAATTTGGCACCCTGGACCTCAGTTGACTCTGCTAATAGATTTCGACATTTTATTCACATGTATCAATGGAGTCAAAATGGTATTGGCAAATCAAAAAATGGGCTTTAAATTGAAGGTGCGGCTGAACCATATTTGCACAATGGCGGCTAAAGATATGTACACATTCATATATCGATAGAAATATATAACCTATGTATTTTCATATTCTTTTCATACTTCCTTTCTGAGCACTATTGAAAATGCCTGCTTCTGCAATCCTGTGTACGCTCTACCAGCGGCGTCACTAGGGGGGTGCGGACCGCACCGGGTGACACCTTAATATGGGGTGACACCAATCAGCGCACCTGCTTACAAGCAAATACTACAGTGCACACCACGCACGCACCACCTACTAGCATAGTGGTGATGGTGCGATGCGTGCTGCGGCGTCGTCGTACCCAGTTTGTGGGCCCCAGGGCCGTCAATCTTATAGTGCTACCAATGACGGCCCTGGGACCAGCCCCCGCGCTGTTCTCCTCTGACGCACGCGCGCCACCACTGCGTGCTTAGACTGAGTCTGGGAGACTGTCTCGGCAGTGGAGTGCTGCTGGGCGATTAGCAGAACCCCTAGGGGCCCAGCCACCACCACACTGGAGTGTAAAGTAAAAGTAAGTGGGGCGATGGTTGGTATGATTTCCAAGTTTCACAGGGCTCGGGCCAAAGACAAGACAACTTTTAAAGGAAAGGAGTTAGGCTTTTTGATGTTTCAAAGAAGGCTTCCGAAAGTTGCCTCGAAGAGATCACGATGACGTAAACACTAACCGCGGGCGGGCCAATTCCCCCCCCCCCTCCTCAGTCCTGAGTATTGATTCATGCTGGCATTACTGGGAGGCTGGCACAGAGGAGGCTGCGTCCGCGTGTCCCCTACACAGGGAGGAAGCAGTGAGCACGAGTGCTCCAAAATACACATGTAAGTCACAATGACTAATATCACACGGTTTGTGAGTAGAGCGTACACAGGATTGCAGAAGCAGGCATTTTCAATAGTGCTCAGAAAGGAAGTATGAAAAGAATAAGAAAATACATAGGTTATATATTTCTATCGATATATGAATGTGTACATATCTTTAGCCGCCATTGTGCAAATATGGTTCAGCCGCACCTTCAATTTAAAGCCCATTTTTTGATTTGCCAATACCATTTTGACTCCATTGATACATGTGAATAAAATGTCGAAATCTATTAGCAGAGTCAACTGAGGTCCAGGGTGCCAAATTCCGTTCAGTTTATTTCAGAGGGTAAAAAAGATTATGACCCTGGAGGGGCCAAAAATGGTTCTTTAAATCCACTACCACAAAATAAACACAAGTGCATGTTGCTAATAAGCGTACAAGCTTACATAATAACATAACATAACAACAAGCGTTACCCACAGTCAGTTGGTGCCGGGCCTGGCTGCAGGCCAAGGCCTAAAAACAACTACTGCTCTGACCAAAGGCTGACCAGTGACACCCATTCTGGGATGGACACAGAGTCTGGCCGCAGGCTAATGCCTGTGAAAACCCCTGCTGAGGGCTGGGCACAGGTTTTCCGGCTAACACACTTAGCACACAGAGAAAGATCATAGCAGTGGAAGTGGACCCCATCGAGGCTAGACTTCCCTTGATGCTATGTCTTTTTTTTTCTTTTTAGTTTTGCGTTATCTGCATGGGTGACATTATAAGTTATGGCATGTATTTTGTGCGTTACTAAGCATTACTAGCAAATATCAGTGGTTTAATGCATTTTCACGACCATTAACAGTTTTTAACGGTGCTTTATTAAATACACTTAGAAATATATATTCCCTGAAAATTCAAAGAAACGATTAAAATCTTATGTGTTAAAAAGATCAACCATCTGTACATATTCACATGGCAAATAAACGAGAGGATGCGGTATCTTTTGGTATTACTTTGAATTACAATCATAGTTTAGTTCCTTTGTTTATGTCTTGGGTGTGTGGAACTTCTGCCCTACATGTGCCGGTTGTGTCTGGTAACTCTGTGGTACACCTCTGTCCCCCATGTGCAGGTCTTCTGGCCTTGTCCGCAGTTTAAAAGCTGAATATATGTATATATCTCCACAGTGTGAAATTATGCCTGATTTTAAAAAGAAAAAATATTTTTATTCTCCACAAAACAGTATTTTTGGCAATAAAAGTTACCTCTCTACTGGCTAAAAAAGACATTGTGCTCTCCTTTACCAATTGTAACTAGATCTCCAGGCTAACTTCTGTCCCACAGTCCATTCCTCCCTCCCAATATACAATCCGTCATACTTCCCGTTCTCCATCACCGTATTATGGTTTTGTGGCGGATTTATTCGCACTTGTTCATGTTCTTGGGACGGAAGTAGTTATAATCATAATCAGTATTTTAAATGTGCCAGTACTTTCAGGTACTGAGTACAGGCAGTTTTTCATTTTGAGATCTATTGGTTTTGTCAATGCTGGTTCGGTTAAGGTGTCTGTATTACATTTAATTTGCAATTACATGTTGGTTAAAGACCACATTTTAGCTATAGAACATTATGTTCTTTTTAGTTACCTGCCTGGTCCCCCTTCCCACACTCTCTGATCCTGCCCCATCGTGCTCACAATCACAGTTCCCATACTTTTTTAAGCACCTTTCAGGTATGAGTGGTCTTGGGTGGCAGGATGTAGAAGCTACACGGGATGTAGAAATAACGCCCATTAGCAAAAATCCTTAGTGGGGGGACCAGAAATAAATTCTAGGTTGCAAGGAGGAGAAGGTGTATATTGCTTTCCGTTTTTTGCCACCTGTGTCCACTGGTGGACTCGGAGCGGGGGAGGTCCATGCGGTAAGTCGTGAGGGGGTGACACCATGAGTTACCCGCACCGGGTGACACCAACCCTAGTGACGCCACTGCGCTCTACTCACAAACCGTGTGATATTAGTCATTGTGACTTACATGTGTATTTTGGAGCACTCGTGCTCACTGCTTCCTCCCTGTGTAGGGGACACGCGGACGCAGCCTCCTCTGTGCCAGCCTCCTAGTAATGCCAGCATGAATCAATACTCAGGACTGAGGAGGGGGGGGGGGAATTGGCCCGCCCGCGGTTAGTGTTTACGTCATCGTGATCTCTTCGAGGCAACTTTCGGAAGCCTTCTTTGAAACATCAAAAAGCCTAACTCCTTTCCTTTAAAAGTTGTCTTGTCTTTGGCCCGAGCCCTGTGAAACTTGGAAATCATACCAACCATCGCCCCACTTACCTTTACTTTACACTCCAGTGTGGTGGTGGCTGGGCCCCTAGGGGTTCTGCTAATCGCCTAGCAGCACTCCACTGCCGAGACAGTCTCCCAGACTCAGTCTAAGCACGCAGTGGTGGCGCGCGTGCGTCAGAGGAGAACAGCGCGGGGGCTGGTCCCAGGGCCGTCATTGGTAGCACTATAAGATTGACGGCCCTGGGACCCACAAACTGGGTACGACGACGCCGCAGCACGCATCGCACCATCACCACTATGCTAGTAGGTGGTGCGTGCGTGGTGTGCACTGTAGTATTTGCTTGTAAGCCGGTGCGCTGATTGGTGTCACCCCATATTAAGGTGTCACCCGGTGCGGTCCGCACCCCCCCGCACCCCCCTAGTGACGCCGCTGCTGGGATGCTGGTTTCACAGTGGGAGTTTGATGTCCGGCCTTCAACGAACAAGTTGTCTCCCACAATTAGATGATACTGCAGCTTGTTCAATTGTCAGGCCTGAAAAACTGAAACTGCATGAATATTGCGATTTAACGATGCAGACACCCAAAAACAAACACCAACAAAACAATTCACAATAAAAAAGAGAGACAGGCGCAGAAACAAAATTCGTTTATTGTGGGCAGATTGCACATGAAATGCAATAAAAACCTGTGAATGAAAACTGCAAACAAGAGAACGCACAAATGAAGTAAACAGCAATAAATACTACCAGCCCTTTTTAAGACAAAGGCTCATTGACATCTGCGCGCACTTTCAGGTCAGGTAAAACTAGGGGCCTCATTTATGGCATTTTCGCGTGGGGCACCGCAGCAAGGCACCTTGCTGCGCTGCACTACGCCAAAGTGAAAGGGCAGGAATGCATTGTATTTATGCGACATGGTGCATTCCTGTCCTTTCTGCCTGCGCTGGTGCCGTTTTGGCAGCCTAACGCCAATGTAGGCACCCTTGCACCATGGTGCAAAAGTGCCTCTGTTGCAGGCAGGATTGTTTTTGTGCAGGAAGGAGCACCTTCCTGCACAAAAACAATCCTACAAGCGTTTTCCTCTTCCGATGTGTGCTGCACATGGAAAGAGGGAAAAATGGCCTAGGGGCTCCCCCGCGGTCCCAGGGCATGATGGAGATGGGGTCCTTGGGGCTGAATTCATCTGTGTGAAAGGGGGGGTGCAGCGCAGCCCCCTCCCCCAAATGTTTATGGCTAAACCCCGAGTGATTAGGGCCCTGGTGCCGAAATCAGCTCAAGGAGGAGGGCTACGTGACCCCATCACCCATTCAAAATATATATTTTTAAAGGCTGGACCTCCAGGGTATGGGGTCACTTGAGTTGAAATCTGCCGTGAGAGGGGGGCTGCTCGGCTTCCCTCCTTATTGAGTTATGGCGGGCCCCAGGAGATGGGGTCCCCAGGGCTGTATGTGGTCATGGAGGGGGGGGGCATGCAGGTCCCCTCCCACTTTGAAAAATGTATTTTACCATGGGGAGATAGGTGGTGATCCCTGGGGCGTGGGGGTCCGCGCAGCCCCTTCACGATTTTTTAAAATAAAAGCCCCAGATTGTTTATGGTCCCTGGGGCCTGAGGGTGTCTGTGTGGCCCCCTGCATTCATATTGATGTGAGCCCCCGGAAGGTGCTGGTCCCCAAGGAATAGAAATGCCCATGGAGAGGGGCCCTGTGTGCACTACTGGTTGGGGAATGAAGTCCTCTTGGCTGCTGAGGGTCACTGGGGGCAAAGAACCCCTATTGTTGCAACAAGTAAGTCCCCCATAGCAGGACTGCTGAGATGTCATTGGAGGCCCTGCCCCCTTTTACAACCACTCTGCAAAGGGGCCTCATGGCACACTACTAGTTGGGGGATGAATTCCCCTTGGCTGTTGAGGGATGTTGGTGGCCAAGAACCCCTATTGTTGTGACAAGTAAGTCTCCCACAACCGGATTTCTGATATATTGTTGGAGGCCCTTTCCCCTTTTTCAAGTACTCTGCAGAGGGGCCTCCTGGCGCAAAACTGGTTGGGGGATGAAGTGCCCTTGGCTGCTGAGGGTTGGTGGGGGCCAAGAATCCTTATTGTCATAAGTAAGCCCTCCCACAGTGGGATTGCTGGGATGCCATCAGTGACCCTGTCCCCTTTGTCAACCACTCGCCAAAGGGGCCTCCTATGAACTACAGGATGCAGTTGCATTCGCTCGCGCTTGATCCCACTCGCCTACGGCACAAAAAAATTCTGCTCTGTTGTGGAGTGTGGAGTTGATCGGTAACTTAGCGTTCTCCGCGGAATGAAGAGTTGATGAATTCCACAAAATCCATGAGCAGACTGGAATTTCAAGCCCAGTTTTTAAAAAACAAACAAAGGTTATTGGGATGTTATAGTTAGAAATGGAATCTAAAACACTTTAGAAATGCACTAAAAAAAACAAAGGTTACAGGGACATTATGATAAGGAAATAGAATTTAAAAATACCTTAGAAATTCACTGAAAAAAACAAAGGTTACAGGGACGTTATGGTTATGCTCAGATTTCACTCGTGCAAAATCATAGAAATTCAGCAGTTATAGTTAACTGAGATTACTATAACTTACGCCCCCGCAGTAAACTGCTTATGACCTCACATGTTACATCACTCATGACATGGTCAGTAACATCACTGATGGCATATCAAAAGACATCACTCATGACATAATTTGCAGAAGCACTCAGACACCCACTCACACCCCCATGGAACCTCTCATACACCCACTCCCACTACCATACAACCCCTCACATACCAATTGACAGTCCCATACCAGTACTCACACAACCAATCACCCATCCATAGAGGTCCTCACAAATCCACTCACTAATATAGCCACTCACACACCTACTAACTCACCAATACAGTCAATCATGTACCCACTCACTTGTCAATACAGCTACTCACACTTCCAGTCATACAGACACTAACAAACCCACTCATACACCCTTACAGCTACTCACACATCTACTCAATCACCCATACAAAAACTCACACAGCCACTAACTCACCCGTACAGGTACTCACACACCCATACACTCATCTGTACACACACCCACTCACCAATACAGCCACTCACACACCCACTCTCTTACCCATACTGACACTCACACAGCCACTCACTCACCCAAACAGCCACTCACACACCCACCCACACAACCTCTTACATATCCATTCACACATCCATACAACCTCTCACACATTCACACTCACCCTTACAGCCACTCACACAGACATTCTATCTCCAATACAAACACTCACACCCAGTCACTTACCTGTACACACACCCAAACAGCTACTCACTCACCCATACAGCCACTCACACACCCACTCACTTACTATGTCATGAGTAATGTAATATGTGAGGTCTTAAGTAGGCCTGGGCAGCGCTCACAGAGTTTCACTCTGCGGAATTCCAAAGAGTTACTGTAAAACTCTGCTAAATTCTGCATAGTTCGGCGAGCAGGCAGAGTAATGTGACAGACATACATCTATTATGCTGTGTAGCTGAATGACACGCTTTTAAACCATCCCACAAGTACCAGAATGTCACAATAGTAAACCTGTACACTGAGAGGCTTCCTATTACACTTAAATACATCGCTAATTGTAAACCTAGTGTACAGAGAGAACACTTGCTCAACGGCTCTCTCTTGGGTTTCATCTAGGTTCTAGGCTCACGGCAGCACTCTTGCCATTGGTCAGTTGATGTTTAACATGTGCAGCTCCACCGATCCAGCAGCCGGAGGTGTCCTCTCCATCTTCTGCTCCTCACTGCAGGCTGGCCCTAATCAGTGTCTTGCCTATGGGAAGTGCAGGGAAGGAAAATGTCTACAGGTGCCTCGGAGCCCAAGGACTATGGGATTCAAGGCTGAAGAGTGAAGAAAGACTCTCCCCTCCATGCAGCCCTATGCACTGCAACCACCATTTCAGGGGCAGTCTAGTTGATACAGTGGTGCTGTCACGAGCCAGCATCCCATTGGCCGTCCACCTCTAGAGGCTGTCATCTTATTGGTTATGCACACACCTGTCACATAACTTGGGCGCGTGGTCATGGGTCCGCTTCCTCGCATGAATGGGAACCATTAGTTCCCGTTAGTAGAGGCAGGCGGCTGCTCCAGAGTTTGTCGCAAGAGAAGTTGCTCTTCTTCCATCAGGGTCAGTGACAGACCAACCTGCTCTGCCTTGGAGGGGCACAGGCACCTCCTCCTTCCCTGGTAGAATGAAGTTTAGTGCATGCAGTCATTGGTCTTTTAAGTACAGAGCAATGTGCTATTGCTTTAAGACCCTCATGCATTTCCATAGGAGGCACAATGGCCTGGGCTGCCCTGAAGTGATGTCCCCTAGGTGTTTCCACCCCCTGCACGTTATGAGAAGTGAAATATGTTAGGTTGGGTGCTGGTAAACTCCAAGCAGAGCGAAGTTCACCGCCCACCCCTAGTCTTAAGCAGTGCACTGCGGGGGTAAGTTATAGTTAGCGCAGGTATAACTGCTTAATTTCTATGTTTTTGTACTAGTGAAATCTGAGTAAAGGATTGCCCAGCATAGCGCTCGCACCTCGCGCTTTTATCGCGCTGTGTTTTTAATTGACCTGTTTTCTATTTTTGTTGTTGCATTATTTGTATCCCCTGTTTTTAACTCGGGTGTTCTCTCCCTCTTACCTGCACAATAATAGTGTAACCACCGCTGCTGTAGCGGGTCCGGTGTCCCGGGGTGGCTTAATCTTCGGCCGCCATCTTTGAGTGGTGTTTGGCCAGTAGAGGGGCGGGGATTTCGAGCGGACTAGCGCTCTGTGGGTAGTTGAAGTCAGCCTACATAAGGCGACCGGTCCTTGGCTCTCCCTCACTCAGGTAAAGGATTGCCCAGCATAGCGCTCGCACCTCGCGCTTTTATCGCGCTGTGTTTTTAATTGACCTGTTTTCTATTTTTGTTGTTGCATTATTTGTATCCCCTGTTTTTAACTCGGGTGTTCTCTCCCTCTTACCTGCACAATAATAGTGTAACCACCGCTGCTGTAGCGGGTCCGGTGTCCCGGGGTGGCTTAATCTTCGGCCGCCATCTTTGAGTGGTGTTTGGCCAGTAGAGGGGCGGGGATTTCGAGCGGACTAGCGCTCTGTGGGTAGTTGAAGTCAGCCTACATAAAGCTCCCTTGCGAGCGCAGCGGGATCGCGCAGCGGGGGCGCCTCCACAGCGCCGGAGTCACGCCAGAGTCCAGCCCGTCTGCGCCCGTCAGCGTCCCGGAGGCGGAAGGGGCTGGACGGTGTTGCAGGTTTTGCTTAGTGGTTTGTATTATTACGGCCTTGCTGTTTTTAATCTTTTAAGTATGCTGACGTACTCTTCAGCTGAGCTTATTGCTTTACGCCTCCCTCGAGGAAACTGTTCCTATATTTTCCCTGGTGGTAGGAAACTAAGGAAAGGCTGTCCGTTATGTGCTTGGCGTTTCCCAGCTGCAGCTGCAAACGGGCCTGACACTACATCTGCCCCCTTCCAATGTCTCCTCCTCAATACCAGGTCAGTAAATCGCCATTCCACTGACATTTGGAATTTATTGTATAAGTCAAACATTACGTGTTTGTTTTTGACCGAGACTTGGTTGGGTGACTTTTCTGCTCCAGATCTGGCTAATGCCATCCCCCCGAATTACAACATTCATAGGAGGGATAGAACATCGGGCAGAGGTGGTGGAGTTGCTCTTATCGTGGAAGAGAGTATTTCTTGCTCTACTTTCCCGGTGGAGAATTTGCAGGGATGTGAAGCACTTGGTTTCACCTTACATCTCTCCCCCCTCCAGGCCTGTACTGGGATACTTGTATATAGAACCCCTGGTTCATTAGGACCTTTTTTTGACGAACTACATGAAGCACTTGCAGTCCCTTGTATCAGATCGGATCACTGTATTCTTCTTGGAGACTTTAATGTCCATATGGACAATAGTTGTGACCCAGACACTATAAAATTTATTGATACCACGACTTCGTTAGGGTTATCCCCCTTTTTGATAGGCCCTACACATAATAAAGGACATACCTTAGATCAGGTATTTTCAACGAAACCCATTTCGGTCGGCTCCATCCAGCCTGTTCTTTGGTCGGACCATTTTCTAATTTCTTTTTCTCTCCCTATCACTGCCCTATCTCGGGTGAGAAAAAATGCAGCTACGCGAACTTCACGTCTGTTTCATTTACTTTCTGCGGACATGTTATCCGAGGCTCTCATCTCCTTTCCTTGCCCTCTCTTGGGAAGTTTGGAGGAGAATCTTGTCCACCTACACAATTGGCTTTTAGCAAGATTTGAGTCCTTAATCCCCAAGAAAAGCTCCAAATCCGGAGGGCGTAGGGAGTCAGCCCCTTGGTTCTCCCCTCGGCTGAGGTTACAACGTCAGGAGTGTAAAAGGGCTGAGAGGGCCTGGAGGCGGGCTTACGATTCAATAGAGAAATTGAAATTTCGGGCAGCCATTAAAGCCTATCATCATTCTATCTGGGACGAAAAGAAGGCCTATTTTGAACACCGTATTGATGAGGCTGATAATGTCTGCAAAGAAATTTTTAAAGTGGTCCAGGATTTTATTTCTCCTGTGGTTTGCACCCCTAACCACACTCATACTGATGTGTGGATACAACAACTTGCCACCTTCTTTGTCAATAAGATCACAGCTATCCAGGCCTCTCTCTCCAGTGTGCAATCTGATCCATGCCACCTAACGCTACCATGTCCTGTGGAAGACCATGGCCCTTTCCTCTCTGTATTCCCCTCTATGGATCCTAGTACATCTTTGGAGCTTTTGTCTAGCCTGAAATCCGGCTCTCCATTAGATCCATGTCCGGCTAAATGCTTAGGGAAAGTGGCTTCCGCCATTAACATCTTGGTGAACCCCCTGCTGAATACATCTTTGTCGACAGGGAAGGTGCCTCAGGCCTGGAAGCGAGCCATGATTCTACCGCTGCTCAAAAAACCCACCTTGGACCCCCTGATACATGCTAACTATCGGCCAATCTCCCTGCTCCCTGCTATGGCAAAAGTGGCCGAGCGTTATGTGCACAGGATAATTTCCAGCTTCATCGAAGGAAACGACCTGTTGCACACCTCGCAGTCCGGCTTCCGTACTAATTTTAGCACGGAGTCGGCTCTGCTGGAGGTCACGGACGCCATCAGGGAAGTACTCGATCTGGGGGGAAAGGCCGTGTTAGTCATGCTTGACTTGTCGGCGGCTTTCGACACCGTTCCCCATGATGCCCTCCTTGTAAGACTCTGGGAGTGTGGCCTTCGTGGAACGGTGTGGAACTGGCTAAAATCATTTCTGGCCGACCGCCGACAAACGGTCTGGGCGCCTCCTTTTTCCGCTGATATGGCTCCGCTAGAGGTGGGAGTTCCGCAGGGCTCCATTCTCAGCCCTATGCTGTTTAACATCTTTATGGCCCCTCTGGCGGAAGTCGCGGAATCCTTTGGCGCCCAGATCGTGTCTTATGCCGATGACACCCAACTCCTGTTCACTTGTGACAGGGCTGGGTCATTCGACGGCACAAAGATCAGGGATTGCCTTGGTGCGGTGTTTGAGTGGTTCAGAGGTCATGGCTTGAAATGCAACTCTGACAAGTCAGAGTTGCTTTTTTTCGGTTGCGCACCGGAACTTGACTGGAAATCCTGGTGGCCACTGGATATGTCTCCTCCTGACAAAGTCGCTGTTAAGGCCAAAAATCTGGGGGTGATAGTAGACTGTGACTTATCCTTTGGACCTCACATCTCGTCCACTGTTGGGAAATGCTTCGGCATCTTACGGATGTTGAGGAAATTTCTTCCTCTACTATCACTCAACCACAGGAAGACAGTCGTTCAGGCACTAATCGGGTCGCGACTGGACTACGCAAACGCTCTCTTTGTGGGTCTACCGAAATATCTTATGACCCGTTTGCAAGTGGTCCAAAATTCGGCAGCCCGTGCCATCTTTGGACTCCCGAGGAGAGCTGGTGCCACTGCCTTACTGAACACCCTTCATTGGCTACCTATCTCCAAGAGAGTCCTTTTTAAATGCCTGACGGTGGCCTTTAAGGCCCTTCATGGTATTGGCCCCAAATATCTTGGGAAACGTTTTTCCAGGTATGTGCCAAGCAGGACTCTCAGGTCATCGGGTCTGTCCTTGTTGACTGTCCCTGTAATTCGCCGTGCTCGTCAGGGAGGTCGATCCTTCCGCTATCTGACATCCAAGGAATGGAACGAATTACCATTGTCCTTGAGATCGGCCCCTTGTCTCCTTGCTTTCAGAAAGGACCTGAAGACATGGCTTTTTAGGTAACAGTTCCTTTCCCTCTTCCTTTTGTTGTGTGGTTGCTTTTTGCTGTTCCTTTCTTTGCTAAAGCGCCGGGATGCATCTCTGGAGTTGCCGTGCGCTATAAAAGAACTAAAGTAACATAACATAACATAACATAACTGCTTAATTTCTATGTTTTTGTACTAGTGAAATCTGAGCCTAACTATAACGTCTCTGTAACCTTTGTTTTTTTTCACTGAATATATATGTATATGTATATAACTTTTAATCTATTACATTTTAAGGTTTTAAGGCCACAGTGACTGGTTATTACTTTTAATTAACATTTAAACTATTTTAGTTTATTCACATCATTTGAAGGTTCCCCTCCGAAGGACAAATTAATAGCTTGATTGTAGGTGAAGGAGCCACAATCAGAGCAAAGGAAGTAATGGAGTAAAAATAAGTATGCTGACACCAACGACACTCCTCTGCTTTGAACTCTAGCCTCCATCATTCCAAGAGTGTACAGGAAGACATGCCCTGGAATGTAAATGCTTGCCAGGTTGATCTGTGTCAGCAGCAACTGTTCCAGCAATCTGTTCCCTCTTGAGGGTAGAAGTCACAACTTCTTCCCATTCTGTCATGTCTCTGAGTGTCAGTGGAGAACTTTCAGTGGCTATCACTAGACTAGCTCTTCTGGATCTGGAGTCTCATTTGTCAATACATGATATTTTGCTTCACAACGGATTGATGCTACATGCAGATGATATTCATGTGGCTTCTTGAAGGGCTCTTAGCTTTTGGGAGAAATCAATGAGGAGAGTCAAAATCTCTTGGTGATGTCAGGCATTTTGTCGGATGCCACCAGCCTCTTTCCCATTATTTTTCTGTGAGGAGTCACTTCATTTACCCTGCTTGTGGCGCTAATGTCAATTATGGTGTCCTCTATGGCAGTCTGCTGTACCTGGCCCTCGCTGCAGGGTCACCCCAAACATTTTTGCCTTTCTCCTCTACTTTTTGCTGAATTCATTTTTGTTGGACTTACGACCATGTGCACTCTACCCCTACTAACCAGTGTTAAAGTGCTTGTACACTCTCCCTAAAATATTGTCCAATTGGCTTATACCCAATTGGCATATTTAATTTACTAAACACAAGGAGATGATGGAAGGAGTGCTGAAACTTTTCAGACACTCACCCCCAGTCACAGATCTGTTTTGAATACATCATCGTTCTTCAGCTCACTTTGCCACCCCAGTTCAGACCCAGCTATATGCAAATCAGTCTTGACCCTGTACCTCATGGGAACAGTCCAGCCTGAACTGCCAAGCCAGGTCTTCTCTGGGCCGGAAGTAAGCATCCTGGTACCGTTTCGGGGTAACACCCATCATCAACCAGGCTAGTTTGAATCCGGTAATAGAATATTTAAATTACTTGCACGTCCTTTGTAGAATGGTATACTATATATCCAGGGCTGGTAAAAGAAATGCTACCAGTGGGCCAGCAGCCCTTATTGTACACCCCACTTAAGTAGCCGTCTTACACATTTACCATGCATGCCATTGCAGTCTTAATGCAGTGTTACACTGCCATTTCAACTCGGCATTTAAACCCCCTTGCCAAGCCTTAAACCCCCCTTTTATTACATATAGGTCACCCCTTAGGTAGGTCCTAGGTAGCCCACAGGGCAGGGTGCTGTGTAATTAAAATGTTGGACATGTTATTTTAAGTTTTACATGTCCTGTTAGTGAAAAAATCTCAAATTTGTTTTTTACTACTGTGAGGCCTGCCCCTCAAATGAGATAACTTTGGGGTTCCTAGTTACATTTAATAAGCTTTACCTTCTAATTTAGAGAAGGTAGATATGTCATGTTTTTAGTAACTATGAAATTGTAATTTTATAACCTCTTTGATGGTAATGTCGAATTTTTCATTACAATTTTGAAAATTCCAATTTGAGAAAGTTGCCATTGTCCTGCCCTTAGCCTTTTGTGCCTGCAGCCTGACATGGGTCACATGAGTGGGTGTAGATGATAGTCTTTGTTAATTCCTCCCAGACAGTCACACAATAAAGGGATTTAGGTGTGTTTGAATGGGCCATCTACTGGCAGGATGGGTGCGGAGCTGAGTACATCCCCACTTACAACTGAATAGCTTGTGCTCTGCCTCCATACAAAGGGTTTAACGACCCTGTATTGTCACTGCAGCTAGCATGGAGACAGGGTAAGGAAGTCAGAAAATTCCTTGCACTTCAAAGTACCTTTACAGACGCTTCTCCCAACTTCCAACACAAGGGCATTTGGGTATAACAATAGGACCTTCAGAAACTCTCTCCAGTTCACTACTGGACCTGCAGAAGGACTCTCAGAGGACTGCTGTAACCTGCTGTGCACTCTGCCAGACTGCTGCTGTACTTGGAAGGACTGCCCTGCTGCCTGTACCCTTACAGCCCAGCCCTGCTGTTGAGCCCTGCATCAGCAACTGCACCCAGGACTACCAGAAATGACTTCAAGGCCTAGTCTGCTGGTCTCCTCTTCAGGGCCACACAGACACAACAGGCTCCAACCATTTTGAACCCCCACCTGGACTCAGCCTGAGTGAATCCTGAACCTCCAAGAGGTATCCTATCAGTCCTGCACCCTTGGTTGTGGCGCAAAATGTGCACAGATAGCCATTTTGCAAAAACTGAGGACTTAGACAAAATGTGGCCAAAAAGTGCTCTGAGAACCAGCTCGAGGTTCTCAGTAGCAGCAATACGTTTTGTCGGCCCTCCGGCAAAGGGTTTCCGACCTTGTGGAACTATCTTTGGCTATAGCCTTCTGCTTAGTCCCGCTGGAGTTTTTCGACTTCCAATTTGTCAACTAAGTCCGAACATAGAAACCTTCACCATGGCTTCAACCCATGGCCATCTGATGATGACGCACTCTCAGCTACTTGCAGCCTTGCCATGCTGAACTTTACCTTCTCAGACATTTTTCTTCAGTAATTTTTATATGTCCGGAGGTAGTCGCTGACCAGGCCCAATCCACTTGTATCCGAACCGCATTCCATCACGGTTGGCCTTAGCTGTCGAATTTGACCTGATCTCACGTGACCAGATGTCTGCTTTGGTATTTAAGGTGTTATTTTGGACCTTAAAATGCATAACTCCTCTTCTACTGATTGGATTTGTGCTGTTTTGGAATTTTCTTTTGTTGTGTTTTCACTTTATTACTGTTTGTGTTATGCATAAATACTTTACACATTGTCTCTAAATTAGGCCTGACTGCTTCTTGTGCCAAGCTACCCAGGCTTAATCACAGGTTAATTTAGTGACTTTTTTGGTTCACCTTGCAAAGGATTGTGGCTGTTGCTTGACCAGGGTTCATACGCCAGTGAACCAACAACCAATTACTCACTCAATGGGTACCAACTGTTCCACTCATGAGACCTACATTGCAGGTAGGAATTGTGTTTTGTTGTGTGCGGAAACACTGGACATCTGAAGTAGGGTCATGGGATATCAGCCACAACCACAGACTGCTGGAATCAATGTCAGTGTCTGAAGGTCAAAGTTCCTGGAAGTGTTTGTTTTTCTCTGCTGTCCGTGGCAAAGGAGAATTCAGATGCGGGGTTGCTTTCCTGTATGATGTTGTTTTATGTGCAGCACTGCAGGTTTCCTGCATCACTTGAATTCCCTGCTTTGCAGGTATGAATGGTGTTAGCGGAGGCTGGGAGGTGCAGTGGGGAATTAGTTATTTTGTCCTGGGACTGGTGTCTAAGGGACTGTATATACTTTTCTTGTTTATGTGGATTGTCTATTCTGAAGATAATATGACTTGTGGCTATGGGTATGAGCAGGATTATCATTTTCAGAAGGATATTTGCTGGTTATGGTACAATTGCAATAAAAGGTGTTGCCCTGGGTATACAATGGATTAGGCTCTGGTGCTACGGCCAGAGCTACCAACTTTGAAACTAGGGAACTAGATTTAGAGTCTTGGCGTCGCCTCAACATCCTGTGATTCTGGACAAATCACCTAATCTCCCCATTTGTAAACGAAACAAAAATAATGTCTCCTTGTGTGATGTAACTAGTGCTCATGAAAAGTGCTCCAATAGCTTTGGGTCCGGTTTGCGGTATATAAAACTGTATTTTTTTAAAAATTGATCACAGGCTAGGTGGTAGAGTAGGGTAGGAATCAAATATATTATAGTACACGTTTTAGAGCAGATTTGATGGGTTTTCTGATTTGTGCTGTGTTGTGTGCGTGACTAACGGTGGCTCTTTTGCCAGTTGTTGCTTCACTGCCAGCCCGTTGGTTCCCCATATTGTTGTTTGTGGTTTCTGCACCATCTGCCCTTCTACATATTGGGATTGACATAATAATGATGTAGTATCATTACATTTTTTCTGTTTACTAATCAACAGCGTGACAATAAGTTTGTGGTTCATATTGATTGTTATCTTGGTCTTGCCTGCTTGGGCAAGTCTGGAATGTGTCTCACTTCTGGCTCTTTGTTCGATTACTTTTGACAAGGTGTACGACTGTGAGGAAAATAGCATAGTTGCATTGGGCAAGAATTCAGTTTGAACCACTGTGGTGATGCTAGCTGGGAGATGCTTGTGAATCATTGGCTTTAGGGCGCAGTGTGTGTATGTTTTTCATTCATAGTTCAATCAATCCATCAATCAGGGATTTATAAAGTGCAGCAAATCGCCTGTGAGGGTCTTAAGGCACTGGAGTTGCTAATTGATGTATGGGGATCTTGTTCATTCAAACAGCCATGGCTTGAGTCCTTTCCTTAAATTCCCAGCACAATGAGAAGGTCCTGAGGTGCAGGCGAAGGTCTTTCCAAGCTTTGCCCCCAGGTGTGAGAAGAAGCATCATCCCCTATTGCTGCGGAGGATCCTGGGGGTGTCTGCGGGGAAGAAGAGGGTGGTTCGTAGGTGTTTGGTCAGTTGGTGGAAGGTCAGGCGTGTGCTTATGTGTGCTGGACCTTTGTTGGGCAGGGCTTTGTATGCGTGAGTCAAAATCTTGAAGTGACATCTATTCTGGGTCGAGAGCCAGTGTAGCTTCATGAGGTGCGGTGTAATGTGGGTCTGTTTGGGGAGGTTGAGGATGAGTCTTGCCACTGAGTTTTGTATTGTCTGTAGTTTCTTCAGGTGGTGCACTGTTATTCCTATGTAGAGTGTGTTCCTGCAGTCCATCTTGCTGGTGATGAAGGCCTGCATGACTGTCCTTCTGGTGTTGACTGGGAGCCACCTCAAGGTCTTCTGAGCATGCGCAGGTTGTGGAAGCAGGCGAATGGGGCAGTATTTACCCGTTTCCTCATAGATGGCTTGTTGTTTAAGATGATGTTGAGGTTACGGGTGTGGTCTGTCAGTGCGAGCAATGGACTGAGTTCAGCAGGCCACCATGTGTTGATCCATGGTGAGGTGTTGTTCCCAAAGAGGAGGACTTCTGTCCTGTTTGTGTTGAGCTTGAGACAGTTGTCCTTCATTCAGTCTGCAACATTCATCATACATCTGTAGAAATTGGGTCTGGGGGTGGAGGGTCTTCTGACAGTGAAAGGATGAGCTGGGCGTCATTGGCGTAGGAAATGATTTTGAGTTTGTGCAATTTCACGGTGTTGGGCAGAGGGGTCATGTACGTGTTAAAGAGGGTGGGGCTGAGGGATGATCCTTGGGGGATGCTACAGATGATCTCCTTTGGTTTCGAGGTGAATGGTAGGAGACGGATTCTCTGGGTTTTTGCTGTGAGGTATGAGGTGAACCATTGAGGCATCTCTCTGGATTCCGATGGTAGTTAGTTAGTTATTTACTCTAATTTTACTAGATGTGGTCTATTTTTACACTATTATTCATGTATGATGCTGTGTGGATGAGCTTACTATTCAGTAATGTAGCATAAGGTATGTGTTTACAGGTATACTATTGATCTCAAATTTGATGGGAACTTGTAGTGGATTTGGGATTGGGATTTTGGGCAGTTTTTTAGGTAGTTTACACAGAATTGGCCCTCTTGCAGTTTGCTCTGTTGCCCCACATTTGTTTTTGGACCGATATTTGCATTTTCTGTTTTACATTATAAAATGATGACTTCGGGTCAAGTCTTTGCATTGTTCGCTCTGATACTTTACGATTACACTCTCCCTTGGGCCTTCTTCTAGTCCAGGCTTGGGCACAGTTAAAAGGTCAGTATCTTGTTCACGTTCTAGCGATTTTCTTTATATTTTTTCTGAATTTTGAATAAAGTTTTGTGTTCTTCTACCACACTATTTTATTTCTGCGCTTTTAGATTTGTGTACAAAGTATTTAATTGTGTTATCCTTACATACCTCGGTGCTGCTAAAATGACAGGCTTTACACGTAAAACTGAGTTTAAATAATCAGAATATAAAATATCCGACTACTAGTAAAGATGTGCTTATGTTGGAAACATTTTACAATGCATATCTCTGTATTCATTTGTTTGCCATTTGGTTTTTATCAGCGCTAGCCATCCTTCATGGGGAAAGCTGAATACATGCTCACAATATATTGGATTCATGAGTTCGGCCTCTATTAAAGTAAAGCATGATATAGCAGTGCTGGCTGTCAACCAGCAGCCTCGGATTGGCAATCGGCCACCGGCCGAGGGGTCTGTGGTTGAGGCAGGTTGGTGGGTCGGATTCTCAGTGACCGTCACAGTCTCAGTCTCAGCCTCCACCGCAGGGGCACGACATCAAAGGCCTTTGCATACATATAACGAGCCTGACCTGATGCACATTATGGTCAGGCTGACACACTGTGAGAGGCAGAATGACAATGGTAGACAATTGGTAGTAAATTATAATAGAAAATAAGGCAAACAATTATGCGACTTAAAGAAGCTTATGATTGAGGAGAGTAGGTCATGCAAAAGAACATAGTTAAGGATGCCATTCAACAGCAGAAGAGGAGACGGAAACATGCAAAATGTAATAAATAAAGGTCATTTTTTCATTTCGGATTTTAGCAATAACGTGGGAGGGTTTGCGAGATTGCATACAATATTCATTGTGTGAGATGTAAAAACGAGCAACAACATTCACATGGTTTCAGCTGCTGCAAACTATGAACCTTCTGCAGTATCCTGCAAGTAAAGGGCGGAACAAGGAGACACAGTATGGAATCATCACACACACACTCAGTGCTTAATCTGTAAAAGAATGAGTGCTGGTGCCCAAAACTCTGCTCTGAAGCTTGCTATGTACTATTAAATGGTGGCTTAGCGAATATCAAGGTTGCACAGTCTTAATTCCGCTTTATGCCTTTTAATTCACGAACAGACACTCTTTGCCCCTTCTCCGTCTTTCTGCTCTGTTTGTTTTTTCCTCTCTTGTCTCGGTAAACGTCTGATACAGAAAAATGAGTGCCGATGGCCGGTCCCCACCATCAACCACGACTCAAATTAATTGCTTTTAGCATGTTTTCACAGATGCACAAATGCGCCTTTTTCTGCATTAAATCATACTGACTGTAGCACACATGCTAGCTCGATAACAAACAGTGCAGCTCAGAAGTGTCATATTTATTTTCATTTATCCAGTACAAGCAAATTAACAAGATGAAAGAACAATAGTTACTTACCTGTAATCTGTGGTTCTCCAGTATTGGTGTCTTTCATAGATTCACATGCCTGAATCATTCCCCGTCGTCGGAGTAGGAGTCCCACGGTATATAAAAAAGCAGTAATAAGCCATTTGTACATAGCAAATAACAGTTACAATAAACCAGGAAGTGAAGTAGCCTCAGCTACCAATGAAAAAACTTCCACATTAGTGACCATCCAAGTCATTATGTTAGACCAAACTGCAGCCAATCAGGCCACAGCTCCCACCTAGGTATTCTCCCCAGAGACCCAGGCTGTCAGATTTTTGTAGCACTGGAGTGTACCAGAGTATATACAGCTATATCATAACAGTCTGGGTGAGACTCTGAGGGGAGGTGGGTGGGTGCATATGAATCTATGAAAGACACCAATACTGGAGAACCACAGATTACAGGTAAGTAACTATTGTTCTTCTCCAGTATTTGGGGTGTCTTTCATAGATTCACATGCCTGAATCCGAGTAGTTAGCAGTAATACAATATCTCGCTCTTATACGCCAAAACATAGTTATCATGCATAAAAAGAAAGCAATGCAACATCATAAGAAAGCGTAAAGAGTGTAAAGGAGGTGGGAGAGAACACCAGAGGCTCACCTTACTGAAACAGATTTCGCAGGACTGCTCTCCCCACCGAGGCATCGGTGTCGCTTGAAGAATCCAGACAGTAATGCCTCGTGAATGTGTGCCTGCTGGACCATGTTGCTGCTCTGCAAATATGCGGGAGAGGCACACCAGCAAACAACGCAGTTGAAGAGGAGACTGCTCTTGTAGAATGGGCTCTAGGTAAGGTCTGTAAGGGTTTACCTGCTTGTTGATGGCAGAGCCCTATCGTGGATGAGACCCACCTGGCGATAGTCTGTTTTGTAACAGCACAGCCTTGTCTTGGTCTGCCATATGCCACAAATAGCTGATCCGTCTTCCTGATGGCAGCTGTTCTTGAAAGATAAAATTTAAGGCATCTCTTAATGTCTAATGTGTGTAAAGTCCGCTCAGCTGGTGACTGCGGATTGGGAAAAAATGTCTTAAGTATCACAGGCCCATTGAGATGAAAATCCGATGGTACTTTGGGCATGTACTTCGGGTTGGTGCGTAGTATCACAGAGTCAGGTGTGAATTGCAAGAATGGTGGCTTAATGGTGAATGCTTGCATGTCACTCACTCGTCTGGCTGATGTTAGTGCCAGCAGTAATGCAACCTTCCAAGTGATGAACTTGAGATCGACCTTATGAATAGGCTCAAAGGGATGGCGAAGAAGCTGTGCTAGGACTATATTTAAATGCCAAGATGGAGGTGGCCGGCGTACAGGTGGAAACATACGAAATAAGCCTTTAAAGAATTGTTGTATTATCCTTGAGGAGTATAGAGAAGTCTTACCGTCCTGACGGTATCGTGATATGGCGGCTAAGAACACTTTAAGTGTTGAGTGCGCCAAACCTGATTTAGCGAGCTGCAAAAAGAAGGGCAATATCGCTTCTGGCTCCGCAGTCATTGGATGCAAATTCATAGTTTGGCACCAAACACAGAAACGTTTCCACTTTAGTTTGTAAGTTTTGTTTGTGGAAGGCGCCCTAGCATTGGCCAGGACTTCCTGACAGTCTTGTGGAATGTTCAAGTGCGCAAACTCGTGGTGTTGAGGAGCCAAGCCGATAATTTCAGAGATTGAGGGTCTGGATGAAACACCTTGCCTTCTTGGATTGTTAGAAGGTGTGGAATTCGGGGCAGTTGAATTGGCTCGCATTCTGATAGAAGGAGAAGCTGCGTGAACCAATATTGTTGTGGCCACCGTGGAGCAATCAGGATAATTCGACACGGTTGCTTTCTCATTTTGTTGATGACTTTGGGTATTAGCGGAATTGGCGGGAAGGCGTAGGCAAAGATCCGTTCCCAATTGAGTGATAGAGCGTCCCCGCAAGAGTCCCTGTGGGGAATCCAGCTCGCAAAGTGAGTACATTTCTTGTTCTGATAAGTTGCAAACAGGTCCAGATCGGGGAGACCCCACCTCTGGAAGATCCGATCCAGCGCTGGCTGATGCAGTTCCCATTCGTGAGTGCTGTTCTTGGATCTGCTCAGCGAATCTGCCAGTACATTGGCTACTCCCGGAACATGCACCGCTGACAAGTTGATGTCGTGATCCAGAGCCCAAGTCCAGATCTCTTGAGCCTGTTGAGACAACCGGGCTGATCTTGTGCCCCCCTGCTTGTTCAGGTAATGCATGCTCGTTGTGTTGTCTGTTCGAATCAACACTGTGGAGCCTTGTAGGATTGCCAGAAAGGATTTTAGGGCGAGGAAAATGGCTCGTAACTCCAGCAGATTGATGTGCCATTTCTTCTGTTGAGCGTCCCATTTGCCGCTGATCGTCATCCCTTGAAGGTGAGCGCCCCAACCTTCTAGGGAGGCATCCGTGGTCAATATGAACCTTGGGACTTCTGCGAGGAAGGCACAGCCGATTTGTAGGTTGCGTGCCTGACTCCACCACAGGATTGTGTCCTTCATTCGAGGCGTCAGTGTAATGAGATCCTCGAAGGACCCCGATATCTGCATCCATTGGTGACTGAGTTCCTCTTGTAATGGTCTCATCCTCAGACGACAGTTTGGAGTGAGAGGGATGCACGAAGAGATCATCCCTAGGAAAGATTTGAATCTCCGAACAGAAACGTACTCTCTTCTGAGGAGTGTGGTTGCCATCGTTCTGATCTTTTTCTGCCTTTCGTTTGAAATGAAGACCTGGGCGAGCTTGGAATCCAGCGTTGCTCCTAAGAAGGACTTTCTTTGAGATGGAATTAGATCTGATTTCTCGAAGTTCACTGAAAACCCCAGGCTTTGAAACAGGCAAAGGCATTTTTGGACATGGTCGTTTGCTGTGGCGTAGGAATTGGCCTTGATAAGGCAATCGTCCAGATAAGGGTATATTTGAATTCCCTGCAATCGTAGGTGCGCCGCTACGGGTGCTAGCATTTTCGTGAATACCCTCGGGGCTGAACGTAGTCCAAAGGGAAGCACCTTGAATTGGAAATCCCTGCCAGCCACTCTGAACCTTAGGAACTTCCTGTGTCTGGGGAAGATAGGGACGTGGAAGTAGGCATCCTGAAGGTCGAGTGTTGCCAAGTGGTCCCCTTCTGCCAAAAACTGTAGGATCTCCTGGAGTGTTAACATTCTGAACGTCAATTTTTTGATGAATTTGTTCAGGGCACGCAAATCGAGGATTGGGCGCCATTCCCCTGATTTTTTGCGTATCAAGAAAAAACGAGAGTAAAAACCTGTCCCTCTCTGGTGTCGAGGTACTCTCTCGATTGCCCCTTTTCGAATCATGGAATTGATTTGGATGAAGAGCTCCTTGAGATGTGCTGGGGGCGGCCCTTTTGGAGGAGAATTTGGAGGGGTTTTTCCAAATTCTAAAATGTGTCCCTTGGATACCACATCCAGCACCCATTTGTCTGTAGTAATCTTGGACCATTTTGAGTAATGTTGGGATATTCTTCCTCCAATTCGTTTTTGGCGGGGACACTTTGGCAGCAGGAAGTGAACCTCACTTCTTGTTGGTGTTATCTCTTCCGCGATATGTTGGTTTTCCTCGGGGCTGTGTGTAAGAGTTACGTCTTTGGCCATAAGGCTGTTGCTTATATGGCTGGTACCTCTGTGTGTTTTGAGAAGTGGTGTAGTTGCGCTGTTGGTAATATCCTCCCCTATTGGAGAAATTTCCCCTTCCTCTTGCGCCACGAAAGGAAGATTTACGAAACTGCAGAGTGCCCAAAGATCGTGCAGTTTCAGTATCCTTTTTGATGGCCTGCAAAGCCTCATCCACGTGCGAGCCGAATAGGAACTCGCCATCATAAGGCATATTTAAGACCTTGGACTGTACTTCATGTCTAAAGGATGTAGATTTCAACCATCCCTCTCTCCGAAGGACTGCGGCTCCTGCCAATTGTCTGAAGCCTGTAGCTGCTACATCCACTGCAGCGTCAATGATCTCTGACGACGCACACTCCCCTTCTTGTAAAATTTTGATAGCCTCAGACCGGTCCGGTTCAGGCAGTTTCTTAATATAAGGCGAAATGTCAGACCACATTTGCCTATCGTATCGGCCAAGAATCGCCATAGAATTAGCAACCCTTACTGTGGTTGCTGCAATCGTGGAAACTTTTTTGCCAATGGTATCGAGTCGTCTTCCGTCTCTGTCTGTAGGCGTGGAGATTTGAGATGATGGGTTTTTCGCCCTTTTTTGAGCTGCTTGTGCAATGACTGAGTCTGTCTTGGCCTGTCCAATCAGGCAAGCCGGTGAAGAAGCAGGCGCTCTGTATTTTTTATCCACTCGTGGCAAAACTGGAGGTAAAGAGTTTGGAGTGGCCATGATCTTTAGACCTTCTTTCCAAATAAACTCTATGATCGGTATCGACCAGCTCTGTCTTTGGGACAGATTTTTGAAATCATACAGGAAACAATCATCCTGTTTTGTCTCCATGGTAATGAGAAATCGTTTGGTAGCGTTATCCATAATCCTATGGAAATTTGCAATATCCACCGGTGGTGATTCAGCCTTCGGCTGTTCATCTGGAGCAGGGGAGTCAGCCTGATAATCCTCATACTCCGACGAATCCGAGTCATTTAATTCTCCTTCTTCCTGAGCCTCCTCTTCAGAATTGTCATCCACCGGTTGAGTAGATGGTACCGGCATGGATGGGGCATGTACCGATTCTTCCATGTTAGGAGGGACTGAATGCGGAGTTCCTCTAGGCGGGGGGGAAGTGATGTGCGATTCGCCCGATTCCGAGGGCGGAAAACGTTGATAGTAATCATCCAACATGGACATTACATTTCTAAATAATTCCATGGGCATTTGTGTCCCTGATGGGGGTGCAGGATCCAACCCTGTGTGTTGCGTCACCTGCTCCTCTTCCTCCTGTTCCTTAACGTGTATGAGCAAGTCAGATGGACTCGTAGCTGCCGGAAATAAGTCTCCACCAGAGTCCTCGTCGGAATCCAAAAGCCTGTCTGGCATCGTGAGTGGTGACATACATGCAGACTGTGATGGGCGTTGTAGAATCGCCGCAGTGGTGGCTGGAGAAGGCAACGATATGGGGTTGCTCTTTGCAGACCATACTTGAAGATCTGTGCAAGTTGACAGTTTTGGCGTCATTGGATTCCCTTGGGCCACCGAGAAGTCCTGTGGCATTGACTTTGTTGTGAGGGACGAACTCGCCGTCGTCGACGACTGTGGCTGGAGAGGTCTCGTCGACGATCCATTTTTCGATGTCGACGACGTCGTCGTCGTCGTCGACGGAACACCTTTCGTCGTCGACGGAACATTTTTCTTCGTCGACGGGGCCGTCGACGGGGTCGTCGACGGGGCCGTCGACGGCGTTATCTTCTTCGTCGACGAGGCCGTCGTCGACGACTTCGTCGACGGGGCCGTCGACGGTGTCTTCTTCGTCGACGGTTGGATCGTCGACGGAGTCTTCCTCGTCGACGATGAGTCCGTCGACGGGTGCTTCGGCGACGGTGAAGCCGTCGACGGCAAGGCTTTCTTCGTCGACGGTAGTGTCGTCGTCGACGGGAAGGGATTTTTCGACGCTGAGGAGGGCTTCGTCGACGGAGGCTCGTCGACGGTAGGTGAAACTTTCTTCGTCGACGAGATGGGACGAATTTGAACATGCACATAAGTAGGTGAGGACACCGAGGACACCACCAAAGAGGGTTTTGGTGAGGAATAGGTCACAGTAGAAGTCACTGTAGTGGCAGTCTGACAGGAAACCGGCAGAGAAGCTGCTGCCTTGGTTGTAGGCCTCTGAGGTGACAATAAAGGGACAGTCTTTTTAATGACAGGCTGTTTGACAGATTTTTGACAGGCTTTCTTCACTTTAGAAGTCGAAGGTTCCTCAGCAGCGAGCGTGTGCTGGGCCTGTTTTGCCACCTTAGCCTTAGGGGTAGTTACTGTACCCTCAGCTATTCTCTTCCTAGATCCCATAGAAGACATAGAGGCCAAACTTCCTACCTCAGAGAGTGGCAAGTCCTTGTCCTTATTCCGTTGTATCCATAGTAGGAGGCGACCCTCTCTGTCCCTGAGGGTTTTTGTTGGAAAAGTGCGACAAATCTTGCCTTCCTTAGCCTGATGGTCTGGATACAAGCAGTATATGCAGAGAGAATGAGGGTCTTCCTTGAAGAGCCTTGCCTTGCCACAAGAGTCACAAGCCCTGAAAAGGGACTTAGATGTGGACATGTTGGAAAGAAGAAACTTTCAAACTTTCATAGTAGAAGAATAAACTGAGCAGAGCTCAGAGAGACTCCCTATCACACGACGTGCGGTAAAAAATCTGACAGCCTGGGTCTCTGGGGAGAATACCTAGGTGGGAGCTGTGGCCTGATTGGCTGCAGTTTGGTCTAACATAATGACTTGGATGGTCACTAATGTGGAAGTTTTTTCATTGGTAGCTGAGGCTACTTCACTTCCTGGTTTATTGTAACTGTTATTTGCTATGTACAAATGGCTTATTACTGCTTTTTTATATACCGTGGGACTCCTACTCCGACGACGGGGAATGATTCAGGCATGTGAATCTATGAAAGACACCCCAAATACTGGAGAACCTAGCTTCAACGAATGACTATGAGAATGATACTGTAAATGGCACAGTTTGTCTAAAAACAGATGCTCTGACTGTTCTGTTTTGGTGCACTCACTACTGCACAATAATGCAACATGCAATGTAGCGTACACACAATACTAGCATCATGTTACAAAATCAAATTAGTTCCTTACTGGGACCCCCTTTTTAGGTTTCGCTGGAGGGCGGAGCTCTTAGCTCCGCCTCCAGAGAAATCTCTTGATTCCAGTAAGGAAAATGGAATACGCCCCCATGTCCCATTGGCTAGCTCCATAAATGGAGGCTAGCCATTGGAACAGAGATCTGTCCGTCAAGGCCGGACCAGATTCGGGGGCGTTCCCGAGATTTTTTCCCAGGGCGGAGTTACGTTTTTTCCCGTTCCCTCCCCTTTCACTGAAAGTCTGTCCATTCCCGCCCCCTCCGTGTGCCTTTCCGCCCCCCCTCGCTGTCCTGTGCACGTTTCCCGCCGTCCGTGTCCTCTCCCGCCCCCTCCCGCCGTCCGTGTCCACTCCGCCCCCTCCCGCCGTCCGTGTCCTCTCCCGCCCCCTCCCGCCGTCCGTGTCCACTCCCGCCCCCTCCCGCCGTCCGTGTCCTCTCCCGCCCCCAGGGGCGTAACACAAGCCCCCGCAACCCCTGCGTTGCGGGGGGGCCTCGCGCTCCTAATACATTGATGACGGAATGGTGCGGGCCCCGGCCGGGGCCCATGAGGCTGGCAGTAGAATGGTGCGGGCCCGTGAGCGAGGCTAGCAGCAGGAATGGTGGTGCGGGGCCACGGCCGGACCCGGGGCCCATGAGGCTGGCAGCAGAATGGTGCGGGGCCCGTGAGCGAGCGAGGCTGGCAGCAGGAATGGTGGTCGGGGCCCCAGCCGGGGCCCGTGTGGCTGGCAGCGGCTGAGCGGCTCTGCTGACTGCTGCTCTCTGCCTCTTGATTTGAGCCTGCCCTGCCTGACTGGAATCAATGGTGGGGAGGGGGGGGCAGCGGACTTAGTCCTGGGTGCTGGCGGGCTGGCAATGCAGCAGGCACTCCAGGCAGAATGGTGCGGTGCGGTGCGGGCAGCAGGGCCCCCGTGGCGTGTGAGCAGCTGAGGCTGAGCGCCGGTGTTCTACTGCTACTGACTTGAGCTAGTGTCTAGCTAGTGCGCTGTGCACTAATGGTGCGGGGCCCCGTCTGGGGCCCGAGAGTGAGGTTGGCTGGCAGCAGCTGAGCTGCAGCAGCACCGCACTGCAAGAATGTGCGGGTCCCGGCCGACGCCCGTCCGTGAGTGGCTGCGGCTGGCACTGCCACTGACTGGCAGCACTGCAGGAATGGTGGGCCGAGGCTGGCAGCAGGCTGCAGAACTGGACTGGCTGGCTGCAGGAAATGAATGGTGCGGGCGGGGCCCCGGCCGGGCCGGAGTGTGTGTGAGACAATCCGGATAGATTATTTGCAGCAGGAATGGTGCCCGCCGCCCGTGAGGCTCGGCTCCCTGCTGCCTCTTGAAGTGTTGTTGAGAGCCACTGCAGCCTGAGGATTAAATGAATGGTGCGTGCGGGGTCCCTGCCGGGACCCCTGAAATTGATACAAATGGGTAGGCGGGCCCGGCCGGGTGACACGGTGTGTGACTACTAGTAGTAGTAGTCTTAATGGTGGTGGGTGGATCAATGGCGGCGGGACAGGGTTGTTTACTCCTCACTCTCCAAGTCCTGCTGACTTTCACTTTCCTTTCCGCCCGGCCTCCCGGGACGCGTATGCGCACCGCAGGGACACTGGGCAGGGGGGGGCTGGCTGGTGACCAATGGCCTAATTACGTTTGTTAGGGGGCAGGGACAACACATGCGCATTGCGCAATGAGCTAATCAAGACACACGCAATACGCCCGTTACTGAGTGTAAGGTGTGCCATCAGGTGCGCGCAGCAGAAGACAAAGGAAGCCACGCTGACCGTTGACGCTCAGGTCAGGACTTATCACCATCGGGGCCTTTATTTGCAAATTGCATTCATTTAAATTGCCCGGCCCCGGTCCCTTCCACCTGGCTAGCCTTGAGGCTTGCGCTGCCCCCCGCCTCCCCTCTCAGCTGCCCTGCCTGCCTTCTGCCCATCCGCGCCTCCAGCTCGCCTTGCAACGCCAGGCCCAGCAGGTCCCCAGTCCTCTAAGATCAGGTGAGTGCATTCTCCAGCTCTGCGTGTTAAGGCACTTCAAACGTACTGTGTAACGCACGCTCATCATGTATCAGTTTTGTTCCTATTGTGAAGCGCTCGCCTTACACGGCATGATGTCTCGTCACTTTATTTATGCGTTTTTGAGCGCGGACTTTACGGTAAAGTCCGCGCTCAAAAACGCATAAATAAATAAATCAAGTGACGAGTCATCATGCAGCCCACCACTACTCTCTTAATGCTGCTGCAATCCATCCACTTAGGTTGCCCCTCTCTGTTGCTGGTAAATTAAATAAGCAATATAAATGGCATTGGAACTTGTGAGCAGCAAGCACATACCCCTTTCTACAACGGCCCCCCTCCACCCGTGGATTCCACTTGGCATTCTGGTAGTGGTAGTTTTATTTGTTTGCATGATACAAGTACCAGAATGCAATGAAAGTTTAGGTGTTACTGTGCCTGGCTTGGGGCAGTATAATCCGTTTGGGTGGCATTTTCTACTGGTGTGGGTGGCAGGTGTAGGTAAGGTTCTGTGCTGGGGGGAGAGGTTGCACGGCAGAGTAAGACTTGAGGGATTCTGGGCATGGGTGCGTCTTTGATGAGGATTATTGGGCACAAGATGATTGTAAACCGGCCCTTATGCTTATACACGAGTAAAATGAGTTTGAAGTTCAGCTACATCAGAAATGAGCCTGCACACCGAGAGAACCTGGCAATCCCATTAAATGTCCCTCATCTTGGTATCGTCCTTTAGCAGCCCTTAACCCCGCCCCTTAAGCCTACCTGGTTTTTACAACGTTTGGTGAGTGCCAGACTTCTTTTTAGGTTTCGCTGGAGGGCGGAGCTCTTAGCTCCGCCTCCAGAGAAATCTCTTGATTCCAGTAAGGAAAATGGAATACGCCCCCCTGTCCCATTGGCTAGCTCCATAAATGGAGGCTAGCCATTGGAACAGAGATCTGTCCGTCAAGGCCGGACCAGATTCGGGGGCGTTCCCGAGATTTTTTCCCAGGGCGGAGTTACGTTTTTTCCCGTTCCCTCCCCTTTCACTGAAAGTCTGTCCATTCCCGCCCCCTCCGTGTGCCTTTCCGCCCCCCCTCGCTGTCCTGTGCACGTTTCCCGCCGTCCGTGTCCTCTCCCGCCCCCTCCCGCCGTCCGTGTCCTCTCCCGCCCCCTCCCGCCGTCCGTGTCCACTCCCGCCGTCCGTGTCCACTCCCGCCCCCTCCCGCCGTCCGTGTCCTCTCCCGCCCCCTCCCGCCGTCCGTGTCCACTCCCGCCCCCTCCCGCCGTCCGTGTCCTCTCCCGCCCCCTCCCGCCGTCCGTGTCCTCTCCCGCCCCCTGTGTCCTCGTAGGTGCTTGTTGATAAATTGCACAGTGTGGAAGCTGGTCAGCTGACTTCCTGCACTGCAGCCCAGAGCTCCGGTAACGAAGGGAACAGAGGGCTTTGCGTATAGTTTGAGTCTGTCTTGAAGAGCCGAGCAATCCATTTCGCAGGCAGCTATGAAGTTGCTGGTCGTATTCCCGTTGGTGTTAGCAGCAGGTAAGGGCCCTAGTTTTTCGGATACACCCGAAAAATACAAATGCCCCTAACTCTTAACGCATTGCACAATCCCTCCCGTATTAGGAGGCTCGGTGGTGGTGTTTGGGGATGTTGAGAGGGAGGAATCTTTACTGTATGAGAGATAGATAGCATTGACCTCTCATCCTGGCTATAGAAAGGGAGAATCAATTTGTTTACGGGGCGTTGGGGTATCCTGGTAATGTGGAGTTGGAAAGAGGATGACTAGATCTTGAAACTCAGGATCCACCCGAAAGTAGACTCCTATTTTTTTTTTTAAAAAAATAGGAATTTAACCGTGCGTAGGTATCTCTTTATTAGTCTTGTATGCTCAAACGTCACTCTAAAATAATCGCCTACTTTTACTTCTACTCCTCCCGTACAATCGGTGTGTGCACGCGCACTACTAATTTTCAAACAAGTTTACCTATGACAGGACCTTATTCCTTTGGTGGGATCATTAACCGAGGATCCACCAGAGCCGTTCCTGTACTGCTTTAAATGGGCTGATGCAGTCTGTTTTAAGAGATGACCTACGTTCCATACTAGAGCCACACCCGTGGAAGTCAAATGCTCCCTCCCTCTTTTAAAATAATAAGATCTGTATTTGAAGTTGCTAAAATCACCGTAGCAAGCTTCTGAAAACCAATACGGCCTCGTGAAATATGGGACATCTGGTCACTCTCATTCATTGCAGTTTTATATAGCGCGGACATTGACCAAAGGTGTCCGAGTGCTTTACAATAGCGCCATAACCTTAACAAGCATTTACAATGCAACGGTTTCGCCTTTGGAAAAGTTTGAGCTATTGGCATTGTAAATGACAACATTTGTATTTGTGTTGGTTTTGAAAACAGATAAATAAATGGCATTGTCCTTTACATTGCCAATCGCTCTAACTTTTCCAAAGGCGAAACCGTTGCATTGTAAATGCTTGTTAGTTCTAATGAATCTGCGAGGTTGGCCTGCTGCGCGATAAGATGATTGCTTAATGTTGTCGGATGATTAGTGCTGCGGCTGCGCAGTATGCTGGGTGGGCCGTAGGCAAAAACACTGCTCATTGGTCCTTTTCGGGGCACACACTTGACGATTCGTCAATAAGGGAGGGGGTCAGGCTAATAATAATTTGGGTGTGACCTAACTTAGGCTGAGGCAGGGACCCAGGCAATTTCTGGTGGTAATGTGTGGCTCATAATAAGGCAGGCGGCCAGGCCGCGGCATCCAATTTGAAATATTGTATGCACATGCAGTCATGTGCGATATCAGCTCCTCAGTGGGGGGACTGGGACCCATTTCTGGACGCAGTGCGCAGTGCAGCCAATTACAAATATTGCGTGTAGATTGTAGACTCAACCCTGAGAAATAAGTGCGGGTGCTAATCACCGGAAACCACCGGCACAAATTAAGCACTGGACTAACGTATGGAAAAAATGCCAAGCAGTGTGGGCAAAACAGGCAGTTGATTCATAAATCTGGTTTTGCAGGCAGTGGTGCCACTTACAAATGTAGAAATTCCACAAACTGCCAATTCCTCTCCTTTCATGTTAACAAGATGAAGCGTTGCCTGGAGACAGCCAGAGAGTTGTCATTTGTTTGTGTGTCGATAAATATTTTTATGCATCCAGGGCAGTTTCCCTAACCCCACGCTTAAAGATTCTCAGCAGTGGGGAAACTCGACCCATGGTTAGAAAGTGGAAATATTATGGAAATTGTTCATTTCTCTGGTAGGACCCTAATAGGTTTGTGCATCTGGCACACAGTTGTACATGTTTAAACCAAAAAGAGGACACTGTTCCTATCGCAGGGTGCAGACATTCACCCAAGTGTAAGGGTGCAAACAGTCACCCGTGATATAATAAAAAGGAAGAAAAAGGTGGAGAGGTCAGAAAAAGGAAATCCTAGGTTAAAGGTGACCCACTGGAAAGATGGAAGATCACCTTTTGTCCTCTGATGCCCTCACACATCCAGAAGGGTGTCATGCTTCATCATCGGGCTGTTGCTCCTCGTAGGGCCAAAAGGGCCGAAAGGTCACTTTGGCAGAGATCTTTTTATGGACTGCCGGATGGTGCATGCGGGTGTGTGGGGTATGGGTCAAAAGAGGGATTAAACAGTGCGTGCGGTAAAGTGAAAACGTTAATTGGGGGTGAACATGCAGCGAGAAATAAAAAGTGAGAAATAAAATGTCTACTCCCAATAAACTGAAAAAATTAAGAATGCACCATAGGCACATTGTGCCTAGGTGTCAAAAGGTCATGGGTCAACATGTTTCGCGCCTGCGTCGCCATAAGGGTCGTTGGTGCTTCTTTAGGTAAAGAGAATTAAAAATAAAGTGCAAGTGAATACACAGTAAACTGGACTAAAATACCCTCTATATCTATTAGGGCGGGCAGTAACCTGTATACCCTTGGTGTGGCTACAGCTGCATGATGTGAGCCGCTCCTGATTATAACCAGAGTTTTTCTGATTGGTGATGGGCTTGCCTTCCGCGGGTATGGCGTGCTGGAACACATGCACTGTATCCTGGAATATTTGCCTGTGGACACACATCTCGAGGGGATCATTGCTGGAGGCAACATTCTGGGCAAGCACGTACCGAGGTTCTGATTTTAAGTTTTTGGCAAATAAAGCAGTCTTTTCCAACGTTAAACTGGACTCCATGGCTCTCTTCTCTGCTCCTTTCTGTCCACAGCCGGCGATCAGTATGCACAGTTGTACATCTCTGCAAATATGTTGGTGTATGGCGCTGTATCGTCTATTTTCATAAATTCCATTATCTACTTTTTCAAATAAAATAAATAATTCTACTCATATCAAAGACCTAAAACAAAGTTTAGTTGGCCATAACACGTGGAATAAAATCACACCCTTCTGTCTGATCCTTTTTTAATCGTTAGAGTGCAGGATAAAAAGAGTGGGTTCTTTAATGAATAGTTTTTATTGTAAGTTTTCATCATAAGGAACAGTACAATTCTTACATATTTAACTATAACTGTATGTGACAATAAATACTCATCAACTGTTACCCCTCCCACCTGACCTTCAGGCTCTAACATGCCGCAGGGTAATGAGTCTGACTGTATACTGTGCCGCTTGCATTGTGAGGGATCAGACACATACCAGTGAAACACATCTACTAGTTGTGCTTCGCATATACCAGCTGGCCCTCCTCAGATCGACCTCGCTGTCCCAGCCGCCTGTACATGCGCACACATCTAAGGAGGCATTGCATCTGGGGATCCAGCAGGTCTGTAACCATTGCTGCCCTGGCCTATAGGTCATCTGCTAGTTTATTATCTCTGCATTTGACTCTCTTCAGCATTTGCCCACTCAATCATATCTCTCCTCCATTCAGAGACCCTGGGTGCAATTGGGGACATCCAGCGAATGGCAATTCTACGTTTGGCCAGGACAAGGCCCAAAAGAAGAAATCTCCTACTAAGCTTTCTCTTTTTCCTAATCAGGAGTCTTCCCAGTAAACATTGTTCTATGTCTCTTGGGACAGACCACCCAGTTGCCTCATTCAGTGAGTTAAGGACTGCCTCTCAATAGCCAGCCAACTTTGAACACCACCAGAACATGTAGGAACATGTGTAGGAAGTCTGCTTCCCGTCCAGAATAGCGGGGACATGTGGAGGGCCGTTCTGAATATATAGCATGTAGTGTACTTGGAGGAAGATAAACCTGGTGCACCACATTGTACTGTAGTAATTTAAACCTTGCATTAATGGTTGTGGTATTCACCCCCTCACGGATTCTCTCCCAGTCCCCAGCCGAGAGTGACGCCTCCAGCACATCCAGCCACTTGGCATGTATTGGTGGCTCGCTCAGAGGCCTATCCTCCATCAGGGCCCTATAGATATGTGAGACCAGCCGCCGGCCCCCAAGCATACTCAGTATGGTGTCCAAGGCCTGAGACGCCTGGGGCCCTGAGGAAAAGTCAGCCATATCCCATAAGCCGCTGCCTGCAATTTTCACAAACTGCAGGAACTATCCCGGTCTCAACTGGAGCTTTTCTATAGCATCAGCCAAAGTGATGAATCTGTCATTTGGGACCCGCAAGAGTTTGCATCCGCCGGCATGCCACAGGTTAAAAAGAGTGTTTGTGGTCTTACCATATGGTCATGATTATTGACTCTAATTTGAATTGGACCTGAAAATTCTTTTTGCTTCTTAAGTTCTAAATAAAGCTCAGATCTTGCAGCTTTCTTTTCTGCTCCATTAGTTAAATGAATCATTGTGAGGAAAGTGTAAAGTGTGTTGTTCAGAACTGCCAGTCAGAGAACCAGATAAACATGTGAAATATTTGAGGAACTAGTGGTGAAATTTTGAAGCTTTGCACGCCCATGCTCAAGAATAATATTCTTTCAAGATCGTGTATTTTTGTTATGCACTCTATATTTGTATACAATTCATAATACTGCTGAATAAGCCGAGCTAGTGCCCAGACCAATGAGTCAGTTACATGTAGCAACGCTCCAAACAAACATTAGTCTTAATCTTACCTGCAGGGCTGCCACCAGGAGACAAACCCATGCAGGAGATTGCAATAATATACATATGAAAATAACAAAAAGATAACATTGAAACGCCTTTAAAAATGTTTGGTCCAGAGGTGGCACGCCTAAACGACTGCTATATAATAAATTAGACCTATGGGTAAATGGAATATGGCTTCAGTGGCGGCTGGTGCCTTTTTAAAATGGTGAAGTATAAATATTGGGGGCTAGTTTCGTTTACCCAAGTGACACAATGATATAAGGAGGGTTTAATGTGATCCTCCCCTCGAAAAAAACATTGGATAACAAAAGAGGAGCAAGTAATAGAACCAAGGCTAATTTTGATTAACGCACAAAATAAAACCATTGCTTGCTGCATGTTAATTCTTATGCAGTCTTCACCAAATACCTAGAAAACCAGTAGGAATCTATGAAAACACATGTTCCTTCTTTAAATTACAAATAACTATGGTGGCTAATTCGCACTATAAATACATGCCTTCACTGTGTCTGCTGTGAACCAGGAAGGCAAGGTGCTAAGCATCCTTCGAGGTTGATTAAAGGATTACTATTCAGCACTCATGGGACAAGCTTTAGCTAGAAACTGTAGAAAGTGACTATATTGATAATTGAAATGATGAAGATCATTAACCTTGGTACGCTGTATGTCAGGTGTGCTCAAGGGTTTGGACAAGTGTCTTTGGTAAAAAATAATGTATAAGGCTCTAAATTTAGTCCCCTTTAGTAGATGATTGTATGCATTTAGGAATGATCGGCTTACATTCAGAAAGATCATTCAACAGATACATAAGATAGCGCAGAGGGTTTAGCACCTGCTGCTGCCATGTGCTTGTTACAGTGAGTCTCCGCTGTGCATGTCAGTGGGCCCATCCATCTTCCACAGTGGACTGTTGCTCCACAAAATGTAACATTTACTATACTAATCTTTAGAAAATGTTAGTTACATTGTCTTTGTTGGGGCTCTTGAGCAGAATGTTTTAATAATGAGAAAAGAGCAACTAGAGGTCACAAGGCCCACCCATGCTCATTCTCTACTCTAAAATGTATACAATCTGTAGTTTTATCCCGTGTTCTCTCCACTCTGAAGAACTTGTTATTGACAGTGCAGTCTAGCAGTTGTTAAACGTATGTCCCACACGTGCATGCTCCTCGTCTGAGATTGGTGACACTGTGCATTTAAGCTGGGCACGGTAGTGGAAAAATTACAACTGCGATCCACCGCAAAGACACGTGCCAGTTAAGAGCGAGCATTAATTTTGTCCTTTTGTATAGAATTTTTCAATTAATACCTCAAATCACAACTGCTTAATTGTGCACTGAATAACAAACCATGTAGAGGGAGATGATATGAAAAAGTGGATCAAAGAAAAAAAAGAAAAGCAAGACTGTGATGGGTTTTCCTCTGGAAAGCAATTGATAAAGAGGGAACATGACCTTTAATCAATTGTGCTGGGCATGTTTATAAATAGGAGCCCGCAGGAAAAGAAGAACTAGTTTCAGCGGAATCTCTCACAGGGGAACAAATACAGCGGTTCTACTTTTAAAGGGGCCAGCAACGTGCAGAAAGGGCCTGTGGTGCCACAGTAGGGGAGGTTCGCATGACCAGGGGTTTCAGCACTATATACATAACACAAGATTACCATTATAACACTTACCATTACTGAGGACAAGGCACCAAGTCACACATGCTTGCATCCACTCCTGCTTGTGAGGAAAGGAAAGGGGGGATCTATGCCTGTGAATGATGGACAGCTGCCCTCTACATGAGTTTCCCTAGGATAAGACGCCAAGATAATTTCTTTGAAGCATCGATAAGACTGATTGCTCTATAGTTCCCGTGGTCGTCTTTACTGCCTTTTTTAAATATCAGCACAATCTCAGTGATCTGCCAGGATCTAGGTATCGGGCAGTTGCGGCTGGTGCAGGTAAGAGCGGTGAGGCGGGGTTGGGAGGGAGTCAACAGATGACGATGAGGGAAAATTAAACATTTTTTTTAGAGAAATCTCATGCCCGACCCTATGAACTACCTAAACCTAAGTATTCGCAGCTCCCTGCAAGCATTCAAGAAGTCCATAAGTGTTCACCTTATTGGCTTGGAAAATCCTACTGAAACACTTTCAGGATAGGACAACTAAAAAGCACAAGGAATCAAGCCAGAAGACATGCGAGGCAGTGTAAATGTATTAATATTTGGCTATTTTAGTTGCCTTTAAAATATGTGTCTATTTACCACATTGCAATTTGGGCAATAAAAACACCCAAAGTTATGGTTAGCCTTAGCCTTGTTATAACACATTGACATATGTTTTTAAAAACCTTGGAAGTTCACTTAAAAAACACAGTTATGGTGCAATTATGGTTATTAATTAAAACCGAAAAGCACTGAAGGCCACAAGTTATGGTTAGAGCCACAAACCATAACTCGCACATGAAATGCAATGAAAATTTCTTTTTCAAACGGGATTAATCTTATCCTAATGCATTGGGGATAGGATGACTCATATTTCCAAAAAGGATTTGATATAATGTTTATGATATTTGCAGATTTACTATTCATAGTATATAAAACGTATTCCTTACACTCAGGATAAAAGCCAGTGCGTATACATTCAAACAAACCAAAATTGTGAATAATATCATTCATAATATTAGTAGTGCCCTGTTGGATGCTCTGAAAAACTGAAATCACCTCTGTACAGAATCCTGCAGCCAGACACACACAGCTAAGCTAAGCCTTAGGAAGGTGGAGGAAGCCACTATCTTATGATTACACAGATAGAGAATTAGTTGCACACTAAATGGAGATATGTGATGCCAGGTGTAGTGATCTATTTGACATGGATCACTGACATAATATCGACTGACAGAATATCGACTAGCAAAAATATCGAGGAAAAAAATCTACAGACAAAATATCGAGTTTGTATCTACAAACAGGTAAGTACAAAAATATCGAGTACAAAATATCGTTTACAAAAATATAGTTTTAAAAAATATCGACTTTATTAAAAACAGTGTTAAATTAAATTACAATTAAAAATGAATTACTAAAATATACTTAAAAATACTTAAAATAACTTATAATAATTAAATAATTAATGAAAGTTATACAAAAAAAATTACAATCATACTTGTTAAAACATATATTTATATTAACATAATATAATTAAATAATATCCAATATTATTACCGTACGATAACAGAAGTGTAAAAAATACTATTCCCACTCCACAGAGTGCAACTGTAGGGAAAGCGTTGGATAGCGTAGAGGTAAAAATTACTATTCCCACTCCAGTGGGTGCAACAGTGAGGAAAGCGTTGGATAGCGTAGGGTAAACATTACTATTCCCACTCCAGTGGGTGCAACAGTGAGGAAAGCATTGGATAGCGTAGGGGTAAAAATTACTATTCCCACTCCAGTGGGTGCAACAGTAGGGAAAGCGTTGGATAGCGTAGGGGTTAAAATTACTATTCCCACTCCAGTGAGTGCAACAGTGAGGAAAGCGTTGGATAGCGTAGGGGTAAAAATTACTATTCCCACTCCAGTGAGTGCAACAGTAGGGAAAGCGTTGGATAGCGTAGAGGTAAAAATTACTATTCCCACTCCAGAGAGTGCAACAGTAGGGAAATTAAATACTTCATATATTATTTCAATAAATATAAATTAATATCTATCAAAAATTAATTAAAAGTAATTACGAATTTAATATAATATAATAATTAATCAATTAAAATTACAAATTAAATTTAATTATTACAATTATTTAACTATTAATACAAATTAATTACAAATTAAGAATTAATAATTTAACATTTAAAAATTAATTTACAATAAATTCAAATTAAATACAATTAAATAAATTGTTTTATTTAATTAATTATAAATAAATTACTTCCCATCCTATTCCCCTATAAACCCACAACCCATTACAGAAAATAAATTATTAAATTAACATAATTAGCATAATTAGCAATTAATCAATTAAATAAAATGAATTAGCAATTCTAATTTAATTAATTACCCATAAAAAATTAATTAACAATTAATTCTAAAACAATACCAATAAATATGTTAGCATATTTAATTAATTATAAATAAATTACTTGCCACCCAATTCCCCTATAAACCCACAACCCGCTACAGAAAATAAATTATTAAAATTAACATGATTAGCAATTAATCAATTAATTTAAATTAAGTGCCAATTAAAAGTTAATTAATTACTAAATATAAATAAATTAACAAATATTTAAAAATTAATAACAATAAATACATTTACATATTTAATTAATTATAATTAAATTACTTCCCACCCTATTCCCCTATAAACCCACAACCCGCTACAGAATTAAATTACCCAAAAATAAAAATAAAAAAAATTCATTAATTAAAATTATTTATAACATGAATACACAATTTTAACACATATAATAACATAAAAAACACTATAACAAAATTAAATAATATCAAAAATTCGACAATTTTATTAGCATATATTATATACTTCGATATTTTTAACTGTCTATATTTTTAACATTCGATATTACATTACTTACCTTAAAAACAATATTTTTGATGTCTATATTCTGTCCATTCGATATTTTGTCCATTCGATATTTAAAACTAGATATTGTGTCCAGTAGATATTTTGTAGTCGATATTTTGACTGTTCACCATTTGACATGAACTTACTTTGATAATAGTGTGTGACCACAGAGCCCATTATCAAGTGAGACAAGAATCCAGTTTATCTTGTGGACCCCATACTTCCCAGTTTAAAGAGAGACCAGATCCCCTCATTGACGATGTAGCATAGCCTGAAACTACATGTCCTTGGATGTGACTGCTCCAGCTTCCACTCATAGTAAACTTGTTGGGTACGTAGCAGTTAATGATGCTGTGTCCCCTCAGTGAGAGTGAGATGACATGAGCAGCTCACTCCAAACTCTGGATCTTGAGGGATCTTAGCGTCCAGGGCAAATTGTCAAAAGGGGCCACCGAGAAAAATGTATTGCACCCTTCTATTCGATACTCAACTTCAGCTGCTGCTGACACCCCGCCTTCCGCCGCCACGTTATATTCAGCAGTCCAGTCTACAGATAACTCAAGGGATCAAAAACAATGACTAAGCATTTCATGGAGCCCCTTACCATAGATTATGGTGGATGTGTCCCACCTATGGGGAGAGAGGGAGACATTTTCAGGGTCCCTCGTGATAGTCCAGAGACAGAAGCCCTTCAGCCTCCTATGTTGGTCCTCACATCAGAATCCTTAATGGCCAAAGAGACCTTGTTGGGGAAGATGGTCCCTGCGTGAGATCTGTGGGGCTGACACATCCAGACCTCCTGAATCTCTCTTCATTACACAACAAGCCCTGCCATTCCATAGATCAATGGAAGGAGGGAATAGATTGATTGTGGAAGGGGGGAGATGTCCACCTACATAATTTGTATTGTGTACAGCTGTGGCCTGTGTTGCTCCACGGACCCGCACCGGGGCTTACAACTCATGCACTCCTGGCGGTGCCCCTTACTTTTTTAGGTGGATGTTTCTAGCCTTTTTTGAGGGGCCTCTCGACTAAAGCACTCCTGTGTTTTCCTTTACGGTTGAAAAGACACTAGTTTCTCTTTAAAGCGAAACAAACGTCAACACAGGAAGAACTATAGTGATTTTTCAGTCAATATTGCTGCTTAAATTATTAATGTCCCTTAACGTTTTAGATAGTAAACACTAAGATAAAACAATTTCTGCCAATACAAGAAACGTTTGCTCTAAGCAGCCCAGAGATGCGTTGGCTCTGTGTGCAGATGGAAGGCAGCCGTGGGGGGCAGGCCGCTCATCCCGGCGCCGGTAATGGAATTATGCAGCGCCCAGAAAGGGTACCTTTAAATAGCACTTTGACGGCATCCCCGTCTCCCGACCTGACCAGAAGTTCCCAAGCACGGACCACGAACACAAATAAAATACGTTATGTCTTCCCTCATGTTGCATTGTAAACAGGATGTTACAGCCTTCGAAACGGGCTTGTTTGCAGCTCTTTTTAGAACAAGCCCACTTAGCCGAGTCACAACAAGGGTCCGCGCTGGCCGCTGCAAGTCTAAACAGCTCTCTCTGATTGTGCTGCAGCTTTCAGCACCTTCGGCGCTATGAATAGAACAGATAAGATGCCGGCGGCAGGACCCCTACAGATACAGAGAGAGAAAATAGCGCTGCGCAGTTCATTGACCTTTGTGTTCTGGGAAAACATTCTAAATTTGGAACCTGTAAGAGGCCGAGAGCTCATGATTAGCTTCTGTGCCAGGTGAGTATAAACACTTATGAAGTAAGCACAGTGCATACATGGGGGTTGCCTTTTTATAGTTATTTATTTGCTTGTAGTCTGTTTTACAGCACCACCGTTCCGCACTGTGGCCATTTCTCCGCGTTTTCCCATACGTAATAATGCATTCGTGTGCATTCGTGTGTTATAAACTATGGGGCAGATTTACAAGCCCCTTGCGCCTCTTTTGCGCCGCGGTTGCGTCACTTTTGTGACGCAGCGGAGGCACAAAAGATGCTCCATGGTGTGTGGAGTATTAACAACGTGACGCATCTGAGAGATGTGTCACGTTGTGAAGCCCTGCGCCATTAGGAGGCGTTCCGGCGCAGAGGGGGGGGGGGGGGCATTCCAGCGCAGGAACTCCTTCTAAAAGTGGCTGAGTCAAATCTACAAGATTTCACTCCGTCACTTTTAGGCCAATGCTGCGTCAAAACCCTGCGCCTGCTTGAAGCCTGCTTTAAGGCTTGACGCAGCATTGGGGAGATAGGGCCCCCCAGAGCATTGCGGGAGCTGCGTCGCGCTTGCGACTCAACTCCAGCAATGCGCAGCCCTTACGGCAGCAGATGCGTGACGCATCTGTCCGTTTTTGCCCCATAGTGCGCCCCATTGTAAATGCGGTGCACCATCGGAGGCGGTGGCGGAGGCTAATTTGCAGGGATGCGCCAGTAATTGTAAATCTGCCCTTAGGTACGGAAAGTGCCCATGTGGTGTCTAAGGTGCGGTCAGCTCAGTGCGGCTCCTAGACTAAACAGGGACTGTGGTAATTCTGGAAGAATCCTTTTGCAGAGAGGTCAGCTGTGTTCAAGTCAGAGACAAAGCAATATGGCGCCCGGAATGTGTTGCAACCTAAAAACGAATGTTGAAAATAGCTTCACAAAATTAGGTTGAGTTTAGTCAAGGTTTTTTGGTGCTTGTTCAGTACTACATGCCATGTTTACGATGGAAGTTACTGTGGAGCGTCCCGTCTATTCACACTAGAAAAACAAAGAAGTTGGGTTAGAGTTTCCATGTAAAAAGTGTCAATTTTAAGTCTCTAGGTGCTAAGTGCTACATAATGGAATCACAATCCAATACAACACATTGCCCTCACCTGCCACAAAATCCTGCATTTACTGCATATTTTGCGGATCTTAACAAAAAATGGCTGTAGCTCAAATGAATCAGTAGTAAGTAAATTCTTTGGACACAGAGTGCAATCTGCCCTAGTCACATTGTAAAAGTTAACGAGTTTCAACTGCTGAATGCTGTAATCAGATATTACATAGTTCACAATTTAGCCCTCATTATGTTAACTTTCTGGAGCAGTGTGATTTTGGCTCCACACTTGCACATCACAAATGCGCAATATAAACGTGCACTTAGCACATGTACTTTGTGTGTCCTAACGAGATCAATGTAAAGTGATGCACTTGACATCACTATTAAGGTGCGTTCACAGTAGGGTTAGAAACTCATATTTACACTGTGTGCCTTAATTTATTAAATTACATTTACTGTTTAAGTGATTGAATAAACCACCCTCTCACCATTAAAATGTATTTACTTTAAAAATGAGAAAGACATATAGGTGTCGATTCCGATCCGGTAAAATCCCCGTCCGTACGAATCGTATCCGGAGCCGTTTCCGTATGACTCGTACGGACGCCGTACGACCGGACGATTCCGATCCCGATCGGCCGACCAGGACGCGATTCGTACAGTACACGTCGATTCGTACTGAAAAGCGCACGATCACCTACACACCGTACGGCGCGTACCCCCCATGATCGCAGGGGTACGCGCCGTACCCCTGTGATCATGCGGGGTACGTGCCGTACACCCAGCGTACATGGGGTACGTGCCGTACACCCACCGTACATGGGGCACGGTGCGTGCCCCATGTACGCTGGGTACGGCACGTACCCCGCATGATCACTGGGGTACGGCGCGTACCCCTGCGATCATGGGGGGTACGTGCCGTACCCGGGGGGGGGGCGTTCCGTACCTGTTTCGGCGCGAACTCTGCGTTTACGACTGTTTTCGGCTCCCGTAGGAAAAGGGTCGTACGGTGCGTACCCGACACGAATCGTACTTGCTGGGTCGTAAAAACCAGCCGCGAACCGTAGCGATGTCGTGTACAGCGGGTTCCGAGTGAGACTCGTACGGATATTTTAGTCGTACGGAGTCCTGTACGACTCGTACGGACTTTGGCTCCTGGTACGGATCGTACTTCGTCGTACGTACGGGGACGTTTACGGGTACGATTCGTACGGGGAAAAATGCTCTGTACGACGATTCGGAGCGCATTTTACCGGATCGGAATCGACCCCTATATAATGTGTGTACTAATGTTTCATATTTACATACATAATGTAGTTCTTGTACACATGTGCTCAAAGTTATTTTACTTGTATGAAACCTTAAAATGAATCCAATGTACTGACAGTTTTATTCATTTGTGTTTGAATGTGCACACATGTATGAAATGTGCATTATTGATTTAATAGGCTAACTTGACATTGCTAGGCCCGTATTTCCTTCTGCATAAAATATTGTTTACCATTTTCTGCTTGAATTACTTTTCCTTGCAGGTGTAATGCACATTGTTTGTTAGTTTGAAAATAGATACAACACTGTACTAGTGATTGAGAGAGAGCCTGAGAAGAAGACCTTGACAAGGAACTTGGAGAGTCCCGGTGTGTTAACTGAAAGTGTCCATTCAGCACTGTCACAAAGAACCATAAGTGTTAAAGGACAATTCAGTTCTCATGTCTGGCCTGGGAGAAATCGGCAATGTCTCAGCCTACAACGTGAGAATGGAAAAGACAATGGAGTCCCTGATGATGTGTACAGAGGGGTGCTACTTTGGAGATTTTGGTGGAAGATACTAGTGTTCCCACTATCTGAGGTTACGCCACTTTCCTTTGGACTTTGAGAGGTTTAGACCTCTATGCTTATTCCCTTTGACTCCTGCTAAGTGTGACTCAGGTAAACACTCATTTCCCTGACCCAAGAAGCCTCTTGACCGAGCTTCTGAATTGCTGATACCTTCTGACACTTCTCCGCATTTTGCTGCATTTTCCTGATTTTATAGTTCCTTTAGGGTTTTAAAGCATCCACTCTAGTTGGAATTTAACTTAGATGATTTTAGACTTCACTCATGTATAGAAGGGAGAATCAGAAACTCTTTTTTTCGGAGCATCCAATTCAGTGGTGGATCTTTTGTATTTCTTGTTTGCCACATACGGGTACGCCTACACTTCTTTAGTAGGTTTGGTTACCCGATTGTTATTCTGAGTCTTTACAGCATGGTATTTAAATTTGTTTATCTATGAAAGGGCTTATGTCTGCAGTAGAAAACAAATGACCTTCAATATAATTCAAACGAAAATGGAAGAACAGCTCCTTCTTCATTATGAACACAAATTTACATTTACTTTAAAGATATTATATTCAAGGTAGCAGTGATTTCACAAGTCCAAATAATTCCTAGAAGACTCCCAACATGTGTCAAATGGGTTTTTAGCTGGGGAGGATGTGAGTCCTTCCCAGGTAACAAGTCCAAATCCTGTCAGGTCCAACACATAAGTTCAATCAATTAAATATGGATTCAACCCCTGGTAGCTAGGGCACAGAGCAGACAGGCTGAACTTATGGAAAAGTTCATAAGGAATTTAGTAGTACCAAATACAAAAGTAAAAATACAACACAATACAAAATCCCTTAACCAATTTCTATAAATAGAGAAAAGTGTAATAAGCAAAATGCCACTAAAACAACTAATATACAACAATGGGAGCAAGAGACATGCATTTTTTAAGTTTTAGAGCACAAAGCAACAAGAAAAAGTAAAGAGCCATTCAGACGTCACTCTTTGCGGTTGACTAGAACCTAGGCATGATTCCAGGCTGACGGCGATGCAGCAGGGAATGTACCTACTGTGACTCCCATTCAGTAAAATATATATATTTTTTTATTGGGAAAGTTACAGCCCTTTTTACTGAGGGGCGTCACAGTGGGTATATGCCAACACTAAATATTGGCATGTAACACATTTAAATACTAGGTACCCTATATTATGGGCTTGAAGGCCTTTTACCTGGATCATGCCATGGGTATATTTTCCTGCACCATATAGTATGGTCTTTCTGGAAAGTTAAATATTCCATTAAGAGATTAGCCAACTATGTAATTGTTAGAAATGGAGCCTCTAGTTGGCAGAGGTAAGCACCTTGTCCAAGTAGGGACCCACACTCTAGTCAGGGTGAGTGTAGTACACACTAAAAGTTTACCTGTGCTCACCCTCTGGTATCTTGGCACAGAGCAGTCAGGCTAAACTAAAGAGGCATTGTGTAAAGTATTTGTGCACACACACATTAACACAGTGAAAACACCAGAGAAGTACTCCACATCAGTTTAGAACAATGGCCAATTTTATCTGAGTAAAACAAGACCAAAATGCACAAAAATATAAGATACGCAATTCAAGGTATGAATTTTCAAAGATTAAATCAAAATGCAGTGCTTAGAAGTAAATCACTCCAACTGGGGCTATGTGGAAGTGCCTGACTGGGACAGATCCAAAAGTTAAGTCCGACTACAATGGTGTGTGGGCCGGATAGCGGAATCACGCAGACCCCCTTACAGTACCTTGGATGCATCAGAAATCAAAGAAAATACGTGGTGCAGGGGAGGTGAGGTGTAAAGGATGCAGGTGATGCATCAGTTCTTTAAGATGGTGCAGGGCCATTGAGCTTTCCCGCTCAGGGAAGATGCCTTGTGCAGAGGAGGTGAGTTGTTGATTCTTTGTGTGAGACCTTGCTTCCTGAAGGCGATGCGGTGTCAATGATGCGTCAATGCCGAGAGCGCGATGCATTGATTCTTTGGCGTTGATGTAGAAACCACTGGACGGAAGGTGATATGTTGGTCGAAAGCCACAAAGGGTCAGTGCTGCGTCAGAGTCGGAGTGGCACATCACAGACTTCGGTGCAGTGGTGTGGTGCGTCACAGACTTCGGTGAGGCAGTGATTCTTCGGAGGCGCAGTGCTGGAAAAGTTGGGGTGCATTGAAAGTCGAGGTCATTGCATTGCGCACTCTGTGATGTTTTGCAGGGATGCACTGGTTCCAAACTGACGCTTTAGAGTTGATGTGCCAAATGTTGTCCCTGAGACTTCAGCAGCAGGAGGCAAGCTCAGTCAAGCCCTCTTAGAAACTTTAGAAAACAGGATGCAGAGTAAACTCCAGTCCTCTCACTCCCAGGCAAGAAGCAGCAGGCCAACACAGCAAAGCAAGCAGCAAAGTGGCAGTCCTTCCTAGCATCACAACAGCTCTTCTTCAAGGCAGAATGTCCTCAGCCCAGAAGTGTTGTGAGTAGCGACGGCTCCTCCACAATGGCGGGGGAGAGTTGCCCACTGGCTTAGAGCCAGCAACTGAAAAATCGAACACTATTTTATTATTGTTTTATTTTTCAGCTGCTGGCTGAGCCAGCATGTGTAGGGAGGGGCGGTGCTGGGCCATGGAAGGGAAGAGGAATGAAGTGGTACGTGCACTTCTAAGTGTGCATGTCTGTTTGGCCAGCCTGCTTAAGCCGGCCAAACAGACATGCGCAGTTAGGTTTCTCCAACCCAGCTGTATTGCACTGCCGGGTTGGAGAAACAGCACAGACTCCCTGTGCCGGAACAAGCATTAAACCAGCCCACTCAGGCCTATCCCCGCACTGTTCTCATGCTTAATGATAGAATGAGAGTAGCACGGGGATTGCACAGAGAGTCTTTGATGCTGTCCAAGTGTCTGCTGGGACCAGGAAGCAGAGGAATACCGAGGCGTGAAGTGACTGGCAGCTTCAGGTACTTTTTTTTATTTTTATTTTTAAACACCTCCCCCCGCACTCCCCCTTCTGCTCACCACTTTTTGTTTGTTTTGGCACCACTGGTTCTGAGTATATGGTGTAAGAGGTCAGTACTTATACCCACTTTAGCCTTTGAAGTAGGGAGACTTCAAAGAAAGGACTTTGTAGTGCACAAGACCCTGCCCTTCCTGGCCCTGGCTCCAGATACACTACAGTGCTGTGTGTGTGGACAGGCGCAGCCCTATTCAGGTGCAAGTGTCAACTCCTCCTACCACTCTAGCTCAGGAAGGCCCATCAGCTTGGTGACTGACAATCAGGATATGAAGGCCAGACCTCAGCTTCCTTTGTTTGTGACTGTCTAGAGTGAATTCACAAAGCCCAACTGCCTTTTAACCCAGGCATGTATTCTAGGGTCAGGCAGAGGCACATAAGGGTTAAGTAAGAAAATGGAAATTTTCTAAAAATGGCATTTTCAGACCAACAATTTAAAAAACAATTTCAGTAAAAGATGTGTTTTTAAATTGTGAGTCTAGGGACACCAAACTCCAGTTTTCTATCTGCTCCCATTTGGAAGATACACTTGTAAAGTGTTACTAGGCAGCTTGAATGCAGACCTATGGGAGAGATATGCCTTTCTGTAGTGAAAAACAAATGTAGCAGTTTTTTTACTACCAGGATATTTAAAACGTTAAAGCACATGTCCTACCCTTGAATACTCTGCAGCCAGCCCATGGAGCTACCATGTACCTACCTTGGGGGTGACTTACATGAAACCGCGGTCCAAGCAGGTAAGAGCGCGGGAGATTTCGAGGGACGATGCTGAGGGAACATTAGTTATTTATTTAATTTTTCCTCTGCATCGTCCCACAAAATCCCCCCACACGGCCCCGCTACCCCACCACCGTTACCTGCACGGACGCCAGTTGCTTACATGTAGTAAAAGGGAAGGTTTGGGTCTGGCTAGTAGGTGAATTTGCAAGTCGACATGGCAGGTCACAACTACATACACAGTCTCTGCAGTGGCAGGCCTGAGACAGGCTTGAAGGACTACTCATGTGGGTGGCACAATCAGTGCTGCAGGCCCACTAGTAGCATTTGATTTCCAGGCCCCAGGCACACACAGTGCACTGTAATAGGGACTTGTTAGTAAATTAAATATGACAATCAGGGAGAAAACAAATGCCATTACATTTTAGACACAGAGCATATGCACTTTAGCCCTGGTCAGCAGTGGTAAAGTGCACAAAGTCCTAAATCCAGCAAAAACAAAGTTCAGCGCACAGTCAAAAACAGAAGGTCTGAAGCAAAAAAAACAGGAGAAACCATACCAAAAGATGACAGGTCTAACAGTCAAATGTAATGGATCAGAGCACATACACTGTGACCAGGACAGCAGTGCCCTGTTGTGCAGAGTTCAAAATCCATCAATACCAGTCAGCAAAACATGGGGGTGTATGGACAAAAGGGGGATTTTCTCATAATGTCTTTTTCATGTTCCATACTTTGGATTTTATAGTATGCCCGAAAGAGGCACCCACATAATAAATATGATTTCTGCTATAGTGTCCTGCAAGGCTGTTTCTGAATAGAAAGTTTACAGCGACCATGTAGTGGGAACATATGGCAGACTTTAAATTTAAGACAAGTTTTAGACCAGGCTTTTCCAAGGATAGCTCCTGTGCTAACAGTAGCTCGCCAGCTACCCATAAGTAACTCTCCTGTGTGTATCCAAGCCTGTTCAAATAGAAGATTTTGTTTGGTTTAATTAATTTGAGCATGGCAACATTGAAAAGTTTGTATTTGAGATAAAAATGTGAGCATTTTCAAGAACCTTTTTCAGAAGCTGATGGTTGGAGCAAAATGGTTGAATCTGCAAAATATATTTAAGGCTAGTTTGAGTAATATATCATGTGGAGGCTGGGAGACATATTACTTATATTAACGACTTGCTTCAAGGGGCATTGCAGCTATGGCTGATATGTAATTGATAAATCATTTTTGCTTTACCTCTAGAAACCCTGCATGATGCACTGAGTTGATCACTGCTGATAATCTGGCATGGGAAGGCCACTAATGCAATTGTGTTTGATCTGGTCATTAATAAAACACTGATAATATTAGTAGCTCAGTATAATTTTCATTGAACATATTTAGCGCTTACTACATAAAAGGTTGAATACCCCTATTTTAGACTATAACTAGAATTCACCAAATAAAAGAGGCACTATTCTTATTACACAATCTCCGTGCATGTTGTCTCTTTTCTGCTGAGTACAATGTTGTATATGTATTCACAATTTGTTTTAATAAGGGAGATAAAAAGGAGAGTCCTAACAAAATAGCAGTCCTTTGCTCAATGTCAACCTTAAGGGAGGAGCCTCTGCTGCTGAAATGTGATTTTTAGCACCACCCATCTTCAGATACACATGGGCAACCATAAAACTATGGAACAATTTTTGGAGCGTCGCCCCACTGAGTGTAAAAGGAAAAATAAAATGATAACGCAACGTTAATAACATTACGTTATTATAATTGTACTTTTCTCAATGGAGCCCAAGCCAGGTTAGGGCACAGCTGGGCTGTGTCACAGGGAGAGGGAGGAGGGGTGATATAATGTGCCCTTAAGTGCGTTTGACAGTTTGGCCGACAGTCTTGGCTGGCCAAGCCACCATGCGCACTTAGCTTGTTCTCCACCCGGCTCTATTGCAAGGCTGCCTGGAGAACATGCCCGGGCTCCCATGCCCTGTCTGAGCGCCGAACCAGGCCACTCAGATCAATCACAACGCTGCTGTCATGCTGGTGACAGCAGCGTCTTGATTGGCTAGGTTAGTCTGGGAGCCTGTTGGCTTCTGTGCTGCCGGTAGAAGAGAAGAGGATGGAGGAGATTTAGTGGTCCGTCAGGTAAGTGAACTTTTATTTATTATTATTTTTTAATCGAGCCCTCCCCTCCTCCTGCCCTACCACTACTTGTCCAAAGTGGCGCCACTGCATTCCAGTCCTCGCCGATACCTCACATGGTTAAAACACCTGATGCATAAGAAACCTCCAAATTTGTTACAGTTAGAATATACTACTTATGGCCTGATTATGAGTGGGATTAGGTGTGCGGATACTGTGTTACTAGAAAATCGTTTCTACAGCTGGTATTCCTACACCTAATTTCGAGCTACTACTCCTTAAATGGGTAATAACATGCAAGCCTGGAAATACTGGGACAAAATATACATATTTCCCTCTCTTCCAGGTTGAATACCAGGCCCAAATCTGCTTTAAAAAGCTGGTAAGTGTTTGTGGCAAGCAATACAATTGAGGAGATGCAGAACAGGACTAAGCTGGAAGGAGCATTGCCTGCTTCTATGCCCCAGACCTGGGTGCAATGCTGCTCCTGCTCTTGTGGTGATGGACAGGGGGGGAGACACCCACCTGCCCAGGGCTCTGAAAGTGCTTAGATCTGCTGCTGCAGGAGATGAATGGGGGCTAAGCCTCTGCCCTGCCGCCACACCTCCTATCGTTTCACCAGCTGCTAAATTGCACCCAGTCTAAGCAGGTCTGGTGTTTCAGGGTCCGGTAATTTGGGGCCTGGAAGCACTATAACACTTGTGATATGGTGAAGTGGTATGTCCCTGGGTAGCCATCTTCACCATGCTCAAAACTGGGCCCTACATCCAACCAACGTTGTAAAGTTGCAAAATGGACACCACTAAGTTTTCAAACTAGAACAAATTCAGAATGGTAAATTTGTTTGGGATGTGTACAGTTTATATATAGCCAGTAGGCTGCATGTCCATGTGATTTTTGTCTAGATGGTAGGTGGTTCAAAATCCCTGCTGCAAATATCAGATTGCAAATGAAAGTGGAATGTCAGACTTCAGCTAGGGCAACAATATCTTTCATACTACTAGAGCTGGAATAGAGTGGGTTCTGGGCTGGCACCTCAGACTCGCCCCACTTGTGTCTCGGACAATGTATTGACACCAGGATTCACGTATGTATCCGCGCTTAAATGTGCGTCGATGTGACGAGAAATAGAGAGGATCTTTTCAGTGTGATGCGGCTAACCATAGACAATCTAGTTCCTATGATCAGAGCTGGGAGAATTGGAGGTTAAAAAAAGAGCATATCTAGGACATCAAAATATCAAACCTGACCACCACGCGAAGGAGCTCATAAAGAGAAACGTGTCTCCTCACCCACAGAGAGTAACTTTAAAACCTGCTAAGAGATAAACAGATTTTCTGCTTTAGTACGGAAGGCAAACCATTTACGTCTACCTCATCAAATCTATAGTGTGGGGAACAGTTACGGTTTGTCCACCACTTGAAAGCAGTAAATCCTTCTGGTGCAAGCACCAGAAATATGTTATTTTTTAAAAAACAAGTCTGTGAAGACTTATTTATAGGAGTAATAAGATTCCATTGCTTCACGAGTTTATTTTTGTTATCAGTGTCACTCACAGAGCACTGACGTCACACTGATGAAAGTAAAACCAATCTGCACCATTTGGAAGCAAGTAGTTACACTTGGATAGGTGCTTGGGGGGTATCACTCTGCCCTTCCAGTACCGATCTATCCAGGAGAGCTACTGCTGAAAAGGGGACAATGATGTCTTTCCAGTTATACCCCTCCCAAGTGGATCTCTGTTTGGGGATAACCTCAGGCCTCCAATTCCCAATCAGGGACTCATCCACTAGACACCACAGAAGCCGTTTTTGAGAGGAGAGGGACCTCTCATCATCGGCAAGTGCACCCCGGCCAAAAATGTTTCTTTCCCCCTCCCTGGAAGGGTGAGTTGAGGGTCCACCTACTGCCTCCAGGAATGTCTTTTTTTAAACGTAAGGGTGAATGGACAACTCAGGCTTCAGGCCGTGTCGCCATACAATAATGGTCCCAGCCGTCTGTCTGTCCCTCCAGAGGGAAGACTTGGGTGGTTTATCCCCAAGCTGACTCCAGGGGAGGCAGAAAGTCCTCATCAGGCAACCTATCACCAAAAAGACTCCCTTGCAAGATGGTACATGTGTGCCTGTGTTAGGGGCAGAATTGCTTGTGTGGAGGAAGTGACACCTCCACTCAAAAACAATAATTAGAGGCATATTCCTCTTTCCATGTGTGCTGCATAATGCTGCACACATGGAAAGAGTTAGTAACAAGGAGAAATTAAGATATTTCTTCTTGTTATGCCTGTCTTTGGTAGGCGTACCATTTTGGTGCAAACACAGGTTTACAGCATTTATTAACTCTGGGTGTGCATAAAAAGACATGGGTGAATGTATGGGAACACCCATAATCCACCCTAGCTGCGGATCATGCAGTTGAGAGCGGTGGGGCCGGGTGGGGGCTGAATTTCGACAGACGAGGAGGAGGGAACATTAATTATTTATTTAATTTTCTCTCGTCATTGACCGTCAAAATAACCCCACCCCGCCCCACCACCCCACTGCTCTTACCTTCAGGTGCCGCGGCTGCTGCACCCATGTAGCATTTACCTGACGGTTTGTAACACAGCATAGCGCAAAATGCTGTATTGCATTACTTTTTTTTTTTTGCAAAGCCATGCAAGCTGACACAAATTGGCCCTGGCTTAGTAATTCTCTATGGGCATTTTGCATCATGGCTGCTCCAAAAAGTTACACAACCAGGACACAAAATGTTAGTTAATCTAGGCGCAAGTATCTGACAGAGCCACCACCCTATATTATCTCCAGATGCATTTCTGCCCCCAGGGGGGTGATTTAGGGTGGGTTCCTCCAATTTGCCCAAAGTGGGGGTTCACAAAGCCTACTAGACACAAGGGATAAAAAGTGGTCTTTGGTAGCCTGCCCAGGCAATGGGCCCTGTCCCCACCAAATAATGACCCCAGAAGTATTGCGGTTTATGCCCAATCTGCCAATCTCTGTGGACAGAAAGCCCAACTAGACGTTAGAGATTTTGTTATTAAAAAAAGAAGGGTGGGGCTAAGACCCTTCCGAATGATGGCCACAGCAGTATTAGTGCCTCTCTCAGATAACAGTGTTTACCTCGATTCTCCCACACAGAGGAACAGAAAGCCCAGTAAAAAATCACGATTTTTTTGGTGGGAGGGGGATATAATATATGAGTGGCCTGTCCAGGCTTCAGGCCTGACACCCACCTGCATGTGGACTCCGAGCCTTTCTCCACCTCCCAGGAAGCAGACTGGGGTGGTTACTCCAAATCTGTCCTGGGACCAGAAAACCCACTTCACCCAGGCATGATTTATTAAAGAATGTGTTGAGCCCGGCACACTTTGGGCTAGATACCCACCCCAAAAGCCACAAACGTCTTTTTTAAGAATGGAGGACGTATCCCACTGGATGCTTAAGAGATTTACATACGTTGGTATCCAGATCTTTCACCCAGTAACACCCAAATAGTGCTTGCTTAGGAGAGGAGAGACCCAATATTATCTGCTGGCTGGCCCCTACACCACCTCTAACCCTGACTATTGCAACGGCCTTCCTGACACCAACTGTGCCAGGAAGGGAGAAGATGGCTGTGATCCTATCTGTCACTGGTCGACTGATGTCACTTGGTCCAATGTATGTGGGTGCCTAAAGTTTAGGGTGTAGTAACCATCAAGCAATTAATTCCGGCAGGAGGAGGGATGAAAAGTGCAAGTGAGGGTTGAGGTGCATGACTGTCCGCACTTCCAGCTCCACCCAAGAGATCCATTGACCAGGCACCACCCCAAGGGCCCTCACCGGTTCATACCTCAAGGCTGTGTGCCGTGGTGTCCATATGCCATCAAGTTCTGTCGGCAAAGAAACGGGAGACGGCTCCAGGGCATAACACTTCGCCGCCTTCCACTCCCCATAGATGTAGTGAATCACAGATTCCTTTCATACATTCATCTAGCATAGACAGGAGTCTAAATAAACGCCTGGCACCCAATTTCCTCTTTGTTCTGTCTGAGGTTGTCAATTATTTCTAGATACATTTACTGCAAGCCGGTACCTTGGGGTTAGCTAAGCTATGGGTTATTAGAACACTAATTACACCTACCTGTAGGATAATTAAAAATATGTTTTTGTGTGTGCCATAACTATTTTGCCTTGGGAGTAACATGGAAACATTGTTGGTAAATACTTGGCCTAACAAAGTACATTTTCCATATAACTCCCAATACCTTAGAGCTCTATTAAACATAGGTGTAAATAGTGGGCAATAAAAAAATCCTGTTGCTGATATCATCTGCTTTTGGCTGAGTGTGGTATTAATGCTCAATTACATGCATGTTTAAATGAATAGAGATTTACATAACTGAGTGCAAGAGCCACCATGCATGCTCGCAATTTCTTTTTTTATTACCAGATCCAAAACAGCTATTTGGAGCAGAAAATAAAATTTAAAAAACTGCGTTAAACCGCTTTTTTGAAATCAGAGTGGCCCAGCAGCAACTGGCAGCTGCAAGGCCATCCAAAAAAGTTACAAATATTTTTATGGACCCACAAGGGGAGGAGGAGCATCGAAAGGGTGGGTGGGGGGAAGAAATAAAGAGTGGGAGGGGAAGCAATGGAGAGTGGGCGTGGAAAGCATTAGATGACCTTGAGACTGAAGGGAAGAATAATAAAAAAATAAAAATGGAGGGGAAGCAATGGACAGATTAGGTGGAGAAAGGAGCAACACAGCACTTGGAACGAAAAGCTGCATAAGAGGAAAAAAGCTAATGCATGGAGCACCTGCTGGTATGAGTATATGTGGAGGAAGCAGCACATAAGAGAGAGCAAGAAACCACATGCACTGTCATGGAGGGTTTAAAGAAAAAGAAGGTTCTCTAGATATGAACAGAGGAAGGACACAAGACAGCCAATCAAAAGGATGGCAAAGAAGCTAGGCTCCAGGGGAGGGACAAGCACATGATGATGAACGCAAATCATGAAATAAAAAGAAAACAAATGATAAAGTCACCCAATGGTAAGGAACTCTAGGCCCATTTGGTATGGTCCACAGAGGCCTTCCACAAATAGACAGCTAAAAACTGTCTGACGGTGAAACCTAAAAAAGGGCAGATCATGTTTGTGGGAGATTTTACCATAGCGTCAGGTCTAACTTATCCCTTCATTGCTGAAGTACAATTAGCACCATTTTAGTACTAACTCTTAAATCTACATAGGACCAGGATTCTTTCCACAGCGGCCCTCAGATTAGTAAACAATACGTTCCTTTTTGCAGCATTGTTAATTGAAGAATAAAGCAAAGGCCAATGTTGGTGCAACTTAAACTGTCCTGCAGCAGCCGCAGTGCATTAAAAAATATCCATATCTGCCTATCGGCCATTGTGCCTCTCTTCAAAATTGACCCCCATTATTGAGTCAGAGCAGTAGTTGCAAATCAGAAAATCTTTTATGAGCCGCATCCTCTTTTTGTTTCAGAAATATCAGAGACAACTGATGCAGTTCTACTTTCTTTGGAGCTTCGTCTGACAAAAATGCCCCTATGCCAGTCAGCTCAACGGCTACGTAGTTTATTTCTGGAGCTCATCAGTGCGTCATAGATCAGCACACCTGAGGGTACCAAGGATGGAGGGCGGCTAACGCCAAGAAACGTCTAAATTGTGATGACAATCGAAGGGAAGCCATTGATAAAGGAAGGTGTTCACCGGACAGGCGTAAATGCAGAGAGATCCCGCCCAAAAGAGGCATGGAATCAAAATCATTAACAAAATGTGAAAACATTTTATTGCAACTTTTTTCACTTGCTAGTACAGAGGTTTCATTTCTTGCCACTGCAGGTAAGAGCTGGTGCTCTGCAGCATTTGGTACCCGTCATCGGCAGCACTCCTTGCTAATCCCAGGATGCTGTAAGCAAATCAACTCAGTGGTGGCTGTCCAGCGGTTCAATTAGTGGGAATCAGCAACTCCCAGAATGCACCTGGATGTCAACTGAGGGTCCAGGAATAAGACATGGTGGTCCTGCATACAGGAAACATGTGGCAGCTGTCACCGCTTGGACTCAGCTCAATGGTGCTGATTTTATTACCTTCTGGAGCCAGTGGATGACTTCTGTCCCCCTATCTGAGGTCTGACCACAGCGGGACCTATTCACCAAAGCATCTGTGAGTATGGGACGTGGTACTGCAGAAGTATTCTTTTACAGACTCTTACACGCTTTGCTGAATCGTCTTTGAAACATCCAACTCCCGAGTAGTAAAAGTGCATAGAGGTCACATTCCTCTCTATTTATTCTAATTGTGTATCAATATTCCAATTTTAGATATGTTGTACCAGTTCTCAAAGGCCCGTAAGAACTGGTAAAAGAGTACTACATGCGGACTTCTTTATATACTCCAAAGTGCCTTCGAGACTAGGCCCCAGAATCTCATTGTAATCAGCATTTGAGTTTAAATAAATGAAACAATTGAATCAGTGAGAGCATTAACTCCATACGATATTGTTCTACCAAGATAAGGCTCGCGGTGTGATGCAACGCTTTTTTGTTATTTGTATATGTTTCTATGCAATCCATGAATCCAGCAGTACTCCACGCCCCTCTAAAAGAACAGTAGGAGCGCCGTCTTCATTAGGAGACGACTGACATGGCAGCAGTACAAACCATTAAGAACGTGGTGAGTTTAACAACTCGAAGAGTCGAAGTACAATTCCACCCTTCACAGGAACACGGTGCACCTAAACTTTGGAAGAGACACACCCATGGAAGGAATCCACAGTTTAGTAACAAAGAAAGGCAAGGAATGCATCTGCCTACAAACAGCTGCACACACACAGGCGTGGCTAACAGCAGGGAGCAGGCGAGAAAATGAGGCTGTTGCTTTGTTTCGGGGGATGGTGTGTGCTGTGCTGCAAGAGATTAGGAACAATGCGTGCCCCAGACTGAGCCACTTTTATTGTGGTCTCCTGTTGTGACGGCTGAAGCTGATGGAAATGGTTGTGTGGTTTAAACACAATGCTTTCTAACAAATATCAAACATGCACCAGACCCCCCCCTTTGTGTTTGCACCTGCGCTGTGTTGTGTGGCTGTCTGCTGTGGGTGTGGCATGAGTCACCCACAGATACTGGGTGCGTGTTTTTTAGCTAACAACATCTTGCGTTCTACTGACAGCTGAATCCTCCTCCCTGTGACGTCAAATGCGAGGCTTGATGCAAATAAATGTTAGTTAAAAACAATACAGAGCTGGGTGAAGACGCTCCGCATGACGATACCCACGTGGCAAATCCGCACTCGGGTTTTGTGCCTAAGATTGTGTCCTGTTGGTAGGTTGTGCAGTGGAGCGCTGTAGTAGCTGTGAAGCCCTGTAGTAGTTATGTTTGTTGATGGGACACAATTGCTGAAAAAAATAGTTATACCAGAGCCCTTTAGTTGCCACTGGTCGGACTGTGTGTCTTACTGTTTTTGTGTACATACCTGTGGCTTTTCTTTTTCAATTGTGAAGTCGGGACTGGAAGTCCCAAACTGCAAATCAAGGGGCAGATGTATCATCCGTTTTTTTTTGTCGCAAACGCTACGATTCGCAAAAAAGCAGCGTTTGCGACAAAAAAATCGGCAAATGCGATGTATGAAGAAAATCGCATCGCAAAATTAAGGAATCGCAAATTTTGCGATTCCTTAATTTTGCGCAAGCACTTAAGGAATCGCAAAAAGCGATTCACTAAATGCTATGTAAGAAGCAATCAAGTTTTGCGATTTCACAGTAAGAAATCGCAAATTTGCGATTACTTTTACAAATGCACTTTTTGGCATGTATGTGTGCCAAATGCGCACACATGTACATTTCAGGGGTGCAGGAGGGTGTCCTTAAGACACCCTTGCACCCTTGAAATTATTCTCAATTTGCGATTAGCAAATTGCGAATCGCAAATTGAGGATAACTTCCCATTCCTTTCGATGGGCCTCCTGGCCCATAGAAATGAATGGGAAAATATTCCTTAATTGCGATTCGCAATTTGCGAATCGCAATTAAGGAATATTAAGAAATCGCTAAAAAATTGCGATTTTCTACATACATCCCATTTTGCAATTCTCAAATAGCGATTCTCAAAAAATCGCTATTTGAGAATCGCAAACATGGATGTCGATACATCTGCCCCAAGAAACAGGAGTGGGTGAGTGACATACAATGAAAGAACTTGATCTTTCTTTAATACATAAGGCAGTCAATCATTCTAGTTTCGTTCATAATGTAACTGTTTCTTTCTTTTAACTTAATTAGTTGTAAAGAGTAATTACACTTTCAGGGGAGGGACTAATGAAACCAGTTAACTTTGCTGAGATTGTGTCAGCTCTCGCTCTGACATTGCATTTGTTAGAGCACAAATGTTGCTCTTTCATTTGTAGGGGTGCATCATAATCATGAGTAGTCCGCACCTACATATATTCCTTTTATTGTATTAACTTGGGACATTAGAATGTGAACTGTAATAACATGAAAGGTGACGTGTTAGGGATATTTCCGTGTACACCTGAAGAAATGAACCTTGCAACTACTTGTGTTTAGCTGAAAACATTAATGAGCAGAATTTGTAGATGGCGCTGATAAGAATTCACGTATTTTATGTGCTTATAAAATGTGTCTTTAGGCTTTAATTGTATTTATCTCCTGGAGCTCTCGCATTAGTTTTAATGAGTGAATTTCATGTGCATGTTGGATTTGTTCTTTCTTATGTTTCTGCTGCAGGTGGAGAATTCATCCTTGTTAGCTAGAATAATGTCTTTGTTTCAGGAGTTAGGCTTAGGGAGGAGATGATACATTGAACGTTGATACTGATAATAAAGAACTGTTTTACTTTCTCATCGGAGTAAGCCTGGGACTCAAGGTCATCTTGCCAAGGCCTGGGAGCATCGCTACAAGGAGGTGGCTTGACTGGATGGTGTGATACTGCAATGCAAATTGGGATACTACCTGTAAGATTGATGTACCAGAGTTAGGGACAGTGTCCGGGAAATTTTTGTCTTGCCTTGAGTGAGAGAGAATCTTGGAACGAGCTCTGTAGCTTTATGCTACTTGACCCATCTAAATATGAAAGAGACTTCTTAGGAAAACTTCACACGAGCTGACACATTTATGGACCTTGATTTAGGAAATGTTAAGTAGGGATGTCACGCTAGTTGCAAAGTAGGGACAGATTAATGCTTTACACCCACAAACTTCCAATGAAGGGGAATGTTGACGACTGTGCTGTTATTGCATGTATTTTGATCCTCAAACTGATTATTCTGTGAATGCTGCAGCACCTTAACTTTACGCGTAGGTTTGGCTTCAGATTAGTTCCAATGTATTTCGACACCCTCATCTTGAGGTACCTGTATGTCCAACTGTTCTTGGCTTTGTAATGAACTAACTAAATCTAATTGGGAAGCTGTGATTCTTTGGAGTCATTGTTCATTGGAACTGTAATGCTCAATTGGCTGACTTTTTCTCTCCCCTCTATGCTTCATGCTGAGAAAAAGAGTCATCGTCCGGGGGTTCCAGAGCAGACCTAGAACCTGGAACCCAGCAGTAGTATCCTCAGGTTGTACATATGTTCATTTACTCCTCTGCATCTAGCTGCTCAGCCAGTGTGAGTGTTCCATTAGAATGTTAGTGTGAGTAGAATGTTTGGGTGCATGAGTGTTGTCAGTTGAGGACGGGCTGAGCAGTTATGAGGCTGCTCCTGGTGGGGCTTATTATATCTACATCTAAGAACTTAATAAACTGCTTCTACTTCTACCTCGCCTGGTCTACAGCGTCTACTTTTGACTCCTGAACATGTGGTACCAGCCCACTACACCAGCTACTTCGCATTACATGCAAGCAAGATTTGTCATGACCTTACCGCAGATATTCACACAAAAGAGACTAGTGGTGCAGTGGTCCCCATGATACGCATAAACCCCCTCCACTGAGCTGTGAGTTCAGGGGTGATGTTGCACTGCTTAATAGTTCTGTGCAAATAATAGGAGAATACATCAATTTTTTTACTTTTGCTAACTGTTTCCTTCTCAGGCTCAGCAGACCACCCTCTGCGAGGTCTGCACACTTACAAAGGCCCACCTTCTTATGGATATACCCCCAAGGGAACATCATCACACTCGCCTTACATTCGCTCGCTTCATATCATATTAATTTACTGCAAAAATACAAAAGATATATGTCTATATTTACACTTTATGCACAATTTTAAACCTACACATTAATGTTTCTTATGCAGAATATTCGTTCAATTGGAGCTGTTGGCATTAGTGTGATAGTGCCTACCAGCCTAGCAGACCACTGTGTATTACCTCATCATCCCCTCCCTTGCTTCTACTCATTGTAGACATGAGGCATTCCTGCCTCACCAGACACCATACCACATACTATCATCAAATAAAAATCTCCCTCCCCCTCCTTCCTCCTGTTTTTCTTTGTCTTACCTTTGAACGTGCATGCTGGGCGCTGGCCGTGTGCAGTGCTGCAGTCGTTTTACATTTAATTTCCTGGATTTCTGCTGTTGCTGGGGTTCGGCGACATCCTGATGGGCATGCTTGTCAGGCACTGGGGTGTCTGCCCGATCGGCGTGGAGGCCATGAGGCACTGTGCCGGGGAGTCGCGGTGCGCTCCTTGCCGGCACGTCTATTGCGAGACGGAAAACAGGGTTATCAGCTAGTGGTGGGTAGGGCTGTGATTCCAGGTCGGCGGCCAGTCAGAGATGCTGCAGCCATTAGGGAACGGTGAGTCTCCTCTGCTAACAGTTTCTCTTATCTTACAATTCATTTACTCCACTTAAGTACGTATGGGAGTGGTTGGTTGTTTAACCACCATCCTTATTGGTACTGTGACTGCTTTATTTGCCTCTTTGTTCCTGATTGGTTCCTGGTGAGGTTTGCTGACTATTAGAAGGGGGCTCCCTGTTCCTTCCTCATTATTGTTATAATTGTGGGAAAGCGAGCATCCAGGCGCAAGCATGTTTGGTCATCTTCTGAGGAGGATGAGCCTATTCCTGCTCACTGGAGCAGGTCCAGGGGCCCTGCGGATCCTTCTGCTTTGCTCTCTGCCTCTGAGGTCCATGCTATGATTGAGTCAGCTGTGGCCAGAACTTTAGATGCAAGAGCTAAGCCCAAGTGCAGAGGTTCACGTCCTGATGTGAGTTTGGGGGCTTCCCCCTCCTGGGAAATCTCGGCTTCAGAGACTGACCAACCTTCTACCTCTACTGGAAAATGTGTGCGTCCATTTTTTTAAATTTATTTATAGAGTTTTATATAGCGCGGACTTGACCCTTGGGTATTAGAGCGCTTCACAGTTATATTTGGAACATTTCTGATACAGTGCGAATAGCTATATATCATTCCTGTGCATGATTTTCTTATCAGTTTCAATAAAAACAGCAGCATTACTAAATATAATATTCCTGTGGGTTTTGCACCTTTCCCATCCTCTGAGGCAGCAGAAGGCATGTTCCTCCAATATTTTAAGCCTTCTGTTTTTGCCAGGCCATTTCATGGCAGAATTAAGGACTCGGTCACTGGTGAATGGCAAGACCTGGAACGCTCCTCGGTTCCCAGGTTTATGCAGAAACTGTATTTGTTGGAGGAGGGTGATGACTCTCTTCCACACGCATTTAAGGTGGATGCCATCCTGGCCACTCCAATGGGTCATACTGCAATTCATCCCAAGGATTGTTCTCCTTCAGATGCTACCGGCAAGAAGGTTGCGGGAGCTCTTAAAAAGGCTTTCTATGCAAAGAATCTGACTTTACAGGCTGGTATTTATTTGGCATATGCAGCTCAGTCTCTTGTTTCTGACTTTGAGAAGTTGGCCACAGCAACTCAGGAGGAGACAGATTGTTCTTAGTTGCTGGTTCACATGGAGCAATAGGCCATGTTGCCTGCCAACATGTCTTTGGATGTCTTGAAGTCTTCGGCCATGGCAACAGGTTCCATGGTGTTAACTCGGAGGAATTTGTGGATGCGAGATTGGAAGGTGGACTATTCAGAGTCTTCTCTCCTGAAGATCCTGTTTGAGCATAAATTGCTTTTTAGGGACAATTGGACAGCATGATTACCAAGGTTTTCAAGGATTGTAAGCTTGCTCTGCTGTATGAATGGAATGTTTAAAGATGGTGACCATACAGCCCATAACTCCCTTGGTCAGTGTTGTGGACTTTATGACTTCCATAGACCTCCAAGACACCTCCCTCCATGTTCCCATGGCTCTAGATTATCAGAGATTTCTGAGGTTTGCGGTAGGGGGCAGCCACTTACAGTTTGCTGTATTGCACAGAGGTCTGAAGTCCACCCGAGGGTCTTCACAAAGTTGTTGTTGGCCCCTTTGGTGGTTGTGGTTCACCGTCAAGGGATCTTCCTTCATCCTTACATAGACGATTGGTTGGTTCACACTCCCACAAGCCTGTTGGCTCACAAGTACACAAGGGTGGTACTGACCATTTTGCAGGGGCACGGTTTTCTTATCAATCCTAAAAAGTTCTGCCTTGTTCTGCCCAGGACCATCCCTTTATGGGGGTATAGTTTTGGCCCAATTTGGGCTTGGTCGCGGTAACCAAGGTAAGAGTGGCAAGGATCTGTTCCCGCAGTCTGGGTCTTTGACCCGACCCATCCAGGTGGCGGTACATTGGCTCCAGGTTCAGGAGGATCTGGCTGCAATGGTGATTCTGGTTCTCTGGGCTCACTTTCATTCGCACAGACTGATGGCTCACATCCTGACACATTGGTCTCCCAATTGTCTTCTCCTATCATCTCTGATTCCTCTCTCCCCTCAGATCCGGGTGGACCTGGGCCGGTGGCTTGTCAGGAAACATGTCCTGAGGTTTGTCCCTCTCTCCCCTCTTACCCCATTGATTGTCACAACGGATGCCAGTCTGTTGGGTTGGGGAGCCTGGATGAGGGTACATCAGATAAAGGGCTCTTGTTCCCTGTCTCAGAGCGGTAAGTCTTTGAATTGGAGGGAGTTGGAGGCTGTCCGCTTGGCTCCACTGGCCTTCTCTTGGTTTCTGAAAGGGGCGGTCGTTCTGGTCAGGACGGGCAACATTACAGCTATGGCTCATGTGAACAGACGGGGGACCTGGTCCCCTTCTGTGGCTCTTGTGGCGGACAGTTTATTTCATTGGGCGGAGTCTCATCTGTTGGCGGTGTCTGGAATCCATATTCAGGGGTCTCCAATACTCGAGCAGACACTCTCATTCCATCGATAGTGGATTGTTGACTCCACCAGGAGCTGTTTGTGGAGCTATGGAGCAGTGGGGTTTCCCAGTGATAGACCTTTTTCTGAGTCTTCTCAGTACCAAGGTGCCTCTGTTTTGCTCATGATCCTGGGAGGGGTGGGCTTGGGCTGTGGACATTCTCTCCTGCCAGTGTCCCCAGGGGCTTATTTACTATTTTCCTCCCTTTCCGTTGATTCTCAAATTCCTTCTCAGGGTCCGGAGGTTGGGGGCATCGTTATTCTTATTGCCCTGGCTTAGCCCCGGGCCTCTTGGTTTCCTCTTCTTTTGGAGATGAAGCGGGAGGAGGAGTGGTTTTTGCCACTTACTCCCTCCCCCTTGGTCTTCCCTGTTTTGCAGAAGGATGTTCTGTCCAGGATGCTGTTAGTGGCCTGAAGGTTGAATGGCTAGGTCTGCTGCATAAAGGGGTTCTGGCTAGTTTGGCCCGACTCTGTAGGCTGCTAGTTGCTCCTCTACCAATAAATCTTTCTTGCGTCACTGGCATTCCATAAGTAAGTGGTGTCAGTGTAAGGGATTGGACCCTACTTCTTCTGATCTGTTTGATGTGATGCTGTTTCTGCAAAAGGGAGCTTCTTTGGGGTTGAAGGTTGCCTCCCTTAAGCTTAAAATGGAATGCTTTTAGGGGTTCTTGGAACAATCTTTCTGCTCCCAATGGTTTGGTGGGACGTCTTTTCAAGGGATTGAATAATGTTAGTCCTTCTCCTCGAAAGCACTTTCCTTCATGGGATCTCTCTTTGGTTTTGGGGGCCTTGCTGGATCCTCCATTTGAACTTCTGGAATCCATTGATTTGCGTTTGTTGCCCCGTAAGACTTTTTTTTTGTTATCTATTTCATCCGCTAGATCCTTGTGCGAGCTGGGTGCTTTGTCTTTTAAGCATCCTTTTTGTAGCTTTTTTGATGGCAGGATAATTCTGATTCCTATCCTTTCCTTTCGTACTAAAGTTGATTCCCAGTTCCATTGGGACCAGGAGTTCATTTTGCTCTCCTTTAGAGTCTCCTTCTTCTGAGGGGGAAATGTGGCTGCATTATTTGGATGTCAGGAGGGCTTTCCTGATTTATTTGGATAACGTGGCTTCCATTCGGCTTTCTGATTCCCTGTTTGTGAATTTTGGCTAGGTGAATATGGGGTTGCAGCCTTCCACCTCTTCCTTCAGTTGGTGTGTTTGGACTCTGATTTCACTGACCTACAAGGCTTCTGTTCAGGCTTCTCCATTGCGGTTTCAGGGTTTGTCCACGAGGTCTATGGCTAACTCCTGGGCTGAGGTCCAAGGGGCTTCAATTGCTGAGATCTTCATGGCTGCCACCTGGGCGTCCCCCTTACCTTTTGCCTCTCATTACCAGATTGTGCAGTAGGTGGACCAGTCTGAGGTGTTTGGGTCTAAGGTATTGTCCACTATGGTGTATGAATAGTAGTCCATTACTTTTTTGTCTGTATTGTTTAATAAACATGTTTTTGCTCATTACCTATTTTGGTTTTCCTGTTTGGGTTTGTACATCTCATGTTTGTAATGAAGGGAAGCGAGGGGGGGAAGATGAGGTAATGCTTCAACTACTTACCAGTAATTGCATTACTCTGAGTCCACTTTGCTCGCTTCTATTCATTAGATCCCTCCCTCCCAGCTAGTCCAGGCCAACCATTCAATGGTGTGGTGTCAGGTTACGTGGTATTACAGGAGAAAGGAAGGGGATTTTTATTTGGTGATAGAAATCACGTGGTATGGGTGTCTGGTGAGGCAGGAATGCCCCATGTTTGTAATCAATAGAAGCAAGGGAAGAGGACTTACCAGTAAGTAATTGAAGCATTAGCTACCCCTACCTGCTTCAACACATTCCCATCTCCGTGCAAGCATGGAGGACGCTCTGTTTTTGACCATGCTGCATCCCACCATCATCCAAAACGTACTTATTCTCGTCTTCTACCCGGTAATCCCACTTGGCAGCCTCGTCCTTCGCTTATCCCACAGCACCAGTACACCCTTGGGTAACAGAGAACTCTACAAATATTAAAATAAAAAATACTTGAATAGGTCATAATGGAGCAGGTAAGAAACTGAAGGCAGTGTAACCCGTGAATGTCCCCATCCCCATAAAGGTCATTGCATTGAGAGCTCAACGAGTCGGAAAGAAGGGTATTTCTGACAGAACGTTTTCAAAGAGCACCACATTTCTACTCTGCATACCTAATAAGGGAACTTCAAAGCTGCCCTTATGTCCCTGTCCCATTCAGCTCCTCATTTGTATCCCCCACTTAGTCTTGTCGTGACCTCATTCCTCTCCTGCAGCTCCTTCTCGCTAGGCCCTTCCATTGGGACCCAACCTCCGGCGCCTTCCTATATCGGCTTTTGTATATAATTTTTTCTCAAAACAAGCACATTCTGTGGACTGCAGTTATTCCCCTGATTCATTTCATGCTTAGATAGGAGGAGGTCATCCATCAAGAAATATTCACAACCACTTCACCAGCCTAAAGACATGTCTCTTTTGTCAACTGCTTTTTATCACTCTGCTCTTCTCCATGGGTGTCCGCAGGGGGGGGGGGGCAAGAGGGTGCGCTTGCCCCCTCTGGATTACCGGTCAGGGAGCTGGCCCAGTGACAATGTGGTATTATCACTCAGGCAGTGCACAGGGAGGCCGTCAACATACCTACGCCTTTGGTCCCCTTCATTTTCACAATTACAGCAGGCTGTGCTGTTCCCCTGCGAGAAGTCCCAGGAGTTTAAATATTCTCTCACTTGGGGCCTCTCGCACTTCTCTTTGAACTCTAGAGGCTGCGGCAGCCCCTCCCCTTCCTCGAGCAGACTGTGGACAGGCCCATTGTCATTCTGTCTGCTGCGGATCATCACATAAAGAATGACAATGCGCCGTCTGCCGTTAACGTGCCTTGCAGACATCCTACCTGTGTTTCTTTTTACGGCGCAGCAGCGCGGCCAGACACTCTGCTCTATGGGGGCTGGGTGATTCACAACAAAGTCTCATTAAAGTCTTTTAAAGACCTGTGAAGTACTGGGGTGCATCTGTGTGTGTGTCTGGGAAGCTGGGGTGAGGTGACAGAGGGTGACAGACAGAGGGTGACAGACAGAGGAAGACAGAGGGAGGGAGACAGAGGGGAGACAGAGGGAGGGAAACCGCGGGAGGGAGACAGGGAGAGAGACAGGGAGGGAGACCGAGGGAGAGAGACCGAGGGAGTGAGATAGGGACAGACAGAAGGAGACAGAGAGAGAGGGAGACAGAGAGAGGGAGGCAGAGAGTGAGGGAGACAGAGGGAGACAGAGAGAGAGGGAGACAGACAGGACGGGAGGGAGAGGGAGAGGGAGAGAGCGAGAGGGAGGGAGATAGAGGGAGGGAGACAGAGGGCGACAGACAGAGGGAGGGGGCGACAGAGGGAGGGAGACAGACAGACAGGGAGACAGATAGAGGGAGACTGAGGGAGGGAGACAGAGACAGACAGAGGGAGGGAGACAGAGAGAGATGGAGACAGAGAGAGAGGGAGACAGAGAGAGAGGGAGACTGAGAGAGGTAGACAGAGAGAGGGAGATAGAGGGAGGGAGACAGAGGGAGGCAGAGGGAGACAGAGAGAGAGTAAGACAGAGGCAGAGGGGGGATGCAGAGGGAGGGAGACAGAGGAACAAAGACAAAGGGAGGGAGACAGAGGGAGAGAGGTGGAGGGAGACAGAGAGCGGGAGACAGAGAGAGAGGGAGATGTACAAAGTGAGTGAGAAAGAGGGAGACAGAGGGAGAGAGAGAGGGGGAGAGAAACAGAGAGAGAGAGGGAGGGAGACAGAGACAGACAGAGATAGAGACAGATGGAGGGAGAGACAGGGACATGGGCAGACAGGCAGAGACAGACAGAGAGACGGAGAGGGAGACAGAGAGAGATAGAGACAGATGAAGGCAGAGACAGGGACAGGGGCAGACAGGCAGAGACAGACAGAGAGACGGAGAGGGAGACAGAGGGAGGTAAACAGGGACAGACAGGGACAGATAGAGGCAGGGACAGACAGACCGATGAGGCAGAGAAAGGGACAGACCGATAGAGGCAGCGACTAAGACAGGCAGAGAGACTGAGAGGGAAACAGAGGGAGGGAAACAGAGACAGACAGGGACATATAGAGACAGGGACAGACAGACAAATAGAAGAGGAGACAGGGACAGACAGATAGAGGCAGAGACTAAGAATGACAGACAGAGAGGGAGACAGAGAGAAAGAGAGAGAGAGGGAGGGAGACAGAGGGTGACAGAGGGAGGGAGAGGGAGGGAGACAGAGAGAGAGAGGGAGACAGAGGGAGACAGAGAGAGGGAGACAGAGAGAGGGAGACAGAGAGAGAGGGAGAGAGAGGGAGAGGGAGACAGAGGGGGGAGACAGAGGGAGGGAGACAGACAAAGGGCGACAATCTGAGAGTGACAGACAGAGGGAGACAGACAGAGGGAGACAGACAGAGGGAGACAGGCAGAGGGAGGGAGACAGAGGGAGGGAGACAGAGAGAGGGAGACAGAGAGAGAGGGAAACAGAGAGAGAGAGAGAGGGAGGGAGACAGACAGAGGGAGAGAGACAGACAGAGGGAGACAGACAGAGGGTGAAAGACAGAGGGCGACAGACAGAGGGCGGGAGACAGACAGAGGGAGACAGACAGAGGGAGACAGACAGAGGGAGACAGACAGAGGGAGACAGACAGAGGGAGGAGGGCGACAGAGGGAGGTAGACAGACAGAGGGAGGGAGACAGAGGGAGGGAGAGGGAGAGAGAGGGAGGGAGACAGGGAGAAAAAGGGAGGGAGACAGAGAAAAGGAGAGGGAGGGAGACAGGGAGAGGGAGACAGAGAGACAGGCCGAGTGAGTGAGACAGAGGGAGACAGAGAGAGGGAGGGAGAGAGGGAGAGAGAGAGAGAGAGAGAGAGAAAGAGAGAGAGGGAGGGAGACAGAGATAGAGAGAGGGAGTGAGACAGAGAGAGAGAGACAGAGAGAGAGAAATAGAGAGAGAGACAGAAAGAAAGATGTGTGTATGCCGGGTCTGGTGGCTCAGTGGATGAAGGCGCCCACTGCAGGGGCATGTGTTCAACCTCATGGTCATCGTTTTTTTTGTTGCTCTAGCCCCACCTCCCCCCCCCCCCCCACTGACCCCACCCCCACCAGTGCGGCCCTCGGCCACAAACCACACTGTAAATTTGGCCCAGAGAGAAAGATTGTGAGTACCCATGCTCTAGAACCACATCAACCTGAAAATTGCTTTTAAATGTATTTAATACTTGTGCTCAAACACGTCTGAGGATGGTGATGAAGTTAAAATTTTGACCCCCCCCCTGGAAACATTTCTGCGGACGCCCATGCTCTTCTCTGTTTCGTGTGCCGCCCCACACCTACCCACTCTGCATCCCTAGTTTAGCAAGAGTGCAAAATTATAGATGCTACTGAACCTGAGACAGGTACATGTGCAGAGATTTAGCAGAGGAACTCATGGAGCACACATCTCGCCCAACCATGCTCCCCGACCAATCACTGTGCTGTTTCCTCATGCTAGAAATGCACTTTCCTGCACATCGATCAGCACAGAGCACAGCTTTTGAAAACAACTCAATTTCCCAAGATGATCAAAAAGCTGGACAGGGTTAAAATGCTGCTCAGATCCTGCCAGTAAGACACCAAAGTATTTAATTGTTCTCCAACGTCACCACCATCTACACTTCTATTCTCTACACTTGTCCCAGGTGCAATTAGCTGACAACACTAACCCCCATGCTGTAACTTCCCTCTATCAAGGTTCAAAGTGGAGGTCCTAGCTCATGATGTTAATATAATAATGTTTTAATTACAATATTTAAATGAATGATTATATAATTGTGAGTAATTTTGCATTTCTATTACCATTTGTACCCTATGTTTTTTAAACAGTTAACTGTTATATTGGATAAACTTCAAATGAAATTTTAAGAATTGTTTTTGTCTCAATAAAATATTTGCCTTTTATATTTTATTTGTATTTGGCTATGTTTGTATAATCATATTCATTGTAAGTGTTATATTATATTATCTTATACTATTTAAAAAGAGTTGAATACTATTTTATACTTTTTATCTATTTAATATTAATTCAACCCTTATTGTTTAATTATTTAGTAAGCATTGTTTTAGACATCAATGGTGGTACCTGAAACATTCATTTCTTAGCAAAGTCAGTTTTTTTCGAATCATATTGCAGCTTGTTCACCAATAAAATACGTGAAACATGCCAAATGAAATGCAGGTGGATCAATTAACAAAGATTTTATAGAAATTTGGTCAAGGTATGCATTATTGATTTTCACCTTCTATTTGTTTATATTTCTGACTATTGAGAGATTCAGTAAAATCCGTGGTGTGCTTGAATTAATACAAAAGTCATATGTTTCCATGTTATTCTTTCATTCTTACGCCAAATATTCCAATGAAGTATGCCTACTGAAGACATGCATCTTCAAATGTTTGTTCTATGCTAACATTTTTGTTAATAGAGTACAGAAACCTTATTGCCTCAGTCCCAAGTAGACTATTGGAGTGATCCCTACTTTTCCAGGTTGGATATTATGGAACCAACTTCTGTCATTTCAAAAATGGTTTTGCAAGCATTTTCAGGGTGCAAAATGACCTACAGAATGATTGCCATGGCTATTCTCTGCAGTCCACCATCCATCCTCTAAGCCCACCACCCCCTCACACTACCACCAAACACACGACACCTTGCCCTACTTCCAAACACACCATACCCCGTCCTGCCGAATGGACCCCCGCTTACCTTGTAAATGTAGTTCTAGGAGCAATCTGCCATATGGGCATGTTGTCCGAGGTAGTAAACTTAATTTGAAGGCTTATATGTCTACAAATGCTGCTGATTATGTGAAACAGGAGTTTGATGATTTACACCCATAATTAATTTTTTATGCACCTGCATTATAACTTTGGTGCGGAAAAACGTTTGTGAATAAGTTCCTATTTTAAGAGATACAATTATGGTTAAAGTGAAAAGTTGAAAGTAAAACATTCCAAATGAATTACTTTGCTTTTCTCACAAAGGCAAACTATTTGTTCCTAAAAAGGCAAAACAAGTTCTTTTTATACTAAAAAACAGGAAAAGCCCTGTAATTTACTTTACATTTCTTGCTTGATTGTTTAGGAAAAAAACGACCTCAATTCATTTTAGTGTAGCAAGCAGTTATTAAACTCTACTTTTAAGGGTAAATATTGTATCCTAGCAGAGTAAGCGTGAAAGCCCCTGCATCAATATTAAACTATGTTGCTAGAAAAAGATCTGCAGATTGACATTTCTGGAAGATTTGCGGAGTGAAATATACAAATCTGACACAAGACTTTTAATTGTTTTATTGGAAAAACACATGCATTTACCTGTTATGGGAAATGATTCCTCAACAAAGGGTTTGGATGAATATTTTGCCACTCGTGGTTTAAACTGCTTGCTTTCCTAGCCTTTTGACGGTCCTATAATGTGCATAGAAATGGAGGCACATTAAATGCTGAGTTATAACAGTACCTCAACCAGACCTCATCTGATAGAGGGTCTACTACTACATACTAACTCACAAGGTTCAAAGGGTATTTATAAATTACTAAATTGCCTCCCCATACCAGAGAGGCTACGAGCCAGCCACAAACTAGCATGTTGTTCCTCGCAAACAAGCAAAAAAAAGAATTACATTTATTCTATATATATTTATTCTATTTTTGTCCTAAAAAAAATCTATCTTCACCTCAGCCTTAAAGGATTACAAATCTGCTATCCTTGCAGCCAAAACTGTATATTTTTGCTTTAAGATCTTGGTCTCGACAAATTAAGCCAAAGACATCTTCTCCATAGTGAATGAACTCGTCAAACCCAACCGCATCATTCCCAAACCTTCGCCATCACAATCTCTCTGTGACTCCCTCAGCACCTACTTTATCGTCAAAATCAGCCAAAATCAAGGCTAGCATTCCCAAGGCCATGTCTCCTCCCGATCCAAGTGAAGCTCCTCGCAACCTCTCTCTCTCTTCCCACTTTCCTCTGATCACTCAAGAGGTTTTCTTTTCCCTTCTCAAGAAAGTTCGATCTGGCTCCCTGCGGGACAGCTGTCCCCCTCACATCGCCCGGGAGATCTTTCTTAACATACCCGACCTCCCCCTCTCTCTCCTCAATAACTCCCTCTCCTCTGGTGTGGTTCCTTACTCCTTTCAGTCTGCGGTAGTCTCACCCATACTTAAGAAGGCAGGGGCCGACCCTGAGGTGCTAAGCAATTTCCGCCCCATCTCGCTACTTCCCTTCATGGGAACATTTTTGGAGGCCTTCGTAGCGAACTGCCTTAGCTCTTTTGTGGAAGACTCCCTTTTTTTAGACCCCTATCAAGCTGGCTTTAGGCCCCAACATTCCACCGAGTCTATTGCACTCGCCGTCCATGATGAACTCAGAAAAGGGGCTGATGAGAACACCTCGCATGCACTGGTGCTCCTGGATCTGTCGGCGGCGCTCGACACCGTCGACCACGCCCTACTACTTGATCGGGTCGAGAGCGCCGGCATCCAGGGCCCCCCACTGGAATGGCTTACCTCGTTCCTTGCTGACTGCCGCCAAGCGGTCTGCCTTTCCAGCTTCTCCTCAGAGGAAAAAAGACTCACCTGTGGAGTCCCCCAGGGCTCCTCCCTTTCTCTCCTCCTGTTCAACCTATACATCCTCCCCCTGATCTCTGAACTCCAGAAAAGAGCAGTAGTTATCTTTAATTACGCCGACGACCTCCAGCTCATCTTCAGCATCGATCCCTCCCCTTCCTCTGTAGAGAACGTTCAATCCACCATGACCTTCATCAGCAGCTGGATGAATGCTAATCAGCTAAAGCTCAATCCCGACAAGACAGAGCTGGTTCTCACACGGCCCCCAGGCAACCCCTGGAACTCCAACTTCTGGCCCCCCTCCCTGGGCTGTCCACCATCCCCAGTCACCTCGGTTAAGAGCCTAGGTGTCACCATCAGCAGTGACCTCTCCATGAGGGCCCATATCAACTCAGTAGTGTCAGTCTGCTTCTTCCATCTCCGCAGAATCAGAAAAATCAGCAGATTCCTCTCCCAAGAAGCCCTCATTCAAGTCACCCTTGCACTCATTATGTCCCGCATCGACTACTCCAACTCTTTGTACGCCGGAATCCCTGCATGTCAATCCAACCGACTTTAACTAGTTCAGATCCAAGCAGCCAGGCTGATTCCTGGCCAGCCAAAATCCACCCACACCAAGCCCCTTCTTAGGAGCCTCCACTGGCTCCCTGTGACCCAGCGCAGTCTCTTCAAAATAGGCTGCCTGACACATAGAGCCCTCTCTTTTCATAGACCCTCCTTCGTAGCCTCCCTTGTCCATCGCTACGTTCCCTCCCGCGACCTTCGCTCCTCCTGTCTTAACCTCCTGTCTCCCTGTACCTTCAAACGTAAAAAACATGGCGGGCTGAGATTCTCCACCCAGGCATCGCTCCTCTGGAATTCGCTACCTCTAGAAGTCCATCAAATATCCTCCTATCCCCAATTCAGGAAGTCTCTTAAAACCTGGCTCTTTTCCCAAGCTTACAACTAACCTGCACTCTGCATCTGTTCTCTGCCTCTTCACCCAAGCGCCAAGAAACAGTTGGTGTACGTGCGCTCTATAAATACATTTTATCATATAATCATATCACATCATATCATATATATATATTACCTACTGGCGGTCGCCAGTAGGTAGAGATCGTTAGGATCTAGTTTCCATAGGAAATCCGCAACATTCTATTTGGCATAACTTTGGCGCCGGTTGACGAATCTTCGCGAAATTCTCCAAGAAGATGGGGCGCTCCGCTCCGCTCCTATCCTGAAAGTTTTAGGGTGATTCTTAAAGCGGGGGGTGAGAAAAAAGGGGGGTCCCAAAACGTGTTTTCCCCATGCAATTTTCCATAGGGACCTTTAAGTGATGCTACAGCCCGAACTGCTGAACGGAATTACACCAAATTTGGCAAAAAGGTAGAGTTTGGTTTGCATATCACGCTTTTTGTTAAATGGTTTAAATCCGTGCAGTAGTTCCTGAGAAAATCAAAAGTTAAATCATAGATATATCTATGGACGAAGTACCGTACGCGTATCCTCCCGAGCACGAGCTTTATGCTAACTGTATGTCAACACTCCAAACCAGGAAGTGTTGGCAGCCATCTTGTGCCTCGATAGAACAGAGGCACAAGAAAACAGAAAAAGAAATTCAAAAAAACTAGGAAAGGGGCGGGGTAGAAACACCCAGACCCCCTAGCCCTGCTTAGGGGGTCCCACAAGGAGCCCCAAGGCCAAAAAAGCCATTTTTAAAAATAAATCGCGGGATGCGCGTAGGGTACGCATACCCTGCCGATCCCCCAAAAAACCGAAGCGCGGGCTCCCGCGCTTTAATGTTAATTAGCCCCCGAGGGCCAAATCCCGGGGGCTTTATAAACATAAAGTGTGAGGGGGGACCAACCCCCCCACACTGCCCTGGGGACCGCCCCCCGGGGCAAACTATGTATTATAGCGGGGGCATATTGCCCCCACGCAGGCTCGGGGACCGCCACCCCCAGGGCTTAAATGTATAATGATGGGGGGCCTCTAAGGCCCCCTGAGCCCTGGGGCTTTAACATGACCCTGCCGGCAGGGACCGTGGGGTGCTTGGGGACCCCCCACGGTCCCTAACATAGAGGGCCAGGCCCCGGGGGATGGGGTCCCGGGGGCCAGAAGTGGCCCGGGAGGGGGGCCACGTAGCCACCCTCCCCAAATAATTAAAACATTTTTTTTAAAAAGGAGGCAGGCCGGCCCCGGGAGATGGGGTCCCCGGGGCCTTAAGTGACCTGAGGACGGGGGCTATGAAGACCCCCTCCTTGAAAATATTTTTTAAAATGTGGCCATGCCCCGGGGGTTGGGGTCACCGGGGCCTGGAATTAGCCATGGGAGGGGGGCCACGCGGCCCCCTTCCCGTAAAAAAAATATATATTTGGGGGTCATGCCCTGGGGGATGGAGTCCCCAAGCCCAAAAAAAAAAGAAGGGGGGGTACACAGCCCCTCTTCTTAAAAAAATAAAAAATAAAAACCGGATCGGGGAGGAGGCCATGCCCCCTCCCTGCACCACTCTGCAAACGCGGCCCCTGGCGCGTTTGCAGAGGGGGAAGTAATTCCCCTTGAATACTGGGGGTCCCTAGGGGCAAAGTAGCCCACCAGGAACCTCCAGTGTGCGCCAGGGGGCTGCGTTGCAGAGAGGTGTAATGAAGCCACGCCCCTTTTTACACCTCTCTGCAACACAGCCCCCTGGCGCATGTGGAGGTTCCTCGTGGGCTAGTTGGCCCCCAGGGACCCCCAGTATTCAAGGGGACTTAATCCCCCAATTTAGAACGCTCCACAGGGCGCGTTTGCAGAGTGGTGCAATCCGTCACCTCAAGCCCCGCCCCCTACCTTCACCACTGTGCAAACGCGCCCTGTGGAGCATTCTAAATTCGGGGATTAAGTCCCCTTGAATACTGGGGGTCCCTGGGGGCCAACTAGCCCACCAGGAACCTCCACTATGCGCCGGGGACTGCGTTGCGGAGAGGTCTAAAAAGGGGCCTGGCTTCATTACACCTCTCTGCAACGCAGCCCCCTGGCGCATACTGGAGGTTCCTGGTAGGCTAGTTAGCCCCCAGTATTCAAGGGGACTTAATCCCCCAACTTAGAACGCGCCACGGGGCACGTTTGCACAGTGGTGAAGGGAGGGGGCGGGGCTTGAGGTGATGTGTGTGCAAACACGCCCTGTGGAGCGTTTTAAGTTGGGGAATTAATTCCTCTTCAATCCAGAGGTCCCCTAGGGGCCAACTAGCCCACCAGATACCTCCAGTAAGTGCCACGGAGCTGCGTGGCAGAGTGTTGTAAAAAGGGGCATGGCCTCTGAACAGGGTTGGATTGGGATTGAAAATCGGCCCTGGCACTCTAAAAAAAAAGTGGCCCCCATTTGCATATTGATTTCTGCAAAACAATGCTTCCGCAAAATTTCATTAAAAGTGGAGGGGGGGAGGGAGAATGCGCACATTAGTTCAAACTGGTGAAAAACAACTGAAAACAAGTGAGGCCACCTTTGGTCAGGCCCCCTGCCCCCGCTCAATAAGCATACATTAATGGGCCGGCCCATCAGCAACAGAAAGGGAGTGACACCTCTGCCTGTTGATGAAAGGGAGGTAATTGATGCCCATCTACCTCCAGAAAGGCCACTCAGTCACCCACTGGGCCGCTGGCTGCATCCGAACAATGTAGAAACCGCACAAATCGGCCCCCCAGTCTGATGAAAAAAGCAGCCCACAGCTGGAATCCACATACCGGCCCCTTGAGCATTGCCCGAGTGCCCGCGTTACCAATCCGACGCTGCCTCTGAACACCTCTCTGCAACCAACTCCCTGGCGCATACTGGAGGTACCTGGTGGGCTAGTTGGCCCCTAGGTGACCTCTGGTTAGAAGAGGAATTAATTCCCCAACTTAAAACGCGCCACAGGGCGTGTTTGCACACATGTCACCTCAGGCCCGATCCCTTCCTTCACTATTGAGCAAAATATTCCTCTAAAATGAGCCGAACTACGAATTCCGATTTACTCCCTTGTTATCAGGAGAGACCTCAGTGCTGCATCTTTCAGCCCACTACTGATCCTGAAAAGTAATTCTAACCATACTTACAGTAACTTGAATTTTCTTCCATAGGCTAACATTGACTGGTTTCACTTGGAAATTCTTCTAAGTGTGGAGTTTTGGAACTTTAAAAAATTCCTCTAAAATCAGCTAAACTACGAATTCCGATGTACTCATCTGTTATCAGGAGAGACCTCAGTGCTGCATCTTTCAGCCCAGTACTCATCCTGAAAAGTAATTTTAACCGTATTTACCAGTAACTTGAATTTCCTTCCATAGGATATCATTGCCTGCTATATAAAATATATATACATAAAAAATAAATAAATACATAAATAAATATTACAATTTCAATATTGTTAAAAACATTTTTTTCAATTTATATTAAAAATATGTAATGTAATTTAAAAATTAAAATATCTAAAAATAAATTCTTTAAAACAATGTAGTAAATCTGTATAAAAAAATATAACAATTAATACATTTAAAAATTATCATTTACAAAACCTTTGAAATTCACTGAAAAAACCATAGGTTTCAGCCACGTTAAAGTTAGGAATTAGCATTTAAAAAACCTTAAAAATTCACTACTGATCCTGAAAAGTAATTCCAACCATACTTACAGTAACTTGAATTTCCTTCCATAGGCTAACATTGACTGGTTTCACTTGGAAATTCTTCTAAGTGTGGAGTTTTGGAACTTTAAAAAATTCCTCTAAAATCAGCTAAACTACGAATTCCGATGTACTCACCTGTTATCAGGAGAGACCTCAGTGCTGCATCTTTTAGCCCAGCACTGACCCTGAAAAGTAATTCTAACCGTACTTACCAGTAACTTGTATTTCCTTCCATAGGAATCCATTGTCTGGTTTTCACCAGAAAAGTTTCTAAGTGTCTATTTTCACAAACTAAAAATATTCCTTAAAAATCGCCTGTATGACTTAAACACATTCTTTCAACTGTTTACAGGAGATGCACCAGTACTGGATCCAGGATCCACCACTGAGTAAGAAAAAGTAATGATAACACTACTTACCTGCTAAGTGAATTTCCTCCCAAAGGATAACATTGGTTATTATATTTGAAAACATTTCTAAGTGTCAACTTTTAAAATTCAATAATATTCCTTAAAAATCACTACTGTAACTAAAACACGTTTACTCAACCGTTTACAGAAGATGTCCAAAGACTGGATCTAGGATCCAGTCCTGTGGTTACAAAAGTAATCCATAAAGTAACTAATTGCATTTAACTAGAAAAACACATTGAGGTCAATGTGTTTGAAATTGTGTTGCCCATTGCAACAACTCTAACTACTGTACTTAAAAGTCTGTTGCCTATTTGCAAAGTATTTAAACTAAACTAATTCATTCTGAGAAAGTATATTTTGTAATGTAATGTATAACGTAATTACAATGTAATTTAAAAAATAAAATATCTAAAAATAAATAGTTAAAAAAAGTAGTAAATCAGTATTAAAAAAATATAACAATTAATACATTTAAAAATTGTCATTTACAAAACCTTCGAAATTCAATGAAAAATCCATAGATTTTGGCCTGATATAGTTAGGAATTAGCATTTAAAAAACCTTTGAAATTCACTGAACAAACCATAGGTTTCAGGCCTGATATAGTTAGGAATTAGCATTTAAAAAACCTTAGAAATTCACTGAAAAAACCATAGGTTTTAGCAGTGTTATAGTTAGCTGGACATTTCACTCGTACAAAACCATTGAAATTCCTCCAATATAGTTAGTTGTACTAACTATATCTCGTGCGCCAGCAATCCACTGCTGATGATGTCACATATTACATCATTCATGACATGGTCAGTGACATCACTGTTGACATCTCAAATGACATCACTGATGACAACACTGATGACATCATCCGGTGAATGTGGTTTGCTTCGTTATTTAAATAAAATTTAATAAAGTGCGAACATGACCCGAAACGGGTATCAGAGCACTGTACTTCAGAAAAGAAGTAGATTGATGTAGGGTGGAGTGCCATAGAGTGAAGTAGTGTAGGAGAGTGGAATGGCTTAGAGTGGAGTAGAGCGTTGTAGAGTGGAGTGGCATATAGTGTCATAGAGTGGAGTGGCATAGAGTGAAGTAGGGGAGTGGAGCAGAGTGGAGTAGTTTGTCATAGAATACGGTGGAGTAAAGTGGCATGGAGTGGCATAGAGGGAGTTGCGTAGAGCATCGTAGAATGAAGTAGTGTTATAGAGTGGAGGACAGTGTTGTAGAGTGGAGTGGCATAGAGTGAAGTAGAGTTTAATGGAATAGAGCACCATGGAGTTGAGTGTCATAGAATGGAGTAGAGTGGCATAAAGTGGTGTAAAGTACAATAGTGCAGAGTAGATTGCAGTAGAGTACATTAGTTTTTAGCAAAGTGGTGTAGATTGCATTGGCGTAGAGTGCAGCGACGTAGAGTAGAGTTGTGCAGAGTAGATTGCAGTGACGTAGAGTTCAATGGCATAGACTGGAATGGCACAGAGTGAAGTAGAGTGGCGTAGAGCACAATGGTGTAGAGTGCAGCGGTGTAAAGTATATTGTTTCAGGGGAGAGTGGAGTAGTGCAGGGTAGAGTGCAGAGGTGTAGAGTAGAGTAGAGTGCAGTGGCATAGAGTAGAAAGGTGTAGAGTGCAGTGGCATAGAATAGAGTGTCATAGAGTAGAATGATGTAGAATGTAGTGATGTAAAGTGCATTGGCATGGAGTGCAGCAGTGTGCGTAGAGTTGAGTAGAGTAGAGTAGAGTGGCAGAGAGTGCAGTCGTGAAGAGTAGAGTGTTGTTGAGTTCAGTGGCAGAGAGTGCAGTTACATAGAATAGAGTGGCATAGATGGTAGTGATGTGGCTTGTAATGCCATAGAGTGTATTGGCGTAGAGTGCAGTAGATTTGCGTACAGTACAGTGGTGTAGAGTATAGGAGTGCAGAGTATAGGGGTGCAGAGTACAGTGGTAGTACAGTGGCATAGAGTGCAGTGATGTAGAGCATAATGGTGTAGAGTGGCATAGAGTGCAGTGGCATAGAGTGTTGCAGAGTAGAATACAGTGGCATAAAGTGCAATGGTGCAGAGCAGTTGAAGTAGTGTGTGATGGCATAGAGTAGAGTGGTACAGGGTAGAGTAGAGTAGCACAGAATAGAGTGCAGTGGCATAGAGCTCAGTGGCACAGAGTAGGGTGATGGAGAATGGAGTGGTACAGAGTGGAGTTGAGTGTCGTAGAGTGCAGCGGCGTAGAGTAGATTGTTTCAGAGTAGAGTGAAGTGGCGTAGAGTGGAGGGATGCAGGATAGAGTTCAGGGGCATTGTGTAGTGCCGTAGAGTACAGTGGCATTTAATGCGGTGTTGCAGAGTAGAGTGGCGTAGAGTGGATTTGTGCAGAGTAGAGTGAAGTGGCCTTGACTGGAGAGGTTTACAGTGCAGTGGTGAACAGTGCAGTGGAGCATAGTAGAGTGGGTTAGAGTGCACTAGCATAGTGTTGAGTGGAGTAGAGTAGATAGGCATAGAGTGCAGTGTCACAGAGTGCAATGGTGCACAGTATATTAGAGTGGCGTAGAGTGGTTTGGCATACAATGAGTGACGTAGATAGTGATGTAGAGTGCATTGGTGTAGAGTGCAGTAGAGTGGTATGGAATAGAGTGGTGCAGAGTAGAGTGATGTGGCATAGGGTACAATCACATGGATTGCACTGTCGCGAAGTAGAGTGGTGCAGATTAGAGTGCCATAGAGTTCAATGGCAGAGAATGCAGTGTTGCAGAGTAGAGTGTCGTAGAGTGCAGTAGTGTAGAGTAAAGTGGTGTGGAGTGCATTGGTATAGAGTGCACTGGCATAGAGTGTTGCAGAGTAGAACATGGTGGTGTAGAGGCCAGTGGTGCAGAGTACACTGGCATAGAGTACAGTGGCATGGAGTGCATTGGTTTTGAGTAAAGTGGTATAGAGTGCATTAGCATGAGTGCAGCAGCATAGAGTGCGGTGGTGTACAGTGCACCGGCATAGAATAGATAGGTGTAGAGTGGAGCGGCATAGAGTGGAATGGTGCAGAGTGAAATAGAGCAACGTTGAGTGCAGTGGCATAGAGTCGAGTGTCATAAAATGCAGTGTCATAGAGGTCAGTGGTGGAGAGTAGATTGGAATGGCATATAGTGCACTGGCGTAAAGTGCAGTGGCATAGAGTCGTACGATGTAGAATGTAGTAGCGTACTGTGTATTGGCGCAGAGTGCAGTAGAGTGGCATAAAGTAGAGTAGTGCTGAGTAGACTGCAGTGGCATAGAGTGCAGTAGTGCAGAGTAGAGTGGCATAGACTTCAGTGACATAGACTGCAGTGTTGCAGAGTGAAGTGGAGTAGAGTGGAGTGGTGCAGAGGAGAGTAGAGGAGAGTGGAGTGGTGCAGAGTAGAATGCAGTGGCACAGTGTATAGTGAAGCAGAACAGAGGGGTGTAGAGTGTAGTGGCATAGAGTAGAGTGGGGGCAGAGCAGAGTGCAGTGGCAAAGAGTGCAGCAGCATAGAGTACATTGTAGTAAAGTGCAGTGCCATTGATTTCAGTGGCATAGAGTGCAGTAGGGTGGACTGCAGTGATGTAGAGTAGAGTGGTGCAGAGTAGCGGGGTGCAGAGAGCAGTGGCGTAGAGTAAAATGGCATAGAGTGCAATTGACTTAGAGTGCAGTCGGGTAGAGTGTTGCAGACTAGAGTATAGTGGCATATAGTAGAGTGGTACAGAGCAGATTGCAATAGCTCAGCATGCCATAGAACCGAGTGCCGAGTGTAGTGGCGTACAGTAGATTGTTTTAGAGCAGAGTGGAGTGGTGCACTAGAGTACACTGGCAGAGATAGGAGTAGCATAGAGTGGAGTGGTGCAGAGTATATTTGCAGAGTATATTAGAGCATAGAGTGGATTGGGATGGAGTGCACTGGTGTAGATTGGAGTGGGTCATAGTAGAGTGCATTGGTGTAGAGTGCAGTGGCATAAAGTGCAGTGGTGCACAGTGAAATGGTGTAGAGTGCAGTGGTGAATAGTATAGGAGTGTGGAGTAAAGTGCATTGGCATAGTGTATAGTGATGTAGAGTAGAGTGCAGTGGCATAGAACAGTGAGGAGTAGAGTGGAGTAGGGTAAAGTGGAGTGCGCATGGTGTGGTAGCATACTGCCATTGCAGACAACACATCTTCGATTGAAATGACCATTACATTTGTACAAACATACAGTTTTACTGATGACATTATACAGGGCACAGGCGATAATGTCTGGAAATACTTTCACCTAGTGTACTGATTTGTTTTGGTCGTATTAAAATATTTTTTTCCACCACACTTCAGAATTACCAAAAAACGTACTTCACTTGTTATGTCCTAATTCTGATATATTCTGAAATCTGAAATATCTGTTCCGCTCATTTACACACATTTAAATTTTGGTGAATGTTAGAAAAACAAATAACACCCTGCAGCCTTCTGATCAGCACACCGTCAGTAGCCAGCAAGCTTGTCACAGAAATCCTCTCACTTTGATATCAGGAAAGAAGAGTAAACAACAAGTTCCTTGGAAAGCAAAGCCTGACATTTGACCTCTGTCTTTGATTGCACTGCAAATGTGTATTGGTATAAAAATGTTTTGGCTGTGTTCTCCATGCATTGTATGTCTTAAGTTAGCATTTGTGGCATCATTTTATATTCAGCCGCCATTTTGAGCCATGATCGAAGCTAACTTCTGACTCACTCTATATTTGCCACAGCTGAAAGCCTCTGCGATAGTTTTTGTTTCTCCAAGGTTGAGCTTCGCTGTGCTAATGAATACACTGTTCTTGTCAGTACATACCTTTCCCATTAGATAGGCCTGCTCCCACCCTTAGAGTGGCGGTCACAAGCAGAGTGACCTTGGCGCTGAGATAGCATGTACCCAGTGTCAGGATAAAAATCCATCCTTCTGTATCTCCTTTGTTCACCAGCTACCAACTGGAAATTTCCAGTCAGGGAGTGTCTTAATTGGGTCTGAATTGTAAACCATGTATCGCCAAGCTGCTGAAGTCAGACCCTCTGCAGCAGTCCAAGGAGGCTGGTCAGACCTGACTCCACTTGAGTTAACCTGAATAAAATATATTTGGCTTGTATTCTCTACTGTTTGACCGACTCTTCATTTGTGTGGAAGGCTGAGAGGTGGTCGCGAGTGACCCGGGTGACCCTAATTGGGTCGGTTCCTTCAGTTGCTGCCCAAACAAGGACTCCATTGGGTGACCCATCCTCGCCCGCGGATGGATGGGGAGGTCGGGCCACATCGGGTCATGGACCAGGAATCCCTGTACGAGAGAGTCTTGAACTCGCAGCTGCCTAGTCTGTCTGACCAGTCGGTGCCTCGCCCAGCGATCATCCCGACTGGGGTCCTGAACGGTGAAACCCTTGAATCTGACCGTTTGGTCCGAAGAGTCGGCAGTGGAGAATAAATTTGTTTGACCTGTGTGCACCAGGTGAGTTTACTTTGGTTCTTTGTGGATACGGTGCCATTTTGGTTTGTCTTTGGTACGGTCTGAGAACCGAGTTTGAATTGTCTTTGGTCCAGTCTGAGGACCGCTTTGGATACGTTGTGTTTCTGAACACTTCGTAAGGCAACATAACAAATTTGGCCTACTTTCGAAAATGCCTTGTTTAAGTCGCTTCTTGGTTTCTTTCTGTCGTTGTTGTTCTGCTGATGCTCGACTGGAAGAAAGTCAGTCAGCGCCTCAGGAAGGCACTCCAAAGTTTGACATGTACGTAAAACATGGCATTGGCCCTATTATGTTTAGTACGTTATGGCACAAATACACGAGGGACAATGCCAGGTTGCAGTGCCATTGATAGGCACTCTTGATAAACAAAACATTTGTTTTTCATGGAGAAATTGTTTGTGAAAAGGAGTAGGCAGTCGATGTTTGATTCCCTCAGAACATGGCAAAAGAGGCAAATAAAAACAGCAAAAGAAAGAGGCCCGGAAGGGGAGGATGCAAACTTTGACTCAGAAAGCTGTAGGGCATGATAGAGAGAAGAAGGAAATATGAATTGAAACTGAGGATGGGAGGTTTCAACTGAATATTTTGATAAATCTTATGTAGCTGGAGAGGAAAATTATGCTTTTGTTGAAGAATTGCTAAATGTTTGACCCCCACTCCCGTATGCCCCGCAGAAGGTATATCCTGTTCTCCCCCCACTGGCCCAGCTGCCTGGTTCATCTACCTCTGCTGTCTCTGCTTCCGCTACTGTGGCTCAGTCCTGTCCTTTTTTTGTCTCCACCATCTGTGGCAACGACGACTGCTAGCCTTCCTGCAACACCTATTGCTTCGGTATCCCTTTCCCCAGCTCTTACACCCAGGACCCAGCCAGCAGAGACGTTAATGCCCACTACCTCTGTTATCATTCCCACTGTTTTCCTCCATTCCCTGACATTGCAGAGTATTGGGACACAAGTGCACGGCCCTGAAGATAGAGACTGGCGAACGCTGATCTGATCTGACATGGGGAGACTGAAAAATAGGTAGTAGCTAATCAGGCTGCGCAGTGGGCCCGGTATCCCATTTATGGCGTGGAGGATTTGTGGAATGTAATGAAACATTATGAGCCTTTTGTGCAGCAGCATGCCCTTAAACACATGTTGTCCACTACTTTGATTGGGCTTTAGGAGCAGTGTTTCAATGAGACAGCACCACAGGTTATCTATAATATTAAGGATCATGTCTATATAGCTGATATGGTGCCTGGTCAGGTTTTTCGTAATGTTGCGACCTTGGTTGCTTATCGGAGTAGGCTGCTTGAGAAGAGCCCGAATATGGTGTCTCAGTTTGCGATGAGGAAGGTCCACCTCATATATCACCCTGAAATACCAGAGCAACAGGATCAGCATGTTGTTACTAGACATGGGGTAGCTGCTCGTTTCCAAGAACAGTGGGTTTATACCCCGTGGAAAAGGAGTGAAGTCTTGTCCCTTAAGACTCAGTTGCCGGACCCTAAGAAAAATCCTACTGCATATTACAAAGAATTGACTGTGGCGGCTTCTTCGACAGTGATGATGCTTGCAGAGATTGAAATGTTCTTTGGTTTATTGGTTCCTGTTGATATTTGGAGACAGATACACACCCAAGACCACGTTTTGGAATTGAGTGGTACCTCTGATCAGATTAAAGCATGGGACCAGGAGAGGAAGCCTGGTCAGAAGCCGAAGGCAGAGATACTTGCTTTGCCTGGCGGAATAATCATGTATATGCATTCCCTTATTCCACCCCGAAATATTGATTGGGACAAGCTATTAGCATGTCACCAGAAGAAAGATGAGACTGTGTCTGATTTTTTCACTCGGTTTGAAAGTGTGTTTCTGGATTATATAGGACAGGACTTGTTGATTTAAGGTGGTGTGCGTTTGTTTGTTAGTAGATTTGTTTCAAACTTGCTCCCTGAGATTGCGACTCGTTTACAGGTTTCCGAGTGTACCTGGCCACATCATCGCCTTGTGTTCTTGAATATGGCGCAGTATTATGAGCACAGGGAAAATGAGGGGAAAGTGTAGAAAAAGCATAAAGCTTTGAAGACAAAGGTGTTGTTGCAACAGGCTTCTCGAGGGAAAGGTAGAGGATGTGGTGGTATGGTCCGACAGCTTCCCCGTACTGGCAGGAATACTATGCCTGTAGGTCCGAACCAGTGTGCGTACTGTTAGGAGGAGGGACACTGGCCCAGCAAGTGTCTGGGGCCTTTGCAAAAGGTGGCCGTCCCAAGAGGACGGGGTTCTCGTGGACGGGGTCGTGGAGATGGTGGCCAGGACAGGGCTCAGACAGCTCAGATATTGCAGTATAGCACAGATCAGAACTACTTTGACAGCTTGTTTGCAGAAATACACTGCAGTACTGGTGGAAGAATACAATAAATTGGGTTTGGGCAAGGGAAGGGAGGAACTCAAGGTGAATAGCCTAAAAAATAAAGCCAGCAAATTGAAAACAAGCAAATGTGAGTTACAAACCACATAGCCAATGGTAGGCAATGGATGGAATTTATTCCCAGGGAACCATTCCGAATGTCCCAAAGATATTGTTAGCAAATTAGACAGCTGTGCTGTCTAATATGCTTCGCTTTAAAAACTATTTGTGGTTGCTTACGGTTGAGATCTTGGTTACAATTCCAGCTATCTAATTTGACAAAGTGTATGGCCATAGGCAATTCCTATTCTTCACTCTTCCTCCTTTTACATCATCATCAAATTTGGGAGCACCCTGAGATAATTAATTTTCTGGATGTGCGCGGTACAAACATCCCTCTTGTGTGTTGTTTATTAAACCATAATGTTGCTCCAGAAACAGCACAACTAACTTCTAACTGCTAATTCTGATAGGCCCATGTATAAACACTATTTAGCGAGTTGCAAATAATTTGTGAGTCGCAAACTAGTGTTTTGTGACTCACTATTAGGAAGGGACGTTCCCTTCCTAATAGCGAGTCACAATCCATGTACCAATGTTTTGCAACCTCAATTGCGGTCGCAAAACACTCGCAAATTACCACCCTCTTCAAGAGGGTGGTAATGCAGTCACAAATGGGAAGGTGTCCCCAGGGGACCCCTTCCCCTTTATGACAGGGTCTGAAATATTTTTTAAAGGCATCTTGTTTTTCTTTAAGTAAAACGGACTGCATTTAAAATAAAAACTGCTTTATTGACAAGCAGTCCCAGACATGGAGGTCTGCTGAGCCCAGAAGGGCACCATCCCTGGGAGGGACAGCCCTTTCCAATGGGGTCATAAATTGCGAGTGGCTCATTAATATTCATAAGCCTCGTATTTTGCGACCCCATTGGGATTTGCAATCAGTGTCGCTGACACTATAATACATTGTAAATTGCGCCTCACAATTTGTGACTCGCAATCAAGCGCAAATTGCGAGGTGCAATTTACAAGGGTAGTACATCTGGCCCTCAGAGCAGTAATATAACCTTGTGTGATAAAGTAAAACAGTCCAAAATACACTTTTTAAAATTTCAAATTTCGTACTTCAGCCATAAAAAAAATTTGTATATCCGTGATACTTGCAGCAGGATGGCTGGTCTCCACCGCCTCTATGGCATTGCTATTCCAGACAGGATAAATCACATGCAGGGAAATGGAGAATTATGTGAGCCAGTCGTCACTGCTTAACTACCCCATCTCTATTGGTGATGGTGGAAAGGCAGGACATTCTTGTGTGTTTGGCACATGGATCACAGTGTCAAGGCGTATGCAGATCTATGTGCACTCGTGACTTACACCCAGTCAGGTGCAAGCCTGGCTTGGCAATGTAGGCATGACTTGTTTCATAGTGAGAAGGCGGGATTTTCATTCTAGAGTCAGCTTACCACTTCCAAAATCCCGTCACAGGTCGACTGGACCTTTTTATCTGTCATAGAGTGAATTAGGCAAACTATTTATCAATAATCAATGCTTTCAACAATTCCCACTTGCTTCCCCCAAAGAACCACTGACTAAGAACTAAGTTTGAAGATTTATTACAGAAATGAAAATAGCTGAAGATACAAACACCTCAACACGAGGTTCAGAAGGTAAACAGGCACTAATACAAACATAATCCTACGGAAAAGTCTTAGGCGACTTATGAATAATGCGAGAATCAATTCCAAAATCATCTGGCTAACAAAGATTTCAGTAACTTGAGTTCTGGTATGCATTGAAAAGAAAAAGTCAAGGTAATCTATCCCTACGCTATACTAAGTGACATCCCTACTCAGCGATCGCCCATCCTAGCAAAAAGGTGTCAGCAGTGGTGACTTCCAAAGAAGTTCACGCACTTTCTCCTTAGTCTAGAAAATCCTCAGTCCTAGCTAAGCTCTTTGCCAATCCAACCGCTCTCTCTAGCTCCTCAGCCCATCTGCTCTGCCTCCACCCTCGGGGTGCTGTCCCTAATACAAAACCCCACAATACGGGCGACACGCCTTCAGGTACGCCCCTCTTGAAGGTGTTGGTTTCCAGAATTTTCCATTATGGCACCCTTCCATCCTTGTCGGTCCAAACGTCCTTGGGTCCCAGACTCTCAGTCGCTTCAAGTTGTATCTTTAAATTCCTCGGCTACTCCTCCATGTCTGAGTCTAGCATCCTAACACTCATACACAATGGGCCCTTCTACTCTACTGTCTACATGATCCGGCACCTGCAAGGAAATACATGAGAATCGGCTCACACATTCTTTAACGTTGATTAATTTTAGCCAAAGGCCGCTTTTACTAAACATTTCTACCATTTAATGCTAAGCAAACATTTCCAGTCAGGCCTTCCCGATTTCCATGGACTGGACCTCTGCACGTTTATAGGCCCAACATCCTACATGAACAATCCTTTAGTTCTTTAGGCCTCCAACTTTAAAACAAATACATTTTCTACTTTAAACCAACTTATCACATATATATATGAATGCAAATATGAATTTTAATAAAGCAGACCTAAACATACAATGGTAATCTATTAAAACGGCATCAATAGTGTTTCAAACCCTTAACATTTGTTCTGCATGTAGGTCTAGAATCAAACACTTCAGTTCTCAACCCTACATCGCACTTGAACATGATTCATAAATCCCTTATATATACGGGTGCTGACTACTTGTACATATGATGTACCCCTACAAATTTTCACTTCAGTTTAGCGCTCTCTCAGTTCCCCCCTTTGATGACCTGTGTCATCACCAACATCACACCATCCCCCAAGGTAAGAACCGAGCTAAGCAGAACTTGTGGCCACTTGCCCTCGCTTAAGCATCTCCAATGCTCTCAGGCTGCGATATTGACCGTCCTGCAGCCTTTCCATTTTCATCGATCTTTGCAATCTAGTTGACCTATACCACTTGTACAGTCTCACCAAACCCCACAGCCCAATCACACATGCCACAGCTATGATGAGGGGTTTCAGTACAAATCCAAGGAAACTCCTTCCCAGATTTGCAAACCAGTTTCCCACGGTTCCAAATCCCTTGCCAACCTTCTCCCACACATTCTCTTGTGTCAAATCTTCAATCTCATAATGAATGGCAGTAATGTTACTGATATATTTCTCCAGATCCTTAGAATTATCTGGAATATATGTGCAACATTCCTGGACCTTCAAACGTTTACAGACTCCTCCCTCTTTTGCTAGAAGGACGTCTAAAGCAAGACGGTTTTGTAAAACCATTGTCCTTATCGACAACATCTCACCCTCAACCAGCACTAGTGACTGTGCTGTATTCATTGACAGTTCATCCACCACAGTTGCCAACCGCCGAATCTTCATGTCATTCAGAATGACTCCCAACATGGGTATCATTGCTCCAAACACATCTCCCACTATCGCACCCGCACTTTCACCTCGCTTTACCCTCGTCTGATGTCCTCCCTCTAGGAGGGCAAAATCCTCAGTATGATAAATTTTGGGGAAAATGATCGCTAGATAACACGTCCTGTACCATTTTTCCGGCAATTTCACATACGCATTCCTTCCACATACAAAGTACACAGTGGGAATCACCTGTACCACACTCTTCAAGAAATCTTTCGTGTAATACTCCAGTGTGAAAGTATGTTCACAGGTAGTATGGCCCACATACACATTTTCATAATAAGTCTGTGGTCTGTGAAGGCATAACTTCCCCTTCTGCACTTCATCTAGAGCTATCGGACCATAACTCCCCTTTGACTTGTGCTGCTTCTCCTCTTCCGTTTAATCAACTTTACCTTGCCCTGAATCTCGCAACTGTTTTTGCTTCATGTACCTGTCCTCTACCTGTTCTATGAACTTTTTCTCTGTCTCTGATAACAAGCATGTCAAATTGTGTCGGTGAGCGTATGAGGTGTCTAACTCTTGTGTCGGAATGAAAAAATATCCAAGTCTGTCCTCTGACTTATAATAGTCAAACTTATTCAAGTGTTTATAAGCAGGGACTTCCGGTAACACAGCGTCATAATTCGAAAAGAAATACTCAAAATGATTACGCCCATAAAGTATGCTAATCAATATACTACATGAAATTCCATATGTCAATGGAAGGTGATGGTATCTAATACCCTCATCTACTGAAGCCGGCAATTGCATACACACATAGCAGTCTTTCGCATCCATCGCATCAATATATTCATACAACAACTTGGCATACGCATTCTGTCCAAAATTGCCCTTCGACAGGTCTGCGTGTAACCTACGACTTTCTTCTGCTAGCAAAGCTTTTTCTACTCCTACCTTGACCTCTTTCTTGCTAGGAGTGATGGGTGTCGGTGTTCCCTCAACCTTCACTGCCTGCTCGTGTGGTACTAAATAGGAAACTGCAACTACTAATACTATAAGGAGTATCACTCCTCCAAAAAGGGTACCTATTATACACTTAGCTCTACGAGTCGGGTTTCCAGCCTCCATGGTTTCAGGACAGGGTAGTTCGTTCCCAACAGCTATTCAAAGTCTCTTTTCTTGGTTACTTGAGTCTCTCGAACCACACCTCTGAAGGCAGAAATCCCCGTTCTGCTTTTCTTTTGCAGCCTTTTCTTCTGCAGCAACAATAGACAACCCTAGCCCTTCTCCGTCCTCTGTGGAAAGTCCCTAAATTTCTTCTTCCTCTACTCGGCGCTAGGTTGATCTTGACAGCTATTTACAAAGTCTCTAGTAATCTATGATGATATTTGCTCCAACTGCACAAAGCACATAATCCAACAGTTCCATGCGAAGGACCACTGCTTCATAAGATGGTATTTCTGGACCAAATGTAGGAAAAATCAGTCTATCCAGAATTAGATCACGTATCTTGCTCAGGCAAGGGGGATTGGGAATGGTAAGTGTCAGTACGCCTTCAATCTCAAGTCCAGGTACCAACAGTATCACTTCCAATTTAACATTTGGGATTGTACTGGTCACTGCCACTGACCTCACCCTCCCTGATCTCAGTACACCTGGCATTTGTCAAAGGGTAGATCCACTCGGGAGTGGCGTATCTTCGGCAAGGTACTCTCACCCTCCTTGACCTCCTCGGACCTCTTTGCTCCATCTCCTGTTCTCCCTCGTCCTGTTCAGACTCTTCAGACACAGGAGCGAAATCCCTTTCTGAGACCAATCGCACGTTCAGGCGCCTCCGCCTCTCATGCCAATGAGCCTCTGTACTCTTCACTCTTCTGCTTCTCGTTTGCACACCCTGTTCATCACCACTTTCTGCTTGTTCTGCGCTCAGATCACCTTCACAGCCACTTCCCCCTTCAGAGGCAGACTCAGTGTCACTGTTGTCGTGATCGCTTTCAGCTCTATCGGAGGAGATGCCAGCTTCTTCGGACTCCCCCACAGCTTGACTGTCTCCTCCTGTGGATCTTCCTCTTCGTCAGCTTTGCCCTCCACGAGAGGAGCTGTTTCTTCCAAGGGTGCTGGTACCCGTCGGGTGTGAGAAGCGTGGACCCAGTTCGGCAACCCTCCGCACTTCACAGCAGTGTTCGTCACCAATATAACTTGAAAAGGTCCTCTCCAGCGCACATCCAGGCAGCTTTTTCTGACGTGCTTCCGCACCAGGACCCAGTCACCTGGGCACAGGTCGTGACAAAGGTCTCTGGAGGCCGGAATTTCAGCAGGCCGCACCTGAAGGGACACAGAATGAATGACATCAGAAAGTCCCTTGCAGTAATCAAGGATCAGATCATCTGTGATATTTAGCAAGGCGGTTGTAGGAAAAGATGGCAGTCTCATAGCCCTCCCCATCAGTACTTCGTGAGGTGAGAGTCCTGTCCTTCTGTCTGGTGTACTACGCATGCTCATTAGTACCAACGGCAAAGCATCTGGCCATTTCAGGGACGTGGATGAGCACACCTTCGCCATTCGGGCCTTGAGGGTCCCATTTATTTGCTCCACTATGCCAGAAGCCTCTGGTCGGTAACTACAATGCAGTCTTTGGTCAATGTTCAGTGCAGAGCAGAGCATTTTCACAACTTCGTTATTAAAATGTGTCCCTCTGTCCGATTCCAAAGAGGTCGGAACCCCGAAATGTGGCACTAGCTCCCTCAACAACAATTTTGCTACTGTGAGTGTATCGCACCTACGAGTTGGGTATGCCTCAACCCACCTGGAAAACACACACACAATCACCAGGACATACCTAAGGCGGTTACACCTCGGCATTTCAATAAAATCCAGTTGCATCCTGTAGAAAGGTCCGCCAGACCTCCCAATGTGACCCATAGTAACTGGCGTCCTTTTCCCAACGTTCATCTGTTGACATGTGACACACCTTTGACACACTGCTTCCGCAGCCGTCCTGAATTTTGGGTTGTACCAAGTTTGTCTGAACACACGCATCATGACACCTCTTCCCAGATGTACAGGACCATGCATCTGTCGTGCCATCGGACTCACCAGCTCATTCGGCAACACCGCTCTCCCATCAGCTGAAACCCATAAGTCCAACTCTCCTTTGACGCAGCCAGCCATTTCCCACACTCTTTTCTCATAGTCTGACACCTGCTCCTGCATGCTCTTCAATTCTTCCCAGGTATCTACCACCTCAAGCATCATGCTTAACTCGGTTCCTTCCTGCGCTCCCTCAACTGTTTGTTCAGTAAATGAGTATCCCTGTTCGGCACAATAACGTGCGACTTCATCAGCATAAAGATTTCCCATAGATACAAAATCAGTATTCTTGGTATGTGCAGTGCATTTCACGACAGCGATTTCGGCTGGACCTTGCAGAGCCTCCAGCAACAACCTGATAAATTCTCCATTCCTAATAGGGGAACCTGATGATGTCATGTAGCCCCTTTGAGACCACAATTGACCGAAGTCATGAACCACACCGAACCCATATTGGCTGTCAGTATATATGGTGATCCGAATTTTGTTGGTTGCCAGGCAGGCACGCGTCAACGCAATTATCTCAGCCTCCTGCGCGGAGTGTACTCCTTCCAGGCAGGCCGCTTCGACTATTCCAGAGATAGTACAGACAGCAAACGCTGCTCTCAACTGTCCGGTATTGTCCCTTACACATGAGCCATCCACAAAGTAAATTTCGTCTGGGTCTACCAGTGGCTCATCGACAATATCCGGTCTGGGTTTGGTGCACAGCTCAGTCACATCAAGGCAATCATGGTCTTCCCAATCATCATCCAAGTCATTTGGTAATGGCATCAAAGTAGCAGGATTCAAGACCGAACACCTCCTAAGGGTCACATTCTCCGCAGCAAGTATAACCTGCTCGTAGCGTGTGAGCCTGTTATTGGTCAGGTGTTGTGTCTTGGTCCTGGTCATCAACAATTCCACTCAATGGGGCACATGTACTGTCAGTGGGTGACCCATCACAATGCTTTCACACCTCTCAACGCTGACACCTGTTGCAGCAAAGGATTTAAGACATCCGGGCAACGCTGCGGCTACTGGATCTAAAGTAGCCGAGAAGTAAGCAACTGGTCTACGGACTCCTCCATGATCTTGTACTAAAACTGCCAAAGCACACCCTTCCCTTTCACAGCAGAACAGTGAAAATGATTTGGTGTAATCGGGCATTCCCAGAGCCGGAGCGCGACACAAGTCCTCTCGCAACTCAAGAAAAGCCATCATACAATCTTTGTCCCATGGTACCGGATCACTTACATCCTTGTGCGTCAGTTTCTGCAATGGCTTCGCCTTCAGGGAAAAATTGGCAATCCACTGGCGGCAGTAGCCAACCATACCCAGGAACATCCTAACCTCTCTCTGGGTCAACGGCACCATCATTTTCATGATCGCCTCAATCCTGTCTGGTGACACTTTCCTCTTTCCCTTCTCTATCCTGTGACCCAGATACTGTACTTCGGACAAACAGTACTGCAACTTGTTAGGGGATACCTTATGTCCATTCTCGGCCAAATGGTTCAACAAAGCAATGGTGTCAATTCTACAAGCATCTTCTGTGTCTGACGCAACAAGGAGATCGTCTATGTACTGTACCAGAACAGAGTTCTGTGGCAGCACCAGATTCTCAAGATTCCTCTTCAGTAGCTGATTAAAGATCGATGGGCTCTCTGTAAATCCTTGAGGGATACGACACCATGTTAAGACGCGGTTCTCTATTTTGAACGCAAAAAGAAATTGGCTCTCCTCATGTAATGGGATCGAAAAGAAAGCCTGACACAAATCAATCACAGAAAACCATTCCGCTTGGAACGGTATCTGAAACAATATCACTGATGGATTCGGTACCACTGGACAGCATGGAACAACTATGTTATTCACCTTTCGCAAATCCTGCACAATCCTGAACTTTCCGCTAGGCTTCTGTAAGCCCATGATCGGGGAGTTGCATGGACTGCCCATGACCTCCTTCAAAATTCCCTGTCTAATCATGGATTCGATCACAGGTCTTATTCCTGCAAAAGTCTCTGGGGTCAACTTGTATTGAGGTGTTCTTGGGAACTCAGCATTCGGTCTTACTTGAATCCTAACTGGCTCTACCCCTTTGATCAACCCGATCCCTTCTCCTGTAAAGTCCCACACTTCCGGTGAGACTGCCTCCCTCAGGTCCCAAGGGAGTTCCTCCACAGTTAAAGCGGGGTACAATTCTATACACACATGTGTATTTGCAACCTTGAAGGCAGCATCATCATCATTCGTTTGTAATTCTACTCCCTGTGGGGTACAGTAAATGGTACAATTTAGTTTACACAGGAGATCCCTCCCTAACAGACACACAGGACTGGAATCACACACCACGAATTGGTGGTTATCCCTGAAGCTCCCAATCTTGACTGGGACTGGTTCTGTCAGAGGGTTTGTCATTCTTCTGTTTGCAACCCCTACCACTTGGATAGTGTGTCCTGAAAGGGGCAAGTTAGGGACAACTGCAGACCGCACAGTAGACTGGGAAGCACCAGTGTCGACCAAAAAGGTGGTGGGGTGTCCAGCTACATCGGCCTCTATGAATGGTCCCCTCTGATCTACCTCCAGCACTGCCCCGAGGGTGCAGTCCTCCTCCCCACTCAGGCACCGTCCTGTCACTGGATCAAAGTAATAATACTCGTCCCTTTCAACTATGAAGGGCATCTGCTTGTAAACCTTGTTCCCTGTTGTAATCTTCGGTGGCTGGGGAACCGGAGCCCTAGGGGCTGAAGTCCCCCCTTTTGTCGTCTTAAGTTTAGTTACTGTTACTCTCGGTTCAGGAGGGGCTTGGACCTCCTCCTCTTCCTCTTCTTGTACTTGATTGTCTGGGTTATGGGGACACTCGCGTCTCCAATGTCCGATCTCGTGACACTGGTGGCACCTTGTCGTCTTTTTCAGAGTCGCCAGATCTATCCTTGGCCTTGGGCCCTCCTCGTTGTCCCTTTTCTGTCCCCCTGATTTTCTCCCCAATGTGCCATTGCCTGACTGGCCCTGTCCTCCCGATTGCATCTGCACTAACATCAGCTTATCCTTGAGCTTCCTTGTCTTGGAGTCTATCTCGTCACTGCAATACCTCGTCCAGGGGCTTGTTCTGCCAGCAAATTAAATGTTGCTGTATCATGAGACAGATATCAGGTCTCAATCCCAGAACGAACTTGGACACAAACTGCCCCATGTCCTTTGGATCCATCACATCCAATCCACTGTACTGTTTAAAAATCTGCAAGAGCCGTTCATAATACTCATGGACTGTTTCTTTTGGTTCCTGCCTAGTCCGATCTATCTTCACCCAGTCAATGTCCTGTGGTGGTACCTTAGTCTTCAACCACGTGATCACCTGCTCATATTTTATCATCACCTTGGGTGAGGGTCCATTCATGCTAGTATCTCTGTCTGGCTCCACTGTGGGCCATTCGACACTGACCTTACATGCTATCTACAGGTCTCCTGGAACTACAATGTCGAACAGTGTATTTAGATCAATCCACAGCACCTTGGAGATCTTAACAAACCTCTCTACTTGTTTGTACCATTCCACTGGACTCTCTCGCAACTTTGGAAATGAGTTCGTAAAGGCAGCCAAATCTCCCCTACTCCAGGGTACATGTACATAACCCCCGTGAGCCACCTCCTGTAAGGGGTACGCTTCTGCCTGCATCAACCCTCCTCCCGGGGATGTCTCAATAGCGCTTCGCCTAACGCTCTTCCTCTTTGACCACCTTTCCTCCCATTTGTCCAATTGGGTCCAGGTTCGAATTCCCACAGTTAGTTCCCTGATGTGGGTTTTTAATCCGATCACCCTCTTTTCTTCTAGGTCTTGGTCTGAGTACTCTAACCTATGGCCACCCTGCAATGCTTTTGTCTTTGTCAAATCCACCACATACTTGTTTGCCAACTCAGACAGTTTCTCATGTGCTGTCCTAGCCCTCCGAGTGACATCTTTTGCCACAAACAACAGCTCATCTGGTTCATAAAGTTCTTTTCTCTCTAGTGGCAGTGTACCTTCCACTATTTCCTCCACTTCTGATTTTAGTCTCAACACATCAATCCTTCTTGCTTTTATTGCCGCCCTCAATGTTCCTTGGCTAGAATTTCCGTTAGAGTCCCTCCCGCCACCTTCATGACTCACTCGTCTGTTTTCTTCAGGTGTGTTAGGGGGAACCCTTCTGTTTTCCCAACCCTCCTGGTCCCACTCCTGTCTATTATCGCCAGAGGTGTGGTGGGACATCCCCCTACTTCCCACACTCCCGTGCTCCCATTCCTGCCTGCTTTCGCTAGGCGCGCAGTGAGACACCCCTCTATTTTCCTGGGTTCCATTGTCGAAATCACTCCTCGACCTGTTGCTCTGGGTATCAACAACCGTATCCCAAGTTCTCAAGTCAGGCCTTAACTCTCTAATGGACCTTGGTCGGGGTCCTCTCAAATCCATCGGTCCTCTCAAACCCCCCTGTTCTCCAGAGGAATCTGCCGATGCTGCCAAAGGGGTGCTCCTTTCTACCGGCCTTGGCCATTGGCACCATTCGTCCGCCACATTACTCCTTCCTTCCCTGACACTTCTCTCTCTCTCTGTTTGTAGCGGTCCCTCGCTCTGTGTCTGTTCTGGATTGTATACGGATACTATGGGACCTAAGGTAACAAGCACCGTAAGGGCGTCTGGCAATTTCTGAGACTTGACACCCTCTTCTGTGTGCACCTTTCGCACTGTGAATCTTCCCACTACTCTCGTTGTGGGAGATGGCTGAGGTGCTTTTTCTCCTTCTGCCGGGCCAAACTTGTCCCCTAAGGAGCTCAAACAGCTCTCCATTGGAACACCTCCGTCTATGTCGGGGCCTTCCTTGCTCCCCGTCGGTGCCGACCCCCCTCCCGTCTCTGGATTATATGGAGGTGGTCTCTCCGACAACAGTCTCTCTATCAGGCTGTCGTCTGTCTCACTGTCCTCATCCTCGGTACTCCTTCTCTGCGCATCCCCTTCCTTGACCAACAACGGGTACAACCTGTCCCCTTCGATGGTCTGCACTCTCCACCTCTTGGCTAATGCATCCCATCTCGCATCCTGAACCGCCCTAACTGATATTTTCACCCTTTCCTGTCTCCTATCCCTGTTTCTTTCATGGGCTGCCCTGATCCACGCATTCAATGATTCAAACTGCGTTGGTCTGGTCAGGGGCTGCAAAGAAGTCATAATCGCTTTTAGCTGATACAGCACCTCCAGTCTAAATGTGCCATATTTAGGAAAAGTCAATTCCTCTTTTCCGTCGGTCATCTTGCACCAGTTCTCAAGCCACATTATGGTATGCAACCCAACATTCGTAGCCATATAATAGGCTGGGGTATCCTCGGGTGGAGCCTCTTCCCCACCCCGAGGTTCTAACTTCTTTCCACCTCTAAAACAATCTCGCAACACTTTTAAACATTTCATGATGAAAAACAGCGATGTTTCTTTGTTTACAGCGCTCTTTTACTTCCCACCGGCAATCCACCAATCCCAGCGCGACTCCTCATTGGCCGGCCTATCTCAGCGCGGCTCCACACTAACCGCCCTATCCCAGCGCGGCTCCTTCTGACGTCACTCGCCTCCGTTTCGCAGAAGTTCCCCTCCTTTCTCCGCTCGTCTCCTGGTCACGCATGCGTCCCAATCATACACTGGAAATGATCACTTCCGACCAAGCGGCCACTTCCTTGACTGTACGGCCACAGTCTAACTGTAATTGTCACCGAACCGGCAAATGTCTGTCCACGAACGACCGGACAATCGCCTCACTTATAGGTTACAGGCACACGGCAACTTCTGACCAGCGTCCGTTACCCACGCACTCACACATTCATTCCCCCTATCTCGGTCCTGCGGGCGATCAATGGTACCTCATGACCCCCTTTTCAATGGTCGACAATTACTTATGGGTGTTCGATTTACCCGAACCACTTAAACTCCCCTTGAGCTTAAGATTTTCTCCGGTTGCGCGCGCTCACAACCTGATCTTCCTCCCACACTACAGGCACTCAACTCCGCAAGACAATACAACACATCAATACAACCTTATCACCGCAATCTAACACGCGTGACCCTTTTTCATACTCGCTCTCTTCTGAGCTGCTGCTTTCTGCCGCACCGTTACTCTCCGTCAGTTTCCATGAAACGCCATCCTCCGTCCGCGACTTTCTGGATACTCGTCATTAGTTCTCTATGGGCCTCGGGAAATCTCAACCTACTCTAGATTACCCTCACTCCAGAAGATAAACCATCCTACTCTGCTACCAACTGAGAAGGCGGGATTTTCATTCTAGAGTCAGCTTACCACTTCCAAAATCCCGTCACAGGTCGACTGGAACTTTTTATCTGTCATAGAGTGAATTAGGCAACCTATTTATCAATAATCAATGCTTTCAACAATTCCCACTTGCTTCCCCCAAAGAACCACTGACTAAGAACTAAGTTTGAAGATTTATTACAGAAATGAAAACAGCTGAAGATACAAACACCTCAACACGAGGTTCAGAAGGTAAACAGGCACTAATACAAACATAATCCTACGGAAAAGTCTTAGGCGACTTATGAATAATACGAGAATCAATTCCAAAATCATCAGGCTAACAAAGATTGCAGTAACTTGAGTTCTGTTATGCATTGAAAAGAAAAAGTCAAGTTAATCTATCCCTACACTATACTAAGTGACATCCCTACTCAGCGATCGCCCATCCTAGCAAAAAGGTGACAGCCGTGGTGACTTCCAAAGAAGTTCACGCACTTTCTCCTTAGTCTAGAGAATCCTCAGTCCTAGCTAAGCTCTTTGCCAATCCAACCGCTCTCTCTAGCTCCTCAGCCCATCTGCTCTGCCTCCACCCTCGGGGTGCTGTCCCTAATACAAAACCCCACAATACGGGCGACACGCCTTCAGGTACGCCCCTCTTGAAGGTGTTGGTTTCCAGAATTTTCCATTATGGCACCCTTCCATCCTTGTCGGTGCAAACGTCCTTGGGTCCCAGACTCTCAGTCGCTTCAAGTTGTATCTTTAAATTCCTCGGCTACTCCTCCATGTCTGAGTCTAGCATCCTAACACTCATACACAATGGGCCCTTCTACTCTACTGTCTACATGATCCGGCACCTGCAAGGAAATACATGAGAATCGGCTCACACATTCTTTAACGTTGATTAATTTTAGCCAAAGGCCGCTTTTACTAAACATTTCTACTATTTAATGCTAAGCAAACATTTCCAGTCAGGCCTTCCCGATTTCCATGGACTGGACCTCTGCACGTTTATAGGCCCAACATCCTACATGAACAATCCTTTAGTTCTTTAGGCCTCCAACTTTAAAACAAATACATTTTCTACTTTAAACCAACTTATCACATATATATATATGAATGCAAATATGAATTTGAATAAAGCAGACCTAAACATACAATGGTAATCTATTAAAACGGCATCATTAGTGTTTCAAACCCTTAACATTTGTTCTGCATGTAGTTCTAGTATCAAACAATTCAGTTCTCAACCCTACATCGCACTTGAACATGATTCATAAATCCCTTATATATATATGGGTGCTGACTACTTGTACATATGATGTACCCCTACAAATTTTCACTTCAGTTTAGCGCTCTCTCAATAGCACAGGCTATGGTTACAGTGACCTGCCCAGTGAAACATGTTACAAGTGACGGCAGCCTCACCAATGGCATGTCTCAGAGCCTCTTAAAGGAGTGTGGCTTGGAAAATTTGCATTGCCTGCCACCCCAAGGGGACATGCCCCATGAAACAGGGACTGTTTCACAATATTTAATGCGATATACCTAATGTCCTGAGAAAGACATCTGACTGTAAAGGGGCAATATTGAAGCCCTGAAACATGTCAATGGAGAAGAGAAGCAGGGACTCTCCGGTTTCTAATCTGGTAGCAGGGAGGCAGCAATAACATTTATTTTAAGCTCATCCACATACAATTTAGCATAGTTCTGACAGTTCGATAAAGGGGAACATAAATGTTGACATAAAGGATATAATCTCACCCAAGCTAGGGAACCCATAACAAAGAAAATGTACAACCAGTGATGAATTGTTGTGTGACGTTACACCGCATGCGTTTACCCCGTTCGGGGTGCGCTGGAGTTTGGAATAGTATAATTTACTATTCCAACTCAAGTCTGTGCAACAGTAGGTAAGGTGTTAGAGTTAAATCCACCACCTACAGCAAGCCATTTCATTTTAATGGCATACGGGGTAAAAGCATGCGTTGTAAAGCATGCTCTGTAACAGGTTTTTTCCCATAAAGAATAGTACTGTCATGTGCTCTCCATGGGCCGACGTAAACCCCACACTGGGTATGTGAGCCTGTATGAGTACATGAATTTATGGTTCTTTCTTAAGAGGTTTGGTTCTGACTTCCTTTTATTTTGTACTACTTGTATGTTTCTGTCTGATAATGGAAAGTGTACAATTTTCATGTAACGCCTCTCATTTCTTCTTTTGTGTCTTAGTTGCATTTTATTTGGTATCATTTATTTCATTGAGCTAGCTCTTAAAATATATATACATCGAAAACATATTAAAATAACCTTTTCCCTGCACAAATCCATATCACAATATTTCGTTAGCTACCTGTGTTATAGATCCTTGAATGTTTATCACTTGTAATATGGGGCTTAATCGATGTTTTTCAAACCATCTTCCACACTTTGTCTTGTTGCTTTGACACAAACGGTAAGGCTCAAATTGGATGTAAAAACCATAAGTAAAGAAGGTAACATTCACAAAGTTATGACTTTATACATGTACTGCTTTCCTAATGGACAGCCCCTCACCCCCTGCACCTTCGACCACTCGTGCACCCAGCCCTCTACCTTAAATTTTCGAAAACATGAAACCCACCAACTGGATTTTATGTCACAAAGTTTAATTTAATGCCAAAAAAATCCATGAATCCTGATCCTACGAATCAGTATTTGTGTTTTACGAAAACAATTACACATGTTTGCGCTGATACATAACTTACCACTGCAAAACCGTCTGATGATGAGCTCGTCTTCCCCTTTTTCAGCAATCTGAAAGGTATGTCAGAACAGTATGATAGTCCTGCCCGCATCACGTGTACTTATAGCTCATTGAACACATTAAACGTTAATTTAAATACCAAATCTCTTAGCCAATTTCATCCTTATTTGATGTTAGCATAAGGTGTTACAAACACCTATTCATGGACACACCTACACACAAACCCATATAAAAGGAGACTGTACTTTTTTCCTACTTCAACACGATTTTTCTGTTCGCTGCAACCACACATCGACTTCTGTGTTGTGGGAAGGTGTCATTTCATCTCTCACATGTTGTTCTCTTCTTCTTAGCACCAGATGGCTTCTCTTTCTGCTCTTAGGTTTCTGATTCATCATGTTCACACTGTGATCATTATAGAGACTTAAATGGACTCGCCGCTCACGATGGGAATAAATGTAAGAAGAGAAAATGAACTACTGCATATCAGAGTAAAAAGGAGAAGTTTACCATAGTATTAACATTGACTCCTATTAGAAATAGCCGGGGTCAGCTCCTACAGTTCCTTGCTTGCCCTTTGATACCCATGACACTGTTCTTGCTACCCCTGGTCTTGGAAGTCATGCAGGCTTTGGCAGAAATAGAAAGTCAACTGTTTGCCCTTCTCCTGTCCCCAACAGCATCTGATGGGCCAATGGTGTTTTATTTTTTTATATAGTTTTTTTTATAATTCTTTTTATTAAACAAGTGTCAGCAAAAAATCACAATACAGAGGTGTTGTCATACTGCCAATAGCGCATCTGGGGAAAAGATGAATACATAGGTACATGATTCGGGACATCATGGGGAGGAGGGTACATCGAATTCAGCAGATCTGGGTGGCACATAAATCTCACCTTTGTAATGATTCCAGGGACCCCATACCAAAGACCATTCGCAGGGCGTCCCCTTGCTAGATAAACAGTTTTTTTCCCTGAACATACACCAGTCTAAGTTGGTTTCCCATGTTTCCAAAGTGGGAGGTTGTGCGGCTCCCCATAGTTGGGCAATATTTCTTTTCGCTATCATGAAGCCCAGTGTAGCCCACTGTGTCTGTGCAGTATTGAGGTCGGTAGGCTCCCATATATTTAGGAGGCACCTCCTTGCCTCCGGCATCAAAGAGACCCCCAACACCCTATGTATGGTGTCAGGAATTTTGCGCCAGTACTCGGTGATATGTGTACTTTCCCAAATTATGTGGAGAAAGGAACCAGTCAGACCGCACTGACGTCTACACAGACCAGAATACGACAGACCCATATGCACCAGCCGGGGTCCCGTGACATAGACCCTATGCAGCACCTTTAGTTGAACCAGCCTCAGTCGAGCCGGAATAGCAACCTCTCTTGGGGAGGACACTGCCATCTGCCAGTCCTCATCGTCTAATTCCACCCCATCCTGGACCCACTTAGCCCTCAATACTTCAAGGGGAGCAGCTCTATGATTGATTAGTTTCTTATAAATTAGGGAAATCGTTTTTTCGGGGAGATGGCCATCCAGGATTCTATCTTCGAGCGGTGATGCCTCCGGGGGCTCCACATCCCTGGGCAGTACAGTCTGAAGCGAATGACGGACCTGCGCATAGCGAAAATATTCAGAGTTGGACAATTTGTGTTCCGCCTGCATTTCTAGGAACAATTTGATCCTACCTTTACTCCAAACATCACCAATGGTGGAGATCCCAATTAGATTCCATTTGTCGAATCCTTTTGTCCTCCAAAGCTTGCCCAGTCTTTTGGAGTCGAAGAGTGGGGTAGCCTACGTTAATTTATCTCTCCATCCTAAGGAACTATTGGCGGCATACCAGATCCGAATAATATGGTTAGTTGGCCCCGTCAATTCCATTTTTGTTGGTTTAGAATACAGAGCCCTGCTATATCCCCCCCCCCCAGGGAGAAGCAATTTATCCATGGCATATGGCAGCCGCCGGATCGTACGTGCAATGGTTAATAGCAGCCAGCTGGGAAGCCCAGTAGTACCTCCTGATATCCGGGAGAGCAATGCCTCCGTCGGACCATGAAAGAGTTAGCTTATTTAGTGCAATACGGGGTCTACCCTCCCATAATAGACTACGCTGTAGCCCCTAAACCTCACGAAAATAGCTGGCCGGCACGACATCCAAGGTGTTCTGAAGGGTTCAAAGGAAGCGAGGCAGAGCCATAATTTTGAAGCGGGCCGCTCGACCTAAACGAGAAAGAGGGAGTCTGCAGAGGGGGAAGAAGGTTTCGAGCGTACCTAGCCGCAGGGTCCAGGGAAATGAGAATTCCTAAATATTTAAACCCTTCCGAGTTAATTTGTATAGGACAGTTTCGAGGGGGGACCGGAGGGTCACCCTTCAACACATACAGTAGGGACTTCCCCCAATTAATGGAGAGCCCCGAATTTCTACCAAAAGAGGCCAAAACATCACAGACTACAATAAGGAGCGAGGTCAGATAAAGTAGTATATCGTCTGCGTATAGAGATATTCGATCCTCCCATTCCGGGGACCATCGCAGACCCTGAATAGACGGTTCCCATCACAGCCAGGCCGCGAGTGGCTCCAATGTCAGCGCGAAAAGAAGGGGGGACAGGGGGCATCCCTGACGGGTGCCCGACCAAGCAGAAATGGGGCCGAGACTCTGTTGTTCACAACTATTTGGGCCATTGGTTTAGAATACATCAGACACACCCATCTGACAAATTCGGGCCAAACCCGAACTTCGCCAGAACCGCCCACAGATAGGGCCATTCAATAGTGTCGAAAGCCATGGTCGCGTCAAGTGAAGCAATCACGGCTGGCTCATTCAGTGTATGTGCTCTAGCTATTACTCCATGTAGCCGATGGTGGGGTTTTGATATTGGGATTGACATTGGATCCACTTCTCCTGTTTGTTGTGACTTTATCAAAGCGGGGCCCACTGACCCACTTGGTGTTCCAGTCCCAAGCTCTCTATAGCCAATGAAGGGGGTGCACTGCAGAGTACTCACAGGACTGCTCTGTAATTAGCACTGGTGTCTGCCTGACAGCCAGATTCTCAGAGAGGAGGGGACATCACTTGAGTCCACTCCTTACTGCAAGAGTGAATTCTGGAGCCAGCCTTTCTGCCGAGAGACGGAAGGAGCCTTGCATCCTTGCAGGAGGGCTAACTGCAGTGTGACCATGGTGCGGTGGGTCTTCAGAAGAGGTGGGCAGGGGAGAGCAATCTGAATGCCTTGGTGTTGAGGGCCTCAGACTCTTGTGTGGAATTCCTGGTGAGAATTATGAAAAATGCGGCATAGTAAAAGCCACTGTGCCCAGTCTGAAAGGTGTGGCGTGATCTGAGCCAATGTATCTGGTTTGAGAAGAATAGAGTGATCTGAGTCACTGTGCCTGGTCGAAAAGTTACAGCATGACCTGATGCACTGAACCTGGACGGATCAAGACTTCAGCTTGACCTAAACTACTGCACTGAACTGTGAAGTGGTGGCACGCCGTGAGCCACTGTGTCTGAGTTGTGGATCCCCAGCTTGGCCTGAGGCCTGAGGCTGCTACATTTGCATACATTGCACTACAACTCAAAGCCACTGATCAACCAAGGCCATGGCGTGTCTGAAGCTGTGGATCAACACTGGACCTGTCAGTCCTGAAGCAAGGCCTTATCAACTGTTCGAATCCGACCGGGCAAGGCTGCACTGATCCGGAGCCCAACAGCCCGAGCAGAGCTGTAAGGCACACAAACAAGACAAGCCGATAAGAGAACCCAGAATTCCCCTGCACGAGCATCCCAGATCCCAGACACATCATCCAATGCAAGGCAGAAGAGACCAAGGAGACTGTGGCTCACACTCAGTCCAAACACGGAAGAGGAAGCAAACACCAAAGGGGCTGAGCAGCTGATAAAGAGATGTTGACCTTCACTCTGGATTGAGAGAGTAGGGGTGAGATCTAGAGTGAGGCTCCCGGTTTTCTGTTTTTACGGATTTTTACAGATAAATACAGACAGAAAACAATGTGTTTTCTGTCTGTATTTATTTTTAAAAGTGGATAAATACGGAGAAATGGGCTTCTTTTAAGTGACTGTGCTGTTTTTCTTGACTTATCAGTCAACAGCTGAGCAGATGGACAGCATGGAACATTTAAAAAAAACAGGATACAATTTCATTAAATAATGCCATGTGTCAACATACATTTGTGATATAATGCTAATATTTACCATTGGATGTTATGTTATATAATATATGGCATCTTAAGTAGCTAAAACAGACAGACATCAAAGTATGAGTGCGTGTCTATCGGTTAAATAAATATGGAAATGTACAGTTTTACAACTTCATTTATCCGCAAAACACAAAATAAATACGGATAAATACAGATAAAGTGGACAAAAAATAAATATGATAAATATAGACGGAAATGCTAAAAAAATAAATACCATAAAACCGGGAGCCCTAATTTAGAGTGACCTGTTGCAACAGTGCGCTTATGATAGTGTACAGGGGTAATTACCACCTAAGGTTATTCACGCTATTAACACTTAGTACCCAACTCAGGCTCAGAAATGCCTGGACACAAGTGGGGAAGAATTGGAATCAGTAACGGGAAGAGGCACTAACCTATTAAAAGCAACAGGACAATGATTTGCAACACACGTTAAACATATGTGTGGTATGTAGGGGCCGATTAGGATTGCGGTGAATCTGCATCCTCCGGGCCGGCGGAAGCCACCCCCGGCCCAGAGGATGCGGACTCACCGCTGCGGTGACTGAAAAGACCCCCTGCCACATTAGGGTGGCTGGGGGGTCCGCGGCGGATGGCAAGACCGTCCGCCGCTTTCCCGTCGGTCGCATTCGCGACCGGTGGAAATGGTGCATACATATGGTGGCGGTGTCTGCGAGACACCGCCAGCCATATTATGATGCCCGCGGTCCCATGCCTTTCCACGGCGGTATTGCCGCCGTGGAAAGGCATACGGTCTTTCCTTTGGGGGCCCGTTTGGGCCGGGGGTGTGGGGTGCACATGGCGGGTACCTATGGTACTCCCCTGCCTGTGCATGCACAAAGCGGCAGGCACCGCGCGGCAAAGCATGCATTTTTAACCTTGCAGCGGGTGCTGTTCCAAGCAGCACCCGCCGCAATGTTAAATATACAGGATGTGACCGCCAGGGTGGCAGTCACATCCTAATTCCAATGGAGGGACCGCCGCTGCCCCTGCGGACGGTCCCTCCACCTCGGGGGTGGCGGACGGACGCAAGTATGTCCGCCATCATAATAGGCCCCTAAGTTCGAGTGTGCATCAAATTACTTTTGCTTCATAAAGTCAAGCACTGAGCTGGGCAATCAACTAACTATTAAGAATGTGTATTTGTTAAGTGCTGAGCCTGATCATCCCCACACTACCTCCCTGAGAAGCCTGTTTCTGGTCTTATTCGCTGCAGCTGAAAGTCAAGTGCTCATTGGATTGTGCTAACCCCGGTCCGCAGAGGCATAGTAGGCTGGACCCCGGGGCACCCGCAGCAAACAAACTCAAACCCCATGGTTGAGGCCCAGTAGCCCTTGCTTGCCCTGTAGCCCCTGAACCAGAGTCTGACACGCTGCATGGTGTCACTTCTGCTACTATTGACAATATGGTGATTAGAACTGAACCAGTTCTAGTCTACACACATCAAAGTCGAATCATAACAAAAATGTGGCTCCATAAGCAATTCATGTGTGAATGCTGCATACTCGGCAACGCAGGGCTCTTGATTCGTGCAGAGCGCCTGAGAACAAGGAGTTTAGTAGAGACGGCGAGTATCAGCCCGACAGTGGCGAGCCAAGACCTGGCCTGGATTTACATTTCAAAAAGGAGTTCTAAGAAATAAGACTGGACTGAGTATCCAGTGTGATTAGACATTTGTCGGTGTTAGGAGTGGCCGCTTTTGTACCACTCACGTTCCGCACCTGGTAGTTGTCCTTCATACCCCCGGTACTGAGGAGACCCTAAAGCCGGTTGAAATGCGTGGACTACCGAAAAAGGAGGATACCACTGATCACAAAAGTGACAGATATTGATGGTTTTGTACAGCAAAAAAGAATGTTTTGAGGTGGAGCGGTTTCCTCACCTGTACATTAGGGTTACCTCACAGAGGACCGTGACAGACTCTTGTGTACGGATACTGGTTGTATAAAGAATTGAGGTCTAGGAAATGAGTTTGATTATTGTTGTATGTTGTATTTGATGTTTTGTGTATATATAAATTGTTTGTTGAATAAATGTAAAAAGATGAATAGTCCCAACCAGATATGAAATAAGAAATAAATTACGGTTGTGACTTGGAATGAACTATGAATGTGACTTTTTTCGAAGAATACATCGAAATTGAATGGGATTAGGACCCTATGCACTAGAGTAATTAAATGTACTCTGGTGTACTTATTTTGGGATATCTGTTCCTACACCTCGTATTCTTTTTTGAACTTCTGCTACTCTTGACAATATGGTGCTTAGAGCTGAACCAGTTCTAGTCTACACACCTCAAAGGCGAATCATAACAAAAATGTGGCTCCATAAGCAATTCGTGTGTGTTTTCACTGTTACTCAGGGGCAGCTCCTCCTGAGGAGCGGATTAGCATCGACCCGCCTGCTGCGAGTGCAGCAGGCAAAACACAAATAAATAAAATGTCATTCCAATGCCATTTTATTTGCCACTGCACTGGGTCACACTGTCCTGCTAATGCATGATGTCAGCACTGGTCCACAGTGCGCATGTCGGATTGCTATGGCCAGCCCGACATAGGCCCAGCAATCCAAAGGCTGTGAAACAGCGTGGGAATTGCTGGCACAGGTCCCCAGCCTCAAAATGAGCGCTGAGCGAGCCTTCTCCCACCAATCGCGGAGCTGCTTTCACAGCATGAAAGCAGCTCCAGGATGGGTTTGAGTTCCGTTCCACAAGCAGGAAGGAAGTCCTTCCTTTTCCTGCATGTGGAAATGAGTAGTGTTGCAAGTGTCGTGCTCCAGATCTTCATTAAGGTAAATTGAGCGCCTTCCCACGCACCATTTTTTATTAAAGGTAGCCGCCACTGCTGTTACTTGAAAAAGTTAACAAACAACAGGTGACAGAGCAGTGTAGACATACAAAGCAAAGTGACTGCTGTCACTTCTGCCTTAATTGTAATTTTAACTCAAGCTAGTGTAGCAGTTCGGGCCAAACTATTTGTACTGGAGCAGGACCATACATTATTTGCATATGGCCAGTCTGCGCCTAGAGTGGCAAAATGGGCTAAAGACTGGAATGGATTGGAATGAGGCACCAGCACTTACAAGTCGCTGCTATTAATTCAGGCATTCCACCCATCATGTTTGTGTTTCCCTCAAGGCAACACAACAGGTGATCCTGTGTGGAGGGGACCTGGGCTGGACTGTCCCTATTGAAACAACACCACAACTGATTTGCATATACCAGGCCTCTATCCAGAGTGACAGAGTAGGCAAAAAAGATGGGCGGTATTGGTTGTAAGACAGAGATGTGTTGCATGTTTATAGAGAAAAAATATGGAGAATGCCAGAAGTCCCAAGCATAGGCCTAAGTTCCTAGCCCACCGACAGGAAACACAGAAAGCAAAGACGCAAATTGGACCTTAAAGGACGTTAATAATTGTAGTGACCCAGCAAAGCGATAGAAAGGGTTAATAACATTCCTGGACACATCGAATGAATATGGATATGGTTGGATACAGCTGTGGAAAGCATGCTAAAACCGCCTATGGGAACATCAACACGTGGTAGTTGATTTATTGCATGCCGTCACATCAGCCTTTGCAAGAGGCGACATGCAGCCTGGGAGCCGAGTGCCTGCAAGCGATGACTGAATGGATGCTGCAACAGTTATCACACAGAGGTAATCATACAATTATGTAATGGCGAAGGGCCCATTATCAGTCCAACAATGAATCACACACACCTCAGTTTACCCAACATCTGACAGCTGTAAGATAAAGCACCATCTGCTGAATCAGGCTGAGCTGCTTCTGTTTGGGTGGCGTGGTGGTCTTCTCATAGATATGCAAAACAAGTGTGAGGACTGCATTCACAGAAATATGAAACCTGCTTCCTACATTGAATCACAACCTGTCCCCACACAGAGACCACATCTAGAAGCTACTGCGGGAAACAACCTTTACAACGCAACTTTAACAACGCACTACAATTACAACAAAACTTTTACAACGCAACATCCATTACAACGCATGCCATTACAAGGCAACCATTACAACGCATGACACTACAATGCATACCACTACAACGCATGTCATTACAACGCAGTCATTATGACGCATACCATTACAATGCATACCATCACAACGCATAGTATCCTTACACTATCCAACACTTTCCCTACTGTTGCACCCCTTGGAGTTAGAATAGTAATTTTTACCCCTACACTATCCAATACTACCATACATGCAATGTAATTGTATGCGTTGTAATGGTATGCATTGTAAAGGTAGTATGCGTTGTAATGGAATGCGTTGTAAAGGTAGTTTTTAAAATTCGTTGTAATGGCATGCATTGTAATGGAATGCGCTGTAATGGATGTTGCGTTGTAAAAAATGCGTTGTAAAGGTATGCGTTGTAAAAGTATGCGTTGTAACGTCATACTTTCGCTACTGCTGTCACAGAGTTCATGCTGTACAGGGATAAGGAGCGATAGTAGCTGGGTGACCCTCACGCAACGTGCACTGCCAAGGTCCATTCATGAAATGCATGCCTACTTGAAAAGCACAGGGGAAATGCAAATAATTATTAAAATGCAGCCCTGCAAATCATCCACCAAGCACAGCAAGCCACCATGTCCTAATCAACAAGCAAGCGTCGAGCCTTTCGGTGATGCCATGACACCAGATTCTTGAAGTCACTGCTTGCTGCACAATGCTCAGTGTAGCACAACGAGCAGCCTCAGCAAGGAACTCACTAATCCAGTGTTACCCAAACTGTTGGGTAGCCAAAGTCTAGGCAATAAATAAAGATGAATTTAAATTCTGTATTAATCCTGTTACATTTTCTGAAACTTCAAAGACAGAGGTACATTATCACGCTATGTTTTCTGCTGCTTATTTTTTAGGCAACTGGTGTTTATGAACTCCTCTCACTTTGCAGTCAGAGAAGGAAAAGTAAAGTGAGTTATATGACACCCTTCAGGGGTACAGAGAGTGGGAAAGAAAATCGAGAGGATGTCATTTTTCCTAACAAACTACATAAGTTAAATACCTGCACATGAACTGTACACATTCAGCAGTTAGGAAAACAAAATGAAGCCATTCTGAGGTTTGGTGCAAACAAAGATTTTAGTTGGATAACAACAAATGAAGACACTTTGGTGATGTACAAATAATAAATATTCACTGAAACTCGATTCCCACACATTGTCATTTATGTGCATTATAGTTTCATATCAGTAAAACTTCCTGGACACATTTAGTGAACATTTCAATAAAAATTGTGCTGTCTGTAAATAACAATGCTCTATCACATGATGCTTTAGTGACATAAAAAAATTGCCCGCCTCCTGTCTGTTAAAGCTAGGTGGGTCGTGAAAGTTTGTCATACTACAAAATAGAACGTGGTTCTAAAAAATGTGGGAAGAAGTTTGGGAACCATTGCTGTGTAGAGTGACTGTATGCAGTAAGATATTACCTACTTTAATATTAATGGGGTATCAGCTGGAGCATACAAGCTATTGGCTACTCCCAAAACCCACTATCTGCCTACATAAATTAGCAATCTTCGAATATAGTGGCTGCCTCCATTATCAGTCGGTAGCCATTCCATGGTTAGTGACTGCAGGGTGGTTGCAAAGCATTTGTGCATTGCACAGTGAGTTCCAAGGGGGTGGAAATGCTTTTCATGAAATGGAAATACAAATTTTGACTCAACATGTCATTCTGAATTAGAGCACTCATAGCCCTACCAGACAACACTCACTGTTACCTTCAAGAGAGAAAAAAGTGTGAGTTTTGAAATGTTGCACAGAGTACCATAATAATCCTGTCCCCCTGATATACCTCTGGAAAAAAATAGTTGTCCAGATATTTTCATTTTCGATTTGTGTTTTTGGATCATTAGAGAAGTAATTTATCTTGAGTAGACATTGCTGATCAGGCCACATTTTTCTGGATGACATTTTTAATAATGGGGGATGTGATACAGTGACAATGTAATATTTCAGGAACCATGAGAGCTATATAATTCATTATGGTGTCAAAACATAGGTTTTGGGAGCCAAGTAGTCTTACAGAGGAAGGCAACAACTCCACAGAGTAACCTTGCTGCCATTTTCCAAAATGATGGCTGTAATAGAGGAAGAAGAGACATATATAGAAATTAAACAAATAATAATTGTTTTTAATCCTTTTATGTATGCACGAAACAATGTTTATGATCTGAATATAAAAAAAAACATAATGTGTATCACTCCTGCTTTTAGACACATTTTAATAGTTCACTTTCTTTTTTTCGTTTCGGCAACCGCATGTGGTTCATTTGCCGAATGCTGAACATTTGATAAGAGCATATCGACAGGGACATCTTTTTGTAGCACAGGTTTTGCAAGTAAGTTCTGTGGGTACAGGATTTGGAAAATGTGTAGGTTTTATCTCCCTACCAATATCTTCCCAAACAAATTCACATGGATCTTTCTCTACATATGCATGATCCAAAACATGTACACATCGTCTGATTTAGTAGAACACTCTTTTATTGTGTCAACACACACAATATGACGTCGGTGGACGGTCACTTAGCGTTACTGATCTCTTGAACTCAGTGTACCAAAGACCGTCAAATGTGTGACAGTCAGAACTCATTTTTCATTGCGCACAAGGTTTTTTCTACTTCTTTAAAGTCACATTCTTCTTCTGTCTCAGCAGATCCTTTTAGAAAATTCACAGGTTCAGCAATTAAAGCCAAGGGTTGTTTCAGTTTTGCTCATTGTGTCACCACCCGTAAAAAAAGAACACTGGGCATCACTCGGTCAAGTTTCTTGTACAGAATATGAAGTGGGATAAGTGTCTTTTCTCACCTCTTCCATAATGTATCTATAACTCTGACAATCCTTGACTTATGAACATTGCAAAAAAATTAAATTGCACAATAATAACATCTGTGTTATTTGACTGTACAATGACTCCATTAGGACGATTTCAGACAGGCCACTCAACATGTGGCACAATACGAAGGTCAGCTTCCTCCAATTAGCTTTTGAATTCAACAATATGGCCCATACCTTTTAAATATATCTCTGCAGGCACCAACTCCTCATTGACAATCATTCCACTTGCAATAATTACAAATTCACTGAAGCAGCAGCAATGTGTTGGTGACTTTACACCTCCAAGTTCATCTTGTTGAATGTTGATGACAAAAGTGTATTAAGTTGCACAGGTATAGGTGTCGAATTTTTGATGCTGGCCATGTCAATTGTACCAGTAGTAGACATTTGTCTGACTCCCACACATTATTTGAGAGCTAATTCAGGATAACTTTCAAAGACAATGTGCAATTCCTGCAAGGTGCACATTGACTTTGATATCTGTAGAACAGTCTGATCGACCTCTCTGAAGTTTTGCATGAATGAAATCTTGACCAATTGCAATTGTGACATATCGTTCACAACAACAGCAGTTTTCAATGAGGACACCTTTTTGAATTGAAATTCTTAAGGCAAAAGTTATTTTTCTAGCTCTTGTATGAGTTTGTGCTTCACTGGTTTGGTTAACTAAATAAGTAAGCCTGGGCGTAGTTCGCAGAGTTTTGCTAGGCGGAACTTCACAAAGTTACAAAAAAACTCCACTGTTCGTGTTGGTCTTCCTGGAGCTTGGGTAGAAATTCTACCCGAGCAGCAGCTCGTGCTCGCAAACTTACCGTTCGTGAAAGCGAGCAGGGAAAACACTCTGCTGCACTACGCTAAGCAGGGTTTTCTTGCACTCCACGAGATCTGCGGAGTGCGGAGTGCAGAAAACTCAGCAAACTCCAAGAACAGAGCAGAGTTGAATGCCCAGGCCTACAAAGAAGGCATTTGTTGGAAGAAGATCATGTGACAGAATGTCCTTGATAAATTCACCCCTTTCTTTTGCTACATCATGTGCGTCGAAAGTTGTTTTTTTGTAACTTGTTATGTTGTGGCTGGCGGGTTTGGATGAAACTCTTACTGTGGCAATTAAAGTTTGGAAGTTTAGCTTTAGAGACCATGGGCCAGATGTAGGAAGCCCTTTACCAGTCGGTAACGGCCGATTTCGTCCGTTACCGACCAGTAAATGGGTATTTGGTATGTAGGGGGCCATTTTTACAGAATCGGTAAATTTACCGAATCGGTAAATTTACCGATTCTGTAAAATACCGAATCGGTATTTTTACCGATTCGGTAACGGCCAGGTGTAGGTGGAACTCTTCAGAGTCCCTAAGGCCTTTCAGATTCGGTATTTTACCACCCAATCCAATTGGGTGGTAAAATACCGAATCCAGGTGTGCATGCACATGTGTGCATGCACACCTAGCCATGTGACAGATAGATATGCCCTTAGGGCATGTCTGTGTGCCACATGGCACACATGTCCGTCTTTGGGGTGCTAGAAGGTGTCAAAGTGACACCCCCTGCACCCTTGCAAAAATCGGTATTTACCAAATCGGTAAATACCGATTCAGTATAGCCCATTGATTCCTATGGGCTTCAGGGCCCATAAGAATCAATGGGCATTACCGAATCGGTATTTACAGAATCGGTAAATACCGAATCTTAACGATTCGGTATTTACCGATTCTGAAATACCTACACCCCCCCCCTCTATTTTACCACTTCTTAAATACCGAATCGGTAAAATTAGGTATTTAAGAAGTGGTAAATAAGAATTACCTACATCTAGCCTTATGTCAAACAACTTTTTATCTTTCAATACAAATCTCTCCTGCTTCAGTTCTGCATATAGTTTCGATCCATTTTCCAGGATATCTAGTAGACCTGTCTTTATATCGTTATCCACATATTGTTTGGTCAATAAGTTGTGTAGTCGCACAGTCTCAGTCATTTCAAAGGGGTTTTCTTGCTGCTCCATGACATGAGGAAGGCTGTCAAAATGTTTATTAAAACGTTCCCCTCTCTTTCCCACAAGTTCGTGCTGAGGAACTGTTTCACGATGGTCCATTAATTTTGAATTTGTCATCTCTCTGAAAACATTTCAAATAGAAAGGACTTTATGGTAAACTAGCTGCTATTGAGCAATATTCAGTATTACGTGTCTGACCAACAATTCCCTTGGAGCTTTTCTGTGATCTCTGGATCATCTGTTCCAGTTTCATATCGGGAGCCACAGCATTGAACCTTTCCTCTGTCTTCCACCACAAAATATCTTTGGATGAATTTTCTGTAGAGGTATGATTTTTCCACCTTTAGCTTCTTCACTCTTTCCAAATACCAGGACACATATCTCAGGTAATTTGTGCTATTGAACTTGCAAAAATCAATAATCAGTGACTCTACAGTCTTCACATGCAGCTACCAATAACCTTCTTAATCAACATGTACCAAGTTTTCACTATAGCTATCATGAGTAAATCATTTCCCCAGTACTTGTAAAGTTCAGACTTTTCTTTTTGACAAACTCTATGAACTTGGTTTTTAGGTTTTCAGATTTTGAACGGAGTGTATTGAACATTGCCTGGCTTTGCTTTATGTCTTTTGAGCCAAGAGAACCCATTGCATTGTTCACTTCTGAGATAAGATGTGTAAAACCTAATTTGTCATTCTTGTTCTAGAAAGCATTCCAACGCAATGTTTCTATAGCCTCAGATATGATGAGCATACCATGGAACGAACGAACATAATGAGTTCCACTCAATACTAAATAGACAGTTTTGCTTCCAAAGGTTTCAGCCTCAATAAGAGCATCGTCTATCCCACATCCACTGAGATAACACAACTTTTGGCATGTGGAAAACGCCCAGCATTGGATAAAGATCAACAAATTCTACTGGATTGCTCATATAAATGTCAGCTATAATACAGAAAACACCTTCATCACAGAGAATTGGCAGGATAGGCTGGTCTTCAAGCTGAACACGCACATTTGGACATTTTTTAGAGCTGTGTGAACGTTTGTGTAGTTTGTGACTAGAGATGGTATTACTGATAAAAGCCCAACCTTCTTCAGTGGGTCGGTATTCTGGGAGACCAGACATGAATTTCAGCCCCCAGAGGAACTGGCTTTTCTTCATCCTTCAGTCCACACTGAATAAATGATGTGATAAATTCAGATAGATTAGCTTTGCGGACCGCAGCATCAGGTAGAAGAACATCCATGTCTTCAGCCACTTTGAAGGTCTCTGGTAGACTGGGGCGCGTTGACGGCCTGTAGGGATTTTCCACAAGTTGTCAAGGCAGTTAGGTTATAAGTTTGCAGCTTCGTCTGTTTATGCCTACAGCTGATACAGCTTGTTTTCCAGCAGCTACTTCATTGGTACAGTCTTGAAAAATGCATCATGGCATTATAAGATGTGTGGATGTTACAGACAAAGAAGAGCTGTCTTCAAGATCAAAATTATCAAGAGCAGCAATTGTAAATGATTTCCTGGTAAAGTGACTTAGAAGTGGTGTGCTGTCTTATTAACAAGATTTTACAGCATGAGCTGATAACAAGTTCCTGCTCTGTACTATGTCATTATAACTTTTTGATACACCATACTATTCATTGAAGTGATTAGCTCTCTGCTTTTGAGCTTGTCATAGATTGTGTGGGCAGTAATCATGTGTAGCAGAGCTTTTTTTTCCATGATGTAATTCATGAAATGTGATTTGGAAAAGACAGTACACCTGCACAGCAGCAGCTTGTCAGTTCATGGGATTGTCTTCCACTTCTTCACTTATATCTTTAAAACCATCATCAATCTTGTCAGCTTCTATTGTGAGCTCAAGAACTTTCGTTTTTAACAGTTTTGCTGTGCTGATATTAAACAATGATATAAAAAATGTTAAGGCAACATCAGGCATTCTGTCATTGTACATTCTCACCAGAAAAATCTTAATATCATTATTATTGATCAATACAGTTTCATCAATGTTGACCATTATTTCTCTGATCTCACTGAGTGTGAACCCGTAGCCAGCACTTAAGAGTGGCTTTAAAACTTCATTTGCTTTTTCAAAGAGTGCAAACTTAACTGAAGGTTGGCGGTTATGTTGCTTCTGGGAGCTCATTGTGCATTTATATTTTTGAATGTATGCACACATGCAGTTCGGGTGGGAATACAAATCTGCTGCAAATACATTCACCTCTCTGCTTAGATCAGTTACTCAGCTGAAAACTTTGTCTTAAAAGGAACTAGCAGTAGCTAAAATTATGCTTGCCATTAGAGACTCACATACTATGTACTTTGGGACAGATCTACATGAAACTAACGCAGGGCAGTGCCGCAAGTCATTTTGCTGCGCCGCACTGCGTTAGTTTCGAAGCACAGGGATGCGACATATTTACAGCAATATGTCGCATTTCTGTGCTTCCCCCTGCGCTGGCGCACAAACTGCAAGGATGTCTGCGTCATAGGGAGCACCTTCCTGCACAAAAACAACCAATTGATGTGATTTCCTCTTCCAATGAGTGCTGTAGAATGCAGCATACATTGAAAGAGGAAAAAAACTAGGAGAAAACATTTCTCCTCCTTGCACCTCGCTACGCCCTGCCGCAGTTCCAGATTTACGATATCTCGTGAATCTGGAAATGCATCAGTGGACATAGGTGTTGTGTGGGAACACCCACAGCAACACCCAGGGAGGGTGACTTTACCTGTTCTCGTAAATATCACCTAGCAGGCTGAGCCACCGGTGCGTCATGCAACATGGCGCACTGGTGGTGCAAGGGTCTTGTAAATCTGCCCCTTTGTTCTTTAGTCAATCTTTTTGGCCCTTGTTCTGACTAGACCACAGATAACACATTGAAGATCCTCCGCTTTCTGATCAGTTGTTGGAGGTGTCCGTGGGGTAGCCATCGATCTTGTAAGTGGATAGGCATTGGGTTTGGTTGACGTCGCTTTCTCAGAAGACCCAGATTCTTGTTGTGATTCACTGGTTTCTGCTATTTTATGACACATTTTTTCCAGGATTTTTTTCATTGTATAAGACTTGTAGCACTTGTTGCTACAATAATAAAATATTTGATCCTCTAAACCCATCAGTTCCAATCTTTTATGAACTTCGCCTTGCCGTATTTCTGCAGCATCTTGAACTCTCTTCTGTCGAGCCGCAGTTAATGTTAGTTTTTTTTTCGGATTTGTGAGGCATATTACACATTTTTCTGTGTTAAAGGAGTTCTCACATTTTGTAGTTAGCAACACTCCCTCAGGAGGTAAAGATCCTCTGCTACCAACTGCTTTGCTCATGTTTACAAATTTGTATCAACGGAAAACCTGAAACAAAACAAATATTAAAATTAATTACCAATATAATGGCTAAAACACATCATTATAGTGCCCCATTTTGGAAAGTGGCGGAAGGGTTGCCCTGAGGAGCTATTTTCTGTCTCTATAAGACTACTTGACCCCCAAAATGTGTGTTCTGACACCAACATGAAGTATATAGGTGTTATGGTTCCTGAAATCTTACATCATCACTGCAATATATCTGCCATTTTTAATAATGTTGTCCAGACAATTTCGGCCCTGATTAGCAACGTCTACCCAAGCTAAATTCCTTCTCTAATGATACAAAACCACAAATCAAAAATGAAAATCTATGGACAACAATTTTTTTACAGAATCATGCCAAGGGGTCAGGACAATACGGTTAAATGACCGTCCCAAAAATGATATGCCTTATAATTACTTGCAGAGGTGAAAAGCCTGTTCTGAACAGCCAGCTAATTGCATCTAATGATGGGTTGTGGTTTGTGACTGTGCTAAGATTTTGAGCAGGAGCTGCGTTTTCTTCAGTCTTCTTAAAAGTTGTATGTATACATATCACAGAAAGGTTTTGGCTACCTTCAGATCAGGGTATGGTGTTCAGTCCATAGACTGGGAGAGAGTCCCAAGAGTTCATCCTTTATTTGTTGTTGACGTTCACCAAATAGCACATACTTCTATTTTTTCATTTGACACACCAGCCCGGAGGGATGATAAACAGCACTGTCCCATTACAGCAATTATCGCAATCAGATCATATTAGCATGAACATATATGAAACCTATTCACTGAGGTGAAACCCAAAACACTGAAAAGAGCAATCAATCAATCAGTAGATTTGCGTAGCGTTTCTTGTCACCCGTGAGGGTATCCAGGTGCTGGCAGTGTCCAGTTGATTAGTCGAATAGCCAGACCTTCAGGGACTTTCGGAAGTACCTTGTTCCATATCTTTTCTGCTAGGTAGGAGAAGAAGTGGCCTCCTCATCTTCTACGTTGGATGCAGGTGATGAGGTTTAGAGGAAGGGACATAGAGAGGAGTCGTCTGGTAGGCTGATTGAAGTTAAGGTGGTGATTCAAGTAGGCAGATCCGCAGTTGTGTTGGGCCTTGTATGTATAGGTCAGGAGCTTGAACTGGCATCTTTCCTGTACAGGGAGCCAGTGGAGTTCCCTGAGGTAGGGGATGATGTGGCTTTATCTAAGCTGAAGCAGTCTATATGGTCTGTAGTCATCTGAGGAGGTGAGCTGCAATCCCTGCACAGAGTATTGCCATAGTCCAGTCGGCTGGTGATGAGGGCCTGGGTGATGGTGTGTCTTGAGTTTTGGTGTGGTTTGTAAAGAAAGGGGGTACCCCTGACGGTGGTTCCTAAATCAGGGTATATCAACAAGTTGAAATCAAAAACAATTTAGGAACATGAAAATATCTTGTCGGACCTGAAAAGCATATACAGAATTAAGACATGCATGTACTATTCATTTATAAAAATATATTTTTTATTATTTTTTGTGAAATTTTATAAATTGATCATGTTACATTTCATATAAAGTATAAAAATAGCAATAACTCCAATGTCAATTATTGCAAAAAGGATCTCAGAAATGGTTGTTACAAGTCTAGCTTAAACTTTGTTTTCTTTCTTGAAATTCATCAAACATTTCACTAAATCCATTGCTGTGTACAAATTACTACTCAGAATTAGAGCAACATGGTGATTTGGGGCATGGCTCTTCTATACATTAATTCCTACGCGTGTTTCGGACGAAGCCTTAATCAGGATGCCATGTACATCTTATAATTTGAAACCTTGATTTCTCATGTGGGAATAGTGAGTCTCCTCCTTGTGTATACAAAAGACCGATATACTCTTTGAACACGCTTTGATAAATCGTTTGTGTACTCACTATAAGGACGAAGAGGTAAAAGGATCGAAGGCGTGTGCAGGTTTTATCTGTCACCACAGTCTCTATCTGGATAAATGAAATCTGCGCCTTGCTGGGCAAATAGCTTGAGGGCAGTACTGATGTGTAAATTATGCTGTTTATGCACTTTTCCTTGCAAGACTATCTTAAAATGGAGGGGGTGCTCGTGTGTCCACGTACGGTAAATAGATGCTGGATGCCTCACAATGCGGGTTTCGGCAAACCGCGTTGTTACTGTGATCTGTCTACCGAGGTGTTTTCAATAAATTTCACTCGCCGTTCTTTGTGGTCTCAGCAGACATGCGTTGCATCAACTCGGCGCCATGGCTTTCAAGTTCGTGAGTTTTGATGTGGCCATTTGAATATCTTATGATGCACGCGGAGGATGATGAAGGAGGAGGAGGAGGTGACGTCATGGTTAGGATGTTGTCCAGAATGATGACGAGGTTCCTAACGTAGTCAGTGGGGTAGAAGTAGGTATGAATTCTAAGGGCCACCTGAATGCGCACCATAGGGAGCTTTTGTTTCCTAAAATCAGTACCACTGTCTTGTCCGAGTTGAGCTTCAGGCAGTTGTCCTTCATGCAGTTGGCGACATCTGTCATGCAGCTGTGGAAGTTGGTCTTGGTGGTGTCTTCAGAGAGGAAGAGGATAATTTGTGTGTTGTCGGCATAGGATATGATGTTGAGTCCGTAGGTTTTGGTGATGCTGGCAAGAGGTGCCATATCAGTGTTGAAGAGGGTGGGGCTGACCAAAGATCCTTGGGATACTCCACAGATAATATCCTTGGGTTCAGAGGTGAATGGGGGCAAGGTAAACTTTTTGTGTTCTCCCAGTGAGGAAAGCGGCGACCCATCTGAGAGCGGCTCTTTGGATGCCTATACTTTGCAGCCTTGTGATGAGTGTGTGGAGGGAGACCATATTGAAGGCTGCGAGAGGGCTAGAAGAATCAGATATAACAGAACTTTGTAAACCGTGCACAGATCTCCAAGTCAAGAGGTACCAGGATAGACACACATGGTATCAAGAAAAGTGAAAAGAAAAGAAAAAGGCAAGATACTATTAAACTTGCAAGAGTTACCAAATGGGTGCAATTTTTGCCTGATCCTGCTCATGGTAAGAAACCCTTTTTAATCAAGTATGTGATTCAAAGCTTAAAATCTATTACAGAGAGTACCCCACTCTTTCATCAAGTTGTTCTATTTTTAGATCTAGCTTAGAGACTGTTCATCTGTCTCTACAGACTGATGTTTTCCAAAACAATCTTTGAAAGAATACATCCATATATTCAAGTGTCATTTAAATTTTGCTTCTACCTACCATGGCATACAGCATGGGGCAGTGGTGCAGCCGACTTCATCTATTGGCTGTTTTGCATTGAGTGAAGGCATTTTGCCTGATCACAAGTGCACAGCTGCCTGAAAAGAACTGTACTTTAGTGATAGGGCTGGTGCTTTGGTTGCTCAGGCACACCTTTATTTTTATATGTTTTCTATGTATTTTGCCCTCTTTGTTAAACATGTTACATGTTTGCAAAAACAAATAAAAAATAATGTTTGTTTGCCAAGGCCATATCTATTGGCTTTGCCAGTGCCTGTTATGTATCGAAACACCACTGCTAGTCAAGTTCCCATTTATGAAAACATGGAAAGGATCGATAACAATACTGGTTTATAAACAAGAACATAGGAGTCTACAACTATTGACAAGCAATGTTTTTTGTAGGGCGTCACTTTCTTACCTCAAGGAATGTGCGTGCAGTCTTGGCAAATTTCAGACACGCTTTTAGAAAAGACCATTATCCTCTCATTCTGTGTTCTCTTCGCTCAGACCTAACATTATGAGGTGGCCCGCCTCGGACAGGAAGTTATCTCGTGCCATAAGGCAGAAGGGCCATAAAGCCTACTAATTTCACAACCCCACGCCATAATACTCTTCCCCTCCCACTTCCTGTATCTTTTTCCTACCTTCAGTGAAGGAAGTAAGCCACACTTTTTTCTGTTTTATTTGTTTTATTGTTCATGATTATTTTGTTTTTACCTTTATGCTGTCCTGATATGCAGTCATGTGCTTCCCACCCATGTGCTGGACTGAGATGGGGAGCTTTGCTCTCTGCATTATGATTGGGCCGTTTGGGAGCCATAAAGGAGTATCCTGAGCTGTGGTGAGTGCCTGAAGGCCCATGGGGCTCCCACAGGAGGCTGCACTTAATTTATGATATTGAGCTCTTGCGCTTGACTGGAGTTTGTTGCCAAGCAATTATTTAAATAAGAAGGGCGCTGCTGTAGCACAACGCTTCCTTATTTTTGCTTTGGAGGGCAAGAAAGATTTTTTTTAAAAAGCAGCATCATTGGACGCTGCAAACAGGGAATGAGGAGGAGATATTACAGATATCTTGATCTGGCCTTCAGTCCATTATTATGGAGGCAGTGGATTCTGCAATGTCTGAGCCTGCGTCAAAGCCCCCTAGAGAGGTGGAGGAAGATCCTAAATAAGATCAAAAGGGAAACTATGTGCAAGGTGCCAGCTGTGTGATCTCCTTGTCCACATAAAAGAAAAACTGGGGTTTGAGGCAAACACCCACCAGAAGGAAGGGTTTTACACACAATATACTGCTAAGAAGGCAGACGGCCTACCATTTCATGATGCAACAAAGGATTTGGTTGAAGGATCTGGATAAGGGTTCAGCTCCACGGTTTCTAAATAAGAGATATTTACTTAAGGAATTTGAGAAATATTTTCCCCAAACCCCAAAAGTCAAGACAATTCCTGCGTCCATGGCATCCACTTATAATCTTACTTAGAGGACTTCCTGATGTGGTGGATCGTAAGGTTGAGACTACTTTAAAACATTCCAACACAACATCTAATGTTGCTCTGAGGACAAACACTTACTTAGCCTATGCAACTCAGTTGCTTTTGAAAGATGTCCAACTCTCCTTGATTCTATTCAGGAGAATGAGGATCCGTCTGGGTAAGATGGAGTTTGGGCAAAATTTCTATCGGATGCCTCTTTTGATAGCCTATGGTCTGTTGCAGTCTCAGTTGCAGCCCCAGTAGCTGGTCACAGGCTACTGTGGATGAAATCATGGAAACTGGAGACCGCACAGAGAGCTCTAAAGCATAAATAGCCTTTCACAGGTCTGAATTTATTTGGATATGACAGGATGATATGGTAAAAATGGTGGCAGAAGGGAAAAGGTTCCAAACACGTTTAAATTGAGCTCAGGGAATAAGTTGTTTATGTTTAATGTCCCCCTCAGACTTTGCAGGACAAACTTCTTTTCCCTTTTGTGGCTGGGCCCAGGGGCAGAGGCACCACATTGGCTTCCAAGACTCGACCCTGTGAGTCCAGTCACCAGGACTAGTTAAGTAAATGACCATCCAACAGTTGGAGCAAAGTTAAAGCTCTTCTATCGTCAGTGGACAGAGTGTGTCAAAGAACGTTGGGTACGTCAAGTAGTAAAGAATGGATACAAAATACCTTTCAACCAAGAGCCTTCTTGTTAACATTTTGTACCTACTCCATTACAAAGAGACACTTCCAAAGATCAAGCAATGCTATTGGGAATACAAGCATTGGTAGAGGAGGAAATGGTGCTTCTTGTTCCTTTGGATCAGAAGGGACAGGGATTCTATTCTCTCCTGTTCTTGGTGCCCAAGGTGGATGGTTGGTTGAGACCTGTACTAAATCTAAAACACCTGAACTGGTATTTGCCTGTAGCGACTATCAGAAGGATTTCTCTCCAAATCATCATTCCATTGTAGTCACAAGATGACTTTCTACTCATCTTGAATCTTCAAGCTGCATAGTTCCATGTCCAGATTCACCCTACCAACCAGACGATTCTGAGATTTGTTCTGAAAGGCCAGCATTTCCAGTTCCAGACTCTTCTGCTAGGGCTGGCTACATCGCCAAAGGGAGTTCACCAAGGTACTTGCTCGTGTTTTAGTACATTTTCAATAATGTGGCATTACTATTATGTTGATATCTTGATGACTGGTTGCTCTGTGCATTCTATTTTCTAAGGCTCAGCAGACTCTGGAGATGGTAACAACAGTTCTACACCAGTTGGGCTTTTTAATGAATCCCCAGAAGTCCATCATTCACCCAGCCAAAGAGAAGATCTGGGGCACAGATCAACACTCTCTAGGGTCTTGGATTTTCTGCCACATTCAAACATTGCAATGATTCAATAAACAATTTCTCAGTTACTGATTCTGTGGTCTGCTACTACCCGTGTTTGGTTACGAGTTCAAGGCCTGCTGGAAGCAATAACTGCCAGCAGGACTCGTTTTCATCTCGAACCAGTTGTCAATCATATATATATTCTACAATGGTGGAACTGGTCTCAAGGGACTATAGACTCCTCATTTGCTGTGTCTTGAGATAGTAAAAAAACTGCAGTGGTGGTTGGCGGAAACTCATTTGTCACTGTGGGCTCCATTGAGGTATCCAACTCCAGTCCAGTTAAGCACTGATGCGAGTCTATAGGGTAGGGAAGCCACTCTAGTTAACTTGGAATTGAAAGGTCCTTGGTCAATGGCAGACAGTCAAAATTCTTCGAATTGGAGGGAATTGAGCAGCTATAAAATCTCTTGAAGTGAGAAATGATTTGCCCACTAACGCTCCTTTTGTGATTGAATTATTGAAGAGTTAAACTTGTGACAAACAGTTGTTCAAGGGTTAGTACCTTCTTAGGACTTTTCTCTTGACCTGAAGGGCTTACAACAACACCAGTTTGAACCCTTGGAACTGGCAGAATTGTCCTTGCTTTCGGTTAAGACAGCTTTCTTGATAGCGATAACTTTAGCCAACTGAGTGGTTGAATTGGGGGCTTTAATGGCATCTTTTTCCCTATTTACGATTTTTTCCGGATCAAGTTATTTTGAAACTTGATCTCCAATTTGTACTTAAGGTTGATTCTCATTTTCATTTGTCACCTAAACTTGCTTTAGCTGTGTTTTCTGCTTGAGATACCTAGGTGCCTTCATCTCTAGTTTTAATGAGGTCTTTAACAATTTATCTTGATCAAACAAAGGAGTTTTTACTGTCTCCACCACTTTTCATTTCCTATGGATCGGTCAATAAGGGTATGAAAGCTATCTCACAATCCATTAGCAGATGGATCAAACAAGCTATCACTCAGGCTTATTAGTTCTTGGGAGAGTTGGTTCGTTTTTTCATTCAAGTTGGATCAACCAGAGCGGTTTCAGTTTCCCGGCTAAAAAAGGTGTGTGGGAATCCTATCCAGGATGTCGAGCAGCCACCTGAAGCTCACACCTTATTGTATTGTATTGTAATTGTGTTGTAATTGCATTTATATAGTGCTTACTACTCCTGACGAGGCGTTGAAGCGCTTTTTCAGCGAGTAGCACGCTACTCCGGGACCCATAGAGGATTAGTGTTGAATTAGTATAGTGAAACATGCAAGTACATTTTAAGTGGTGGATAGGTTAGTCAGTTATTTGGATTTGGAATGATAGCAGAAGGATAGAGGAGAACAAAGGTTTGTGTTTATGTAGCGCTTGTTAACACATGCTATTCAGGAAGCCTACAAAGGATTAGTGGTGAATTGATATGGTGAAATATGAAGTAATTTCAGTGGTGGATATTAGTCAGTTACTTGGAGTGAGAAGGATAGCGGAGGGCTAAAAGGGAAAGAAAGATTTGCATTCATATAGAACTTGTTACCCCTGATGGGTGTTGAAGCACTTTTCTGGCGAGTAGCACGCCACTCCAGAACCCATTTTATTTATTTATTTATAATTACATTTGTTGAGCGCGCAGCTACCCGGAGGTTTCCCGGCGCTAGAGCAAACTGAACGGAGGAAGGGGGGAAGGATCATAAGATCAAATTAGTTGTTAAAAAGCCAAGTCTTTATTCCCTTACGGAATTTCAGAAAACACAATTCAGTGCGCAGGGATTGAGGAAGAGAATTCCATAAGGATGGGGCCAGCAGGGAAAACGAGCGTCCTCCCATCTTGGCTCTTCTGATGCGCGGAATCTTAAATTTATTCTGCGTCGAAGACCTAAGTGTACGGGGGGGATGTATTGCTGCACCAGAGCAGAGAGATAGCAAGGGGCTCTACCAGCCATAATTTTGTGCATGTAGCAGAGTGCTTTGAAGTTAACTCTGCTTTCAATCCGCAACCAGTGCAGATTCCGCATGTGGTGCGCGACCGAGGATCGGGCAGGAAGGTGACAGATCAAACGAACCGCCATATTCTGTACCACCAGGTACTTCTTGATTACCTCTTTGGCAGCACATAGGAGCAAGATGTTCCCATAGTCCAGGCGTGAGATGACAAGAGCCTGGACTACGGTCCTCAAGGTGTCCGCAGGTAACATCCAGGTGATCTTTCTTAGCCACCTGATGATGGTAGTACAGGTGGCTGAGACTTTCACAGCGTGTTGTTTGAAAGTGAGTTGGTTGTCGAAGATTACACCAAGATTGCGGGCAGACACAGATGGAACGGGAAGAGGACCCATCTCCGGAGGCCAATGGTGTGGGCCCCAGAGAAAGGTGTCTGGGCCAAACAGGAGCAGCTCTGTTTTATCCCCGTTTAATTTTAGTTTGTGCTTCAACATCCAGTCCGATATATGTTTCAGTCCAACTTGCAGAGAGGAAGAGGGGAGGTTTTTATTGGTGGAGAGAGAGTAGATGACTTGAGTGTCATCAGCGTAGGAATAAATTGTGAGGCCAGCTTGCTCCGCCAGGAAAGCAAGCGGCCTAACGTACAGGTTAAAGAAAAGGGGACTAAGAATAGACCCCTGAGGGACACCGTGAGGGGAAGGAAAAATAGATGAAACAGATGTAGAGGAAAAAACTTGAAAAGTGCGCTCCAAAAGAAAGTTAGCAATCCAGGCCAGGGCGGTACCACCGACACCAACTGCCTCCAAGGTGGATAATAAGATGGAATGGGAGACGGTGTCAAAAGCGGCGCTCAAGTCAAGCAGAATGAGTGCCACCGTCTCACCATTATCCACTTGGCGTCTGATGGTTTCTGACACGCCAAGGATGGTAGTTTCCGTGGAAAAACCAGCCCTGAACCCGGATTGCGAACCATGAAGAAAATTAGTGGATTCAACAAAGGAAGACAACAAAGAATTAACATGCTTCTCCAGAATCTTGGAGAAGCAAGAAAGCAAAGAGATAGGGCGGAAATTGGAAGGATTATTGGGGTCTGCGTTAGCCTTCTTTAGTAATGGTACCACCATTGCGTGTTTCCATTCGTTTGGGACAATTGCTTCTGTGAGGGAAGCATTCAGGACGTCCAAAATAATGTGGAGTAAGGCTGGGTCAAGGGAACTCAAAACTTGAGGGGGCAGAGGGTCAAGGGGGGAGCCAGATTTGATGTCCTGAAGATACTTTTTTAGAAGCGCGGGGGAAATAGGGTCCCAAGCATGAAGTGGGGTGGTAGTAGGCAGCGAGCAAGGCGTCGTAACCGGAGGAAAGTAGCAAGGGGTTTGAGCAGCGTGAGTTGAGGCGGCTGGAGTAGGGTTAAAATTCGCATAGATTTTATCAATTTTTGCACAAAAAAAGTTGGCTAGAGCATTACACTGGGCCGTGTCTAGGCAGGGATCCTTGGGAACAGAGGAAGCCCCTGAGAGCTCCTTGACTATTTTAAACAAGGCCTTGGGTCTGTTTTGAGCTGTAAGTATGGTGCTGTTAGCAAAGTTAGCTCTAGCGGTATCACATGCCGCATGGTAGGTTTTAAGAGCTGACCTATAATTTACTTTATGCTCAGGATTATAATTTGAACGCCAAATTCGTTCCAATTTTTTGCAATTGGATTTTTCAGAACGGAGGGAATCATTAAACCAGGGTGCCGGGGGGTGGTGAATTTGAGATTTGTTTTTTTGTGTAGGAAGGCAGGAGTCCAAAGCAGTAGTTAGCCATGATCTAACCACCGGTAGCTCTTTGATAGTCAGGTTGGAAACCGAAGGTTTGGAACTGGCAAGGAGAGAGTTTAGTTTATTTAGGTCTAAGCGTTTCCAGTTCCTACTGGCTTTGTGGGGAGGGTCAGGCCTAAATGAAACAGCTTCGCACGTTGTAATCGAGAAATTAACAATAAAATGATCTGACCAGAGAACCGGGATAGAGGATTGATAGGAGATGTTAATCAAATTGGAGATGATGGGATCTAGAAGATTACCGGCCTTATGAGTAGGGTCGGAGTTAAAAAGGTGCAGATCTAAGGCTTCAAGATCCTGGATAAGGCGTTTGGCAATGGCACAGGACACAGAATTAAAGTGAATATTTAAATCCCCTACAATAGTGAAGTTGGTAGATTGTGCTAAAAAAGGGGCGATAAGATCAGGAAATGAGGCGGCCCAGCAGCTGGCCGAACCTGGCGGGCGATAAATCAGGGTGCCAGTAAGGGTAAATTGAGGAGAAAGAGTTAATTTAAAAAGGCCAGCTTCACAGTCAGGGAAATCTAAGTCTTCCCATTTACAAGAGAATACTCTCTTGAAGATGATGGCAATTCCCCCGCCGTCTTTAAGCGCTCGATTTCGTCCCACATAGGTGTAGTCATTGGGAAGAGCCATGGCGATGTCGGGGCCAGAGGTGTCATTGAGCCAAGTTTCGGTGATAAACATGGCAGCAGGATTAGCAGTCTCCAAAAGGTCGAAAATGTCTCTCTTAGGTTTTGAGAGAGACCGACAGTTAATACTAATGAAGCTCAGAGCAGGTGAGGGATTGTGCAAGGTGGAAGGTAAAGTGTGCGTAGGGGAAGAGAAATTCCAAAAAGTGGATGACATGCTGTCTGTACATGAGTCCAGGGAGTCCAAAGCCAGAGAGCAATGGGGGCAGGATATGGGAGCATTATTACAATTTAGCATGGTATGTGAAGGGCACAGTGGTTCTCGCAAATGCAGTAAGGCGGAGCGTGAATAGGAGATAAGAGTATGTGCCGAGGGACTGAGCCCTGGGCACGTGCTGGCGCGGACGGGCGCAGACGGGCAGGACTTTGGCACGACTTCGGCGCGCTTCCGGCGCGCCCGCTGCGCCAGCCCGCTGCGCCGTCTGAACGGATGACACATAATATAGGGCGGAGGAGGGTGGGAGGCCGGCCCGACTTGAGCGCTGACCTCGCCTTCCTCACCCAAGATGGCGCCCACCGCCGAGTGAAAGATCCTGCAAAGCGGATTGAGGCGGATTGAGGCTCCAATAAGAGAGGTAGGGTGTAAAGAGTGTCAGTGTGCCTTTCTAATAAATTCCCCTTCCTAAAACAGCCCCCAGAACACAAGTGCGGTAAAATTCTAAAAACGCTGTAAATGCTTCAATTATAAGTTTTACAAGGCTAAAATCAATCAATGCGCATGGGTTTGTGCTTACACCTTTCCCTCAGCAGCTCGCAGCCCCAGAGCCCTCGCTAGGGAGAGCTACTGTAGGGCAGGGAGCGCTGGGCAGGGCGCGTCTAAATACTGTGGGAGGGCGGGAGGCCGGCCCGACTTGAGCGCTGACCTCGCCTTCCTCACCCAAGATGGCGCCCACCCATAAAGGATTACTGTTGAAAAATTAGTATAGTAAAAAAATATGAAGTAATTTGAGTAGTGAATATGTTATTCAGTTATTTGGGTAGTATATTAGTATAGTTTAATATGGAATTTGAGAAGTGAACATGTTAGTCTGTTAATTTCTGTGAAAAGGATAGTGGAGGGATAAAAGAATGAAGGATTTTTTTTGGTCTTAGCAGTAGGAGTAGGCTTTTGGTTGAGTAAAAAGGAGCTTTGGAGGGGAGGACTCGGAGGGAAGAGTTTAGAAAGGTTTTTTTAGGGGATCGGTATAGTAAAAGAGGTGTCAGATAATAGGAGGGGTAGAGTAGGAGAGAGTCTAGAAAGGGTTATTTTGGCAATCATAGTAGTGGAACCGGGTTTGGGATGAATGAGAGAGTGGATGTAGAGGCTATATTGATAGATGTATAGGATGGGAGATAGGGTAGTGCATTGGAAGGAGTAGTAGAAGAAGTTTGAGATGAGTCAGAAGGTTGGGCTAGAAGATATATTGAGCAAAGTATAGGCTGAGAAATAGGGTAGTGCATTGGAAATGCTAAATTAGAAGAAAGTGATAAATATATAGATCATAATTACATTGAAAGTATATAGATACATAAAGGTGATAAGTATATGTAGATTAAAGATATTGATAGAGGCACAGGATGAGAAATAGGGTAGTGCATTGGCTATGCTTTTTCAGGAGAAAAGTAACAGACACACAGATCCAAATACATGGAAGGTACATAGATGCACAATGGAAGTATGTACATGTAGACCAAAGATGATTTTTATTTATTTATTTATTTATTTTTTCTCTCCACACATAATTATTTTACATGTTTATACAAAGTAATACACGAAGATAGGTACATATCTATAGTGAAAAAAATGGTTGTATACAGAGGGATATGCTGTAAATTTCTGTTTGGGTGTGGTACTTATGTGGGGAAGAGCCAAATCTTGAGTAGTTTTCTAAAGATTAGGTGGTTGTCGGTGGACCTTATGTTGGGGGGTAAAGAGTTCCATAGTTTGGCTGCTTGACCAGAGAAGGATGTGCCACCCATGTTTTTTTTCTTGTATGGTGGGATTTTGAGGCGAGATTCTCCTTTAGAGCGGAGGTTCCTTTGTTGAATGTGTTTGGTGATTTTATTCCTGATGAAGAGTGGTCCCATTCTATGTATTGCTTTGTGGGTGATACAAATAAGCTTGAACATGGATCTTCTGGCAACCGATAACCAATGCAGGGCTTTCAAGGCAGGGGAGATGTGGTCTCACGGTTTGATATGCAAGAGTAGTCTGACAGCCGAGTTCTGAATCCGTTGTAGTCTTTTCATGGTCGTAAAAGGTGATCCGTGGTAGAGGCTATTGGCGTAATCGAGTTTGGACAGAACAAGGGAGGTGGTAGCTTGGACCTTGTGTGGAATTCCCAAATAAGGGAAAATTTGTTGCAGCGTTTTTATCGTAGCAAAGCTTGATCTTGCTAGTTTATCCACTTGGGCATTCATCGACGGCTTGGAGTCCATGGGCAGTGATCCAAGTTCATCAGGCCATGCGGCAAGCGGGTTGTAATGTTTTCAATCGCCACACATGAGTATTTCAGTTTTTGAAGCATTCAATTTGAGATGGCTCCAGGTCATCCACTGATCCACGGCTCTGAGACAGCTGAAAATTGGTGGTTTTCCAATGTCTTTGGGGCATTCCAGTTGAAGGAGTATTTATGTGTCATCTGCATAGTTATAGCACGTAAGGTGAAATTTATTGATCAGTGCCGGTAATGACTTCATGTAGATTTCGAAAAGCATGGGCGAGATGATAGAACCTTGAGGGACCTCTGCTTTTGAGGAGTACGGTTTGGACTAGAAAGGTGGGATATGGATGACATTAGTTCTGTTTCGAAGGTAGGACGCTATCCAGTCTAAAGCAGTTCCATCTATGCCGGCTTCATAGAGTCTTTGTTTCAGAGTGTCATGGTCAACCGTGTCAAAGGTAGCTGAGAGGTCCAAGAGGAGTAGCGCAGCAACCCCGTTGCGGTCAACTGTATTTTTTAGGTCATCCCAGATGGCAAGATTCAGTGCCTCTTCCCGGACGGAATCCTGTTTGGAAGTCTGAAAGTATGTCATTCTCTTCAATGAATTGTGACACCTGGGCGAAGGCTGCTCTTTCTATCAGTTTGTCCAGGAACGGTCCATTTGTAATGGGTCTGTAGTTGTCAGGGTTCAGCTGGTCAAAGTTTGTTTTCTTCAGTAAAGGGCGTATGTATGACTTTTTGAGTTCCTCTGGAAATATTCCAGTAGTTAAGGAATCGTTGATGATTCTTCTTACTGGAGTGGCAGCAGAGGTTGTTAAAAGAATTGTCTGGAAAGTTTGTGGCGTACAGGGGTCAGAAGGGCTGCCGGCAGACCTGCTTGCTTTGACCAGGTCCATAAATTCATCGTGTGAGATGTGTTGGAAGGAACGGAGAGGCTTGATTAGAGCATTCTTGGATTGTTGTTTTGTACAAGGTTTGGTGCTGGTGCTTTGTTTCTGTTTTAAGTACGATTCCAACGTGTCTGCTATGTCCGTGTAATGATTTGCCACTTTGTGAAATCTTGAGTAACAGGATGAGTTCCTTCTAGGCAATTTGGTTTGCGAAATTCATTGAGTATTTTATAGAATTCTTTATTTGCACATTTAGCGTTTTGAATTCTGTCTGAATAGTACCTTTTCTTAGCTTTTTTGATAGCAGACTTGTATAATCTGTTAATTTTCTGTAGGTGAAGTTTGTCTTGTTTGGCGTTTGTTTTGAGTTAGGTACGTTGCAGCTTTCTAATTTGTTGTTTTATGTCTTTTATTTCTATGTTTCTCCAAGGCGCTTTTTTCTTTTGTTCTTTTGTGTGTGTTTGAGTGGTATCAGGATGTCAAAAGCTTCCTGTAGCCACTCATATAGATTTTGAACAGAATTTATGGTTTCCAGATTTAAACTGGATGTTAGTTGTGTTTCCAAGTGTTCCAAATTGAGTTTGTTCCACGGCCAATAGGTGTATGGATGTAAGGTATTTTTAGGTGAGTCGCTTAGCGTTGTTTTATGATGGAAGGCAAGCAAGTGGTGGTCTGACCATGTGACTGGAGTTATAGTTTGAAAGGTAACTAGTACAGTATTAGCAAAAATGACATCTAGGATATGTCCAGCGGTGTGTGTCGGATTGTGGACAATATGATGCAGGTTCAATGCGTCTAGGCCGGTGATTATAGTTTTTAGATGGGTCATATTGGGTTTATCAAACCAAATGTTAAGGTCACCCAGAACGCATGGGTTGGAGTGTATTGTTATCAGGTTTGAAATTGTGTCCAGAAGTGCGTCTGGGAATGTTGCCTTGCTAGGTGGAGGTGTGTAATTGAGCAGGAAGTTACAGGAGGAAGACGGTGTAGGATTGCATCTTGTTAGAAGAGCCTCACAATTCTTTATGGAGATGTTGTCAATTTTAGTGATATGTATTGTTTGCCTGAATACAACAGCTAGACCACCTCCTTTTTTGGCTATACGATTTTGGGTGATTATTTGGTAGCCTAGAGGAATGGCTTCATGCAGGACTGGAGCCATATCTTCTCCCAACCATGATTCGGTTATGAATAGTATGTCTAGTTTTGCATCGGTGAGAAGGTCGTAGATGTGATGCTTGTTTTTAGAGAAGGATTGAGCATTTATTAGTAGACAGTTTAGTGAGTGGCCTTTGGTGATAGTGGGACTTTGTTTGGTAGAAGAGTGATCAGTATTGTGTGGGATTGTAGCAGGTGTGTTTTTAGTGTTGGTATTAGCTATATTAGGATAGCAATCGTGTAGCTGTTCTGTATCGTGTTCCTCATCCACCATGCTAAGAAGGCATTTTGATTGGTCTGCATGTGTATGTGTTGGAGATGGTGTTTGAGAGTGGGTTAAAGTGCTGTGTTGCTTTTGTAGTGTAACATTGTTGTGAAGTAGACATGGGGAAGCAAAGTTGTGACGATTGGCATGTTGCTTATATTTTTTGCGTGTGTTAAAGGCAGAAGCTGTATGAGTCAGGGGAGGTGGTGCAGCATGTGGGTCATGTAGTAATCTATATTGTCCAATGGATGAGAGGCGGTTAGATGAGAGGTACTGTATTGCTGTATCTGTGTTCGGTGTGGTGGAAGAGTGAAAGCTTGGCATTGGAGTTTGTTACTTTGTGTGGTTTGAAAGGTGGGTATATGTTTGTATTTTGTGATGGTAAGTATTATGAGGTGTTGCGCTTTGAAGATCTTGCTGTGCTCGTGTGTGTGATATGTTTTGCTTTTGAGGAGTAGTGAAAAAGGGTGCTGATGTATTTTTTTCATGCAATGGATTTGGTTGTGTAGTACTGTTTGTGAGAGGAGGTTGTGACGTAGAGGGGGTGGTGATATGTTTATGAGTAGAGTGTATGTTGTGTGTAGGAGGGAATGAAGTTGAGAGTGTTTATCTTAGACTGGTTTGTTGCAAGAGTTACAAAGTGTGGTGGTGTGCAGTGTGTGTGTTTTGCGTTAGTGTTATTATGGTAGAAGGGAGAGGAGGGTGTTTGTTGGACAACTGATGAAAGGATGATTAAATGTTTGTTAGTGATAAAAGGTGGTCTGTTTGGTGTAATTACAGCAGGGAGAGTGTGTCTGAATGGGATATAGTTATGTATGGTGTTAATTGGCGTTGTGTTAGTGATTAGTGTATTGGTTTGGGGTATAGGATAGAGTTGTGTACTGTTTGTAGGTGATGGTGGATATGTGTGGTAGTTGGGATAGTAGGGTGTGTAGATTTGGTTGGGTTTTTAGTGCATGCTGGTACATTAATCTGTGCATAGTGTTATGCGTGGTGTACATTTGGTGTGAGTGTGCTGCTCTGTTTGTTGATGTAGATGGTGTGGGCTGGGTACTGCTAAATGAGAAAAAGGGCAGCATTTCTGGCCCTAGTCCCAACCAGTCTCGAACAGGCTCAAACAGGCAACTGCCCTTGTCCTCTCTGCCCTTAGCCTCGACGCCCGGGCTGAGACACCCTAACCCTGGCCTTTTTTATAGCCCTAGTAATCAGGTGACCCCCTTCAGCCAATGAGAAACCCAGCTCTAACACTATTTATTTATTTTGTTTATTTTGAAATTTATACAGTGCACTGTTACCCGTGGGTGTCCTGGCGCTAAGTAATACTCCAACACGGAGGCCACGCAGAAATTAGAGAGCAAACAGCCAAGTCTTGAGACCTCTCCTAAAGGCCATCAGATCAGTCACAACACTAGCCATAAAAACTAGAACCAATAGGAGAACCTTACAGCTAATCTTAGCCCTAGTCCAAGTACCCAATCAGTTCAAAAACCCTGATCTCTACTTCCAATAAAGGCCCTAGCCCTACCAGTAGTCCCAAAACAAGTCCATGCAACCAATGGCACAGGTAGCCTAGTCCCTACTTCCAATAGAAAGCCTAACCCTACTCTAAGTCCCACACCTAGTACAGCAACCTATCACACCAGAAGCCCTAAAGGCTATTTCCAATTAAAGGTCTAACCTAGCTCTAGTCCCACCCTACTCCCAACAACCAATAACATAGGAAGCCCTAGTCCCTACTTCCAATAGAAATCCTAACCCTAGCCCTAGTCTGAACCCTACAATGATTGAATCACAGACCCAGAAACCATCAGAACCCTCAAATACCCAACCAATGAGGACATTAACCCTAATCCAATAGAAACACCAGATACAACCACCAATCAGTGTAGACATGTACCAACCACTAGCCAACCATATAAGGTCCCAGCGACCTCAGACAAGGTTTGTTGGCCAGGAAGTTGGAAGCTGCTTCTCCTGTTCAGAATCTCATAGGAGACAGACAGGCTCAATCCACACGTTGGACTTCAGCAGGTAAGGGCCTCACTAACTTGAAATCTAACAATACTGTTTGAATAAAACTTTACTCCCTCTGCTGGCCAAAAAACGGATTGCACAGGCCCTAGTAAACACAGTTTAAACAGTTCACAGAAGCATCCTCTGATGTAGAAAATCCCTGTTGCTGGGGGTGGGGGAGGCAGGGGGGCTGGTTTCACTGGCTTGTGAATACAAAAGGGTGTCTGGGACCGCACTGTTTTAACATACAGGTCTTAGCACAGAGCAAAGGAGACATTTGGAGGGAAAACAGAATTGTGACCTAGGAATGAGAGGGACAAACTACAGAGGTTGGACTGCAAATCCCACAATTCAACACGCTAAATGGAGGCAATCGTGAGCAGGGAAAACCACAAGTTTAAAACACAACACAGGTGATCAAATATGCAATTACAATTTTTTACTGTAACAACCGCAGGCAAAGACAGTAAAAACAGAAAGTGAAAATTGTTTTTTAAACAACTTTTTGTCTTGTGAAGAGACAGCACTAGCCTGTCTCCATACCACTTCCTGGAGTCTGCTCACTGCAATCTGGGGCACAGGTAGGCTGCAACTCACAAGATGGAGCAGAATGATTTGGGGTGCACCCAGCAAGGCCTTAGGGGGCCTGGGCATGTGTGAGAGAAGGGCTCAGACTTGCCTGGTAGCTGAATAGCCAATGGTCTGCTGGCCTGGGGTGGAGGCTGGGCAGCTGCTTCTCCTGTTCAGAATCTCCTAGGAGACAGACAGGCTCAATCCACACTTTGGATTTCAGCAGGGAAGGGCCTCACTAACTTGAAATCTAACAATACTGTTTGAATACAACTTTACTCCCTCTGCTGGCCAAAAAACGAAGTGCACAGGCCCTAGTAAACACTGTCTAAACAGCTCACAGAAGCACCCTCAAATGTAGAAAATCCCTGTTGCTGGGGGGGGAGGCAGGAGGGCTGGTTTCACTGGCTTGTGCAATATCAAAAAAGGAATGCACAGTTCCCCCTGGATCCAAAGAACTTGGATAGGACAGTTGACAACCAAAAAGTGAGTGGAGGCACACGGGAGGAGGATCCTCTTTTTCGGAACTAAAGGCCTCACACACCCAGCAAGCTAGGTGTCATGCTTCATCACATGGCCTTGCCCCTCGTCGGGTCGGCGGTGCAATACCCTACCGGCACCCATAAAGGGGCCCTTTGACGGGGATCTTTTATTCCTGCCATATGGTGCTGTGGGGGTGAGGGCCCTAGGGGGTGGAAGTGAGTGGTGTAGATGTGGTAAAGTGATGTTAAAAAAGGTTGGGTAGTTCACAAAAAACTTTTAATGGAGTGGTAACCCACCTTTATTAAAAACAAAAGGGAGAGTGGTTGCTTAGTCAGGCTATAAGGTCCGTGGAAGCAAGAACCTACTCTAACTGTATGGTCGACATGTTTCATGCTTTATTTAGTTCAAAACGATACTCAGCAATTCCTCAGGACCAAAATGGGGAAAACTATCTACACTACTAGATATTCATATGTTCATCTAGTCTAATATGTGCCTGGTTCCGCCATGTAGAAACCCACCTATTCATGGAGCGAGTGCTGTTACGATTGCCCTCGGCGCTAAGACACCACGTTGTTGATGTCCTCTCTGTTTTCGGAGCCGCGCCAACCTCCTCGAAGACACTCCCGCCGGGGAATCGGTGCCATTCGAATGGCTTGTGAACACAAAATGGTAGCTGAGAGTGCACTGTTTTAACATGCAGGTCTTAGCACAGAGCAAAAGAGAAATTTGGAGGGAAAACAGAATTGTCACCAAGGAATGAGAGGGACAAACTACAGAGGTTGGACTGCAAATCCCACAATTCAACACGCTAAAAGGAGGTAATCATGAGCAGGGAAACCCACAAGTTTAAAACACAACACAGGTGATTAAATATGCAATTACAGGCAGGCTAAAACTACCATTTTTAACTGTTTGTTAATCAACATTTCTGCTACAGATATTCTTGGTGCATTTCTTTTGGCTTGGTATAACATCATAATGTTAGGTCTGAGATGAGGCGGACGCAGAATGGGTGGGGAATGGCTCAATTACTTACCTGTAATCTTCATTACCCTATTGCAGTCCTCCTCATCACAGGCCAGTAACCTCCCACTCCTCCCTTGCAACTCCAATATATGCTTGTATATGTGCGGGAAGTTAGAGGGGAAGGGAGCAGTATTATGGTGAGGGATGTGGAAATAGAAGAGGCTGTAGAGACCTTCAATCTTCTGACATGGGATAACTACCTGTCGAAGGTGGGGTCACCTTGTAATGTTTGGTCTGGGACAAGGAGGACTACAATTCGAGGTAATGAAGATTACCGGTAAGTAATTGAACCATTCACTTGCTCTTACAATCAGTAAGTCTCTCCAAAGAAGAGCTTGGCTACTCCATTTATGTTTGTGGCTTCCACCTGGAACGCTGCGTCATTCATAGGTTTCCAGATGTACTTCTAGGAATGTCTTCTGACACATCCCCTGGGTTCCTATTCCTTCTGTGAGTGTGCAACATAGTGTAGAATTACAAACAAGGAGAATGGAGTTGTTGCACAAATGCACACTTTTTTCCCTGAAGGGATAAAAAAATTCCCATGGAGAAGTTCCCACCTACATCCCCATAAACGCTAGAGGTGGGAGGGAACTGTTCCCCTTCCTAGCCTAGAAGGAGAGTTACTCTAGGCCTCGGATACTGTAACTTTACTAGCATTTCCAAATTAGGACGGAGCCTAATCAAAGTTTGTGACTGCCCACAAACTTACAAGTTGGGATTAACTACAGAGCATTTCTCCACATTTGTAGAAAAGAAATGTGAAGCAGTGAATGCATTCACACCTCCAAAGAATACTTTTGTGAATTCCTGGCAGGCATCTGGCATGAATATTTGTCCATAAAGTATGTTTATGGCTGAATTTGCCATTGTGCCTGGGACCCAATGGTCTTAACTAAGATTATTTCTATATTCTTGAATTCAAATGGAAATTAAATGATGAATTTGCTAATGAATTCAAATAGTATGTGCTATGTACTGAAGTAAGCAAGGTATATTCATATTGTGAGTAAACCTGTGAATCTCCACTAACAGCTATTGATCATATTGGATGGTATCAGAACCTGGAGTAAGCCAGTACTGATTTCCTGTGATGTAACCAATGGAATTGTCAGTAGAAGTGAAGGAGTTTTGGGAGATGGACATCCAATGAGATAGGAGTGCAATCATACAAAGGATGGACAGAGGCCAATAGTCACAGACTATTCTTGGATAACCTCTAATGTATCCCCTGATGTAGTTTATACTTGATAGGATATGTCAGGTTTCTCTTTGATTAGGTCTGAAAGGTTTTTCTGGAACCACAGAAGTGATTTTGTAAACTAAACTCACTATCCTCATTAATAAGAGCTATAGATGAGAGGAGGACACCAAGAAGAACAACCATTAGAATTCATAATAGTATCCAGCACTGATGGACAAGAGTGATGCAATAGATGTCAATTCACCAAAAGGCTAGGGGTAGCGGAAGTGACAGCACACATTTTGCCTCACCCCCTTGTGACATTACAGGACGTGACCTCAAATAGCCTTTTACTCCAGGTTATGACATGACTGAAAAACAACTGTCCTTCAAAATTATAATAGCTATCTTTTCAAGGAAAATTATTCTGTTAAGCAGCTGTAAAAAACACATTCTGACACTGCATGTAATGTTACAGTACATGTAGTTTATGGCACAGCAACATCAAGTGAATACTAATGTATGACTGTACCACTGTACTGTAAAAGTATAGTGACAAAGAGAATGTGGCCCTCAAATTTCCAGTGCCAGAAAGTATGCCCTCCAAAGTTGCTTTGCCACATGCAGACTATCCATGTGACATACAGAAAATAACTAACCTACCATTTATTGTGCCAGAAAGGTGTTGCTCATTAACATTCTTGTTCCATGCATTCTATGTCATCCACTCCTTTTTTACCTTTTCACTTAACAATTTGTTTGATCTTGGTCAAAGTGCTTCTTCTCTGCTTGAAATTATTTAAATGCAACACCTGTTTCTTTATCTGCCCCAAAACCGGTCCCAGGATGCTTGTTTCCAGTCCAGGGAGGACCTGGCTTGGCAGTTCGGTCTGGACTGTTCCTATGAGGCACAGGGTCAAGACTGATTTGCATATGGCTGGGTATAAACTGGGGTGGCATGGTGAGCAAAAGAACAATGGATTTAACCCAGATCTATTGACTAGGGGAGAATGTTTGATTTGCTCTGCATTCCATCCATCATCTGTGTGTCTTTTGCTTTCTTGCGCGGAGTGCACCGGGTATGCCAAGACGTGGGTCCTGGGCTCACTGTGCCACTGGATTCCAGCTAGTGTGGCTGATGAGAGGTGATGACCCAGAAACTAGTCCCAGGGCTACCTGTGCCACTGGGTTCAAGCTAGCCTGTCTGATGAAGGTTAATTACTCAAAACAGGTCTCAGGATGCTTGTTTCCAGTCCAGGGAGGACCTGGCTTGGCAGTTCGGTCTGGACTGCTCCAATGAGGCACAGGGTCAAGACTGATTTGCATATGGCTGGGTCTAAACTGGGGTTGCATGGTGAGCAAAAGAACAATGGATTTAATCCAGATCTATTGACTGGGGAGAATGTATGAGTTTCTGTCCATTCTGTCAATCATCTGTGTCTCCTTTGCATAGGTACAGGTTCAGCACCAGTGTTCCAATGCCAGAAAGTATTGCCTCCAAGTTTGCTTTGTCACATACAGACTATCCATGTGACATACAGAAAATAATTGACAACATTTATTGTGCCAGAAAGTTGTTGCCTCCTAACCCATTTGTGCCAAAGGCTTTGTATGCAATCACAGCTAAAAATCTATTCTTAGCATAGTGTGCTGCCCGACTGGTATTTTGCCTCTTCTCTCATTGTATCGAGATAAATAACACAACAAGTAACGTTACACCCACAACAAGCCAGAACTATTGGCTTTGTCAATGGTTGTTAATTGCATAAAATAAAAATGCAGCAACCATGGCTTCATTGAATATAATACTGAAAATGCACTTTTCTAAAATGATGAGACTGAAAGGACTCTAGCCCCTTCTTTTTAACTTGTTTCACCCGCTTCTTTGAATGAACTGGATTGTCACCTAGCAGCATTGGTGTTTTGCACATTTCTTCCATCTGACAGAATGCTCTGCCCTAGACCTCTCAGGAGGAGGAGGCCCACCACAAGCAGTAAGAGCCCAGACGGGCCCATTTTCATTTTGTATGTGGTAATCAGCCGCAGACAGAATGACAATGGGCAGGTGGGGCTGCTCTTCTGCTCCCAGGAAGAGTGCGAGGTAGCCGCAGCAGGGAGCTGAGGTTTCATGCAGGGGAACAGTGCCATTCCCCAATGCCCAAAAGTATGGACATAAGGTGTCCGTAAAAGGGATCATCACAGACAACGGACGTGAGATCCAAATTACTGACAATCCGTGAAATTTACGGACGATTGGTCACCCTATCTACTACACGCTTCTCTGTTCTGCAGCACTGACAGTCAGTGAAAGTTTCTAAGCATTACTCACAAGTGATCACTAGAATCCTGCCCCCACTCCAGAAGCACCTTTATCTCTTTCTTGCTTTTCCACAAGAGGCAGATCAACACCACCAGAGTCTTCCACTTAGTGTTCAGGGTACCAACTCAAAGTGAGTGGAAGTTAGTCCAGCAAAAGTCAGTACAATATACGCTCAAACCCAGCAAAAAGAACTTGTGTTGATTGAAGCTGTTTAACTGTCCCGTTTGCCGACCGGTAAAACGTAGCCCTACTCAGGGTGGACTGGGTAGACACGAAGCAAGGATAAATGCTGTTATAAAGTGTTTCATCACTGAAAGCTGGGTGCTAGCATCTTTTCTGCCCTGATGATGACCCTTTTCAAAAGTATTTTCTCTACCGTTGAAACGTTGACAACCACAATTGTACTGATATTAAATACATTTATAGACACACTGTACTCTTAGTTTGAGTTTTGCTGTGAATGTCTACATTCATATCAGCCCCTAGTTTTCTACATATACTTTGGATATAGCACTGCGCACATCTGGTTCACCTTTGACACCATTCACCTTCAGTGAGCCATCATGTTGGAGCACCTGAGTATGATGCTATTTTCACAGTTTCAGTACCTTTTGAAGATCTCACGCAACCACATCTTACATGAAAACTGAGGGGGATATTCACAAGGAAGTGGCGGAGTGAGGCGTTAGCCTTCTTGGCTTAACGCCTCTCTCCGCCACTTCGGAAATGCATGGCGGCACCATATTCACAAGTATAGGGTGCAGCCTTGCGTTTTCCCTTGCTATGGCGCTAAGTTTCACAACTTAGCGCCAACGCAGGTACCCTTGCACAAGAGTGCAATGGTGTCTGCAAGCAGGGAGGTTTGTTTATGTACAGGAAGGTGTCTCTTCCTGCCCATAAACAAACCTAAAATGCCAGTTTGTAACTTACATGTGTGCTGCTTCATGCAGCACACATGCAATTTACAAAACAGCATTTGAAAAAAAAGTTTGTTTATGTACAGGAAGGGACACCTTCCTGTACATACACAAACCATGGCATTTTGCTTTTTCCATGTGTGCTTTTCGAAAACTACAAGGGGGCCCAAAGAAGTCAGCAAGGGACCTTGGGAGTCAATATTATTAAGGCAAGAGTGGTCCCTTACAAACATTAATACTTAATCAATGAATAGAGACGAAGTTGTTGCTATATTTGAAAATGACGTGCCCAGCCGGGCAGAGGTCTTAATGTTTACTTTTCAGTCACTGTAAAACATAATTAACACACAATATACAAGACAGGGCAAAAGCCTGTACACACAAGAATCAAGACAAGGGAACAATTAAAGGGAACAAACAAAAGGGCTTAGGCAAAAGCTTAGCCTTCTGTAAACTTGTTAGTTGCACAGTTTTGATTATAAAGCAGAACAATATTGACACCTTCACACTTTTAAAGGGCATATAAATCATTCCATGTGTGTAAGGTGCACATAGTTGTCGACGGCGTTTTGATCCGATTAACTCATTGTACGAATCTCAGCAGGACATGTAATGTATGCCTAATAGTAAGACAGCCTCATTTGCCAAGGGGGAAGCCAAGGGATCCAAGACTTGCTTTGTGCCTGGTCCCGGGCAGTTCTGGGCGGGCTGTAGCTGCGAACTGTTGGTGTCAGCATGTAATTGGTTCCGGTTAGCAAGATGCTCAATAAAACTATTGGAGGGCCAAGGTTAGACCAACCAAAAAACGTCAGGCGGACCACAGTGGGTAATTAGGGGACGTTCAGGGATAGTCCGGTATGATAATCGATAATGAAGAGTTAGTGCTGCTCCATCGCGGATGCCGGTCACTGAAAGTGACGTTGTGGTGGCGATAGGGACTTGTGAATATGCCCCTGAGAGCGATGGGAACCCTACTATCATAAAAAAGAATTGTAGTTGAACTCTCATATTTTAAGTAATTTAAATTGTTTTAATGGTTTTTTTTTTTTAAGTTTGAAAGCTTTATTAGAGTAAAATCAGATAGTACAATAAGGTGACATCAGCAAAATATAGGAAAAAGGCTAAAAGTTGGGATAAATTAAACATAAGTAGCCAATATCACAATGAAAAGCAAAGCATTTTGAATTATTTTACGGGGAGGGGGGGGAGGGGAGGGAGGGAAATAAAAGCATGTTAATATCATAAAGAATGAATAAAAATAGAAAATACAATGAAGGTCAGTCAGAAAGTACAGTAAAATACACAATATTTCAGCAATTACTTGAAATAAGAACTTTTAGCAAAAAGGAAACATGTATAAAGCTAAAAAATCACAATAGTGAAATTGAAAAATATCATAAACTACAGGCAAGTGTACATGTGTTCAAGGGGGTTTGAAATTATCCGAGGAAAGTGGAGAGTATGTCTTTTTGGCAGATTGATCTAAATATAAAGTGAGAGGTAACCAGTAAAGTTCAACATTCCGGGAGGGTTTGCAGGAGGAGGCAAAAGCAATATCAAGTCTATGTGATTGACATACTAAATTCCACCAACAATTTAGAGACAAAGTGTTCAAGGATTTCCAGTTAGAAACAATGTGCTGCAGTGCAAGGGCTAGCATAAGATCAAAAAGACCGTGAGAATGTGGAGGGAGATCCAGATCGTCTGAAAGGCTACCTAGAAACACAAAAGAGGTGGAAAAATGAAAAAAGATGTTGAAAATACGGGAGAGGCGAGAGCATATCTGAGTCCAAAAAATGCGAACTGAGGGACAGAGGAAGAAAAGGTGTAGCAGATCTGCATTGGGAGCATTACAGGTCCAACAATTAGGTACAAAACTGGATTGAAAGCGAGAAATAGAAAGAGGAGAAAGGTAGAGTCTGTGGTAGAAGAAAAATAGGGATTGAGTGAGAGAGGCAGTACGGGAAATCTTCAAAGATCTGGCCCATATTTTGTCCCAAAGAGAAGTTGACCATGAGGAACCCAAATCCTTCTCCCAAGACAATTCCAATTTCGATTTGAGACGTTCCGGATCGGGGGCTGAGAAATACCGATAAATAAGGGAAGCTTTAGGAACAGTAGAGAGGACGGCAAGTAGAGAGGGAGACGAGGCTGGTAGGCTTTCAGAAGGAAGAGAATAATAACAATCTAGAATGGTTTCATAAGGAGGAGGAATTTCTTTGCAAAAGAAGGAGGGCAGTGGAATTGAGATTGAAATTTAGGAAACGAGCAGGGGGAAGAGCCATCAAAAAGATGACTTACCCAAATGATACCTTTCGCTCTCCATGAGGGCCATGCAATAGGTCTGTTATGTATTAATATGAGTGAGTTGTACCAGATAGGTAATAGTAAGAAGGATTCCTGAGAGACCGAGGTAGAGGAGACTAAAGGCCGTAAAAGAGAAGAGGTATGTTTGAATAAAAGGGGGTTAAGACATGGGGCTTTAGATGTGAAACGGATGACCTCTTGTAAAGAGTAAGGAAGCAATAATTCCTGTTCGACAGAAAGCCAGAGGGGAGAAAAAGGGGAGGTTTCCTGAGATAGTCAGCGGGAAGCTTGTCGAAGTGAGAAGGATTTGTGGTAAAGGCGAAAGTCTGGAAAGTTGGTTCCACCATTAAGTTTAGATTTACGAAGGTGTAAGAGAGATATACGAGCCTTTTTCTGTTTCCAGAGAAATTTGGATAAAACAGAATCAATGCGGCGGAAATATGAATTTGGGATACGGATTGGAAGCATGGATAATAAGTAGATCAAAATCGGGGCAATCATCATCCTGATGGAATCAAGACGACCCCACCAGGAAAGAAATAGAGGATTCCAAGAAGAGAGTAGGGAGTCTATTCTAGAAATGACCGCATTCATGTTAAGTTGAATAGAAGAGGAAATAGAGTTAGAAAAAAGAACACCAAGATATTTAATTTTCTTAGAGTTCCAAGCAAAGCCGGTGGCTGCGAAGAAGTGGGGAATGCAAAATTTGGTTAAAGGAAGAATTTCTGTTTTATCAGAATTTATTTTATAACCTGAAACCAAAGAGAATTGTTCAAATTCACGTAATAAAGAGGGAACAGAGGTGACCGGGTCTGAAATAAATAAAAGGATATCATCAGCATATGCAGATAATTTAAGATGTTGGTCCCCATACGGGAATCCAGAAATGGAGGGATTATTACGTATGGAAGTGAGGAAGGGTTCAAGCGCCAAAATAAATAAAAGAGGTGATAAAGGACAGCCCTGACGAACTCCACGTTGAAGCGTGAATGGGGAAGTGAGTTGACCATTGACGAGAACAGAGGCCTTGGGCATAGAATATATCAAAGAAATATAAGATATAAATTTAGGACTGAAGCCATGCCATTTTAAGGAAGCCATGAGAAAGGACCAGTCAACCCGATCAAAGGCTTTCTCAGCATCGACTGAAATGGCTGCAATGGGAATTGATAGTGAGGGGGCTTTACTTAAAACATTAAGGAAGAGTCTGGAGTTATCCGAGGTAAGGCGGCCCTTCACAAAACCACATTGCTCTTTCCCTATGAGATGTGGTAAGAGCGGGTCGAGGCGAAGAGCTAATAACTTTGCAAAAATCTTATAGTCCACATTAACTAAAGATATAGGTCGATAGTTTTTACAAAACTTAGGGTCTCTACCGTCTTTAGGGATAAGGCATATGGTAGCGTCCTGAAATGAGCCTTGGGTCGATCCAGTAGAACAAAAAGACTGAAAAAGAGATAGAAGTTTAGGTAAGAGGAGATCTGAAAAATGTAGGTAAAATTCAACTGGAAAGCCGTCAGGGCCTGGAGTCTTGCCTTTAGTAAGGGAGGATAAAGCAGTGGACAATTCTGAAATAGTGAGATCAGTGTCAACGGTCGAAAAATTAAGGTGGGAGGTATCTGGCTGAGGTAGGTTATCAAAATAAGATTGAATAAGCTCTGGGGTGGGGGGGTTCTCAGGAGTATATAAAGATTCATAAAAAGAGTGAAATTGTTCCAAAATTTCTGCATCTGTATGAAGAAGAATATTAGAGGGTGAATAGATAGAATCAATATTAGTTCGTTCTTTACGCGATTTCAGATAGTTAGCCAATAATTTACCTGATTTATTGCGACCTCCATAGTATCGTGCGCTGCTCCGGAGGAGAAAAGAGGAGGCTGAATCTGTAGTAAGCTTGTTAAAAGCAATCTTAGCCTTAAGAAGTTCAGGAGACATATGCTTAGTAGAGGAAGTATAGAATTGATGTTCCAAAGATTTAATGTGTGCAAGGGTAACTTTACGCTTTTGAAGGAACTTTTTCTTCTGCTTAGAGACAAAATCAATAATAAAACCCCGGGCTGTGGCCTTGAAGGAATCCCAAAGAATATGAGAGGGGGTATCAGGTGTAGAGTTAAGTTGGAAAAATTCAGAAGCGAAAGAACGAAAAGAGGAGGAAAAAAGAGGATCAGCAAGAAGAGAAGGGTTAAAACGCCAACGAGAAGATTTAGGAGTAGGAGGAAGAAGGTCAAAAACAGTAATAATAGAAGCATGGTCAGAGATAACAATAGGCTCAATAGAGGAGGATATAAGGTGTTGAGATAGAGATGAAGATAGAAAAATGTAGTCCAAATGAGAGAAAGAAGCATGAGGAGGAGAGAAAAAGGAAAAATCCATAACATCTGGGTGAGTGAGTCTCCATGAGTCTACAAGATGCATCTGAGTGATAGTGTCAAGGAATTGCTTATGTGGTTTGTGAGGGGAAAAACGAACAGAAGATCTACGGTCTAAAAAGGGGTCAATGATCTGATTGCAGTCTCCACCTAACAGGAAGGAATCAGCCTTATATTGAACACATTTTGCTGTAATGGAGGGCCAAAAAGAGGAGTCAAAACATGTAGGGCCATAAACATTGAACACAGTAATTGGGATAGCATTAATGAGTAGTTTAGCCAAAATCCAACGCCCCTCATCATCTTTTTCTTCTAGTAATACTTTACACTGAAGGCGTTTATGAATCAAAATAGCCACCCCGTTCTTTTTTTGAGAAGCAGGAGAGAACAAAACAGTTCCAACCCACAATCTTTTTAGTTTTAAGGATTCAATATCTGAGAGGTGGGTTTCTTGAATAAGAACGATATCTGGATTGTAAGAGGATAGGTGTGAAAGTACTCTTTGCCTTTTAATAGGGTGATTAAATCCTTTCACATTCCATGAAACAACTTTGAAGGTGAGAGAGTAGTAATCTGATCAAAATTGAAAAATGCAAAAACATACTGTACATTTAATAATTCAAACTTTAGAAAGGTAATAACCATGAGGATCATCAAAAAGATAGAAGGAAGGATAGGTAGAGGATGAAAAAGAAAAGGGTAAGGGGAGAGAGGTAGGGAAAGGGAAAGAAAAACAGCAAAAGAGGGAGAAGGAAGAAAAGAGAAAAGGCATAGGAGACAGTACAAATCCAAAAGGATGACTGTAATGAACATACCTGGAAGGGGAAGTATACACAGGGGGAAGGTGGGGAGATGGTGATGCGTTACAAGACGGATGCACGAGGATCAGGAGCAGAACCACACCGAGACCTCACATAAAGGAACAAAGGATGAAACAAGATGGTGAAGGGAACGTCCAAAACACATATCCGTCTGGGGAACAGAAAAAGAGAAATTGTTAACATATGGAACATGCTACATAAGAAATAGAACCAGAACGTAGAAAGAGAAAGGAAGTATATATAAGATATGCAAAAAGGAAGAGATATGAAGAAAGAAGATAAGCAAGATAAGAAAATTAAGATGAAGATAAAGGGTATAGAGAAGCACATATAATTAGAAAAGCGCTAGTAGAAGACAGGACATGAAGACAACAAAAGCCAGTGTTCAGCCACTGTTCGGAGTAGAAGAGGAAGCGTCCATCCCTTCTTCACTCTGCACAAAGAGAAAATTTCTTAGTTCACCAGGATCTTGAAATGACCAAGTCTTATTCCGGTAAGTGACTCTGAGAGTACAAGGGTGAAACAGGCCATATCTTGCTCCTAGAGAACGTAGAGAGGGACGCATAGCTAGAAATTCTTTACGTCTGGAGGCAGTAACATTAGAGACATCTTGAGATAAATAGACTCGTTGACCTTGCCAAGTCACTTGTTTTTTGTTCCTCGCTGCTGAAAGAATCAAAAGGAGGTCTGTGTACTTCAAAAATAGGATGATGACTCCACGAGGCTTAGAAGAAGAATCTGTTCTTGCGCCTAATCTATGAGCCCTCTGTATACTAATGGATGTAGAGGGGGGTAAGTCCAGAAGTTTCGGCAGAAAAGTGGTAAAGAAAGTCACTGGATTGTCACCCTCAAGATTTTCCGGCAAATTGTAAATACGGAGGTTGTTCCTCCTATTGCGATTTTCCAAATCCTCTGTATGCTTTTGTAAAGAGAGGAGAGTCTTTTCTAATGCAACAATACGTTGCGTGTTGGATTGAAGCTCAGGGATGTGTTGTTCAACAGTAGAAAGTCGGGCATCCATGTTCTCCCACTTGTCCTTCAAAAGCTGCATATCCGTACTTGTTTTTTCAACAAAGGGACGCATTGCTCGCAGCTCCTCCAAAATTTGATCAGTAGAAGAGGTTGAAGGGTTATCTTCTGGTGTAGGAGAGTTTTGTTTAAAGCGCTTGCCCGTTGGAGCAGGTGGAGAGGGCTTATTAGCAGATGTATGAGCCAGAGCTGATTTTTGAGAAGACATTTTTATAGAGCAATTCGATTTATTTGTACCAAATGAAGAGCCCACCGAAGTACTCACCGAAGACGTAAAGACAAAGTGAGGCTTACGCAGACTCACCATAGAAATGACTTTTTGTGTCAATAATTAATCTCAATTCCCTGAGAGGCATATAAAGGTGCGCTTAAAATGTTTCAGAAAAACATCGGAATATAAGGTGAAGCACCTTAAAGTACAAGACGTTCCAAAAAGTAGAAACAAAGGAGAAAATGAAGCTATCTCCTGAACAAAATTAAATTGTAGGAGAGAGCGTCAGGGAATTAGAGTGAAAATATACTGGTGACTGAAAGAGAGAGGGTGGCTAAAATGGGAGCAAATGGAAGTGCGTCATGAAGTAGCTGAGGCGTAGGAAAAATGTCCAGAAAGTCCCAAAATTTAGCAAAACGCCATGAGGAGTAGCATTAGGAAAAGCGCAGAGACTTGAATACGTTCAGAAATGAAAAAAAAAAAAAAAACAGGTCTCAGAGATGAAGCGCTCTGTAAATGCGTTTGAGCTGTTTCCTTCAATGCAGAAAAAGAAAGAAAAACGTACCAGAGGTTCTCCGCATTATAAATTTGCTCACCCCGAAATTCAGCGCTGCCAGGGTCGTTGGTGTCTAGTGACACGTTGTGTGGTGGCGAAGTATGACGGCAGAGGCTCCGGGATTCGAGGGAGCCTCAAAATGGCGGTTCCGTGAGGGGCTGCAGAAACATCGCGGAGACGAGCGAGAAACGGCACCACCAGAGCCGTAAAGCCGCTCCGCTCACACCGCTGAAGTTCCGCCACCCGAATTCAGCAGTGGGGCTCAAGGACGCTTCCGTTCACATCGGGAAACACGCTGCGAGGCTTGTCGATGTGGCGGAGCTCCGCACCTAGCCGGCCATCTTGCGCGGCATCCAAGCCACGCCCCCCCTTAATGGGTTTTTAAATTGCTAAACATGTTACGGGCTCTTATGGTCCCTACATAATTCTCCCTGGTAAGGTAATAATTATGCAGGGCTTACTCCTATATAATCCTTTAAGCCTTCATTGCACTTTCACAGTATGTTCGCTCTACCTACCCATAAGCTCCGTCTGCACTATTCATGTGTAGAGAAGAAAGAAGTTGTTACAATAAATGCTAAGGCTTTGCGTGCAAACGAAGAGGAGTGGGAAGAACCCACAAAGATTAAAAACAGCATGTTTGCTTGTATTTAGGCTATAGAAATTTGCAAACACACTGACAATGACAAAATATTCATACTTTATTGACCGCCACCTGGGTGCACGTGATACCTGTGCCTGTGTTTTTGCCAAGAGAGGAATCCAAAAAATACAAAACCTGAAACATTGACGGCAGAGATAATAACATGCTTGGTAAGTCAGGAGTGGAAGTGTTGCTTTAACCTCATTCTTTGGCTCTTTCTGGTCACACCTGTCTCTAGCTTGTAAACAGTCTCTATGGATGGATGCCCCAGGGCTTCGTCAAATGTCAACACAGTCAGCGCCAGGTGGAAATGAGCTTCACGAGAGGTGATGAGAGGTAAAGCCAGTCTCCCACAGGAACTGGGGAAAAAGGAAAAAATAAGTGGAAATATGGTGTGTAGGGATAAGACGGCTGCCCGGACTGCATCTTACCAACTATAGAAGTAATGTCTTTAAGCCATCAATTGGCGGTAGTATTAGGTCGGTGGTCTTTCATCGAAGGAAACAGCCTATACAATGAGGTTTTACCACGTTGTACCTTTACCACTCATTTTTTACCACTCATGGTTTTAGAATGCATATGATTTTCCAACATATGCCTTTACCACACATTTAAGGCAAGTTTGGGGGTGTGGGGCTCTTCTCTCATAAATACAGTGTGTGTGTTTATATGTATATATATATATCAAATACAAGCCCAAACTCGCTCAAAAGCAGGGGCTGACTCCGAGTATATTTTCCAAAGCAAGATTACTTTATTCCAAACAAACGACCCAGACGTGTTTCGGCGGTATGCACCTCCTTGCTCACTACATATATAAACAATGCGTGGTAACGGCATACGTTGTAAAGGCTTATGCGTCCTAAAAATGCGGGGTGAAAACTGCATGGTAAAGGCATGCAGAGTATTTCCCTGCATTGTTCTGCATTAGACCTTCTTCCATTTCCATGATATTGAACACTCAAAGTGCAGAACCACATCTCCTACAACCACAAGAGTTCCTTACTACCAGCAAACATAATCAATTTGGTTTTCTAAATAAATCTAACAACCTCTGCAGGAACCTTACAATAACAAATCTTCATAAATTGACTGTATTAGTTCTAGACGATTACAACTAATAAGATGTTACACAGTTCTTTGTTCTTCATAACTAATGTCGGAAACTGTTGTTAAATTGTCTCATTGAAGCACTGTCATCAATGGGAACCCTGTACTTATGATTTTTTAATTTGTCAATTCACCCTTTATTGCAATTGTCATACTTACTTCTTATGAAGAGAGAGAGACAGGCAGCAAGAGAAAGGAAGAAAACAAAACTACTACGTTTCTTTTATCACAAATAGGTTAGATGCAGTTCTTCATAAAAACAAAACACTATCATTGAAAGCATTAATTTATTCTTGAGCTGGAAAATGCCTATCTTTTTTATATTTATACATTTAAAATTTTGTATTATTGAACTGGACTTAAATAAAATCAAATGCTCACCAATAAATACTTCACCCACCATAGTGCATATTTTAATTATGAACTGCTTTTAGGTGTATTACAACAACATTGTACACCTATTGAATTTTAAAACGATGTGAATCAAATATATATTTAAAATAGCATAATGCAGGATTCATACTGATAGCAATGCATTGAAACATGGATTGAATATCATATTATTCTGTTTGGTGACAAGAGTCAAAATGGCGCACAAATGCTACACAGTTGCTTCAACTGCTACACAGTTGGTTATTGAATATTGACAAGCAATGGTAAAGCCTTTGCTTGACAAGCCTAAAGTTTCAATGAGGTGGGGCCGATGTGCACTGCCACTTGCAGCTGACTAGCTTAAGAATGCAGTGTACTGTCAGGAGCAACTTACTGCATTTTGAGAGCTAATGTCAATGCGCTTCCGCCCTAGATATATCTGGTCCCCTTTGGAACTGTGTCTTCATGTTTGGACGGACGCATTAAACCAAACGCAGAATGCTGAGGAGGCCGAGCAAATGACACGGGGTGACTCAGGATAGTCTCTATTTGTAAGAAACCTTCTCAAACACTGGTGGTATATGCTACTAATGTACACCACAAGTTTACATTCCAAAACACCCTGATCTTTAATACTATTAAGTGATACTGTACTACACAACGACTCCTCCTGCCCTAACTGACACCTTCTCATCCAAATGGACACCTCCAGTTCACCGTGGGCAGGTGAACTGTCCTCCGTAATCCTCATGTGCACATGAAACCTTATCAACCACATAACCACTATTCCAAGTACATCAATGAGACACATCTCTATCTAAACCTCACTTACCGCAGACAGCCCTTGATTGCCTGGTCCATGCTTGGGATTTAAGAACCTATCTCAAGCTAAAGATGATGAAAATGTAATTCATCCCCACCACCTATGGTTCTTCAACAATACCAGACAGAGAAATGTCCACTGACACGAAGTTAAAAAGATTAAGACCCCAATTCTTTGCACTGTAAATCAGTTGCAACATTGGCAGCTGCCTCTGTGCCAACGCCTATGTTGGCAACATTAAGACAGTCTGAATTCAGCACTCCCTTCAATACAGAATAAGCCTTCACTTTCTAGACTTCGACTTCAGATTGACTACCTAAACCAAATTAATTTGCCCTCTGGACTATGGTAGTGTACTACTCATCATCTTTGACTAGAGTTAGACTACTAAAGAATGTCTTGCATGTTTCTGATTGTCTCCTTAATGGTCTATGAACTATCAGCACACCACTTCCATTTGGACACAACACATTGGATTCTCTATCTGACCTCAATTCTCTTCAAGACCTGCTGCATTACATACAAGCCAGAAGTAACCAGCGCCCCACCCTTTTTAGCAAACAAAACTAACCATTTGATGAGAACAAGGCAAAATGAGAAGCCAATATGTTGGTAGACATGAATTCAAGAAGTGCAAAAAGCTAAAGACCAAAACACAGGCCTTTTCTAGGAGCGCATTCAAGATACAAACCAGAAAACAATCCCTTCTCACTGCAAACTTACCCAGTCATTGTTGCATTTGAGACAAATGCAAACAACACCAGTCTTAAGAATTTTTGGGGCCCGAGCAAGATATATTTTGAGGGGCCCTGTTGGAAACAACTTTTATTTTAATTTTATAGAGAGCAAACTCAAACAGAAGGTATCAGAGCACTTTACATGAGCACCAGTTACGTTTCAGACGGACACATTAATTTTTGGTAGGCATGGGGATAGTAATTTATTTGGCCAGATTCACATCACAGAATGTTAAGCGTTCCTGTCGAGACTCCGAGTTCCCCAGATTTGAGGTCGATCACTCTAGCCATTAATTTGTACTGCCCATTTTCTGCTAATTCAAGTAGCTTGATGTCAAGAAATCTTGCAGAATTTGAGTCACTCAAATACAGGTGAAATATGCCTGGCCCATTTAACGATGAAAACGTTTAGCATTCCTACTGTCAATAAGTTAAAGCTAATAAAAAGTGTTTATAAAAACAAAAAGAAATATGCCCTGACTTGGGTTTCAAAAATCCATAATAGGATCATGGGAAGAAGTAGAGGTAGGCAGAATGGAGAAAGGTTTACATATAGAAATAGACATGAGCCAGACAGAGAGAAGTTCGCTTTCCTAGGGGCCCCTCAGGAGGTTAGCCCTAGGCCATTCCCCACTTTGTCCCTAAAATGTCTCTGCAAAACATGTCTCTTTAAACAGCATGTCGCCCTGCACTGATGAATCGCTCTACTCACCCAGTATTGTCACTGCTCTTTCTCCCACTTAATGTAATGACCAAATTGTTTTGCTTACTCCCTTTGAAATGTTGTAGAGAGCTCCCTTGCTTCCCAGGTAGATTTGCCTGGCTGCTGATTTAGTGACATTTTGTGGATACATTTTAATACTGTGTACATATACATGTTCCTAATGCAGGCTAAAATTACCCTAAATGTTCTTGTACATTGACACACCCATATGAATATGGACACACCCCTGCGAAGACACCGCAAATGTTCGCTAGCTCCCTGACTTTTATTACGTCTATTGCCACATCCTTATTTATATTAATGTCAGGAATTTTGTAAGACCTCGGGCAGTATCACATAAAGTGAGCATTGCAAGTGCTAATTTAAGACACAGTCCCACTGTTTTGGGCTGACTAGTTTCTTAAATAGTTGAAGGACTGGAGCAGAGCTATTTTACCATCCTAAACTGTGGTGCAGGGTTGATTGTCACACAAGCTTTAAAGGCATGTTCTGCTTGTTGTTGCTTTCGGCTGAAAATGTTGCAACATTTTATGATATATGTAAAGTAAACAACAGAACATAACATAAGAGCATGCACAAAGCAACGTATTTAAGGTAAACATACCAGGGCACAACACAGAAAATATGCCAAAACAGAAATTAAAAACACAACCACAATACAACGAAACAACAGCCCTTTGCAATCTTGCAGCACTAAACAGGGCATCACAAAAACATCAGAATACATTACCACCACAAGAACTGGCACACAAGAACTATCCACAAACATTTTATGTCACACATTATTACCTTCAGGAACCTACTTCACAATTCAGTGGTAAAACATGTTTGCACCAAACACTACCTTAATTTACCACCAAGGGCATAGCATAGTACCAGTCAAAATGTTTTGTGATGCAGTCAAATAAGTGCAAAACTGGGGGGGGGGGGCTGGTATCCTACTCAATTATACACTTGATTTATCACAACAACCACACTATATTTCTTTGGTGATTGGGTTATTTATTCACCATATTTTTTCAACAACTCTGTTTTATATATTGTGTAAGGACCTCACATCCTTACAGTGAAACACATATCAAGTAACATATACATATTTACATATATGACAATGAACACAACATTTATCACATTTATACAATAACCACAAGTCTCAGTGAGAAATGCGAGCTTTATTCATAAAAGCGGAAGACTATTGTGAAGTGTCATTGAACCGCTTCTCGTACTTCGGATAATTAAGATTTGCTTTAATACCATAAACGAGTCCCTCAAAACAGCTTCCTCAGCACCTTCAGGAAATAATGCACTGAACTGTAGGAACACCAAAGAAAATCCAGTGGTGCCTTTTGGAGTATATATGATACATTGGTCTTCTGTGATATTTATTTTCATGATGTCAAATTAATGTTTGTGCAAATAGTGGTATTGTATAAATGTGTAAATATTGTGTAAATTGTCTCATATGTAAATATGTATATGTTACTTGATATGTGTTTCACTATAAGGATGTGAGGTCCTTACACAATATATAAAATAGAGTTGTTGAAAAAATAGGGTGAATAAATAACCCAATCACCAAAGGAATATAGTGTGGTTGTTGTGATAAATCAAGTGTATAATTGAGTAGGATACCAGGTCCCCCCTCCCCCCAGGTTTGCATTTATAAATGGCCCTACCTGGGTCCTGTCCGTAGGGCCTGACCCCCTTGTGCAGTCAAGTAAGTGGCATTTATGTGCATTTTTTTTTTTATTTCACATTTCAGCTTATCAGATTCAACTAAGCACTACCAACTCACATGGTGCAACCGTGTGTCACACGAAATCGGCTCCCTTCCCACGGCGAGGAGCTGATATCACACTGTGGCAGATAAAACGAGTTGGAAACCAGTGCAGAGTTGATTTCCGGGTCGTCTTTTGAGGCTGTGACCAGTCCATGTCCATTGAAGCGTGTGAAAACCCCCAGTACATCAGTACTCGCCTCAGCAATTCTTTTTTGGGTGGAGGGGGCTTGCTGAGGGGCGGGGAGGCAAAAGTTCATATTTAGGTACTTCTCTGTACAAGGTCCCTCCTCCCCCACAACAGTGATTTATTTATTTGTTTTTTTAGTTGGCAGGTGTGTGAGAGGCTGGAAATGAACGAGTCGGTCCTGCATTGTACCGGTTTCCTCTGCTGCTTTAGGCGTGTCTCCTAACACACTTAATGATAATCCCCTTTCACTGCCAGTTGAGACTAGAATGCAATTGTAGTGCATAAATTATGAACCCAAAGCGAATAAGAAGCAGACGCCTTATTATTATCGAGAAGGTGCAAGCGACAAAAGTATCAGTGTTTTATGTCCTATGTGATAATAATACTACTGTCGCCCGCATTTCAGTTTCTGTAGCACCTGCATAAGGAAATCTGCATGTTTTTGCACTGCTTTGATGCTGTTATGTTGAGAAAGTTATATGAAAAGGTTTTTTAAAAAAAAATGCTTTGTATATCCCAAATAAATAAAGTAATGGGTACATTTTTCGTCTGCGCAGGTAGCATAACAAAGCAACGGCAGGTCATGCGGGCAACTAGAGCCACATTGTGGGGGGGGGGGGCTGAAAAATATTTTCGGGGGAGGCTAATGCTTCCGAACTTTAGACAGAGTGGCTGTAAGAAGGGGTGAACACACAACAAAAGCCTCATTTACAACTAAATGGTTTTTTAAAGACCTGTTAAGTACTCAGGAGCGGCTGCAATTAGATGCTCGCCAGCCCGGGAAGCTATCTTCGCCCGGGCTGACACACACGACGGAGGGGGGGGGGGGGGGGCTGAAGCCCCGTGAGCCTAATGGGTGTTGCGCGCCTGCGGTAGGTCCTTATATGTGCGTACCTTCAGGGCAACTATTATTGTTCCCAAGGGCAGAACGACAATTTCCTGTTTTGACGCTCACCGCAGCCTGTGTATGGCTTTTGCTGAAATGTGCTGCACTCCTATGGTTTTGAGCTGTGACTGTAGCCTACATTCGCGCCGCATAGGTTGCCTGCAGCTGCCCGTCATGGGTCCGCTTGCAGATTTTTATTTTTGTGTTTCCTCGGTGAAGGTAGTTTTTCAATTTCATATCAATCTAAAAATTCCAAGTGAGTAGAATCAGATCTTTACAAGGTAAGGGTTGAATGAGGGCAAGCTGGGGAATGAAGCAAAGGAGCGAACCTTCTACAAATTGTTATTTAGGGTGACAAATGCAATTTTGTGTTTACAACTCTGAAATTACAAAAGCATTCCCTTCATTGTCCATCACTCTTATAAAAATAGCCTTCTCGTCCCATTTTTTCAGTTCAGTTCATAAAGTTAAAACATTCTTTAATTTTACTAATACACCACATAGCTATCAAAATCCAAACTCCGACTTTCATTGTGATATTTAGGGACAAAATGAACGCGTGGAGATCAGCTCATAGGATGTATGTACTCAGGGTTGACTTCAATAATAATATGAAATGGTCTTCAAAACCATGAAAAAAATGTTTTCTCTTTAGTGGGCATTAACTATCTTGAAAGAGTCCAGTGAGGATGAATCTTACTTTTTGAGTGACCTAATATTTAAGTTTTGGGGGAAGCAATACTCCACCACAAACATAGCAGACGTCCCTTTCGCTTATTCACCAGTGCATTAGAGCCATTATCATTAGAATTATGCAATTATGTTTTTTCCACATTTGTCACATAATCCAAAAAGCGCCTGGATACCCTATCGGGTGATTAGCCACGCTTTAAAAATCCTGATTGATTGATCCACCATCAATCAATCAATCAATCAAAGACATTTATAGAGCGCACTACTCACCTGTAGGGTCTCAAGGCGCTAGGGGGGGGGGGTGCCGTTACTGCTCGAACAGCCAGGTCTTGAGCTTCTTCCTGAAGGAGAGGTGGTCTTGGGTCAGGCGCAGGTCGGTCGGTAGGGAGTTCCAGGTCTTGGCGGCCAGGTAGGAGAAGGACCTTCCTCCTGTTGTCGCTCTTCGGATGCAGGGGACGGCGGCGAGGGCGTGGCTGGTTGATCGGAGGTGGCGCTTGGGAGCGTAGAAGTTGATTCGGTTGTTGAGGTAGCTCGGGCCTTGATCGTGTAGGGCTTTGTGTGCGTGGGTGAGGAGACGGAAGGTTATTCTTTTGTTGACGGGGAGCCAGTGCAGGTCTCTCAGATGTCCGGAGATGTGGCTGTTTCGTGGGATGTCGAGGATGAGTCTGGCTGAGGCGTTCTGGATCCGCTGGAGTCTCTTGTGGAGCTTGGCGGTGGTTCCGGCGTAGAGGGCGTTGCCGTAGTCCAGTCGGCTGGTGACGAGGGCCTGGGTGACAGTCTTCCTGGTCTCGGTGGGGATCCACCAGAAGATCTTCCGTAGCATGCGCAGGATGTTGAAGCATGACGAGGAGACGGCGTTGACTTGTCTGGTCATGGAGAGGGAGGAGTCCAGGATGAAGCCCAGGTTGCGTGCGTGGTCCGTCGGTTTGGGTGCGGTGCCCAGGGCGGGGGACCACCAGGAGTCGTCCCAGGCGGAGGGCGAGGAGCCCAGGATGAGGACCTCCGTCTTGTCTGAGTTCAGTTTCAGGCGGCTGGTCGTCATCCACTCGGCTACATCTTTCATCCCTTCGTGCAGGTTGGCTCTGGCGGCGGCGGGGTCGTTGGTCAGGGAGAGGATCAGCTGGGTGTCGTCGGCGTAGGAGATTATGTTGAGGTTGTGTTGGCGTGCGATGGCCGCGAGGGGGCTCATGTAGATGTTGAAGAGGGTGGGACTCAGCGAGGATCCTTGAGGGACGCCGCAGGTGACTTCGGTGGCCTCTGACTTGTACGGTGGTAGGCGGACTCTCTGTGTTCTTCCGTCGAGGAAGGAGGTGATCCATTCCAGTGCCTTCTCCTGGATTCCGACGTTGCCGAGGCGCTGCACTAGGGTGCTACATAATCTGAAAAATTTAACAACAACAGATCAAAAGTTGCTTAAAACACAGAGACATGTATTCCTGCGTACTAGAATGCGACTAGACTGGTCATCTTTCAGTTGCTTATTGCTGAATTTGGGTGGGAAATTGGTACTAATAAGGTGTTACCATTCATAAAAATATCAAAATAAGGAAGTAATACTGTCACACAATGTGCCCCCATTATGCAGCATAGTTTACCTTTTCTTGCTGCACAATTTAGTCAAGCGTGCCACATAATTTGGTCCTACTCTGCCGCATAATTCCAGTGCCCCTGGTTAAAGGCTATGGCAGACAGGATATCGCCAAGTATGGGACAGAATTCCCGTCCACCAGACTCTATCCTAAATCATGAAAGGAAGCTATATGCATGACCTTACCAGCGACAAAGCTAATAAATGTCAACAGTTGAACCACTGATTGCATTAATAACATAATAACATAATACCCTTGCCAAGCCTGGAAGTGTTGCTTTGACCCAATTCTCTGTCTGCTTCTGGCCACGCCTGTTTATTCTAGGTTTTCTCAACCGCAGAATTCCACTGAGTTGGGTGGGGCCATGTTACATTTCATTTGATATCCGACACATGCTGGACAGCTCTGTTCTTATCAATCCACACAAAGTTAAACTGTAACAAAGTTCAAGCTAAGCCCATACAGCATTTTTAGTTCCTGAAAGCTGCATGGTGAATGCCATTAAAATATATTTATTTGCTGACAAATAAGATGGCAGAATTAACATGGCTGAAAGAGGATGCTATACAGCAACATTGCAATCTACATATTGGTCTCCCAATTAATAAGATCATGTTTGATGAACATTTCAATCTGATTTTCATTTATGTTTATGTATTTATGTTAAAGATTCTTTCTCATTGATGTCCATGGCATATAATAAAGGCTCTGGTAAACATAGCAATATGTTTTGAGCCAAATACAGTTTTGTTATGTGTATATCTGTGAAAATTTAGGATCCCTTCGAAAGCATTGAAGAACCTTTTGTTTCTCAGGTTGAATATATCATTCTGGTAAATTGGAGCGATCAACAATAACGATGTAAATCTGAAGACGGACATGGGGGTTTGAGGTGGTGATGAGACAAGCGACTGGAGCAAGCGCGTTTCCTCCATTTTGGAATATTGACTTTTCTTCATCAGAAATAGTGGAGTGATGCCATGGACATATTTAGACACTCAGACTACAGATGTGTGCAAGGATCTCTGCTAGACTGGCAGCCATCTTATGCCAAAGGGGTTGTTGGAGTGGAACGTGGAGGGTTAAATAGCGTGCAGGTGGTGAAAATGAAGATTATTGCCTTAGTTGGTACAAGTACGGAGGGAAATTGATGAGGCTGTAGCACCATTTGCGGTACAAGGTTCTGCATTTATGAGTGTTTTGATTGAGTGAAAGGTTACGTGGTGGCAGATGTTTCAGCAGAAGTTTTGATTATGAAACCAATATATGAGCTACACACAGAGTACATAAGGAATGTGCAGTGCGTATAGCTTCTCATCTTCCTAGGTTCACAAATGGAGCAGAATCCAAGCAACATGAAGCATACATGGAATATACTACTGAAGGCTTCTCTTGCTGCACCTTTAGAGAAACCATCACACAAGCCTAGGAGAATGAACATCACTGCACAGTCTCTCAGAGTTCATCCGGTGCACAGGGGAATGCTTTTCATTGCTCCTTTTATGCTGAAGACACCATGCTTCCTACTGAGACCTTCAGCAGAACTTCAGCAGATAGAATACCTCTAGACAGACCCAGCATTACAGTAATTAAGCAATGAGCAGATGCTGGAAGTGGCCTGGTGCTGTGGTGCTCACTTTCAGAGAGGATGTGGTCTAGCAGCTTGGCGTGAACCAACTCTTCCAGAGCAGTGCCAAGAATGGTTTGCTTATGTTTGGTCCTTGTTTGAAATGGCAGAGCCGAGCCACACAAAATTGGACTGGAAGGCAGCCCAGGGCGATTTGTAGCATCTGACATTAATTTAAGCATTCCAATCAACACTTTTCATGCTATCCAGAATGTGAGGAGGAATTCTCTCTGCTCTCCGAAGAGCGACCTCCGTCAGCAGATCGTTCTCCCACCTCGCCACCAAGACCTGAAACACCCTCGACATCCACCTATGGCAGACCCACGACCTGCTGTCCTACAGGAGACTCCTCAAGACCTGGCTCTTCGAGCAGTAGCAGCATCCCCACCCCCCCAGCGCATTGAGACCCTCACGGGTAAGTAGTGCGCTTTACAAATGCTATGATTGATTGATTGATTACTCTAACCTTTTAGTAAGCATAATATGAACTACACACGTACCATTGGAGAAGGTGAAGCCAATGTTTCTCCTTACTGACCTTGCATAGTAGCCAGCAGAAGGCTATTGACTAACAGAACACGGCACAACAGAAGCACCTAGAAGGCACAGTCACATTAAGGGCACTGGCTGTGTGAATTAATAAGAGTTGGAGTTTTTGCTGAAGTGATGTGTGTCTACAGCTGCTTGACATTACAGAAGGCAGGGTATGGCCCATCTTCAACATAAAATGTGTTGGTACACCTAATGTACCTAGGCATGCCTCTATTTGCTTGGTGTCTTTGTGATGCATGAACACATGCAAAGAAACTCAGGTGATAATATGGAACGCAGATCAACCAGGAAGCAGTCTACATTTTAGCACCCCGTGGTTGGGTCCCATGAGAGACAAGGATGGTTCCGTGCAGACTTAAGCAGGTGGTCTCAACATCCAGAATTTGAGCAGAGGTTGAGAACCACAATCAAGTCGGGAGAAGAGTGGTTTAATGCGCCTGCTGTCGGAGGACTGCCAGGACCCCCTACAAAAGTTGAGGGGCCTACATCCTGACCCTTGCAGAGGGGCAAGTGTGAATTCCAATCTATGACGGTACTCCTGCGCTCATCTGTGCAGATGCAAAATACAACTGTGTGCACTTGCACATGTCACATGTCTAACTCATCCATGACAGAGGCCCTATACATTCCTCCTTTATCTGAATTTATTTCCCTACAGTGTTTAATCTACTACCTTTACAATACCCTGACTTTCATCTCCTCTACTAGAATCCTTGGAGTTCTATTCAGTCCCTCTATGCAAATGCAGCGTTTCATTACTTCTATATCCTGTGAGATGTGTTATCCATTGTTAAGTACATGAATGATTGGCCCATTCATCCTGTTCCATATGGTCAACACTTCTCAACTCACTAGTTCTTAGTGTGCTGGACTATCCCAAATAATCTACTTGTGGACCTTCACCAGCGTTGTTCTCATTTTGGACAAGTTTCAAACTTTGCCACAAAAACCTTAGACGTTCTACCAAGGCACGGTCCACCCTCATCCTGACACCACAATTCTGTTTGGATATCTGCTAAAAAGAGGCCCTAAGCAATGGGTACTAATATCGAATGATGTTGATGCTATATCCCGGTTCTACCTTTCCAATATCTTAAAACATGTTATACTCCCACAACATCTCAAGATCTGCTAACCAGAACCATTTTTATCTCACCCAAAATCCCAGTGCTCCATCCATTAAACTAATTTATGATATTTATATAGCGTAAACCTAGTAACGTCCCACAGAGTCCCTTCACAAATAAGTGTAGCAAATGAATGAATCACACATTGGCATAAGTAGGCAATGTAAGAAAGTAGTCAGTAGTCTAGGAGAGGTAATTTGAAGAGGGGCGTCTTCTATCTTTTTTGAATGACGAAACATTTAGATTTGGTCACTCTTTGTGTTCCTTTCAGCTGTTACTGTGTGGAGTTTTTGATGTAGGGATGATAGTAAGTCAGAGTGGAAAGCTATGTGTGTTAATGCATGGATCTCTAAATGTAATTCCAGCCTTAAATGGGAGCTAGTGAAGATCTTTTAAAATAGGGGTGATGGGTTTGATTTCTTTATGCCTGTTACCAAGTGGGCAGTTGAATGTATCACGGTTTTGAGAGGAGCAATAGAGTATTTGGTACTATCACAAGTAGTGCATTGCCTTAATTGAGATGAGCGAGTACTAAAACGTACAGTGTTGTCCTGAACTCTGAGGGTTAGAAGGAGGGTAAAAGTTTCCTAAGCAAATGGATTTGAAAAGAGAGAGAGGTGCTCAGTTATATGGAGGATTTGTTGAATGGTAAATCCTAAAGATTTGGTTAACCAAATCAGAGAACAAGCAATCACCAGGGTTGACAGAATAGAGTATCAATCCTTATTTTAAGCTGCGGTCGGAGAGTCATTGGAGTAGAGGAGAAGAGTTTTGTATTTTAGTTTAGAAAAGAATGTGCTTATCCAATGAATTTTTCAAGGAACGACCTCCCACCCCACCTACGGTCCGCATCAACTCTACTGGAATTCATAAAAGGACTTAAGACTTGGCTGTTCAGCTGAGCCTCACTGCAGCAGTACTCTCAGCGCCTGGATACCTTCACGAGTGATTAGCTGTACTATACAAATCCAGATTGATTGCTTGATTCATTGATTAAATAAACTTTTTAAGCTAGTTACATCAGCTGAATTACAGACTCTGAGACTTAACTGTGTATTATCATCATATTGATATATGGACATATGTTTTTCCGTGCCATTGTGCCACAACTTCCAAGAATATGCTGAAAAGGGAAGGCGATTGAAAATAACAACGTGGAATGCTGCATTCAGGTGAAATTGTAGAGGATTTGAAGGATTCCGATTTTACAAACTGTGATTTCAATAACTAGAATGAATGGTTCAGAATCTTTTCATCTAGATCACTTTGAAAGTGAGACTGTATATTAGAGAGTTGTGATAAATGGTAGTGAACACCACTAGGCCTTGGGTTGAACAAGTAGACAGGCACCTTCATGTCAAATTTCTAATGTGTTATCTAGTATTTGTTGTTTAGCAGTCTCTGTACAGTATTTGGGATGGAGTACAGAATGTAAGGGTTTAATAGGCTGTTGCAGATTATGGCCAAGAGATGAGTTGTAACATCGTCAATAATGTGTACTCTTGTCGGACGTAGTGTGGCTGAGTACTATCAACGTGAGGTTAGATTTATGTACCCATAAGACTTGTTAAGGACTAGATAAAGGTCAGTTATATCTTGAAGTCTAAAATCCCCGAATCTTAAGATTGTATAATTTCTTTCTAAAAACAACTAAAGATAGTTTTGATTTATAGTTACAAGTGTGTAAGAACAGAAGATAATAACCTACTAGGGTAGTAGTTACCAAGTTTAGCCAATGTACCACACATTAATGTATGTACAATTTAACTTTTTCAGAGGTTTCCAGGAACGCAAGGGCCACCTAGTACTAAGCTGTGTAATCAAATGTAGAAATCTTTGTAATTAAGCGTGAAGATTTGATATTACCATGGCTGTGTGACTAACAAAGGGGATTCTAAGTTGTTCATGACTTTTGTATATTAACTGCACACAACAAGCATACAACATGCATTCCAAAAAAACAAAGTGCCACATTTGGGATTATTGTGAGACCAAGTAATCCCTAGGCAGAAAGAGAAAGCTGGATAATACAAAAATGTGATGTGGGCCTAGGGATAATCATAGAACTTACTGAAAAAGACTTGAATCACGGGTACACCAAAAAGCGTCTTCACATTGATATTAATAAAAAGACCCATGATAAAGTCTGAAGAGGCAGTAACAAGTCCTTAGAGGGGGACTGGATAGTGCAAGGACATACCAAAGGGAGAAGCAGCACCAAATAACTCACTACTAGGCTGACAGGTAGTCCCAGATCGATGTATTTGAGTGTGGTGCCAGCTACAGTCATTTAAATACTAGACACTCACTTAAAAAAAAAGACAGTGCAAAGTAAGAGCAGGAAGACTTGAATCATGATACAGTGAATTCAAATTTGCCATGTTTGTGATACCATATGTAAAACTGTGGATAAAACCAAGCGAACTAGGAAGTAATCGGTAAATAAGAGTAAGGTTTTATCAAGAGTATGAGCTAATCAAAATGAAAAGTATCAGCAGAAGACTGGGTAATAGTACATTAAGTTTCCCAAGGAACATCTCGCCCATTGTTACAATGTAAGAGGTTTCAAACCTGTAAACTGTAGGATAACGACACAAGTCAAATGCCTCTATGTCCGCATCACAATGCAGAAGAACACCAAGTTATTAAACTGTAAATATTTCATAGAGGAATATGTTGCAAAGGAAGAGAATGTACAGGCAGAAACCTGATCTGCAAATCTCATGTTGAGATTTGGACTAACCATAATTCAAGTCTTATTTAGTGACCTTTATGACTATGCCTAGCCCCAAACCACATTTTTGTATAATCCATTCCCTGCTGAGAGCATTTAACTTCTGTCTCTTTCAGACCTTATCAAGGGTACATCGGAAATACTAGTGTAAACACAACTTTTGTTCCAACTGCGATTGCTGCCCCATATTGACTTACCAGGACTGTCTGAAATCTCCTTGTTTGTCTTACACAGCAATTAACCTTACTAACCCACCAAGGGTAGCCAGTCCTTTTCATGAGGATTCATTGATTTCAGCACATTAACACTTATTAATCTAACTGGGATCCCATTCTGAAATCAATGTATCTGCTCTGTCAGGATCAAATTGATCCAGTGCTCATAGCACTTGTGTATACTTACCCACAAGGTTCAGTTTGCCTATAGTCTTTCATCTATTTACTTGCACGTTGGGTCATGATTTTAGATCTACCATCCCCACTATGATGCACTTAATTTATCTATAGACACATCTGCTCTCTTGCATTTCTACCTCCTCATCTTGGGCTTGCATATTATAGTTGTTTTATGGTGTACTGTATTCTATACATATCTTTACGTATACCTCACTAGTGAGGGGCTTCTATATGATCAACTTTGTACATTTAAATTCTATGTTTTCATTATCTTTTTGGCTGATTATAGTAGTACTTAGAGCATATCTGATTCCGTCTATTACTGAAGTCTAGTATCTGATGAATGATATATGAGATGGTATGCTATTGTTATACTAACTTCACTTATAGTATGTTCACTGCGACTGGATGCTCTGCATCCCCCATATCTACATGGTTCTATCTCAGCTACTAATTATCACTCTGTGCCCTCTTTATTTTCATCTTTATGTAGAACCAAAAGTGTTATAATTTACCTCTGCACTGTCAAGACCTAGACACAAGTCTGCAGGAAGCTCAAACTATAAGTCCCTAGTGTTTCTAGTGGAAATTAATCTATTTTCAACTAATTTTACTCTTCTTAATGAATCAAAAAAGTCAAGATTTGTTAATTCATGTATTTTCTTTAGTGTGGCTCAAACGCCAATCTTATTCTTTTTCTCATTTCACATATTGCTTCATGAAATCAAATGATATACTTTCATTCAAACATTCAAAAGAGGAATTAATTTGAGCTATAATTTATAACAAAAACTCTTTACACACTTAATGAAAGAAAAAGCCCTATGCATTTCGGGTTAGGCATAACCCTTTATCAGGGGTACAATTGTATTAATCAAGTTATCCTGGTACGTCTTGTGCTTTTCTCATCAGTTCTGTCCTCGGGCACTAAAAAGTAAATTGCTTTGCGTTACTGATAATTCCAATATTATTTTTACATTCGTTTTAATAGGATTAGCACACTCAGAGAAAAAAACGAGAGAAACAAGAAAATCAAATAATGACTAATAATGGTGAGTTGGAAGAGAAAGAGGTGAAAGGAGTCAAATACATCGTACTCTAGACCCTAATCTTCAGCAGACCTATTACCTAGAAGCCCAAAGTCTTAGGAGTTCCACAATTTAAAGACAAGATTACCTCTGTTTACCCTAATGAACAACATCAGAGATTCCTCCCTCCTATTTCTGCAAACGTCATGTTGTGCCTAGGTCTCCCTCGTTCTACCAACAACTGGATTTCATTATGTGTACTCATTCAATATATATGAGATGGAGTTCTACCTCCTGCCTGTCTCCACGAGGTTTGCTGCTATTTGCTATTTCCTTTTCTCAATGTTGATGTTTCATCTGCGAAAAACAAACGAAACCCTACTGGAACAAGAAAAAACATAACACTTGAAGGTATTTGTATTGTTGGACCATTATCGGCAATGTTGCATCTTCTTATGGGATATCAATAATATTCGCTTATTTGTTTGCATCCTTGACCAATGCTATAAGATCACAGCAATCTAACCATAATATGTTCCTTTCTACATTGATACATTTCAATCAGGTGGATGTAACTAGGCAACTATATATACACTTGATCTTGCTTTCAAAAGGCCGGCCAAATGTAGAAGGCCTCAGATGCAGCACCAACATGGATATAATATTAACTTTACAGAAAGGTCTATCTTGTTGCTCTCTCTGAGTCCTAGCTCTCCCTGTGTAAAGATCAATGCTGAGTAACACAACTTTTTTATCAGAAAAATACAACCATATTTGAGAATAGGCCTTTTTATAAGCTTTGTTCCAACTAAATTAATATGTTCTTACTCCTGTTTTTTCTTTTCATGTCTTTGTTGTGCTCTCTGTGTTGTGTTCTTTCTGTATTGTTTCTTTTACAACCTTGAAAAAGCTAGACAGTGTTGCGAAACACGTGTCAGCTGTATCATATCCTGACAATCAAACACAAAATAAGACATCATATACTATAACACAGATCTTTGTATTTACCTTGTATTATAATTATAAAAAGGTTTTTTGTACATATCAATTGGATTATGTATGGTGTGATCTTCACAATTGAACCTGTAAAAAAAATTACAGGTGCCAGTTGATAACTGCATTTTGGATTTTTAATATCACACTGACTCAAAAAGGTGCTGCTTAAATTTGTTATACAGTTTTGATGATTTTTGGTGATAGAGGGGGCTAAATATCACAGCGGAGATCCTCTTGTGGTAGACTAAAGTCTGCAATTCCATCTACCCAGTCATAGTGACTTTTTCATTTGACTTGAATGAAATTGGCTTATTTTGTTGTTTACTGTCCAAAATCTCTTCAAAAAAGGAAAATAATGTCATACATCTCTGTGGCAGCAAAGTTTCACTCAATGTTCTCTTTCCCTTAGAAATGAAAATCATGTTTTTTCAGCTTTTTATTGACCTGCCTGACACTCTCTGCCCCATTTTCCTCCTCTATGCTTGCCCATTCTACTGCTGTCGTGATGACTTTGCTTGTGCCAAACAAAATAATAGTGTTTACAATTGCCTTTATTCACAAATGGTGTTTAATAAATTGTTGTACTTAGGATTATTATCACCTGCTACCGTATAGTCAGTCAGTCATAAAATCTTTGTTCAGATTAGCATGAATCTATAAAAGCATCAAATGTATGCACTATGCTCTAAATACATTTTATACTCTCAGATGCTGCATTTGTCTTTTCTTAGCGGAGGGCTGCACTCACAGCCATGTGTATTCTCCTTCAAAATGTATCCTCAAAAGAAATACGTTTTGATTTTTGAGGAGTTGGTGCTGCTTTGGGGATTTAAACAGGGCAAAACAATCGGGGCAAGATGGCGGCCGTGAGGAGCGGCTGAGAGCAGCACGAGCAGTGAGGACACGGCAATACCTTATGGCGGACCTCTAGTTCTCCGATCCCGGGAGCGGGTAAATGACGGTATCCCTCTGACCTAGGCTGATCTAAGGCTGATCTAAGGCAAAAATAAAAAGCTATCGGAAAGAAAAACAGTGAGAAAAAAAAAGGAAAAAGCGCAATACCGGCAAAACGGACAATTGTTGTGGCGCAAAAAGGTTGGGCTAAACAGAACGCTGGATCAATCGCTTGGATCGCTTGGATGCCGTTGAGCATCTCTTACCAAAAGATACTCCCTCTGGGGGTCCTGAGAGCTGCTGCCGCGCTACTCCTCAGGACGGGTTTGGCTGACAGGTTGACCGCTGGCGTTCGCGGAGCTCGCGGAGTGAGGGGGCGGAGCATTACGGAGCCCTGGACGGCGGCGCCCGGTCGCGGAGTCTGCCGAGTTCGCGGAGTTAGAGGAGAGGTGAGAGCGCGGCTCAAGGACTGCAGACAAGGGAGGCAGAGTAGCGAGAAACGGCGTCCACCCTCACGCATGGCACCAAAAATCAACACCGGAGGTAAGCCGCCTGTAAGGAAAAGGAATGCGGCTGAGAATCCCGGTACAATCAGTGACTCTACAAACATTGAAAATGCTACTCTGAATGTCGAGGTAGCGCTTTTAGAAGCTGAGTCTGGGGGTCGGGCAAAGGTATCTACACAGAGCCAGGGGCAGGGCACCCCTAAAGAGAGGAGGCCACCATCTGCCAGGACGAGACAAGCTGCCGCCACAGCCTCTACTGCCACTATAAGTGTTGTGGAAATGCTGAACCGTAAGGAAAAGGAAAAGAAACTTAAAGCAACTGCGGCCCAAGTAGTAACCACCTCGCTATCAATCACTGAGGAGGCCGAGGAGCCCGCACCAGAGTTGGAGCTGGAGTTGGAGCAAGTACAAGAGCAAGAACAAGTGCCAGAATTACAACCACATTTACAGTCAAACCCTGAGTCTGGCGGTGGGACCTCTATCGAAAATGATGCACAGAGTAAGACTGTGCCGCCAACTTTAGTTGAGATGGCTGCTGAGAATGATACTGGTAAGGAAGCTCAAACCCCAGCTCCAGATAATGAAAAGGTGATTGCTCCCCCAGAAGGCGAGGCGGTGCAGCATACCGATCTAACCATTGCGGATGTTAATGTTAACCACGAACATGATCAGGTCGGACAAGGGGGAGAGACTACAGGTGGATTGAAAGATGGCTCTGCCCTGTCAACTTCACCTGACCCAACTAGAGAAACTGCGGTGGACATGCTGACCCCAGGTGCGCTAGGGCAACTAATAACAAACGTTAATCAGAGGGGTACGAGCTAGAAAGAAAAGGAAAAGGAGAAGACCCCTAGTGAATGTTTTTATTCTGTTGCAGAAGAGGCTGACTGGTCGGAGGATGATGATCTGCAAAGCTCGGATATCGATGCTAGCAATCCGGAAACAGATAGTGACCTAGAGTCGGGTCTACCATCGACGGCTGTTAAAGTCGCAGTCCAAAAGGAAAGTCAAGCACTATTAACATGGGATCATTCCTTAACAACATCACCACAAGGAGAACCAAATCAGGGGTCCAGCAAGGCACAGAGTCAGGAGGCCCCACAAATCTCATTGGCGCAGATGATGACAATGATGGAATCCATTCATCAAGGAGTAACAGCGCATCGGGAAGAGACAAGATCAGATAGTCTCAAGGCCCAAGCAGCAATGCGAAAAATGAAAGGAGTGGTTAGAAAACTCTCAAAATCCTGTGTCAATGTAGGAGACAGGGTCTCGAATCTGGAGGAGAGGATAGTCGCTACCGAAGCCGAGGCGACAGCAGCCACCTCCAGAGTGGAGTCTTTTGGAGAACAAGCACAGGACATCCAGTGGAAGCTGGAAGATTTAGAAAATAGACTAAGAAGGAACAACCTTAGAGCCCTTGGGATTCCGGAAGGCTGTGAAGGGCAAGATGTTAAGTCCTTTATAGTCAAAGTCTTTGAGAAAGCTTTTCCAGATATCGCCGGGTGGAACTGGACTACTGAAATTCAGAGAGCGCATCGGACACCGTACAGACTGAGGCAGAATGCTAGAGCGGAAGACAAGCCTAGAGCAATCCTGATCTACATAGGGAACTTTCTGCTGAGGCAATCTATTGCGGAGAAGGCAAGACCAGACGCTAAAAGAGCTTTCGAGGGGGGTTCTTTCTTCGTAAGGCCCGATTTCTGCCACACCACCGTCGAAAGGCGTTGGAGATTAAGACAATTAATCAAGCCTTTCCAGGACAAAAGAATACAGGTCTATCTCATTAATCCAGCCCAGCTGAAGGTACTCCATCTCGGTAAGACAATATATTTCTCCTCAGAAATCAAAGCTCGGGACTTCTTGGACTCAGTATAGAAACAACTTTACTTAAGTATGACAGTCTCTATTGCCCTCTCTTATCAGTCTTTAAAAATTCTGAGAAAATTAGTACGATGAAATCCAGGAGAAGGAGAATACCGGCAGAATACAGGTTACTAAGGGCGAATTATGTTTTGTTTGTGGTTAGCTTTCTGATTATTTTCTGGGGTGATATCCTATCGGTTTAGGCTTTGTGTTAGAGGTAGGGTTTATTAAAGGTATAAATTGAGTCCACTGCTTGGCTGCATCCATCACACGCACAGACTTAGTCTGCGCGCTCCACTAGGGTGGGGGTTTGGGAGGGGTTTAGGGGAGGGGTTCGGCAGGGGAGAGAGGGGGGGGGGCAGTGGGGGGGAAGCAAAAGAAAAGAAAGTTCAGACAATGAATATGTGTATTAATATACTTGAAAGGTGGAAGGAAATCAGAATCTCAATGATATATTCAGGAGGGCACTAAATTGGTTGGTATGGTGGTTAAACTCCACGCAGGGCGATGTCTAGACTCCGGATAGTCAGCCTGAACATAGGGGGTCTGAATAATTGGAAAAAGAGGGGCAGGCTTGAAGAGTACGTTAAAATAATAGGGGCCGATATTCTCTGCCTACAGGAAACCCACTTACCCTGGAAAAAGAGGCATTGGCTAAATCTAAGGGGGTTTGAAATTTTGTCCTGTTCGTCACAGACATCAATGATCAAAGGGGTAGCAATCATTGGTAGGGTAGATCTAGGGGGGGGTAAAAAACTGTAAGGCTGATGTTTTCGGAAGATGGGCAATATGCAAACTGAATTTAGGCATAACTATATGCTCAATATATGGCTCTAACTTGGATGATCCGGGCGCGATGGACTATTTAGAGAGGGAGTTCACCAATTGGCCAGTCCCTATAGTAATGTCAGGTGACTTTAATATCTCAGCAAACTTTGATAGCAATTCCCCTTATACAGGTCGTAAACCCCGGGTATTTAGAGCAGTGTCCTCTATAATGCAATCTCATGGGCTGAGGGATGTGTGGGGAAGTTTAAAAAAAGATGAGCCAGGGCACACATACTTCTCACACCCATTTAATAAGCACACAAAGCTGGATTATTTCATGATATCGGCTACTCATCTTCCTAATGTGGAAATAGAAATGCTTCCGATGCTAATATCAGATCACAACCCCCTAGTCTTATCGATCGCCATCAATAAACAAAAAAAAGCCAGACCCTGGACTTTTGACAGAAAGCTACTAGCTGACAGTAATTATATAGCGCGCGTAAAGGATTGGTCCCAGTCGTTCTTTAATGCTAACAGGTATAGTGCCTCTCGCATTGCTGTTTGGGATAGCTTCAAAGCAGGTCTGAGGGGGGAGACAATCAGTTATACTGCCCGCAAGTGGAAAGAAGTGAAGGAAGAGAGAGCACATCTACTGGGTAAATTGGCAGAGGCAGAGGAACAACATAGGAGGGATGTGTGCCAGGGGAATAGGGATACTCAGAGTATGGAACGATTGAACAGTTTAAAGGCCGAAATACAAACGCAACTGGCAAAGAAAGCTGCTGCAGAATATCATACCCAGAGGGCAAGGGTGTACGAAACCGGTGAAAAGGCAGGCAGAGAATTGGCTTTACGTATAAGACAGGCTACATCTAAGAATATTATCACTAAGATTGAAGAGGGGGGCCAAATCTTTAAAAAACCAGCCGAAATCCTTGATGTCTTTAGAAGATTTTACCAAGACCTGTATAAGGAAGAATTGGACACTGAGGACCTAGATGTAAATTGGCCGGAAAGTGGCACAAAACTCACATCTACTGAAAAAGACATTCTAGAACAGGAAATCACTATGGACGAATTGTTAGAGGCACTACAAGATCTAGCAGCAGGCAAGGCAGCAGGGCCCGACGCTATACCTTTGGAGGTCTATAAACATCTGATAGAAGAAACGTCACCTCTTCTATTGGATTTATTTAATGGAGTTGTAAATACAGGAGTAATACCGGAATCATGGACTAAAACTAATATTGTGGTATTTCATAAGAAAGGTAAACCGGAGGAAAGCCCAGGCTCCTATAGACCAATATCGCTAATAAACAGTGATAATAAACTATATGCAAAAATTATGGCGACACGAATGGGGAGGATCATTGGGACCCTGGTCTCTCCCTGGCAGCACGGTTTCGTTCCAGGCAGGGGTACGACTGATCACATAAAAAGAGCTATCACATTGTTTGACATCTATGCTGCCGGGGAGGGGGGGGCCGCAATGGTCCTCCTTGATGCGGAAAAAGCCTTTGACCGCGTCAGGTGGAGCTTTTTGTGGAGAGTGATGGAAGATAGAGGATTTGGCCCCAGATTCTTACAGGCAATTCGGGCTATGTATTTTAATCCCACTGCAAGCATTCAACTTATGGGTGAGAGCTCAGATCAGATTCATATAACAAGGGGGACGAGACAAGGGTGTCCGTGTTCACCTATCCTCTTTGCGCTATATATAGACCCTCTAATTACCCTTATAATGAATAATAATAGAATCAAGCCAATTACTATTAACGGTTCCACACTAAAGTCCTCGCATATGCAGACGATCTAGCCATAACCACCACGGACCCCGACAGCTCCATGAGGGAAATAGTCAATATCACATCTAACTTTGGGAAAGTATCCGGATATCGTCTAACTGAGGCAAAGACGCAGATATTATGTTCCAGAAACATAGTTAAACGCGATGAAAGATACGTTGACTCGGTAACATACCTAGGAATAATAATCAAGGCTCAGCCAAGGGATATTATTAGAGATAACTTTGCTCCGTTATTGATAAAAATGAAACTAGATCTAAAACGGATAGATACGCTTCGCTTGTCAATAATAGGTAGGGCCAACGTCATTAAAATGACAATGTTCCCGAAAATCTTATACAAATTCAGATCTATTCCATATAAGATAGATGACTTACTGATCAAGGAAATCGAGGCTATTTTTATGAATTTTGTGTGGCAATACGGTAAAGTGAGGAGATCAAGCAAGCTGATGTCCCTTCCCCAGGAGAGGGGTGGGTTGGGAATACCAAACCTCAGGCTTTATAATTGGTCTTGTCTGCTCACAGATATGGCTCTACTTTTCTTTCCTGATGACATTAGGTACACTCAGGGAAATATCCCCTCCTTCTTTCAGCTGGCCCTTGGAAGAGAAGCGCACCGGGTTTTGTTGAGAAAATTCGACAAACGATATTTTAAGGCGTCAGGCTTGAAAATATTGGAAGACGTTTGGGGGCTTTGGACTTCTGTACAGAAAAACCAGGGTATTCCAAGGTATAATCAACATACTCTACTTTGGAAGTCAGGATTATTTCCTCATTTAAGCAGTGACGGGTCATGGAGACATTGGGAAACACAGGGAATCACCACCTTAGGCCAAGTAATGATAAAGGACGTATGTAGACCACTAGAACTTCTGAGGCTACGTTATTCACTTCAAGGGTGCCAAGAGTTCAAGTATATGCAGCTGGTCAATACAATAAAATCAAAAAGACCCTGTATAAATATATCCAAAAAATGCGCACTATTAGACTACATGACGGGGGGTGGCTGTAAAATAAGGGAAATATACAGGTTATTGATTGAAGTACTCCCTGATGACATGATTAAGACAGAGTCAGCTTGGGCCTCAAAATTAAGCGATCCAGATATTGACCTGGACAAAGTCATTATAATGGATAAAAGGTTCCTGCGATCCTCAAATCTAAGAGCACAGCACTTTAAGACCCTCTTTAACTTATATTATACACCGGCGAAATTATTTGATTGGGGCAAGAGGGCGGACAACAACTGCCCTAGGTGTGGGAACGGGCCAGCTGATATTGTACACATGTTTTCTAGCTGTAGTAAACTAGTTCCCATTAAGAAGGAAATCGCAGCTTTTTTAGAGGGGCTGCTAGATGTCAAAATAGACCTATCCCCAACACTTTTAATAACTGGTCGTGATTCTAAACTAGTTGTGACTATTGAGTGTGAGGCGCTCATCTTTATATCAACTGCGGTTTTTAGAATACTAATCGCCGCTGCTTGGAAGGATGTCGAGGCCCCGACTTTCCAAATGTGGATGTGTAGGATGCTGGGGATTCATGATATAGAGTCAGAACTTTATGCACTAAAGGGATCTAAATCTAGGGAAATGGGGATACGGATTTGGGCGCCAGTGGCTAAATGGCGGGTATCAAGATGCGGGCTTTTATAATTCTTTTTTGGTATGATCTTCATTCCCTCGACTCTGTCATTTTCACTACCCTTCTTTTAAATCCCTGTTTTATATCTAACATTCACTCTTTATGATATTTTTTTAAGTGCCCCTGCTTTTATCTTATGTAACTGTATTTCTATAATCTTTTGTATATTCTCATGTATGATATGTACGAAATTGTCTTGAACTTTCAAAAAAAAAAAAAAAAAAGGGGATTTAAACAGTATTATGGCTCACTGTCTGCAGATAGCGCGTGGACAGCAAACACGTCTGCTTTACAAACTTCTGGTGGCATAAGGAGGGAACGTTTGGGCCTATGTGCCTCAGCTTCCCTGCGCTGTTTGAAGAGTGGTGTTCAGCTGGAGCACGGTGACATCATTAGTTGCCTTTAATAACTGATTTTAGACAACACAGGCAAAGCTTGAGTTGTCTATTATGCCTGTTGGAGCCACAGAGCCGAACATTTTATGTTATTGATGGCTGCCCATCTACAATATTATCTTGTGTATGTCTTCCCTAAATTTTCGCTCTCTGGTAAGCTAATCCCATGGATCAACTGAACCACATGACCACACATCCCTCAGCCACCCTCTTCAACCACCCTCTTCCTGACCTGTGCACTACACAGCATACATACGTGGGATACTACCACCCATAACCCACCACCCTAAGACTGTTACATCCATATCATTATTCCATGAACAACTACAATTCACCCAGTGCTGTTAAGGTCTGGCCTACAGACAGCTTTAGGTTTCTGCTGCCTCTTGCAACAACAAACAATAATACAGACCATTAATAATAATAAATATTAGTAGAAATGGGCTTTTGGTCTGCCTGTTTAGCCATTTTTTGAGTGTTTCCCATTTTGGATCAATATACAGGCAAGCCATTCGATGATTAAATTGATGGCATTCGGCCTATCCTGTAATCAACATCCGGAAGGAAGAATGACAAGAGGCAAAGAAGTCCACCTCCTCTGCACAACCACTCCCATGCACCAAGAACCTCGAGCAAGGTAGGCCAATTCTCACCAATGCTCTGTGCCTGTGTGCTCATACCATATCTCCCTGCCTCTGGTGTACCTAATAGAAAGAGGAAGATGGAGACTCCACACTATTGCTGCTCTAACAGTGGGCAATGTACATATATTACGTTCAGAGCCTCCTGGTGGTAACATGAGCATAAAGTGATTTTTTAAACATTATCTCGTGCACAGCACTGGTGGGTGATGCCCTTCTTCTGTCTCTTTAGCTTACCTCCAGTGACTGCAGCCATTTTGAAAAATGCATGCTTGGTGTTCCCTCCAAAGGTGGCCTTGCCACTTCAGCTGTAAAGATGGTTTTAAATACAAAGCCTGACTAAAGCTCATGTAATTCACAATATTAGGGCAAAAAAAGAATTACACAATTACCCAGAACAAAACAGACATACAGGGCATGCTTCAATACAAAGTAAAACGTAATCACGATATCCAATTCCTTTATCCAATTCCTTTCAGGAATGGGTTTTGATCATATTCTTGCAGTTTCATTTTTTTTATTTTTGTAGCTGCATAATGTGTCCACTACAACATTTTTAGCAGCCAGATCCCACAGGGTATTCAGTCTGAGAGTAATGTCCTGCTGATGGGCACGTGCGTGACAGAGGTAGCAAGAACTGATTGTGCCAATGTAGACAGCTGCTTCGTTCTTTGTCTTAGCTGTTCTGGAGGTTAGGCCTAAAACAATCACCTCTGATATTCCTAACAACTAGTCACTGATTTCAGGAGGCATATTAGTCACTCCACCAGCTCTATGAGAAATGAGGCAAGCAGCACTTGGTGTGGAAGAAATTCATGGCTGCAAAAACCTTTAGTTCTATCTTAGGAGATATTGAGGTAATGGAAGTACCGATTTTACTTTGCATTGCCAGTAGGATATGCTGCTGAAGTGGGATGGTGTGGTACCTGAATGCAGCAATCAGCATTTGGTCTGACATAAGCAATCTTGTTTACAAAACATTTAGCTCCGAATAAAAAATCTAAACCTAATTGGACAATTCTTTTGTAAATGATATTTAGGGCACAATATTTATGCCAGACAATATTGTGAAATTCCACTATGGGGCAATGAGATAAGCATGAGGAAAATGAATGCCCAGAGTTACTCTTGCAGATGTTTCTCCTCCCAGACGTGTGCATTTGTGTGTAAGGGCGGGATTTTCCTTCTAGAGTCTGCATACCATTCTCCAGAATCCCGTCTCAGGTCGACTGGACCTTTTTACCTGTCATAGAATGAATTAGGCAATCTATCTACCAATAGTCAATCAATTTCAACGATTCCAACTGTTTCCCCCAAAGAACCATCGACTAAGGACTAAGTTTGAAGATTTATTACAAAGCCAAAAACAACTGAATGTATAAACACCTCAGCAAAAGGTTTAGAAGATAAACAGGCACTAATACAAACATAATCCTACGGAAGAGTCTCAGACGGCTCAGGGATAATACACGAATCAATTCAAGAATCATCAGGCTAACAAGAATTGCTATAACCTGAGTTTTAGTATGCATTGATAAAAGGTATAAATTCAGGTTAATCTGCCCCTACACTATACTAAGTGACATCCCTACTCAACAATAGCCAATCTAATAAAGGTGTCAGCAGTGGCGACTTCCAAAGAAGTTCACTCACTTTCTTACGACTTAGTCTAAAGACTCCTCAGTCATAGCTAAGCTCTCTGCCTGGTCAACCGCTCCCTCTCGCTCCTCAGCTCATCTACTCTGCCTTCTCCCTCTGGGTGCTGTCCCTAATACAAAACCCCACAATGCGGACGACACGCCTTCAGGTACGCCCCTCTTGAAGGTGTTGGTTTTCAGATTTTTCCATTCCATCCTTGTCCGTTAAAACGTCCTTGGGTCCCAGGCTCTCCTTCGCTTCAAGTTGCTTCCTTAAATTCCTCGATTCAGAAAAGGGGGTGGTGATGAACAGAGTGTCTGAATTAAGCAGACCACTCTTACCCAGTCCAAAGATCAGGGCTTGATCCATCACAGTTATTTATCTCACTGCCCCATCCCAGCTCAGAACCTGGCTATATGCAAATTAGTCTGTCCCTGGCCCAGTGCATCATGGGAACAGGGCAGACCAAACTACCAAGCCAATTCTTCACCAGAAAGGAGACAAGCTACCGGGGACCGGTTTCTGGCATTTCAGCCTCTTCGGCCCGGCTTGCTTGAATCCTGATGGAGCAGTGAGAAAGGGACTCATGTCTGAGTATACCCTGCCATACCTATAGTGGCCAAAAACGATTCAGAAAAGGGGGTGGTGATGAACAGAGTGTCTGAATTAAGCAGACCACTCTTACCCAGTCCAAAGATCAGGGCTTGATCCATCACAGTTATTTATCTCACTGCCCCATCCCAGCTCAGAACCTGGCTATATGCAAATTAGTCTGTCCCTGGCCCAGTGCATCATGGGAACAGGGCAGACCAAACTACCAAGCCAATTCTTCACCAGAAAGGAGACAAGCTACCGGGGACCGGTTTCTGGCATTTCAGCCTCTTCGGCCCGGCTTGCTTGAATCCTGATGGAGCAGTGAGAAAGGGACTCATGTCTGAGTATACCCTGCCATACCTATAGTGGCCAAAAACGATTCAGAAAAGGGGGTGGTGATGAACAGAGTGTCTGAATTAAGCAGACCACTCTTACCCAGTCCAAAGATCAGGGCTTGATCCATCACAGTTATTTATCTCACTGCCCCATCCCAGCTCAGAACCTGGCTATATGCAAATTAGTCTGTCCCTGGCCCAGTGCATCATGGGAACAGGGCAGACCAAACTACCAAGCCAATTCTTCACCAGAAAGGAGACAAGCTACCGGGGACCGGTTTCTGGCATTTCAGCCTCTTCGGCCCGGCTTGCTTGAATCCTGATGGAGCAGTGAGAAAGAGACTCATGTCTGAGTATACCCTGCCACACTGCTCCATCAGGATTCAAGCAAGCCGGGCCGAAGAGGCTGAAATGCCAGAAACCGGTCCCCGGTAGCTTGTCTCCTTTCTGGTGAAGAATTGGCTTGGTAGTTTGGTCTGCCCTGTTCCCATGATGCACTGGGCCAGGGACAGACTAATTTGCATATAGCCAAGTTCTGAGCTGGGATGGTGCAGTGAGCTAAAAAACGGTGATGGATCAAGCCCTGATCTTTGGACTGGGTAAGAGTGGTCTGCTTAATTCAGGCACTCTGTTCATCACCACCCCCTTTTCTGAATCATTTTGTCCACCATAAGCGTGGAAGGGTATACTCAGATGTGAGTCCCTTGCTCATTGCACCATCAGGATTCAAGCAAGCCGGGCCGAAGACGCCTGAAATGGCAGAAACCGGTCCCCGGAAGCTTGTTTCCTTCCCAGTATAAGAATTGGCTTGGTAGTTTGGTTTGTCCTGTTCCCATCATGCACTGGGACTGGAACAGACTAATTTGCATATAGCCAAGTTCTGAGCTGGGATGGTGCAGTGAGCTAAAAAACGGTGATGGATCAAGCCCTGATCTTTGGACTGGGTAAGAGTGGTCTGCTTAATTCAGGCACTCTGTTCATCACCACCCCCTTTTCTGAATCATTTTGTCCACCATAAGCGTGGAAGGGTATACTCAGATGTGAGTCCCTTGCTCATTGCACCATCAGGATTCAAGCAAGCCGGGCCGAAGACGCCTGAAATGGCAGAAACCGGTCCCCGGAAGCTTGTTTCCTTCCCAGTATAAGAATTGGCTTGGTAGTTTGGTTTGCCCTGTTCCCATCATGCACTGGGACTGGAACAGACTAATTTGCATATAGCCAAGTTCTGAGCTGGGATGGTGCAGTGAGCTAAAAAACGGTGATGGATCAAGCCCTGATCTTTGGACTGGGTAAGAGTGGTCTGCTTAATTCAGGCACTCTGTTCATCACCACCCCCTTTTCTGAATCATTTTGTCCACCATAAGCGTGGAAGGGTATACTCAGATGTGAGTCCCTTGCTCATTGCACCATCAGGATTCAAGCAAGCCGGGCCGAAGACGCCTGAAATGGCAGAAACCGGTCCCCGGAAGCTTGTTTCCTTCCCAGTATAAGAATTGGCTTGGTAGTTTGGTTTGCCCTGTTCCCATCATGCACTGGGACTGGAACAGACTAATTTGCATATAGCCAAGTTCTGAGCTGGGATGGTGCAGTGAGCTAAAAAACGGTGATGGATCAAGCCCTGATCTTTGGACTGGGTAAGAGTGGTCTGCTTAATTCAGGCACTCTGTTCATCACCACCCCCTTTTCTGAATCATTTTGTCCACCATAAGCGTGGAAGGGTATACTCAGATGTGAGTCCCTTGCTCATTGCACCATCAGGATTCAAGCAAGCCGGGCCGAAGACGCCTGAAATGGCAGAAACCGGTCCCCGGAAGCTTGTTTCCTTCCCAGTATAAGAATTGGCTTGGTAGTTTGGTTTGCCCTGTTCCCATCATGCACTGGGACTGGAACAGACTAATTTGCATATAGCCAAGTTCTGAGCTGGGATGGTGCAGTGAGCTAAAAAACGGTGATGGATCAAGCCCTGATCTTTGGACTGGGTAAGAGTGGTCTGCTTAATTCAGGCACTCTGTTCATCACCACCCCCTTTTCTGAATCATTTTGTCCACCATAAGCGTGGAAGGGTATACTCAGATGTGAGTCCCTTGCTCATTGCACCATCAGGATTCAAGCAAGCCGGGCCGAAGACGCCTGAAATGGCAGAAACCGGTCCCCGGAAGCTTGTTTCCTTCCCAGTATAAGAATTGGCTTGGTAGTTTGGTTTGCCCTGTTCCCATCATGCACTGGGACTGGAACAGACTAATTTGCATATAGCCAAGTTCTGAGCTGGGATGGTGCAGTGAGCTAAAAAACGGTGATGGATCAAGCCCTGATCTTTGGACTGGGTAAGAGTGGTCTGCTTAATTCAGGCACTCTGTTCATCACCACCCCCTTTTCTGAATCATTTTGTCCACCATAAGCGTGGAAGGGTATACTCAGATGTGAGTCCCTTGCTCATTGCACCATCAGGATTCAAGCAAGCCGGGCCGAAGACGCCTGAAATGGCAGAAACCGGTCCCCGGAAGCTTGTTTCCTTCCCAGTATAAGAATTGGCTTGGTAGTTTGGTTTGCCCTGTTCCCATCATGCACTGGGACTGGAACAGACTAATTTGCATATAGCCAAGTTCTGAGCTGGGATGGTGCAGTGAGCTAAAAAACGGTGATGGATCAAGCCCTGATCTTTGGACTGGGTAAGAGTGGTCTGCTTAATTCAGGCACTCTGTTCATCACCACCCCCTTTTCTGAATCATTTTGTCCACCATAAGCGTGGAAGGGTATACTCAGATGTGAGTCCCTTGCTCATTGCACCATCAGGATTCAAGCAAGCCGGGCCGAAGACGCCTGAAATGGCAGAAACCGGTCCCCGGAAGCTTGTTTCCTTCCCAGTATAAGAATTGGCTTGGTAGTTTGGTTTGCCCTGTTCCCATCATGCACTGGGACTGGAACAGACTAATTTGCATATAGCCAAGTTCTGAGCTGGGATGGTGCAGTGAGCTAAAAAACGGTGATGGATCAAGCCCTGATCTTTGGACTGGGTAAGAGTGGTCTGCTTAATTCAGGCACTCTGTTCATCACCACCCCCTTTTCTGAATCATTTTGTCCACCATAAGCGTGGAAGGGTATACTCAGATGTGAGTCCCTTGCTCATTGCACCATCAGGATTCAAGCAAGCCGGGCCGAAGACGCCTGAAATGGCAGAAACCGGTCCCCGGAAGCTTGTTTCCTTCCCAGTATAAGAATTGGCTTGGTAGTTTGGTTTGCCCTGTTCCCATCATGCACTGGGACTGGAACAGACTAATTTGCATATAGCCAAGTTCTGAGCTGGGATGGTGCAGTGAGCTAAAAAACGGTGATGGATCAAGCCCTGATCTTTGGACTGGGTAAGAGTGGTCTGCTTAATTCAGGCACTCTGTTCATCACCACCCCCTTTTCTGAATCATTTTGTCCACCATAAGCGTGGAAGGGTATACTCAGATGTGAGTCCCTTGCTCATTGCACCATCAGGATTCAAGCAAGCCGGGCCGAAGACGCCTGAAATGGCAGAAACCGGTCCCCGGAAGCTTGTTTCCTTCCCAGTATAAGAATTGGCTTGGTAGTTTGGTTTGCCCTGTTCCCATCATGCACTGGGACTGGAACAGACTAATTTGCATATAGCCAAGTTCTGAGCTGGGATGGTGCAGTGAGCTAAAAAACGGTGATGGATCAAGCCCTGATCTTTGGACTGGGTAAGAGTGGTCTGCTTAATTCAGGCACTCTGTTCATCACCACCCCCTTTTCTGAATCATTTTGTCCACCATAAGCGTGGAAGGGTATACTCAGATGTGAGTCCCTTGCTCATTGCACCATCAGGATTCAAGCAAGCCGGGCCGAAGACGCCTGAAATGGCAGAAACCGGTCCCCGGAAGCTTGTTTCCTTCCCAGTATAAGAATTGGCTTGGTAGTTTGGTTTGCCCTGTTCCCATCATGCACTGGGACTGGAACAGACTAATTTGCATATAGCCAAGTTCTGAGCTGGGATGGTGCAGTGAGCTAAAAAACGGTGATGGATCAAGCCCTGATCTTTGGACTGGGTAAGAGTGGTCTGCTTAATTCAGGCACTCTGTTCATCACCACCCCCTTTTCTGAATCATTTTGTCCACCATAAGCGTGGAAGGGTATACTCAGATGTGAGTCCCTTGCTCATTGCACCATCAGGATTCAAGCAAGCCGGGCCGAAGACGCCTGAAATGGCAGAAACCGGTCCCCGGAAGCTTGTTTCCTTCCCAGTATAAGAATTGGCTTGGTAGTTTGGTTTGCCCTGTTCCCATCATGCACTGGGACTGGAACAGACTAATTTGCATATAGCCAAGTTCTGAGCTGGGATGGTGCAGTGAGCTAAAAAACGGTGATGGATCAAGCCCTGATCTTTGGACTGGGTAAGAGTGGTCTGCTTAATTCAGGCACTCTGTTCATCACCACCCCCTTTTCTGAATCATTTTGTCCACCATAAGCGTGGAAGGGTATACTCAGATGTGAGTCCCTTGCTCATTGCACCATCAGGATTCAAGCAAGCCGGGCCGAAGACGCCTGAAATGGCAGAAACCGGTCCCCGGAAGCTTGTTTCCTTCCCAGTATAAGAATTGGCTTGGTAGTTTGGTTTGCCCTGTTCCCATCATGCACTGGGACTGGAACAGACTAATTTGCATATAGCCAAGTTCTGAGCTGGGATGGTGCAGTGAGCTAAAAAACGGTGATGGATCAAGCCCTGATCTTTGGACTGGGTAAGAGTGGTCTGCTTAATTCAGGCACTCTGTTCATCACCACCCCCTTTTCTGAATCATTTTGTCCACCATAAGCGTGGAAGGGTATACTCAGATGTGAGTCCCTTGCTCATTGCACCATCAGGATTCAAGCAAGCCGGGCCGAAGACGCCTGAAATGGCAGAAACCGGTCCCCGGAAGCTTGTTTCCTTCCCAGTATAAGAATTGGCTTGGTAGTTTGGTTTGCCCTGTTCCCATCATGCACTGGGACTGGAACAGACTAATTTGCATATAGCCAAGTTCTGAGCTGGGATGGTGCAGTGAGCTAAAAAACGGTGATGGATCAAGCCCTGATCTTTGGACTGGGTAAGAGTGGTCTGCTTAATTCAGGCACTCTGTTCATCACCACCACCCCCTTTTCTGAATCCTTAAATTCCTCGGCTACTCCTCCACGTCTGAGCCTAGTATCCTAACACTCATACACAATGGGCCCTTCTACTCCACTATCTACTTGGTCCTGCACCTGCGAAGGAATACATGTGAATCGGCTCACAATTTCTTAATGTTGCAATTGACTTTAGCTAAAGGCAGCTTTCTCCAAAAACATTTCTACGATTTAATGCTAAGCAAGGCATCTTCGATCAGGCCTACACGATTTCCATGAACTGGGCCTCTGCACGTTTATGTGCCCAACATCCTAGCATAAACAATATCTTTTGTTCTTTAAGCCTCCATCTTTAAAGCAAAATAAATTTTTCTACCTCAAGCAATTTTATCACGTTTAAAAGGTACAACTATGAATTTTAATAAAGCAGATCTAGAGTCACAATGGTGATCTATTAAAACACATCTCTTATTAGTGAAAGACTTCACATCAAACGACATCTCTATGTTAAAACGGCATTATTGATTTTCAAAACTCTTAACATTAGCTCTCCATGTATTTCTAATACCAAGTACATTAGTTCTCAACCCTACATTGCATTTGAACACGATTAGTAAATCCTCTATATATGCGGGTGTTAACTACTTGTGCATATGATACACCCCTACAATTTTTATTTCTGTTTGGCGCTCTCTCATGTGTTTGCACAAAACTGCTTTATGCTTCAAACGTCCATATACGGTGATACAGCAGAGTGGTATTACTCTAATCCTTCACCAACCTTCATCCCATCAAAATACCGAGCCTGTCTCTGCACCCACCCCTGGCCATCATGTCAGTAACCCTGGTGCTGAGTGGGTGGGCTTTGTCGAGCTGTTTTATGATTGGCTGACCTACGTACATCATGCATCAGCCTCCTGCGGGTCACTGCTCACTGTATTGGCTGTCACACTCTCAGCCCGAGCTGCAGCAGTGATTGATTACATGGTGGCATACTCTGAATTAATTTGCCTTGTGGCGTGGCACTGTCTGCCTGTGTTTGTGTCCCTGCTACCAACATGATGAATTTTAACAGCAGCAACTTCCAGGTGACCATGGTTTGCACCAGTTCTGAGTCAAAATAAAAAAGATTCATGACTTATTTCTCTTCACTAAATCTTTGGCTTACATTTTCTTACACATCAGTTGCTGATTTCCTCAGCTCATGATACACTCCCTACCAATGGTGGTGTTGTATTTGTGCGCAGAGAGATCTAATTTTCCAATTTTAGGCACCTTTACTTTGCAGATAAAATATTTTTTTCTGCTCATTGTTTTTCTGCTTTGTGTTCTTTCATTTGACATGTAGAGCAATAGCCTGCAACTGAAATCTGTTTCACAAACACATCTTTAACAAAAACTCTACTGCACTCACATTTGCCCACGCTCTGCTTCAGTCCCACACTCACTGTTGCTCACCATCAATGTCTGCTGCACCCATTTGCAATGCACACTTGCATATTTCTTACTACTCATTCAGTCATTTCTTCTTTTTTTCTTTTACTTCCCATTACTTTAATTCTTCTTCCTTCACTCTTTCCTCAATCTTTCTTCAATCATTCCTTGTTTCTCATGCTGTTCTTTCTCCCTCCTTTTCTTTATCGTTTTCTAATTTTTCCTTTTGTTCTCTCCATTTTTTTGTGAGGCAAGCATTCACAAAGCCAATAGGTCTGGGTACGTTCTTAAATTAAAGTGCTTCTTAATTGCTTTGTCGTTTCCTGTGTGTAGTAGTCTAGACTGTTGAGTGTATGAATGCAAGAAAGAATCAAAACATTGGTGCAGGGATGGGTGAGAGATTGAACACATGTTTAAATGAGTGAGCACGTGAGTCTATGAATAAGTGAGTGCAGGTATGAATTTCACTAGAGAAACCTGAATGGGTAAACTTGTGAGTTAATATTTGATTGGATGGAGCGATGAATACATAAGTACATGGATGGATGGCAGACCGACAAATGTGTGAGTGCAGTCATCCATTTACTCACTCACCCACTCTTCCAATCATGCATCCTCCCATTGACTCATTTTCACTTTCACCCTTACTCTCACACAAACATACCTCTAAGGAAAAAGTACTTACAGTTATAAAGGGAGACCTACTGGGTTTGCCTATGCTTGTTAGTGATTGTTCTCAATGAGAGAGTTTTGATAGCCACGCCCTTTTTTATTAGGCAACATGCTTTTTCCGTCTATGCACCCAGGATCTGGAACAATATCCCTGTACCATCAGGATATTCCCAACTCTGCTCCAATTCAGGAAAGAGTTAAAGGTGCTCCTTTTAAAGAACATTAAATGCATCATGATACAGAAACAGTTCTCAAACCAGCTACCTCTCAAATCACTTGTTGACTAGTCTTTTCTTTTACCTTGTACAGAACTCTGCTCCCTTTTAACTACATGTGTGTTACACAAATACCACATATATATATATGGTATCCCAATAGTCCTATGTTATGTTGTTCAGTAGGCTCAATATAAGATTTCATGTCTTCGGGATAAGCTATTCCAGTCTTAAACCTTTCTTTTACAATCCATTGCTTACAACAGGTGCTTTTAGGCCAGTTGGCTCGTTTGAACTGGCGACGACTGCAACTCATAGAGTGCACAGATTTTTCAGTGAAAGGCTTGGGCCTGGAAATAAGGTGTCTCATTGACATGGAGCCATTTGATAACCCTAATTTAACCTTGTACTCTCAGGTTGTACCATTTGAAGAGCTCTAGTAGCAGTATGTGATGCAGCAAAGTTCAAGTAGGAATTGTGTTTTTCAAATTAGGCCCTGATGGTTTTCCAAATTCTTTTCACATGTGAAGTTTAAACAAAAGCAGAATAACAAATGGGATTTAACTTAAGTTTCAACAATTTCTTTGGACTGCTTTGGAAATGCAATGCAAATGAAGGACAGCACATATTTTGGAATATTTAAATAAGCAAATCAGTTTCTGGTTTAGCATTCATGAAGTTACAGAGTCCTGGACCAGGCAACTTTGCAAATGAGTTTTTGTTAACTTCATCCTCTTCGTGTGATGCGGGAGACATAAATGGAGCTCCAGGTAATGTCATGTGGTGCTTATGTAAATTGCTTTAATGCCTTTGGGCCAAGTTTGCGCTATATAAAACTGCAACAACAAAAAAATGCGACCAAATGACAGAGTGGTAACACTGCAGCCTGAACTCTGGCATTTTTTGGAAGGGACATCTGACGGCAAAGAGTGGGGTTAGTGGATGAAGCAAAATGACGCCTCGTAGTAAGAGGAAGATCTATGCAAAGTGTAATATTTTCCTGCTATTTCCATGGCGAGCATAGTCTAAACCTTTCCCCTCCCCTCTATCTGATCTGAGATGTGTATCAATGTTAACGATGAAAATGCTATATCCTTTTTTTTCCTCTTGCAGAAAACACTTGCGCCACCAGCAATGAAGTTAAAAAAAAAAGCATTGGCCATAGCTTCTTACAATGAAATGACACATACGTTCTGAAGAAAGTTTTCCATTTCATCCGGTGAAACTGTTTGGAGCAACGGTAGTGCAAATAAGCTGTTAATGCCGTTTAAGCTACGAACTAATAGGGCTGTAAGAGATAAACATTGACTTGTTTTAGAAGGAGTTGATTTGGACAACCCTATAATTAGCCAGTAAATGAACAGCTCGGAATGGATGACGTGTGCAGAGGTGTGAAGTGCGTGATCGAGTCGCAGGGTGTGAGGTTGAGCCACCCTGCAGTGCCCCACTTTCATTCTCAGAGAAAATCATCTAAAGTTAGACTCGTGATTAGCAGAACAATTTAAAATAATGTATCGAGTCACTGCGGGGTTGAATCAAGACAGGAAAGGCTGCTTTGACAGATCGCCATCAGCATGAGAAAAGAAGGGCAGTGGTCGCTCATTGGTGGATTACCCGTAGCGGGCATCGGGCGTTTTGCCAGAAGGGTGGGAGACAGTTTTGCAGCAGTGGGGGTATTTTTTTTATTATTGGGGACTGGTTTTTTTTCAACGGTGCTGCAATCTCGCCCCCGGCAACAAAAGCAGCAGTGCTTTACACTTGCACCCTCCACTCGCACACATGGGTAAAGGCATCTGTTCAATAAACAGAATAACTTGCCAACATTGGCAGCTCTGTCCTGGAACAACGCTTCTGTGTTTTTTTATGTAAGGCGATAAATTAGTGCATCAAGTCATACTCTTTCAACCAGGGAAAATACTTGGTGAAATGTGCCAACAGATGAAGTCAGACAATTCCCCTATTTCATAGCCAATTTCACGCCAATTCATCGACCCTAAGCATCCTACCTAAATCAGGTGATATGCTCTATTGAATTTGGTGACTAAGTGTGCTCTTTCTATTTACATAGAAAAACATACTGTGTGACATTTTGAGGTCTGACTTACTATTATTGCATTGTTATCTAATCCTAAAAAATACATATGGTGGACTTTTGCTTTGCACAGAGGAGCATTTTTCACTGACCTCATACAATTGGTTGTTTAGTGTATCATTCAGTCAGGTCAGATACTCTAATGATTTTAAGGTTACATGCCTGTTCTCTACACAAATAGAGGGTCAGACAGGGTTGCATTTTGGCCCCTTTCCTGTTTAATTTAGATATAAACAATTTAGAGAAGGTATTACTAGAGACCAAGGTGGATTATCCTCAGGTGGGACGGTGTGGTCTTCCTGTTCTCTTGTATGCAAATTATGCTGTCCTGATGGCTAGGCCTGAGAGGGGTTTACAAACGCCGATAAACTCCTTTGCTCAATTTATGGAAGAGCAGGATTTGTTGGTCAACAATGCAAAATCCTATATGATGCAAGTAGGTGCCTGTCAAGTAGACCCTATACCCTCAAGGTCAGGTCCACCCCGGTCCCTAGGACGAGTGTCTTCTCCTATTTGGGGATTCTGTTGGATAGCAAGATGAATTGGGGAGCCATAACAATGTGTAAGAAAAGTGACCTCACTCCGGCCAATGCCGCAATTTTTTATTTTGCCGCTAGAAAAGGCAAAAGACAGGTTCGGGCAATATTGCAGATGCCTCACAAAAGTGTTGTACAGTAATAAAATCTGGGGCTACATCATTCTTGATGACCCCCAAATTGCCAAAAACATTTTTTGGAGACAGCTCCTAGCCATACCCCAGGGTACCCCCACCTTTACTGTGCATGAAGAGCTTGGTATGGCCTATCTTACTCACTTGTTAGCTTTTCACCCCCTTTCATTATGGTTACAAATCTGATCCAGAAATTGGATTTCATTAAATAAATCGATCTTAAAGGACTGTATAGACCTTGATCATGCCTCCCATATTCCGTGGCTTAAATACATCAGGGAGTGCCTTGTGAATCTGAGGAGAGCAGACCTTTTTTTTTTTAGCCCAGAATCGATTAATAAGAATAACCTGGTCAGAATCAACATAGCCTTTTTCAGACAGTAGTTGGCAGCCTGGGAGGACAAGGAGCTATTGAAGCCTAGTGTACTTTGCTTTATCATGCTATGAACCAATGCAGATGATCGAACCTTACCTATTAGGGTTTGTGAATTTGCAAGATTGCCTTTTATTGACCAGGTTCTGGTTTGACATTTTCTATCTTCTTCTCCCCCTCCCCCCTCCCAACCCCCAAGGGCGCAGTGTATGGGTCAGAGTCTGTTGCACTGGGCTGTGACAGTAAGTCTCCACAGGACATGCTCCACTTTTTGAGTTTCTGCAGATTTTAGGACTGAACCAGGAAGTCTTTTATCATCCCGATTTTGAAAATGGCCAATTCTAGGCAAGTGCGATCTGCTTACATTTTGTTTATTGATGCTCACAGCAGTACCGTTTTTTATGTACTTAGCTTTTTAAACTCTGCAGTCAGGCTTGGATCCAGCTGTGATTAATTAGTCCATTTTCAATATACTATTTATGGCACAATGCACTTTGTAATGTTCTGCAGATTTTCCTGTTCCTTAACTGTTTTTATTTGATGTGAATAACTGTTTTTATCTGGGCTATCTTATCTTATCTGGTCTTGTCTGTGTGAGGCTGGAGTTCTCTGTACTTCGCCTTTTATACTCAGCCTAGGTTACTATTTTAATTGGCACGTTTTTATTTGAGGAAGTTCTCATATGTATTTAACGTGTGCTTTTATGGTTTTTGTGAAAGAAACCGAATAAAGATAATTATAATAATTAAAAAAATATCAATCTGTCATTTAGTAAGTGCTTCTATTAGAATGCTTGCGGGACATCTGAAAGGTACACCTCATTCTTCAACCTTATTGTCACATCCTCTTCTTTATCTCCTTTGAGAATTCTATATAGAAACCAATCCTTCTTCTCTACTTTTGTCTCTAGTATTGGGAAAGCCAGTAGGCCTAGCTCTAATACATTAAACAGCATTTGTGCATACAACTTATGCAAACAGTAATTGTGCACCCCTCTCCCTTTATTAGCAATCTAAGCCTGACCTATTTGTTTTGTCAGTGCTTATTTTCTAAATGGCTAACAGTAAACCCACAATGGCCATTCTGCTTAACGGCAGTGTGCATGCATGCTTATTGTAGAAGTGACTTTCCATTTTCGCTTATTCCACACTATACACAGATGTATGATTACAGTCACGATCTAATGAAATTTGAGGTAAGTCTTGGCTTTAGCGAGAACATATAGACGTTTTCCAGTAGGTTTATTTTAAATGTTAGCAGAACAGATGTGTGCCCTCCAGTGGATAGTCTGATGACAATGGCGAAGAGAGTGCACACCTGAAATATTTCACTAGGATGAAACTCATAGTGGATATTTTTTTTGCAGATAATCCTCTGTTTGCCCCAATCCTTTCCCATAGAACCAATTCCCACCATTTAGTCAACAGCAGCTTTAGAGACAAAAACACTGACTCTCTGTAAGTCTTACATGTAGCAGTAAGGACAAAATGCTCGGCATAACTGGTGCCTTCACCACCCCAGTAATTTGGCAGCCAGCCTAGCATGGCTTAAGTGACTCTCACTGTGTATTGTTAAACGAATTAAAATTAAGCACACTGTCAGAGATTGTATTGATAATTTGGGAGTGGTGACTCTACAACTTAATACAATCAATCTGGTTAGGTCAAAACACAATTATGAGAGAATCCACACAGAACTGTGAGTTGAGTTGAAGCACTAGAAATAATTTTAAAGTAAAGAACACAACACAATAAAATTCTCAAATTAGGAAAATAGAGTAAATTCAATGAGTAAAAGGACATCAAGCTCTTTGAAATAGGATAAGGGAAATGGATATAATAATGTTAAATTGTTTAATTAGAAAAACACCCAGAAACGTTAAGCACCATTGAAAAACAACAATTTGCAGTTGACGAGGACCAAGGTGCAATTTTATGCTGTCTGCGATGGTGAGGAGGACAGATAAAAGAAGTTGCCCATCCCAGTCAAAGTTATTATCTTTGGACTTAGTTTTTTAAATGGAGGTCATCAATTTCCAGCGGGGCAAGGTCCAAGGCTGTATCCTGTGAAGATGTGATGACTTTGCATATCTCATTGCTGGAGCTATCGATTTTGGCACCAAAAGCTGCAAATGAGACAAAGCTAGATTTTGTGGCTGTCGAGGGTGCCTCACTGATTGGACTTATTTGCAGGGTTGTTTCGGTTCAAGGCCTTACTTTCGGAGTTAGTCCATTTTAAAAAAAAGGCATAATTCTACAGCAGAAGAAAGCAGATTCTGCGGATGTTTATCAGCTATTCATGTTGTGATATTGTCACTGACATTAGCACCTCATATATTGAGATGTCTCAAGAATTTAGATGTATTAGCTGATGCAGAAGGCACGTATTTGTGATTATTTTAGGAAGTACGCGATGGGTAGTTAGTGGGCTATTGCACTGTTGAAGTGATGTCTGCCAAAATAGCTGATTCCAAAATTGCCAGCGATGCTGGCAATGGGCTAGTCACTTCTGATGGATTGAGGGACTTAAATACAGCTTCTTCAATTATACACAGTCATTCAATAAGTTTGTTAAAAAGAGTCATTTGAAATGTTAGCATATATTCAATGCTTTCCAAAAAATTACCCATCAAAGTCTGTGACATGGCAGACCTGGAAGCAATAACTGTGCTTTTCAAAGTTAAATTTGCCTGAAATTAGCAGACACCCCGGAAGCTATTTTGGGCAATAGAAGAGGACCCATATATGTCACTGTGCAAGGTAAAAGGTGTATGGCTCGGAAAGCGGTGGCCTAAACAACGGCTTTGAATATGTATGAAATTATAGACGGGTAACAGTGAATTACAGAGATGCTTTTCACTGATTGGTTTTGAGTGACATGAAATAGAAGAGAGCAAATCACACGTTGTTTATGATGTTACTCAGAATCCTGAGGTGAAAAACATCCCTGTAATTAGCTTTTTATACATCTATAATTTTATTTTATAGATGCTCCTATCAAATCATTTATCCCTGCTTTCAACTGCTATGCAAGGGCAGAGGAGTAACTGGAACGTCATCCATAGCCTGACCGTTCCTCTCTGTACCAAATTAAAACAAGAAAATACCTTCCCTGTCACGGACCCCCACCACCACTGTGCCTTCCCTTCCCTCTCCTTCAGAAGCGGTGCTCCCAGCATTCCAGGCCGCTCTGACAGTCTCCCACAGAGCCCAGCCAGAGCAGCCTGGAATTCCTTTATGACATAGCAGCAGTGTGCTATGAGATGCAGCAGTGAGTTATGAGATCTGGAGCCCGCTGTTGCTACATCACAGCAGTGAGAGCCATACAAAACAAACAACAGGATCACTGAATACACTAGGATTATTAACAGCATGAGGTTCAGAACTAGAGTCAGCTTTGGTTACATTCAATAAATGGTTGACCTCTCTAATAACAGATAGGCCAAGTGAAGCATAAACAAAATTTTCGGTTAGAGCAAATGCGTCCAAAATGGCCGTAGCACTAGCCAAACAATTGTCAAGGGAGAGGGAAGATTGAGCTGTCTCACTCACATTAAACATAGCTGATGCCTTTCTTTTGCCCATGTTGTATCTGAATTTCAAGGCCAAAAAGGGTATGTCCTGCTAGCCTCTTCCGCTGCTGATGAGCACCAGATGACCAGGCCTTGGCCGGGCTTTGCCCGAGTGTTTCTTGCACTGTGGGTATGGAGGCATCAGTTTATAGAAAAGATGTGAGTGGGCAGAGTTGTATTCCCCAGTGTTTCAATGTCCCGCAAGACCCAGTATCATGGTTTGCACAGCCAGCTATGAAGTGTCCTGTGCTGCAGGAGACGTGACCTCAGTTTTTTGCACAGCTGAGTCACTGGTGCTTTTGGAGCACCAGCAACTATGACGTGTGAAGTACCCCAGATTTTAGGACCCAGCAACACGCTAGCACCTTGGTGCATGCCGCCTATAACAATGTTTCCCACGCTGTGGGAGAGGTGGACTTAGTTTGCAGCTGTGATAAGTGGGTACAGCTTGTAGAGTGCGGTGGACTATGGCGTCTGAAATCCAATGTCCAGCAATGCCCCAGCTTCTTGGTCCATGCCGCCAACAACAAAGACATAAACAAACTGAACCTCATAATTCAAAATCTGTGTGACATGGGTAATATTTGCAGTGTTACCAGAAACTCCATGTTAATGGGCACACCCGAGACTCTATGTCAATTGATCCAATTTGCAAGCTCCAGGCCTTTATTTACGAAATTAGTACATTTTGGCAGAGAATTTGTCTTGAGTCGATCGAAGCTTGATCAATGCACATTCTAGTGTCGGTACCAGGAGTACTCCCTCCTAATTGGAAGCTTCGTCATTTTTTCCATCTTCAGGAGTATAGCTTGGAGTTGTGACCTACCATGCTATTGTTAAAGCATCTTGCATGAAAGTAATACAAATATTTTGCTTATGATTGTTTAAAAGCACTATTTTTTCACAGTAGAGTTGAATTTTCCCACCCAATTTTTTTTTAACTATTCATAACATTTTAATATTTTAACTTTACCTTTCACACTATTTGTATTATCAAATCATGTAGCCAGTAGTGATTGAGGACCAATGTACTGTATTTTTATTGTGTCTTTGGTGATTGCAATTATCGAAATAAAGACTACTTTGACTTTGAACTTTCATGCCATTGACTCTGCCAGTTGTTACAACTTGCCTACAATAACCATCTATTTCTTTGTAACCACAAACCCAGTTGCAAAGTTTTGATACATTTCCTTACACCATGCAGCGAGGAGAGGGAACACACTTTACAACACCCTTTGATTTATGATTCGCAAGGACTCGCAACATTCGTGTTGAAATTTGCAAATATGTTTGAAAATTACGTTATTGTGCATTGCAATTTGGGATTTGCATGTGCAAGTCCTGCTACTTGGTACAGTGCAGGATTTGCACCTGCAAAATCCCCCGAAGCATCAGGCCCTGCGAATACAAAGAGTACAGTAGAGTACACACGAAACTGGTACCTCTTTTGAACACATCTTTTGACATTTCTGTTTACATGAATGCTGGTGTTTGGTGACTGATACCTTGCAGTGCCAAGATTAGGAGTGAACAGCCAGGCAGCTTTCTCATTGCATATGTTTACAGTTAGGAAAATGTTATCTGTATAGTGATGGAGCGAGATAGAAAACAAAATTTTGTTTAAACTCGCGAAGTCATATTTCCATAACATGAATAATAATATTAATGATTTGTGATATGTCGTGCTAATACAACTTAGATTAAACTTTACACATGGGGGGACTAACATGTGTGCTCATAAACGTGCATAATTGTTGCATCTTTTTGTTCGTGCAAAATAATAAAATAATTTATTGTTTTCGTTTTTGTCATTACTAACTGCTGCAAACTTAAAAGAAGCATGTGCTTGTTTTGCTTTTCCTTGTCTGTGTGATGTCATTTCTACTATTCTAGGTGCATTTAAGTCTCATGGAACAACGGAGACTGGTAGATATAAACGCTGCTTTATTTGTTTGCAATGGCTAGGTAACATTTTGATTAATCGGGTGGGTTAATTAATTAGTAAATCCTGGGGTGGATACAGAATCTACATTATTTCTTACATTAATACTTTTCTTGTGTTTGTTTTATACTAGAAATCATAAGTTGCCTGCTTTTGGGCCTAGTCACTTGAGTCGCAGAAAAGAGCTGACTTGTAATTCTGCAAAAGTCACGAGACGCCCATTCTGAAATAAATTATTCGTCAAAAGCTGCGTTCACAAAGCAAAAACTAATGTGCTGTCATCATTCTGTCGGACATGGCCAAGGTCGAAAAAGAACATTTTGTCAGTCCTTAACTTGGCATCCGCGGAAGTCAATTGAAAGTCAATGGACGCTGCTAGAATGACTTTATACATTTGTTGCAAACTCAGGAAGCTTCTGGTTTCACGTGGAAGAGACAATGGTCTCTAAGAAATGTGATTTAATGGAAGTTTTGAAAAGTGGGTGACATGTCACTTGTCACTCTTAGCCAATGGGACGTCGAAGATTTCTGAAAACTTTCCTTTGCTAGTTTAGTTAACGTAGAAAGGTATAAAAAGTCAAGCCCTTAGGGATGGGCTGGCTGCTGCTTTCTGACTTTCCGATGAGGGTGATGTGCTGTTGGACTTTGCGTGGAGCACGTAAGAATCCTCAAAGAACTTTTCTTTAATTTCTATCTATTTAGTTCAGTTAGGGAATTAGGTTTTAGAAATGCTAAACTTTATATATTCATTTTAAATTTGATTTACTTGCTTAAATTGTATTTTTCTCATATTTCTTTACAATCATGTTTGCTTTATTGCTAATTAAATTCATTTATAAAACTATCAACTTATATACCATAATTTAGTAAATAAAATCTTACTTTTGACAAACAAGCTGGTCTTGGTTATTCAGAAGTGTAGGTTACTATTAGCTAGATCACGTCGCCAATGGTGGTCGTTTAAATGGTCAAGTTTTATTCTAATGATAATATTCTTTCCACAGATGTATAAAAATGTATATAGTTTGTAGATAATGTGTATATAGATTTAATCTGACCACCTGATTCAGTAGGCCCAAAATATGTCAGGTTTATAAATGGGTCCATATTTAGTATAGAATTGTGTTTATAGGTTATAAAATTGGGTAGCGTTGTTTATGATATATTTTCTATAGGCCGCTGGATCAATTCTCTGGTAGCAGAGGATGGTTGCTAAGGGTAACCAAGGTAATATGTTGGTTGCTAAGGGTTACTAAAGTGTTATGGTATGGAAATAGGATCGATGTTTTAACACATGTTAAGTTCGTTTTTCGTGCTATCTGTAAGCTATACCGGTATAGATTGTGTGGCGAGAAATTAGTCACGCAAGCCATCTGTTCTGTTTGTAGTGATATCGCAGAGTATCACAAGAGGTATCGCCGTGTACCATAGTGTTGTCGCCGAGCAGCACAGTTTTAGGGCTAGGTCTGAATCTTGTAAAGTGAGGATTTTCTAAGAAATTAAAGCAGCATGAGAATAGGGACAAAGCGCCTTCCATAAAACTCACTGTGTTAAAAGTATTAGTTATATCCGAGCTTGAGTGAAGGGTAAATTAGCGTCGGTGCATGATTATCTATAAACAGGTTAGAGTCCTGTACGGGTACATGTTTCATATCTATAAACAGGTGAGAGCCCTGTACGGATAACGTCGTTATTTTGCTAACGGTGCATGATTTCTATAAACAGGTGAGAGTCCTGTACGGATTTCATGTATGTTTGAAATTAGGGAAATTTCAGTGTGAAAGTGCGAGTTTGAATTGTATTTTATGTTCAAGTGGAACTCTTAGAACTTTCACTTCGCGGTGGGTTCAGAGCAAAGCGAGTTCATAATTATACGTGTTAGAAGGGTGGGGTAAAGTTACTCTACTGACAATTGAATACTATCCTTAGTGTGAATAGCGCCGTCTATTCCGAAGTGTGGTTACTTGAATGTATGTAAACTATCCTAAATAGTGAAACGAACAGATGTTGTCTTTATAGTCATTGTTAAGAATTAATTTACACTGAAAAGTGTTCTTAAAATGGCGCTGTGAAAAGATTTTGTGAAGGAGGGGTAAGCGCCAGGAGTGAGAAACGAGAAACCGCAGCTGCTGTGTACGTCACAGAGCCGCGCTGGGATTGGTGACCTACGTCACAAGCTATATTCTGATTGGCTCTTGAGTCTCTGACGGCCTGTGAGCTGATTGGTCCTTCAGAAAAACTCTAAATTTATTGGTTGAGCAGAAAAGTGACGTAGCTCAACTGTCATTGGCTTGTTGGTGTGTTTCGCGCACGGATTGGTTGTTTTACGGAACATCCCGGAAATATTTTACGAACGATTTTGTGAATTAGATTTAACTCTGAAAAATGAGTTATCATTTTAAACATGTTGAGAAAAAGCCAACATTATTTCAGAAGTTTAAGAATTTATTTTCACCTGACAAGAAAATCGAAACGCGAGGTGGTAAACTACTTCATAAGTATAAAACACCTGCAGCGTATATGGAAGGTGAATATGGATATCATACTGTCTTATGGTTCGACAGTTGGAAACGCTATACTAAAAACGACGGTGTTTTAACTTGGCCTGATGATGGTTCATTTAATGTAAAGGTTTTAAGAAATTTACGAGAGAAAATGAATGCTCTTGTTCCAAAACCGAGACCAACTCAATTTGAAGCTTTAGTTGAGTGGGAAGACGAGATGTATCAGTTACAAAGAGAAGCTAGTGGAATTAAAAGACCTTCTAAAAATCCATCTTGGAAAAGAGAAACTCATGAAGATAGATTGCGAATGTGGAGACAGGGAAACATGAGTGAAGGATTGTATTTAATTCATGAAATGGTAATGGGTTCTCCTACAGGGAAATCAATGGAAAGTGAATCTGAGGATGCAGTTATGGAAGAAATATATACAACTGCTAGAAAGAATCAGCCTTTGAGACCTCCTAGATCATGGTCTACTCCGGTGGTTTCTACTGAAACTTCACCGAGTGCACCTCCAATTAATGAAGCTCCTAAACTTTATCCAAATAATTGTGAAATCATTGAAACTCCTAGAAGACCAGAATTCGAGAATGCTCGAAATGAAGGTAGACATTTTACAATGGCTCCAAGAGCAAGAGAACCTCCAAAAGATTATTCAAGAGAGGCAAGAAATGTTGAAGATGTTGATTATAATGAATATTTAAGATCAAAAGAAGAATTAATAAAAAGAATGACAAAAGGCATGGAAGCTGTGACAGTTCCAGTAACAATTGGTCCTGTTCAGCCCGTATTTGATCAAAAGGAGACAAACAAAACTGGATTAACTATTCCTTTAAATACAGAAATTCAAAAGGCTGCTGAAAAATTTTATTCAGATTTATCTGAAATAAACTCTTCTAAATCGAGAATGCCTGATTTAACCTTCAATGAGGATTTATCTCCAAAAACACCAATGGGTGCTATATCAGATATAGGGAGTCCTGAAGTCAGGGTAACCACACCAAAACTTGATGTGGCCAAATTAAAAGCGAATATCGAAGAATTAATAATTGGAACAATTGGTCCAGATAGTTTAAATTACTATCGAGATGATGAACTACTGTTCATTTGTAAAAGCATACAGTGGAAAACGAAAAACAAATATGATCAACTAGAGGATCTAGCAGCAGAACTTGAAATCGATGTGAGTAAACAAAAGAATTTTGCAAAGCATTACAGATTAGACTTTTCAGAAAGTGACATTGAGAGTTTAAACTCAATGGGAAGAATAGTTCACATTAAAGATTTGATTGTCTATATCAAAAAGCTAGGAGAACTGAACAAATGGAGAGTAAAATGGACGAAAAAGAAGGAAGATGAAAGATTGGAAAAATTGTCAAAACAATTTCCAATGAGAGAAATTGCAGGTGGAGGATATGTTCATGTCCCTTGGTCGAGACAGGACATTCTGTTATTTACAAATGACTTTCCAAAATTGAGGGAAAAACCAGTTGAGTGGTACAGGCAAGTCGATAGATTTATCAAAGTGTCAAAAGTTCTGTGGATTGATTTAGATGGATTTTTTGACATTGTCGTTCCATCTGATCTTTGGACAGAATGCAAAATATCGATTAGTTGGCCAAAAACAGAACCTGAGCGAATCAAAGAAACAGGTGCTCCTAATCCACTTGTAATGGATTTTTATGAAAAAGTAATTGTATGGATGAAAAACAAAATTCCACCCAAAGAAGTTGATTGGGTTAAAATAGAAAGGACAGAACAGGAAACAAAAGAATCAGTCCATTCTTTTTATGAAAGACTACTGTTAATCTTTAAACAATACAGTGGTTATGAAAAATTAGATGAAAAAGACATGAGCCATTTTGTCTATAGATTTGTTTATGGACTAAAACCTGAAATTGGAGAAATGATCAGAAATAGTATTGTCGGATGGCAATCACTATCTGTAGATGATATTCTAAGAAAAGCAAAGTATTGCAGCGATGAAATAGAAGTAAAACAGAAGAAGCTGAAGGAGAAAGCCATGTGGGCTCAGGTGAAAGTGGCTGAGCAACAGATTGCCAGCATGGGTAATAAGAACACTAATTTTGTTCAAACTGGAAATACAAACCAGATACAAGGAAAGTTTAAAAATAATAATTTCCCAAAGAAATTTAGCCCAAAGATTGAGGAGTTGAAGCAAAGATTACCTTGTTTTAATTGTGGCGAAATTGGACATTGGAGAGACGAGTGTCCTCATCCTCCTAAAAACTTAAAGAATCCCTTATTAAATCCACAGATGCAGAATGGTGTTGACCTGCAGCGACAGCTACAGATGCAACAGGGGTTAAACGAATTTAATATTCAGCGACAGTTACAGCAACAGCAACAACAACAGGTGAATAATCGTCAAGACCAATTGCCACAACCACCTTTTCCGAATTGTGGGGGAGTTCAAAAATATAATCCAAACGTGGGATTTCAGGGAAGTGAACAGGTAATAAAACCACAAAAACAGCAAAAGCAGCAAAGGGTTCAAATGCAAAATGCTTCACAACAATTCTTATTAACAGAAAGTCAAGACAGCGATTCTGATGATTATTGCTGACGGTGCCCGAGAGAGGAGGAAGAGTGTGTCGTTGGAGCCACTCTTGAGGTTGACCAGTCTGGTCCTTTTGTAAACGGGAAAGTTAATGATGTAGACATCACTTTTCTAGTGGACACTGGTGCTACCCGTTCTACTGTTAGATCAGTGGAAATTGAAAACCTACCTCTCTCTGGGGATACCATCCAAGTTGTCGGAGTAAGTAATCAGCAAATTAAAACTGACTTAACTGATCCAGTACCAGTTGAAATTGGAAACTACAGAGATAAACACAGATTTGTGGTTTGTAATAGTAGTCCAGTAAATCTATTAGGCAGAGACATCCTATGTAAAATGAATTGTAGAATATATTGTTCTCCTGATGGAGTTGAATTACAAACAATGGAGGAAGATGGTTTATACAGAATGACAATGATGATGATGGAAGCAGAAGAAACAAAATTGTTTCCTGCATTTGAAGAAAAAGATTTACCTGAAGAACTCAAAGGAACAGTGAAATCTGAAATATGGGATTTTACTGGAAATGAGATGGGTCTGATGAAAAACGTAGATCCAGTAAAAATTACATTGAAACAGGGAATAGAATTTCCAAACACTCCACAATATAAAATGAAAACAGAAACAATTGAAGGTATTACACCTATAATTGAAAAATTAATTAAGCAAGGTGTATTAAAAGAAATGGAGAGTAGCTCTTGTAATTCACCGATTATGGGAGTTAAAAAGTCTAACGGAACATTTAGAATCGTACAAGATTTGAGAAAGGTTAATCAAATTGTCGTTCCATGTTGTCCTGTGGTTCCAAATCCAGCAGTAATTCTATTTCAGATTCCACATGATGCTGAATGGTATACAGTCATTGACCTTTGCAATGCATTCTTTACTGTTCCCTTACATCCAGACAGTTATGAAATATTTGCTTTCAGATTCCAAGGTAAGACCCTCGGATGGTCAAGAATCCCTCAGGGCTATACAGAAAGTCCTTCAATCTTTAACGAACTGTTAAAAAGATCATTAGAAGACCTAGACTTACCTGGTAGGTCTACGCTAGTGCAGTATATTGATGATTTGTTAATAGCTGCAAAGACAAGAGAAAACTGTGTAACAGACACAATAATTCTGTTAAATCGCCTTGCAGAAGAAGGACATAAAGTGTCCCCAGCAAAACTACAGTTTTGCAAACAAGAAGTAAAATATCTTGGTCACAGAATTGCAAAGGGAAAAAGACAAGTAACAATAGAGAGAATAAAAATGATTCAAGCAATGTTACCACCAAGAACACAAAGACAGGTCAGAATGTTCTTGGGAATGGTTGGTTACTGTCGACAATGGATAAGTGGATTTTCAGTAATTGCAAAACCACTACAAAGACTAACAAAGTCAGATGTAAAAGATCCAATTATTCTCAATGATGCTGAGATGGATTCTTTTGAGAATCTGAAAAAGAGCTTGTGTCAAGCTCCTGCTTTAGGTATGCCAAATTATGAAAAAGATTTTGAACTGTATTGCAGTGAGAGAGAAGGATGTGCATTATCTGTGTTAATTCAGAGACACGGAAATTTAAAGAAACCTATTGCATACTTCTCTGCAGTTCTTGATCCAATTGCAAAAGCATTACCAGGTTGTTTGAAAGCAGTTGCAGCTACAAGTATCAGCCTCGAACAAAGTGAGGGGATTATAATGGGATTTCCAGTGAAAGTTTTTGTGCCTCATTCAGTTGAAATATTATTGACAAGAGGTAAGACTCAACATCTAACAAGTAGCAGATTGACAAAGTATGAGAAAATCATACTGGGAGCAGATAATGTTTCGATTTCAAGATGTTTGAATCTGAATCCTTCTACATTACTGCCTGATTCTGAAATTGTTGATGACATTGAAACGGAACATGAATGTTTAGATGTCATGGAATTCTGCACTAAACCAAGAAAAGACATCAAAGACAGACCTTTGTCTGAATCGGATTTTGTCTACTTTGTAGATGGGTCATGCTTAAGATCCGAAGGAGGTGTCTTAAAAGCTTCATATTCAGTTTGTACAGTCGTTGATATTGAAGAAGCATCATGTCTTGAAGGAGTTCGTTCAGCACAAGTGGCTGAATTGATTGCTTTAATTCGTGCATGTGAAATATCAAAGGATATAAGAGTTACCATCATTACTGATAGTCAGTATGGGTACGGAGTTGTGCATGATTATGGACAACTCTGGTCACAGAGAGGATACATGACATCAGCAGGATCACCAATTAAAAATGCAGTTTTCATTAGGAGATTAATTGAAGCAATACAATTGCCAAAAGAAATCGCCATTGTTAAATGTGCAGCGCACACTAGAGGAACTGATTATATTTCCAAGGGAAATGCCTTCGCAGATGAAACAGCTAAATACTGCGCAAGGAAAAATTATTCATACAATCGGGAAAGGAGTAAAGAAACTGATTCAAATTCATTAATGCTAACAACTGTTGTAGAAACATGGCATGAGATTAGAGATTTACAAAATGAAGCAGAAGATGATGAAAAAGACTTATGGTTAAGATCAGATTGTAGACCACGTGAAGAAGATGGAGTGTGGGTTTACAAAGATGGCAGAGTAGTCTTACCAAATTGTTTGATTGCTGACATGGCCAGATTATATCATGGTCCAGCACATCTAGGAAGAGATTCTATGGTTAGACTTTTCAGAGAAACATGGTTCAATACCAAGTTTAGAACTATTGCTGAATCTTTTTGTCAAAGGTGTTTGTCATGCCAACAAATGAATCCAAACAGAAAATCAGTGGTGGGGACAGGAATAATTGGTCGAGAAGGTGGTCCCTTTACCAGGTTACAAATGGATTTCATTGAAATGCCCTTACACAATTGTTTGAAATATGTACTTGTAATTGTATGCTTGTTTTCAAGATGGGTAGAGGCTTTCCCTACACGACATTGTGATTCAATTACAGTGGCAAAACTAATGCTCAGAGAAATCATCCCAAGGTACGGTTTTCCAGTCACTATTGAGAGTGATGGAGGAAGCCATTTTGATAACAAACTGATGAAATTAATTTGCGAAGCTTTGAGCATTGAGCAGAAAATACACTGTGCATACAGACCAGAGGCATCAGGAGTAGTTGAACAAATAAATGGAACAATTAAAAACAGAATTGGAAAAATGTGTCTTGAAACAGGTATAAAGTGGACTGATGCTCTTCCACTTGTTTTGATGTCATTAAGAAGTACACCAGATAAAAAGACAGGTTTGAGTCCTCATGAAATATTAATGGGAAGAGTTATGAGGCAAGCTTTTGTACCTGTAGGTAAACTGTTGAGCATAAATGACAGTGCGATTTTGGATTACTGTAAAAGGTTATCTGATATGGTAACTTCTGTGTCTAATCAGGTGGGAACTGAAGCTCAATCAAATGAAAAGGTTTTGACACATGATCTGAGACCTGGCGATTGGGTCAGAACAAAAGTGCATCGGAGAAGGAATTGTCTAGCTCCTAGATGGCAGAAACCTAGGCAGATAATCTTGATCACTACTAATGCTGTAAAGTGCAGAGGATTGAAACGTTGGATACATCCTAGTCATACTATTCCAGTACCAACTCCTGAGAGTTCTGATGTTGAAAGTGATACTACAGAGGATTCTGATTCTGAAACAGAAGGCAAAACAGAAGGTGAAATAATTCCAGATTCTGAAGATCGACAAGAAAGTCGACATCTGGAAACTGTGCCAGTGAATGGAAATCTGACAAGAAAAGACTTGGAAATAATTGAAATAGATTCTGAAGGTGAAGAGAATCTGTTAAAAGGAAAGATAACTGAGGATTCAGTTGTCTCCATTGAAGACAAAGAAGCTGAACAAAAAGAAGTTTCAGACCAGGAGAGTATCGAAAGGCAGAGAACAAACTCTGAAGTAAGGAACAAATATCCGAAATCTGGGAAGTTGGAGGTAATTGAGGAAGAGGAGGAAAACGAATTACCGAGTACCAGTGATGGAAGACAAAGTGAAATTCCTGAAGGAGTGAAATTGCCGAATAGAGAAGTTCCTGAGTCAATTGAAATTTCAGACTACGAAACTGAAGAAAGTGACGTGGAAGGTGAAAGTGAAAACAGAAAGAAAAGGACTTGGAAGTCAGAATCAAATAATTCTGAACCAAAGAAGAAGTACGTGAGAAAAGCAGACTACTGGCCAGGTGGAAGATTGAGAGTCAGATTGATCAAAAAGCCAAGAGAACAAGTTGAAGAAATCAGTAGTCAAAAGAGTCCTGGAAAAGAAGTTGGAGTTGTAAGAAAAATTGAAGTGATATCGAGAAAAGGGAAGAGAATAATAAGACCAAACCAAAAATACAAGTCTCCTGAGTGGACTTACTTAGTAATTCCACCTGTTATTGACATATATGATAGTAGTGAAGAAGAAAACGAAATCCAAGAAATTAGTGACAATGATTGAAGTACAGAAATATTAAATTGGCAAAAGGCTGAAGAAAATTTGTTAGTTGACACAAGGTCGAAGAAAAACTGTTTAGTTGAAGAAAACTTATGTATGACATAAGGTCGAAGAAATCTTGTTTAGGGTTTTAAAAAAAAAAAAAAAAAAAAAAATAATAATTTTAAAAGGGGGGTGTATATAAATTTTAATATATAAATTTTAAAAATTTGTTTTTATTTTTGAGGCTAAAATTAACCAAGAATGCCTTATGTTAAGGAGAGCACTTCAAAGTGTTCTGTTTTTAAAAGATGCTGTAAGATGACTCTGGTATGTCTGCTCATTTTAGTTCTGCTCTGGTTGGTTCTAGCTGTGATTATCCCTTTGGAGATGAATAGAGAATTACACAAAGTTAACATAACAAGCAAAGCTCTGGTTAGTCAAACTAAACATAGTGCGTCTACAAAAGTTATTGATCATCAGCCTAACATTCATCAAGATAAATCAATTGGTGATTTTTCAAGTAATACATTCACAAAGCTATTGAGTGAATATGTTAAGGTAATGGATGCAAAAGACTGCTATGTCTGCGTTAAGTTACCTGCTTCTGTTTCTGAGGGAGTAACATATAATATGCTTCCTCTCACTTATGCTGTAACATGTAGTGTATTAACTAGTTTATTTTATCAAACTGGACGTTTAGAATATTACTATTCAAATTATGATGAAATTTTTGCAAATATTAAGATTGATAATGTTTTAAACAAGCATAAGAAAGCAAAACAAATGAGAGAATTTTTCCTTGTTACTAATGAACTCACTTACGAGTATGCTTATAAGAATAATCTAACATGTAAACTAAGTGCTGAAGGAAAGAAATTTTTGAATATGGTTGAGGAGAGAAGAACAATTTATAAGAGGAATGAATTAGTCAAGCAGACTAAGTCAGCTTTCTGGCAAAAAGAGGATGAGAAATTAAATGGCAAAATGCTTGAAAATATTGCAATTCACATAGACAAACCAGTTAGTGGAAAGCTTTGCATTAGAAGAGACAATACACTTTTTGATAATTATTTTGTAGGTGCAAGTAACTGTGAAGATACTTATCAGATTTTGGGAGGTTGGGGATTTAAAGGTGGAAAGGATCCTATCTTTCCTGGGATTTATTTTGTTTGTGGTGACAAAGCCTACTACAACCTTCCAGACCACTGGTATGGAACTTGTTATGTGGGAATTGTTTTTCCTAAAGTGTTTCATGTTGACAGAGATTCAGAAGGATTGTTTAAAATTCATAATTATGTAAATAGAGCTAAAAGAGAAACTTTTACTGAAGTTCTGGGAGATATTTTTCAAGCTGTAATACCTTTTGTTGGTATAACCCTAAATGCAGGGAGAATCAGAAAATTGTCCACTATAGTTGATAGATTATCAACTGACACTGCTGATGGATTTCAATTAGTAAATGTTGAAGTTATTGCAATTAGATCCATGGTAATTCAAGACCGCCTTGCTTTAGACATACTCCTAGCAAAAGAGGGAGGAGTCTGTGGCATTTTACATGTACAACATTGTTGTACATATATACCTGATGAAAGTAAGAATATTGAAATGTATATTAAGAATATTACACAAATGCATTCAGAGATAATTCCTTTAGAAGAAGATGATTTTACAGGGAAACTTTCAAAAAGGTTTCAAGCAATTAAAAACTGGTTTCATAATATCGGAAGTTCAATTCTTGGCAAGATTCTGGCACCTTTGATTATAATAGTATTCATTTTTATTTTGACCAAAATAGGTTGTTTGTTACATAAAAGAAAGAAACAGTTGAAAGAAAAGAAAAGAATCTATAAACTCAGAAAAGAAGAAGAAAGAGAGATCGAATTACAGGAATTACATAGAGAGCGTTATGCTAATTCCAAAGATTATGCAGAAACAGACTTTTAGGTTTACTGATACAAATGAATTTGAATCGATTTCTTAGAAATTTAAATTATCAAAATTTTGAGTGCTAGTGTGGTGATTTGTTAATCACCAGATGAGGGAGTTGATGGAGCGAGATAGAAAACAAAATTTTGTTTAAACTCGCGAAGTCATATTTCCATAACATGAATAATAATATTAATGATTTGTGATATGTCGTGCTAATACAACTTAGATTAAACTTTACACATGGGGGGACTAACATGTGTGCTCATAAACGTGCATAATTGTTGCATCTTTTTGTTCGTGCAAAATAATAAAATAATTTATTGTTTTCGTTTTTGTCATTACTAACTGCTGCAAACTTAAAAGAAGCATGTGCTTGTTTTGCTTTTCCTTGTCTGTGTGATGTCATTTCTACTATTCTAGGTGCATTTAAGTCTCATGGAACAACGGAGACTGGTAGATATAAACGCTGCTTTATTTGTTTGCAATGGCTAGGTAACATTTTGATTAATCGGGTGGGTTAATTAATTAGTAAATCCTGGGGTGGATACAGAATCTACATTATTTCTTACATTAATACTTTTCTTGTGTTTGTTTTATACTAGAAATCATAAGTTGCCTGCTTTTGGGCCTAGTCACTTGAGTCGCAGAAAAGAGCTGACTTGTAATTCTGCAAAAGTCACGAGACGCCCATTCTGAAATAAATTATTCGTCAAAAGCTGCGTTCACAAAGCAAAAACTAATGTGCTGTCATCATTCTGTCGGACATGGCCAAGGTCGAAAAAGAACATTTTGTCAGTCCTTAACTTGGCATCCGCGGAAGTCAATTGAAAGTCAATGGACGCTGCTAGAATGACTTTATACATTTGTTGCAAACTCAGGAAGCTTCTGGTTTCACGTGGAAGAGACAATGGTCTCTAAGAAATGTGATTTAATGGAAGTTTTGAAAAGTGGGTGACATGTCACTTGTCACTCTTAGCCAATGGGACGTCGAAGATTTCTGAAAACTTTCCTTTGCTAGTTTAGTTAACGTAGAAAGGTATAAAAAGTCAAGCCCTTAGGGATGGGCTGGCTGCTGCTTTCTGACTTTCCGATGAGGGTGATGTGCTGTTGGACTTTGCGTGGAGCACGTAAGAATCCTCAAAGAACTTTTCTTTAATTTCTATCTATTTAGTTCAGTTAGGGAATTAGGTTTTAGAAATGCTAAACTTTATATATTCATTTTAAATTTGATTTACTTGCTTAAATTGTATTTTTCTCATATTTCTTTACAATCATGTTTGCTTTATTGCTAATTAAATTCATTTATAAAACTATCAACTTATATACCATAATTTAGTAAATAAAATCTTACTTTTGACAAACAAGCTGGTCTTGGTTATTCAGAAGTGTAGGTTACTATTAGCTAGATCACGTCGCCAATGGTGGTCGTTTAAATGGTCAAGTTTTATTCTAATGATAATATTCTTTCCACAGATGTATAAAAATGTATATAGTTTGTAGATAATGTGTATATAGATTTAATCTGACCACCTGATTCAGTAGGCCCAAAATATGTCAGGTTTATAAATGGGTCCATATTTAGTATAGAATTGTGTTTATAGGTTATAAAATTGGGTAGCGTTGTTTATGATATATTTTCTATAGGCCGCTGGATCAATAGCCAGTTGCACTCCTGGGTGGTAGTGGAGACTTGAAAAATAAATATACAATAGGGCATGTTACTACTGCACAGCATAAAGTATAGGTCTACTGTATGAACAAGTCCCCCAATACTACAGTGTGCATATACTGTTGAACTCTTACCGCTGATGGAAGAAAAACAGATATATAACACCCATACAATGATGCACTTATTATACAATCTGAACCTGAGGCTGTTAACCCTAGAGGATGGGATTGAGTTGCTAAATGGATCAAACTAGATAGTTCTTCGTAGTAGTGTTAGTTAATTATTGTGATGTGAGAGGTTGCATAGTAAAGGCCGTACCAACATTCTACCTCCAAATACATAAGAAACTCAGGTTTTCGTTTCAACTACTGTAAGTAATCAAGCCAGTATAAAGTCAGTATTATGAGAGTGCTGAACCTATGGATGAAGAGAATTACTGTCCTCAATGTTTGGTCCTCTGGTAAACCTAATAAAATCTGTAGGTGCATACATATACAGATCCCATGGGCTTCCTGCCCTTGGGAAAATCATGGAAATCAATGTTTTCTTCTCAATCAGAGACCAGAGCACTTTGGTGCTGTAGTCGTGCATCCATATCACCTCCGTATTGTTTCTGCCTCAAGTGACAAATGGCCTTGAGCCAGTTGGTGAATGGTTAGAGTCAGTGCTTAGTGTGCGAAAAAATACGTGCCAGGGCCCTCGTCAGAAGGGACAACAGCTTACATCACCTATTGCCCCTGCCAGTGTTTCCAATGACAGTACCAAAAGAACTACTAACCATCACACTTCTCCAAGTGTGATAATCCAGACCCCCAAAGCTATAAGAATGGTTTGAGAGTCAGGTATTAGTCAAACTTAGTATACATACATCTGGGCCCATCAGAAGGGTAGAAGTAACAAAACTTTAATCTTCTCAACACCCACAACTAAGCCGTCATGATGGGGATCGGAATCTTGGGTAAAAATATTCTCCCTCAGTCAGTGGTGTGAATCGAAAATGGATTCCTCTGCTTAAGCCATGTGATCCAGCGCCCCTATAGAAAATATGTCATAACAACGCTACCCAACACAATACTCACCATTAATCATAAAACACTCACAAGGCCCATAAACTAATGTGACATATTTTGAGCAACTGAATCATGTGACCTAATTAATAAAACCTATTCACAAATTATATACACATTTATATACAACTGCAGTATAATGATTTCACCATGGTTTTTGTAAACTTTTCATTTAATTAAGTCACTTAGGCTAATGGATCTGCTGATGATAACATGACTCTGAAATAACAAGACCAGCTTGTCTTTTCAAAAATCTTATTTACTAACTATTTATTTGAGGAAAGTACATTTTATTAGAATCTTTTTATTCAAGCAGCATTATTTGAGTATAGCGAATAGAACCAACAGTTTGAAGCAAAATCAATTAGCATGATTTAATGAAGAATAAACAGTTTTCCATCACCTAAGCCCTAACTTCCCTGTCTAAAACTCACTTCAGCTAAGGAATAAAAGTAAAGTCATTCAGGCCCATTGATCCTTACGTGCTCCAAAGAGAGCCCGTCAGCACGTCACGCCCAATTGGAATCAGAAGAAGATGAGCAGCAAGAGCCCCCTCCCTCCCATGGGGACAGTTTTTATACCTTTTCTGACTAACTAAAGTATCTTTATCAGACGTTTTTTCTAACAATCCAAACGTTCCATTGGCTGAGCCATGTCAGTCCACTGTCAGGTCACGCACTCCTGACCAAGACCGGGGCCTCATCATAGCCCTTATTGTTCTTAGTGTCACCATCCTCTTTGCTTTTGACGATACTTTTGACGGGGAGAAACATTTACTTCCTAATCTTGGCAGGCCATTCAACGTCCTGTCCTTGGAAATGTCACCAAGAACACATTCAACTCAACCAGGATTTCTTCTGCATTAAACGTTGTCAGCTCAGCAAAATACTCTGCGCATGTGTGAAAGTGTCACTCTGGTCAAGTCTCGAAGGCTGCAGTACTGGCAGCCATTTTCTTTAGGCCCACTCGCAAAACTAATGTATAAACAAACACAAAACATCGATTAATGTGAGAAATAAAGTTTGTTCTGTTACCCACCCACCTTTGCTAATTATTAACCCATTAATCTATGTTACCTAGCAGAAGCAAATGAAGCAAAAAACAGATTTGTACAACATAGAGACAAAAAGACAAAACATGAGCACACAGAAATAAGCACATGCCATTATTAAAACAGCCGCATTTAATTCTGACAAAACAATAGACAAGATTAGTTTATTATTTTTCACCAACATGCTTTTGCAACATAAAGCACATATATGAGCACATATATTAGTTCCCATATATCATGAACTGCAATTTATTCTAGGTTGATTAGTAATTTTCACTCCATTCTCGTTTAGTATAATTATTTAATTATGGAAGTTTAACTTTGCGAATTGAAATAAATATATTTCCAAATCTCGCTCCATCAACTCCCTCATCTGGTGATTTCAAAATCACCAAACCACACCCAGAAATTTAGCACAATGTTATCTCATAGAAGAACATGTTTTGATTTCACTGTGTTAGTAATTCTAAAGACTTGTCTCAGCTGTTTGTCTGCAACTCTCATATTGAGTTCTACGAAACTCTCCCAGTTCTATTTCTCTCTCCTGTTCCTTTCTAATCTTGTATATTCTCTTCTTTTCCCTCAGGTATTTCTTTCTCTTGTGTAACATGCAACTGATCTTTAACAACAATATCACAAAAACTATAACTAATAAAGGTGTCAGTATTTTGCCAAGAATTGAACCACCAATCTCTCGAAACCAGGTTTTGATCGCAGCAAATCTTTTGAATAAACGTTCTGAAAAATCATCTTTTCCAAGGGTACAATTTCTGATTGCAACTCAGTGATATTTTTTATATACATCTCAATATTCTGACTCTCATCAGGAATATAGGTACAGCAGTGTTGGACATGCAAAATGCCACAAACTCCTCCCTCTTTTGCTAGCAGAATGTCTAAAGCAAGACGATTCTGCACTACCATGGACCGTACAGCAATGAGCTCAATATTCACTAATTGGAAACCACTAGCTGTATCAGTTGACAACCTGTCAACAATTGTGGACAATTTTCTGATTCTACCTGCATTCAGGGTTATACCCACTAAAGGTATTACTGCTTCAAAAATGTCTCCCAGAATTTCTGAAAAACTTTCTCTTTTAAACCTGTTTACATGACTGCTGATTTCAAATGATCCATCTGCATTTCTGTAAACATGGAATATTTTTGGAAATACAAGTCCAACAAAACACGTCCCATACCAGTGATCTGGGAGGTTATAGTAAGCTTTGTCTCCACATACAAAATATATTCCAGGGAAAATTGGATCCTTGCCACCTTTGAATCCCCAGCCCCCCATGATTTGATAAGTGTCCTCACAATGACTTGCACCCACGAACATTGTGTTATCTCTCCTAATACAAAATGTACCACTAATTGGTTTGTCTATGTGTATAGCAACATTCTCAAATGATTTACCATTAAGCTTTCCGTCCTCTAACTGCCAGAATTTTGATTTAGTCTGCTCTAGCATCTCATTTCTTTTGTAAATTGCTCTTCTCTCCTCAACTAAATTCAGGAAAGACTTTTCCTCAGTTCTCAATTTACATGTCAAATTATTTCTAAATGCATACTCATAGGTGAGTTCATTTGTCACAATGAAAAATTCCCTCATCTGTTTGGCTTGTTTGTGCTTATTTAAGTTTTTCTCAATTTTTAGGTTTGCAAAAATCTCATCATAATTAGAGTAATAATACTCCAAACGACCAGTCTGATAAAATAAGCTAGCTATTACACTGCAGGTTATGTCATAAGTAAGAGGAAGCATATTATATGTCACTCCCTCTGAAACAGAAGCAGGCAATTTCACACAAATGTAGCATTCTTTGACTTCCATGACCTTCACATCCTCAGCCAGGAGTCTTGAAAAAGTATTGCTAGAAAAATGACCAACAGATCTATCTTGGTGAATCTCTGGTCTATGATCAATAATTCTGTTAGTTTTGCCTGTCGCACTATGTTTGTTTTGCTTAACTGAAGCTTTGCTCGTCATATTAGCCTTATACGTTTCCTTATCAATTCCAAAAGGGAAAATGACAGCTAAAACTAACCAAAGTACGATTATTAAAACCACACAAATCAAAGACATTTTACAGCATCTCCTAAGAATGGAACACCTTGAACTGTTATTAACAAAAACATAAGGCATTTTCAGTCTTTTAACAAAGCCTTGTAAAGAAAACAAAAATCAAAAATTAAAAATGTCTAAATTTTCTACATTTCTAATACCCCCCTATTTTAATTTTTTTTTTTAATTAAAACCCCACCTTCTAACAGCTTTTCTTCGACCTTACGTCACAATTTGTTTTTCAGCTAACAAGATTTCTTCGACCTTGTGTCACCTAACACAATTTCTTCAGCCTTATGCCAAAAACGAGAACCCTAATTTTAACAGAAAATACTTCAATCGTTGTCACTATTGTCTTCAATCTCTTCCTGACTACTGCTGTTGACCTCCACTACAGGTGGAATAATTATGTAAGTCCACTCAGGGGACTTATACTTTTGATTTGGTTTCACAACTCTCTTCGCCCTACCACTAATGACTTCTATTTTCTTTCCTGCTTCACTTTTCTTTTCAGGATCCTTTTGACTTGAAATCTCATCAATTTACTCCTTCGATTTCTTTATCAATTTGAATTTCAGACCTTCATTTTCTCTTGGCCAGTTATCACCTTTTCTTGGTAATTTCTTCTTTGGCTCGGTCACATTACACTCTGTTCTCCAAGCCCTTTTTCTGAAATTTCTTATCTGAGAATCTTCATCACTCTCTTAAGTTTCACAGTCAGAAATTTGAATCCTGGACTCAGGTACTTCTTTACTCAGCAATTTCACTCCGTTAGGAACTCTATCTTCATAGCTGGTACTCGGTAATTCGTCTTCTTCTTCTTCAATTACCTTCAACTTCCCAGTTTCAGATTTTCTGTTCCTGCTTTCAGAGCTTCTTTTCTGCTTTTCAATACTCTCCTGATCTTGAATCACAACTTGATCAGACTCTTCCTCTGCTTCTTTTTCTAGCAGATCTTCATCATTTTCAGAGTCTAGTATTACAATTTCCAAATCTTTTTCATTCAATGCTTCATTCACAGTTGAATTTTCCAGATGTCGACCTGCCTGTCGATCTTCAGGATCTGGATTTCTCTCAGGTTCTTCTTCAGAATCCGAATAAGCTGTGGTGTCACTTTCTTCGTCAGAATTTTCAGGAGTAGGTACCCGAATTGTATGACTTGCGTGGATCCACCTGTTCAGACCCTTGCACTTCACTGCATTTGTCGTGACCAGAATGACTTGCCTTGCTTTCTGCCACCTGGGTACCAGACAGTTTCTTCTTCGATGAACTTTTGTCCTTACCCAGTCACCTGGTAACAGATCATGTGCTTGCTTTTTTTCTCTTGTTTGCACTTCAGTTCCCACCTGATGGAACACAGAAGTCACGACGTCAGACAAGTTCCTGCAGTACTCCAAAATGACGCTATCATTAATAGTCATCAACTTTCCAACTGGTATAAATGCCTGTCTCATGACCCTGCCCATAAGAATGTCATGTGGGCTTAAACCTGTCTTTTACTTCTCAAAGACATCAAAACAAGTGGAAGTGCATCAGTCCACTTCATGTCTGTAGCTAGACACATTTTTGCAAGTCTATTCTTAATGGTTCCATTCACTTGCTCAACAACACCTGACGCTTCTGGTCTGTATGCACAATGTAGCTTCTGTTCCATGTGTAAAGCTTCACAAATCATTTTTAATAATCTGTTTTCAAAATGTGTTCCACGATCACTTTCCACAGTCACCGGAAAACCGTACCTAGGTATAATTTCCCTTAAAAATAATTTGCAACAGTAATTGAATCATTGTGGCGTGTAGGGAACGCTTCAACCCATCTTGAAAACAAACAGATTATTACACGGACATAACGCAATTTGTTGTGTGGTGGCATTTCAATGAAATCCATTTGTAACCTTGTGAATGGACCACCCTCCCGTCCTATGGTTCCCATGCTCACAACTGTTTTTCTGTTGGGGTTCATTTGTTGGCAAACCAAGCACCTCTGGCAAAAAGATTCTGCTACTATTCTGAACTTTGGATTGAACCAAGTCTGTCTGAAAAGCCTGATCATAGAATCTCTTCCTATATGTCCCTGACCATGATACATCCTGGCCATGTCAGCAATCATGCTATTTGGTAAAACTGGTCTGCCATCTTTGTAAGTCCAAATTCCATCCTCTTCTCGCTGTCTACATTCTGCTTTTAACCATGTGTTTTTCTCCTCATCACTTGCCTCATCTTGTAATTCCTTTACTCCCTGCCATGTTTCAACTACTGATGTTAGCATAAGTGAGCTCAAGACATGTTCATCATTTTTCTCCCGATTAATTGAACAATTGTTTTTTGGACAATACCTAGCAATCTCATCTGCATAGGCATTTCCTTTTGTGATAAAATCTCCTCCCTTTTAGTGTGCTGCACATTTCACGACAGCAATCTTTTCTGGTAATTGAATGCCATCGATCAATCTCTTGATCAATTTTGCATTTCTGATGGGAGAACCTGCAGAGGTTAAATAACCTCTTTGAGACCAGAGCTGTCCATAATAATGCACAACTCCGTATCCATATTGGCTGTCAGTCACTACAGTGATTTTTAAATCTTTTGCTCTTTCACATGCACGAATCAAAGCAATCAACTCTGCTACTTGAGCTGAACGAATTCCTTCAAGACATGATGCTTCAATTACATCAGCAACTGTGCAGACAGAATATGCTGCTCTCAGAAAGCCCTCCTCTGTTCTTAGGCAAGAACCATCAACAAAGTAAACAAAATCTGACACAGGCAAAGGAACATCCTTAATGTCCTGCCTAGGCTTGGTGCAATATTCCAAAACATCCAAGCACTCATGATCAATGTCATTTTCATTTCTGATTTCTGTCACAATACCATCAGGCAATAATGTGGAAGGATTTAAATTCACACATCTTGCTATCGAGACATTATCTGATCCCAGAATAATGTTCTCGTATTTGGTAAGCCTGTTACTTGTTAAATGCTGAGTTTTACTTCTGGTAAGAAGAATTTCAACAGAATGGGGTAGATAGACTTTTACAGGAAATCCCATTGTAATTCCCTCACTTTGCTCAAGGCTCACACTAGTTGCAGCTACTGCTTTTATGCAGCCTGGTAATGCTTTTGCAACAGGATCAAGCACTGCTGAGGAATATGCAATTGGCTTTCTCAGTTTTCCATGTCTCTGAATTAGAACAGACAACGCACATCCTTCTCTTTCACTGCAATATAGCTCAAACTTATTTTCATAGTCTGGCATACCTAGAGCAGGTGCTTCACACAAACTTCTTTTCAAATTTTCAAAAGCTTCCATTTCAATTTCTGTCAGAACAGTTGGATCTTTTATATCTGATTTTGTTAATCTCTGCAGTGGTTTTGCAATTACTGAAAATCCACTAATCCATTGGCGACAATAGCCAACCATCCCTAGAAACATTCTAACTTGTCTCTGTGTTTTTGGAGGTTGCATTCCCTGAATCATTTTGATTCTCTCAATTGTCACTTGTCTGATTCCCTTTGCAATTTTGTGACCAAGGTATTTTACCTCTTGTTTGCAAAACTGTAATTTTGCAGGTGACACTTTATGTCCCTCATCTGCCAGATGATTCAAAAGAGTAATTGTATCTGTGACACAGTTATCTCGTGTTTTTGCTGCTATGAGTAAGTCATCAATGTACTGAACCAATGTCGATTTTCCAAGTAAATTTAGATTCTCCAAGGACTTTTTTAACAACTGATTAAAGATAGATGGACTCTCTGTATACCCCTGAGGAATACGACACCATGCTAATATGCGACCTTGGAACCGGAACGCAAAAATTTGCTGGCTGTCTGGATGCAATGAAACAGTAAAGAACGCATTGCAAAGGTCAATGACTGTATATCATTCTGCATCATGCGGAATCTGGTAAAGGATCACTGCTGGGTTTGGAACAACTGGGCAACATGGAACAACTATTTGGTTAACCTTTCTCAGGTCTTGAACTATCCTGTACGTTCCGTTTGGCTTTTTGATCCCCATAATCTGTGAATTACAAGGACTGCTTTCAATTTCTTTTAGAACACCTTGTTTTATGAATTTGTCAATTACAGGAATGACACCTTCAATTGTCTCTGCTTTCATTTTGTACTGTGGAATATTTGGAAAATCTATTCCCTGTTTCACTGTGACTAACTGGGTCTAAATTTTTCAAGCCCATCTCACTTCCTGACAAATCCCAAATTTCTGCTTTGACTGTCTTTTTCAGTCCTTCAGGTAAATTGTCTTTATCAAATGCAGGAAATAATTTACTTTCCTCTGCTTCAACCATTAGCATTGTCAATCTGTAAAGCCCATCTTCTTCTAGTGTTTGAAGCTCAATACCCTCCGGTGAGCAATATATTTTGCAATTCATCTTGCAGAGAATGTCTCTCCCTAACAAGTTTACAGGACTGCTGTTACAAACTACAAATCTGTGTTTGTCTTTGAATTTACCAATTTCAATTTTTATAGGCTCTGTCAAATCTGTTTTAATCTGTTGATTAGCTACACCAACTACTTGGATTGATTCACCAGAGAGAGGCAGGTTTTCTATTTCCACTGATCAAACAGTAGAACGGGTAGCACCAGTGTCCACAAGAAAAGTGATTTCTACATCATTCACTTTGCCATTTACAAATGGACCAGACTGGTCAACCTCAAGAGTGGCTCCAAGCACACACTCTTCCCCCTCTCTCAGGCACCGTCATAAGTAATCCTCAGAATCACTTCCACTATTTTCTGTCATCAAAAATTGTCGAGAAACATTTGGCACATTCACTCTTTGCGGTCTAATTACCTGATCACCTCCGCTGAATCCTGTTTCCGAATTATACCTCTGACCACTCCCACAGTTTGGAAGAGGAGGTTGTGGAATTTGGAAGAGGAGGTTGTGGAATCTGACTCTGCTGATTTGCTAACTGTCGCTGTAGCTGTTGCTGAAGATTTAGCTCATTTAATTGTCGCTGTAGCTGTTGCTGCAGATTTACATCATTCTGCATCTGTGGATTTAATGATGCATTTTTAAAATTTCTGGGCGGATTTTTACACTCGCGCTTCCAGTGTCCAATTTCACCGCAATTAAAACAAGCCAGCTTTTGTTTTAGCTCTTCAATGTTAACATTAAATTTTGGTTTATTAAAATTGCCTTTAAATTTTCCTTGTCCCTGATTCTGGTAAAGATTTACATTTTTGTTCTCCAAATTTGCAATTTGCTGTTCGGCTACCTTTACCTGAGCCCACATTGCCTTTTCCTTAAGCTTCTTCTGCTTCGCTTCTATCTCATCACTGCAATATTTTGCTTTTCTCAGTATATCGTCAACTGAGAGTGATTGCCAGGCGACAATTCCGTTTCTAAACATCTCACCAATTTCAGGTCTCAGACCATAAACAAATCTGTATATAAAGTGGCTCATGTCCTTTTCACTTAATTTTTCATAGCCACTGTACTGTTTAAAAACCAACAGTAGTCTTTCATAGAATGAATGAACTGATTCTTTTGGCTCCTGATTTGTTCTGTCAATTTTAACCCAGTCTACTTCTTTAGGGGCAATTTTGTTTTTCAACCAGACAATTACTTTATCATATAGATCCATTACAACTGCTGATGGAGCACCTGTTGCTTCATCTTGAGCAGGTTCTACCTTTGGCCAACTTACAGAGACTTTACATTCTGTCCAAAGATCTGATGGGACAACAATGTCAAAGAATCCATCCAGATCAATCCACAGAACTTTCGAAACCTTTATGAATCTGTCCACCTGTCGATACCATTCCACTGGCTTTTCTCTTAACCGAGGAAAATCATTTGTGAACAATAGAATGTCCTGTCTAGACCAAGGAACATGCACGTAACCACCTCCTGCTATTTCTCTCATTGGGTACTGATTAGTCACCATGCTCCTTTCTCTCCTTTCTTCCTCTCTTTTCTTTGTCCACTTCACTCTCCACTTGCTTAAATCACCCAACTTTTTGATGTACACAATCAAATCTTTTATATGCAGAATTCTTCCCATCGCATTAAAATTCCCAATGTCTCTTTCAGTAAAATCTAATCTGTAGTGTTTTCCCAAATTTTTCTGTTTGCTCAGGTCAATTTCTAATTCTGTAGCCAATTCCTCTAGCTGTTCATATTTATTTTTCGTTTTCCATTGTATGCTTTTGCAAATGAACAACAATTCATCATCTTGATAATACTTTAAACTGTCAGGTCCAATTGTACCAATGATTAATTCCTCCAAATCTGCTTTAAGTTTCGCGACGTCAAGCTTTGAGGTTAAATCTGTTTTCTCAACACTCTTTTCTGGAGATTCAGTATCTGACTCTGCACCCATTGGTGTTCTGCATAGTGAACCTGGATTAAAAGTTAAATCAGGCCTCATTGTCTTCTCTCGATGTATTTCAGTTAATTCCGAGTCAAAATTTTCAGCCACTTTCTGAATTTCTGCATTTAATGGAATAGTCAAACCTGGATGTCTAATTCCTCCCTGATCGAAAACAGGCTGAACAGCACCAATCGTTACTGGAACTGTTACTGCTTCCATGCCTTTAGTCACTTGTCGAATTAATTCCTCTTTTGATCGTAAATATTCTGAAGTACTTGGAATTTCCTCATCTCTTCCAGCACCCATTAGGCCTCTGGAAGGAGTCTCATTTCTTGAAACTGGAGTTTCAGGAAAATTTCTACTTTCACCATATGCACTAGAATTAGTTCTTGTTTCTAATCTTTCAGGAGTTTCTGTATTATTCAGGTAAAATCTGGGTGATTCCTCATTAAGTGGAGGTGCACTTGGTGTGGTTCCTTTAGAAACCATCGGGGTAGACCATGAACAAGCTGGTTTTAAAGGAGTCTGTTTCTTATTTGTAAGGTATATTTCTTCTAAAACTGGATCTTCCAAATCACTTTCTTCAATATTATTTCTCTTTTGGGTATTCTTTTGACCTGGTATTTCAGTATTCATTACCCTCACTGGGTAGAGACCATCACACATGTCTGCCTGTCTCCATCGACACATTCTATCCTCATGGGTTTCTCTTTTAAAATTTGATTTTGGAGGTCTTATTATACCACTTGCTTCCCGTTGAAGTTGAAACATCTCATCCTCCCATTCAGCTAAAGCCTCAAATTGTGTTGGTCTAGGTTTCGGCACAAGAGCCATCATTTTTTCTCTCAAATTTTTCAAAATTCTCATATTAAATGAGCCATCCTCTGGCCAAGCTAAAACACCATCATCCTTGGTATAATCCATCCAATTGTCAAACCATAGGCAAGTATGATAACCATATTCACCTTCCATATAGGCTGCAGGTGTTTTATACTTATGAAGTAATTTTCCACCTCGCGTCTCAATTTTCTTATCGGGTGAAAAGAAATTTTTTAATTTCTGAAGCCATGTAAGCTTTTTCTCCTCTTTTTTGTAGTAATAACTCATGTTTTAATCAAATCCGTTCGATTTAAAATGATCGTAAATGTTTCCTGGTTGTTCCGCAAAACCAGCCAATCCGTGCGCGAAACACACCAACAAGCCAATCAGGTTAAGCTACGTCACCACCTTGCTCAACCAATAGAATTGCTGTTTTCAGGAAGAGCCAATCAGCTAACAGCTCGTCAGAGTTACGTGAGCCAATCAGTGCACTATCTGTGACGTATGTTACCCAATCACAGTGCGGACCCTGTGACGTACACAGCCGCTGCAGCTTCTCGTCTCTCACTCCTAGCGCTCACCCCTCCTTCACAAAATATTTTCACAGCGCCATTTTAAGAAAACTTTTTCAATGAATTTCAATTAATATCAACAAATAAACAAACCATTTGTCTGTTTCGCTAAAATAAGGTGATAGTTTATACAGTCATTCAAGTATTCTTTTGCGTGGAATAGATGACGCTACTCTCACAGAATATACAATCGTTGATAAAGTAAACTTTTACTCTACCCTTCTAAACAAGTAATAACAAACTCGTTTCCCTCTGAATGCACATAAAGTAGCAATTCAAGTGTCGAACGAATTTACAAAATCATTTACGCACTTTCAAACGGAAAGTTTCCCTATCCATACATACATGAAATCTTGGTAGGACTTTAATCAACCATAGAAATCCACATTTGCCAGTAAGAATAAACTACACTACCTTACCCTTCACACAAGCTCGGATCAAATTCTACTACTCTTTTCGCGGTGAGTTTTAAAACAGGCTCTAAGTCCCTATACTCAAAAGCTACAATTTCATAGACAATCCTCACTATACATTCTACCTAGCACACCTAAAATCCCTAAATTCGTGCTGTACGTCTACAACACTAGTGATATATGACAATACCACTATTTTGAAACAGAACAAATGCACTGTGTAACTTCACAACTAGGATTTTTCACACTGCAGGAAAAAACCTTTTGACTACATGTAACAAGTGAACAAACTCAACATATGTTAAACATTGATCCTATGTAATTACCATGTAGCATGTCAGTTACCATAGCAACCGTAACCATCCTCTGCTACCAGAGAATTGATCCAGCGCCCCTATAGAAAATATGTCATAACAACGCTACCCAACTTCACAATACTCACCATTAATCATAAAACACTCACAAGGCCCATAAACTAATGTGACATATTTTGGGCAACTGAATCATGTGACCTAATTAATAAAACCTATTCACAAATTATATACACATTTATATACAACTGCAGTATAATGATTTCACCGTGGTTTTTGTAAACT